>NC_134017.1:37045135-37770135 GCF_040712315.1 Castanea sativa
TAACTCCTAATTGATACCTTACCATATCAAGAATCAAATTTGACCTAAAAAGCATTAAATGCACCTAAAAACAACGAAAATACCTAAAAAAACGTACTAAATAATAAAACTCTAAATAAAAGTTGATTTGGTCTGAAATTAGCAGATCCAAAATAGGAAAAAATCTGCCTTAACTGATATAGAGCTAGAAAGTCAATCAGCCATTAATTCATGCCATAAATCACTCACAATTAAGCCAAATCAGCCCTAAATAGCTTGAATTAAATTTATTACATTTTCAGCTTCCTTTGGGCCAAGCTTGAAATGTCCTGCGTTAGAATCAGCCCAAATCTCTTGAATCAGCCCTTTAAGTGCTTCTTTGATCTTCTTGGATCTTGCTCTTGTAATAGGCCCAACTGAAACATGCAATGAATCCTTGAATGCTTGTTGATTCTCATCACATAGGTGCGACGATCATAGACCAAGGTTTCCGCCCAATTTGTACGGGGCTAATGCTTATACTAGAGAGATCGATCACAGTATAGCTGATAATTATCTTCAACATGGTCTGAAGTGGCATCCTTCCACTTCGACTCAAAAGGCTTAGGAATGTTCCCTTTTTCTCTTTCAATTTTTGAATCCAAATGTGTACATATGCGTGCTAGCTGGTAGTTTTTTTTTATTTCAAGCTTAGGCTCTTAACAAGTTTGTGGATAGGGAGCTTGGTCTTCATTCCTTCTCTGTCTGTTTGACCATGAGATAGATACGCTCTATCACGGCTTTTTGATTGAGCAAGGCTTCAAGGAGTTCCTCAGTATTCCTCTTTATTCTATGCAACATGTGATACTGGAGACTTTGGGGTAGCGATTCCATGTAGAGACTGGCATCTTTCATTTAAGTTGTAGGGTGTATGCAGTCCTTCCACTCGATTGGATGGCTATTTTAGGCCTTATATTTAGTGGGTGTCATGTCCTATCCGATCCCCTTACTGTGGCGAGGCAATAGAATTTTGGGCCTATCGACGAGCCTCAAATTAGAATGGAGTGGCTGAGAGAGAGCATACCTCGGGAGGCAGAGCCAGACGACATTGCTCTCAAGTGGTTCTTCTTCTTTTTATTGGTAGTTGCCTATTTGGCAATAACGAGTCGGTGCTGACTTACAAGTTACTGAGAGCCATGAGAGTAGTGTCAGACATTGGGGCCTATAATTAGGGGGCCCTTTCTTATGGATGCTTAATCACTTTCCTAAGGCAGGCTTCATAATGTGGCTTTAGAAGCCTCGAGGGTTGCTAGCAAGTTCTAACATGGTGGGCATACAAGTCTATCCTGGCCTGCGCCCATAGTATTCCAGCCTTTCTTCAGAGATTTATCTTAGGGCATATGCTTGGTCCCTCTGTAATATCACAAGAGTTGTTTTGATACAGTAGTCCACCGTCAGCGCTGCATTACATTGTGTCACCTGGGATGAGATACTCAACCGTCCCTATGATGGGCGATTGTCAACTAGGCGTGAGGTTACCCATGCTATGGCTGAGTCGTGGGCACGGTGCTGGTTCTAGGCTTTGTCTAGCTAGGAGTTTTTCTTGGCTGGAAGGACTTGTCATTAGGTTATACCGGTCTTTAAAGTACCTAGGGACCCCCCTCAAGAGCTTACATGTTTCGAGATGATTTTCGATGATCTTGACTATGTGACAAGCTCTTTTGGCGGTTTTTTCATAGAGGACACCAACTACTTCACTTGGTTCTTGTAGTCCTTGCCCGGACCTATCATGGATGATTGCCTTGTGAGTGGGAGTAGAGTGCTCGTCAGACTTCAGAGGCCCACTTGAGGCTACAGCTGGATACCCTACTGGCTAGGGTGAGAGTTCTTTTGGACGCTGCTACCGCCAGAGAGGGGTATATACAGGAGGAGATTGCCAGATTTCTTACTTGAGAGAGGGACCAATGGTAGAGAGAGAGGGAGGCCCATGCCTTTGCCATAGAGAGAGAGAGAGGGGTCAGCTTTAGGTAGAGATAAGTGTGGTTTAACATAATGAACATAAATTGAAATCAAAACTGAATTACATTGATGCTATAGCCTTAAAGTTCAGTTTAACATACTTAAACTAAAATTTAAACAACATCATAACATCAATATCAGTTTTTATCAAAAACAATAATTTCAACATCCATGCAGAAAACTAATTTCTAACAACATGAAACTATTGTCATTTATTCCAAAACTCAAAACATGTTAAACAGATATGAAAATGAAGACCGCTCTGATTCCATTTGATGGAAATATACATGTTGTAGTGCATACAAAACATACGCAGCGGAAAAATAACAGATTTACTTCATTCATAAAAGTTAACATGTACTATATAAGTTTCAGAATTTTAGAACAAGAGAGTGTACCTTGGAGTGGTGAATTTCAAAACTATAAGATCAGAAGCACTTGGGAACACTTTTAATCGTCACTCCAATTCCACTAACGCCAAAGATGTGTGGTCTCTCAATCAGTTCCAAAGGGAGAATGTCAAAGTGTCTAACACTTCTTACACCACTTCACAATAGTGTTCTTACTATTCTCTATAGAAAATTCTGTATGTTTCACCCTTTGCATCTAACTGATTATCTAATTGGGTTGGCCTTTTGAGCCTTTCCAATTGGGTTTAAGTGTGTGGCTTGGAGTGGGACCAAAAGGGACCAATAAGACACTAGCTCTAATGGGTCTTGGGCTTTTCAATCAACTCTTGACAAGTCCAAAGTTATCATTAACTATATTTAATACCACTATATAAATATAGTTGCACTCTAGGCCTTATTTATAAATTATATCTCAAGACTTTATTGTACATGCAACCCCTTCATAAAATATTCGTAGTAATATAAAGTCATGAAAGTAGACTGCCACTTTGTAGATTACTACATCTTAATTCCTTAAGTACCCGGTTTAATCCTTTAAGTTATTCATCATATATTCATGAAATCCAATTCCATAAATATATACTTTAGTAACTCCTTACTAAAATGGTTAGGCCTAACTTTCTGAATAACAAACCTATTATGATAGGCCAAAAAACGTATTGACCCCTTGTGATGAATTAGGTTGATTAATTGGCCAAGTTATTAATTAATCAAATTAACATGCAAAGCACGTGGTAGCACAAACAAATCACCAATTAAACTAAAGTATGCAGCGGAAAATAAATGACACGGTGATTTGTTTACGAATGGGGAAAATCTATACGGTAAAAACCCCACCGGGTGAATTTAAGGTCACCACTCCCGAAATTCCACTATTATCACAACAAGCGATTACAAGTAAAGGAATCCCAAGTACCTTACCAACCTACAATTGAACCCTTACCCCAATACCCAATTGGACTTGTTCTGTAGTGACAATTTCTCCTTTCAATGCACGGCTCCCAAGTACGTGACTAACCAATTGCGCGGATCCCAGTATGCAACTTCAATCACCAACTAGAGAAGATTGTTAGCTGCAAAGTTCTTCAATTCATCCATACGATGAAGATCAAGAAGATGCTTGGTTACAAAACCCTACGGTGCAAAGACACAGCAACTTGTTCACAAGAGAGATGAACTAGGGCAAGAACTTTGTCTCAAGATACAATTTACATGAACAAGGATTTCTCAATGCTTGTGCAACTTGCCACCCTTTGACGGCCCTTAAAATAATCCCTCTATATGTCTAGTGTTAGGAGAAAAGAAGGCCCAAAGACACATTTACGAATTCCCAAAGAATCTGTTTTTCTTCAACTCGAGTGAATATTTTGTATCTTCGTTAAGAGACTATGAATTCCATCTTGAGAATATATGTTCCATCAACACTAAATGTGGTTGCCCAACATACTGAGGTTTTGACCGTTACTCTAGATCTTACTCCTTATATATCAAAACAACCTACACCTCATGATCAAGTCCATTATTCTCTCATGATTAAGAGTTCATGCAAATACAAGTCGCGAGTTTATTATTCATTTGACAGTCGTTAGGAGAATAATAAATCTCATAGCAGTCTAGTTCAATATGTTTCAACTCTTAAAACATATCAACATACCAACTAGAAATCTCCATTTCCATAATCAAGATAAATCATCTTAGTTGATATGCTATAGTTTTCGCAGATGAAATGCCCAATTTCATCATTAACTATAAACTACATTTTGAGTTTACAAGGAACTTGTAATTTACATCTTCTGTGACTAAATCACGTAAATCACATACAATGCATCTCATAGGCTATATGATAACGTCCCAATATTTATGTTACCATTATTTTAGATAAAATAAAACTACTTTATTAATCACAACATTAAGTCATACATAATGTCATACATAATAATATACATAGCATTATACAATAGGATTTAAGGGCACTAATCCTAACACTTGATCCCCGCCTTCCGGCTGACATATTGGCAGATTATGCACTAGAGTTAGAGGTCAGAGTTGAGAGCACTCTTAGAGACCTTAAGAGAGTGCCTGACAAAGGCTACTAGGGATAGGGATTACTGTAGGGAGCTTCTTGATGCCATGGTAAAGGATTATGATAAGATGGGGAGAGCCTCAAAGGCTGAGCTTTCCACCCTTAAAGCAAAGCTTGAGCATTGGAGTTTGGATCTTTTAGCCCCAAAGGCAAAGTGTATTCCGCTAAGATCCCGAGTTACTAGTTTAGAGAAAGAGCTGGCAGAGCTTACCCAGAGGTTCACTAACTTGGGCCAGATGAGTGATGAGGAGAGGGCCATAGTGGAGGTAGTCGCGCTGAGGCAAGCAGTAGGGTTGATGATTTAGTGCTGAGGCTATTGGAGGATAGATCCTTCATTCATTCCACTTTGAGCTTAGAGTACAAGCTGACTAATGAGCCTAATGAGCCATAGTTGGCTTTTTATCACCTTCAAGTTAAGATAGATGAGAATGAGGAGGTATTGACAGTTTCTACTGCAGAGGTTGGCACCTTGCAAGCTTTGCATGATACAGAGAGGTTGGGCTGCACCTCGAGTCCCAATATGGAGAGGGAGTTGGTTTGGCTTCAACATTTTTATGGCCGACAAAGAAAGATTGCTAGAGATTTAGGCTTTAATGCAGCAGGGTTGCCTCGTACTTATTCCTTGGATGATGCAATTTTTCTCACCGGCTTCAGAAGGCTATATAGGGCGGTTTCAGACCATTTGGGCCACATTTGACTTGCTAGAGTCTTTTTTGTTTCTTTTCATTTCTGCACATGAGCTACGTAGTTAGTATTCCATCATGTATGGAAAGGTCCGTCGTAAATTGCTAGGCAATTGCATACGGCCTTCCACTTTTGGGTTTTTAAAGCATAGTCTAGTTTGTAAGGCGTGCTTAAAAATGGAAAATAGGTGGAAATAGAGATGTTTTTGCGTATAGTGATTATCAAGAGACATTTATATCTATGAGATTTGTGTTTTGGATGCATAATGATGAATGCATGAAAGGATTAGAAAGGAACAAAACAGGCATATTTAATGAATATGTGCGCAAATGCTTTGAACATGCAAGTTCATACAAATAAAATGGTAAATGTAAGTCTATGCATATCAATATCCCAGGTTCTAAAGGATACATCCTGATCTAGATGGATCTTTTCCTTTCCCTTTGGGGTACATCTTCCATTGGCATTGGCCACAACATCTTTGAATAAAACCACGGCAAGCCACGCGTGTCGCAAAAATAGAGTAACCCAAGAGGAAGCATGCTTCTTCCATTGATCTTGATCGTAAACCCAAGTTGATTCAACTAACTAATTTTTCTTCTAAAATGTGACCAGGCCAAGGTGGCTGCCTACGTACCTCCAGTGGGAAGGAACAAGTCATCACGTAGTTTAACTGACATTTTTTATTGCCTTAATTTTTCCCTGGACCGCCCTTTCGGGTTTTCAATCTAGCAGGCTCTCTCACGCTCTTTCTTTTGCTCTCCTTTTGCGTAGACCGCACTTTCGGGTTCTCAACCTACCTTTTCACATTTTTTGTATTTTTTTGCTTATTTTATTATTTTTATCTATTTACATTGGAATGTAGAAAAAGAGGTTGCACTTGGAAGCTTTCTTGTGCAAAGTACCGTATGACAGCATTAGAATTGGTGGGCATATTGAAGTTGTATCCATGTCAGCTAGGATCAAGTCTCCTTTGGAGAAGGCCTTCTTCACCACATATGGGCCATCATAGGTTGGGGAAAACTTTCCTTTATGATCAGGCATGGCCTAGTTGCGCTTTTTCAAGACTAGGTCACCTTCGTCAAATACACTGGGTCTAACTTTCTTGTTGAATGCTCACTCGACTCAACGTTGGTACAACTATCCATGGCACGTCGCGGTCATGCGCTTCTCATCTATTATGTTCAATTACTCTTATTGGGAACAGGCCAATTCAGCTTCTAACAGCTATGTCTGCAATAAGATTCTGAGAGATGGGATCTCTGCCTCTGTAGGGAGGATGGCTTTTATGTCGTAGACCAAGGAATATGGGGTCGCACCTATGGAAGTAAGAACAGAATTGCAATAGGCACACAAGGTAAATAGCAAGAACTTGTGTCATCTTCACTAAGATCTTCTTTATGTTCTTGTTGGTGGCTTCTACTACGTCGTTCATCTGGGGACAATAAAGGACCGAATTCTGGTTTTCAATCTTTAACTGTTGGCAAAGTTGCTCAATCATTTTTCCATTTAAGTTTTTTCCATTATTTGTAATGAGCGCTAGTGGTACGTCGTAGTAGCAAAGATGTTTTGTTTCAAGAATAGGGTCACCACAACTTGGGTGACGTTTTTGTAGGAAGCGGCTTCCACCTATTTGGTGAAGTAATCGATGGCCACCAAGATATACTCATGCCCATTGGAGGCTTTCAGAATCATAGGTCCAATGACGTCCATTCCCTAGGCTGAAAAAGGTCATAGCGCTGCTAAAGAGTCTAGGGATTAAGGAGGAACATTATTTCTATACTGATGGACTTGGCAACGGTGGCACATCTCGACATGCTTGATGCAGCTGCTTTCCAAGGTGAGCCAATAGTAGCTAGCTCTCATGATCTTTCGAGCCAATAGGGGTCCACCAACACGAGCTCCAAGCAAGCCTTCATGCATTTCTTCCATCAAATGGTTAGCCTCAAGGGCATCTATGCATCGAAGCAAAGTTGTATCGTAGTTCCTTTTGTAAAGGACTTGCCCACTTAAGAAGAACTGGCATGCCATGTGCCGATGAACTTCTTCTCACTGTCTGTGGCCCCAGGCAAATATTCACTATCTTTGATATAAGCCTTGATATCACGGTCTCATGGCTTCCCATCGACTTCAGTTTCGACGTTCATGCATTCTTCAATATTCATGCAGTAGGTTAGCATGCTGCGAACCTCTATGCGTAATTGTCGCATATCATCTTCTTCTACCAACTTAACCATGCTAGCTAAGTAGCTTAAGCATCTGCGAACTGGTTGTGTGCTTAAATCAAATAAACAAAGGTAATTTTTCGGAACTTTAGGATTAAATGGTTGACAATTTTTGATATGGAATCAACTTGGGGTCTCAAGCTTGCCACTTCCCCTCTATTTGGGAGATGATCAAAAAGGAATCTCCAAAGATGCCTAGATCGTATATGCCAAACTCTAAGGAAACTTGTAGGTCTACAATGCATGCCTCGTACTCTGTGACATTGTTGGTGCAATTGAAATTCAATTTGACTAAAACAAGGATTTGCTGACCCTTTGGGGATACAAGAATTGCTCCCACTCCATTTCCAATGCTATTGGCAGCTCCATCAAAATAAAGCTTCCAATGCGATGGTTCTACATTGCTTGGTTCAGGCTCTATTGCCAAAGCATCCTCGTCTGGGAAGATGGATTCTAAAAATTCTGATCATTTAACGACTAGTCCACTAGGTGATTGGCTATGGTCTAGCCCTTGATGGAGTTTCTCGTAACAAACTCGGTATCGAATTCAGATAGCAACATTTGCCAACGGGAGATTTTCCCTATGAGGGAGGCTTTTCAAAGATGTACTTGAAAGGGTCGTGGGTGTGCGAGGCTCATGCTAAGGCACAACACGTCTCATAAATGGTGATATAATTGATCTCAAAACTGGTGAACTTCTTACTTAGGTAGTAAATCACCTTCTCTTTTTGATCGGGTTCAATTATCTAGCCTAACATGCAACCCATGGATGCTTCTTGCACCGCTAGATAGAGAATCAATGGATGTCCTACCGTTAGGGGAACTAGAATAGGTGGGTTCAGTTAGGACATACGTGTTTCACTTGTTTAGAACATATGTCATTCTTTTATGTAATTGGCTAATCCTTTGACAAAATGCACTTTACTTGTAATTGGGTAGATTTAGGATGAGTTTTATACTTCAAGAAACTGTGTTTCAAGATTAAGTGTTGAAGTCATCAAGTCTGTCCTAGAAACAAGCTGAAAAGTGCAAGTTCATTAAAGCTCGACAGTAGCATGTGTCGAGGTTTAAAGAGTTGTTCCAACCCGTGGCTCGACAATATCTCGACACCTCTATCTGTTGAGGTTTAAGAAAAACAGATTTTGAGTTTTGTTTTGATTCTAATCCGTGGATGTGTCTTTGGGCCTTCTTTTCTCCTAACTCTAGACATATAAAAGGATTATTTTAAGGGCCGTCAAAAAATATACATAAGTTGCACAAGCATTGAGAAATCCTTGTTCAAGTAAACTAGAGACAAAGTTCTTGCCCTAGTTCATCTCTCTTGTGAAAAAGTTGCTGTGTAATGTGCACCGTAGGGTTTTGTAACCAAGCATCTTCTTGATCTTCATCATGTGGATGAATTGAAGAATTTTGCAGCCAACAATCTTCTCTAATTGGTGATTGAAATCGCGTACTGGGATCCGCGCAATTGGTTAGTCACGTACTTGAGAGCCGTACATTGAAAGGAGAAATTGTCACTACAGAACAAGTCCAATTGGGTATTGGGGTAAGGGTTCAACTGTAGGTTGGTAAGGTACTTGGGATTCCTTTACTTGTAACCACTTGTTGTGATAATAGTGGAATTTCGGGAGTGGTGACCTTAAAATCACCCGATGGGGTTTTTGCCGTGTAGGTTTTCCCTATTCGTAAACAAATCACTGTGTCATTTATTTTCCGCTGCATACTTAGTTTAATTGGTGATTTGTTTGTGCTACCATGTGTTTTGAATGTTAATTTGATTAATTAATAACTTGGCTAATTAATCAACTTAATCCATCACAAGGGGTCAATACGTTTTTGGCCTATCAAGTGGTATCAGAGCAGGCACACTCTGATTAGGGTTAATCTTTGTGTGTGATCCATTGACCCTTGTTGTCATGACTGTAACCAGCTTGAAGAGATCTTTGTTTTCAAATACATCTTGTTTTTCTAATCTCTATTTATTTGAGTTTCTTAGACAATACAAGTCTAAAAGTTATTTGAATTCTCTTATGATGACTATTGGAAAAGATCTCAGTTTAAACAAGAAGAAACTAGATTGTCTCAAAATGAAAATGTGCAAAGGAGTTTGTCTGAGAAGAGTGAAAATTAAAGGCCTAGCTCGAAAAAGGCAGATAAGAGAAAACACCATTCCCATTGATCTGTCATCTAAGCACGAAGTGTGTTTTATGATGAAGTCCGCATTTAAAGTCATGGACACGTGTTTGTGGTACCTAGACAGTGGTTGCTCAAGACACATGACTGGAGACCGATCTCTCTTTAAGGTCTTCGAGTCTAAGAAAGGTGGCAATGTCACTTTTGGTGATGGGAGAAAATCACAGATAAAAGGCAAAGGAATTATCTCTCTACCTGGATTACCGGACATTGCAAATGTTCTTTATGTGGAAGGCCTAAGGGTGAACCTGCTGAGTATAAGTCAGATATGTGATCAAGACTTCATGGTGCTATTCTCCAAGGGAAAGTGTCTTATCATGGATGAGTCTGGAAAGAAACTCATAAGTGGTGTTCGCACTCTAGACAACTGCTATGGATTGGTTCCTGATGCTGATATTGTGTGCAATAGCATTCGGTTGCCAAATGAAGATCTATGGCATCAACGGATGGGACATTCTAGTTACAAACACCTTTCTATTGTATCTAAGCATGAATCAGTTTTAGGGATACCAAAGCTTAGTAGAATGAGCAATGTGGTGTGTGGACCGTGTTAGCTTAGGAAACAGACAAAAGCTAAGCATCCGAGCACTCAGACATCAGCTACATCTAGACCATTAGAGCTACTACATTTGGATCTTATGGGTCCAACTAGAATCAAGTCTCTTGGAGGTAAGAGATACATCATGGTTGTGGTAGATGACTTCATTAGGTACACTTGGGTCATTCTTCTACGATCCAAGTCTGATGCTCCTGAGCACATTGAAGCTTTGTGCACAAGACTGTAGAATGAAAAGAGCCTAAAAATTAACCGAATTCAAAGTGACCATGGTAAAGAATTCGAGAACTCGTATATGGAGTCCTTTTGCACAAGATCAGGTATATCTCAAGAATTCTCTAGTCCTATTACTCCTCAGCAGAATGGTGTAGTAGAAAGAAAGAACAAGGTTATTCAGGAGATGGCAAGAGCCATGTTGCACAGTAAGGATGTGGCTAGAAACTTATGGGGAGAAGCCGTTAACACTGCATGTCATACGGTCAATAGAGTGTATTTTAGACCAGGTACCAAAAAGACTCCCTATGAGTTATGGAAAGGAAGAAAGCCGAATATGAAATATTTCAGAATCTTTGGAAGTGCCTGTTTCATCCTAAAGGATAGGGAGAATGTGGGAAAGTTTGATTCCAGAAGCGATGAAGGGATATTTCTGGGATACTCCTCTACAAGCAAGGCTTATAGAGTATATAACAAAAGAACTATGAAGGTTATGGAAACTGTGAAATGTTGTTATTGATGAATCTTCAGATTCTTGTTTTGAGAGAGTTAATAAGGAACTTCCTAAAGAAATTCTTCCTCCTGAACCTAGGGAAGTTCAAGAAATCTTTGAACAAGAGCCCACATCTCCAAGTACTCCCTGTACTCCAAGTGTTGTGGAAGAGTCAGCAGATATGCCTACTTCACCAGATTCTGAATCTCATGAAGAAAAATGACCTTCCTCCAGGATCAAAACAAATCATCCTCCAGAAGACATTGTGGGAAATATGAATGAACTCACATTAAGGAAACGTGCATTTGATAAATGTGTTGCTAACTTTGTGTCTTATTCTTGTTATTTGTCACAAGTTGAACCCACTAAAGTTGAGGAAGCTCTTCAAGATGAAAGTTGGGTTGAAGCAATGCATGATGAACTACTTCAATTTTAAAGGAATGATGTCTGGACTTTAGTTCCTAGACCGGAGGGCGAGCATGTCATTGGCACAAAGTGGATATTCCGCAATAAGACTGATGAGGAGGGCAATGTGATCCGCAACAAGGCTCGACTTGTAGCTCAAGGATACTCACAAATGGAGGGAGTAGACTATGATGAAACATTTGCCTCAATTGCTCGTATGGAGTCCATCAGAATTCTCCTTGCCTTAGCTTGTCACTTAAAGTTCAAGCTTTATCAGATGGATGTAAAGACTGCTTTCTTAAATGGACTACTTAAAGAAGATGTCTATATGGCTCAACCAAAAGGATTCATTGATCCACACTTTTCGGATCATGTGTTGTACCTCAAGAAGGCACTGTATGGATTAAAGCAAGCACCAAGAGCTTGGTATGATTCGCTAACTCAATACTTGGTGTCATATGGGTTCACAAGAGGAAAGGCTGATCAGACTCTCTTCATCAAGAGGGAAGATGGCGAGCTGATGGTTGCTCAAGTCTATGTTGATGACATCATCTTTGGATTAACTAAGGATGAACTTGCTCATTGCTTCTCAAAACTCATGCAGGCCGAGTTCGAGATGAGTATGATTGGAGAGCTGTCTCACTTCCTTGGATTGCAGATTCATCAACAAGATTTAGGTATATTCCTCTCTCAATCTAAATATGCAAAGAATCTTGTGAAAAAGTTTGGTTTAGAATCTACTAGTTCTGTTAGAACCCCTATGAGCCCAAATGTTAAACTCACTGTGGACTTGTTAGGTAAAAGTGTAGACTCATCACTTTATAGAAGCATGATAGGTAGTCTTCTTTACCTTACTACTAGTAGACTTGACATCAGTTACAGTATGGGAGTGTATGCTAGATATCAGGCTAATCCCAAAGAGTCACATATGATTGCTTTGAAAAGAATCATAAAGTATGTCAAAACTACTGCCAACTTTGGTGTGTGGTACAGCAAGGAAACAAATGATGTCTTAGCTGGATATTCTGACGCTGATTGGGCTGGGAATGCTGATGATAGAAAAATTAGGGAGCTTGTCGAAGATGGTACTCTCACCCTTGAGTTTATTCACACTGATGATCAGAAGGCTGATTTGTTCACCAAACCTCTGGATAGTAAACATTTTGAATTCCTTCATCAAAACATCGGTGTCATCTCCATGGATTAATCTCCTTCTCCTTTCCTTCCTCCTCATGCATCTGTGTCTAGTTTTATGCATTGTTTTGCTTTATTTAACATGCTTTTGTTTGCTTACTTTCAATTTTTGCTTTATTTTGTTTTTCAAATTTAAAAAAAAAAATTTTGAAAATTTGAAAAATACAAAAACAATGTGTTTGTGTACATTGGTTCTTGTGAACCTTAAAATGGCCATTGAAACAGAGTTTTCTAAACTTTGTATCTCTTGTAGCTTAGATGAGCATTCTTATGCACAACTAAGCAAGTGAGTTTTGTGGCTCTTTGTTTGTGATGAGTAAGGTTAAGTGATCTCTTGTACTTAACACTCGTATCACTCTTTTTGACAGGTAGGACTAGAAAATTCTAAGAGAAAGGCATAAATAACCATCTCACCACTGTTACTCACCAATCATGAAATGACATTTGTATGCTTCGGCATAGCAAAAGTGCAATGACAATGACATCTGTATGCTTCGGCATAGCAAAAGTGCAATGTTAAAAAGCTTAACATAATTGGATATTTCTTTTCTCTCCTTTGTATACCCATGCATGGTTTGCTTAATAAAAGAAAATATGCAAAGAAAATAAAAGCAAAAAGAACAAAATGCTTTAAATATGATTGCAAGTGTGTTTTCTAGGAGATGTGGAAGTTATAGGATGTACCTCAAAGGTGATAGTCCCTATCAAACAGATATGATTGTGTGTGAGTTAAAGTGATTTTCTCATATCTCAAATCGTCATAACATAGAGACACTTATGCAATCTTGCGATGTTTTCACACACAACACGCAATATTCTTTGCTACTTTTGATACATGTGCAGGTACAATGTGATTTGGCCATCACAAGGTTTACATGTGTTGATGTGTACTTACTAAACTGCCATGACTTGTTTTTGAAATATAAAATTGGTTAGACTTATTTAGTGTGTGTGCGTGTGTTTTGGGAGCCATGTGCTAAAAATTGTTGTTAAGAGATGATTTTAAGAGTCTAGTATGTTGATTGGATCATTGGTTGAGTTGCATGTGTGATTGCATTCATGTCTGTGTTTTTCTCTTCTCGAAAAATTGCTTTTAAACGCTGGCTCGACACTTCCTCGACAACTCCTCGACACTTGGCTTTCTGTCGAGCTTCTTAACACCTGGTGGATTGATCGAGCTTTTGTTCTTGTGTCTTTGCTTTATTCCTCGACACCTTCTCAATAGATGTCTCGACACCTTCTCAATAGATGTCTCGACACCTTCTCAATAGATGTCTCGACACCTCTCGACACCTGTATCTATCGAGATTTACTGAGCCACTATTTGAAGGTTCTGTGCAATTCGGTTTCTCATTTCTCTCGATCTCTCTCTCGATGGCTCTGTCTCTTCACCTTCCAAATCTCTCTCTCACTTCAAATCTCTACCCAAGGTTTCTTCAATTTTTTTTTGCTTTCCTTCACTTGGTAAGCTTTTAATCTTCTTCATTTACATGCATTTCATGTTTTGAAACCTAGTTTTTGGAGTGCTTGAAAAATTTTGGGGTTTTTCAAAATTGATGAGGTATTGTTGCAATTTTTGGGATGGGTTTTGTAGATTTGATCTTAAAAACTCCATGCATTGCGTCGCATTTGCATTTTAATAGTATTCTCATGCATTTAGATGTGTGCAAACTGTTTGTGTATTGGTAGGTTTGGATTGGGCTGAGCCCATGATATTTTTCATATTACATGTCACATGTTCATGCATTTCCCATGCATACATTCTCTCTTTTCAATATACTTGTTATATTTGAATTGTTTTGGGACTTCTCTGAGTGTTTCTTTCGCCCCCCTCTCTTTCTGTTTACATTAGTAGTGTCTATGGCACCAAAACATAAGTCTGTTCCGTCCGAAAACCCTCTCCGTTCTAGGGCCTCTTCTTCTTCTGATCCCACTCCCTTTTGTGTTCGGTTCCGTGATGAGGATGCCCATAAGGACTTCTCAGAGATATTTTCTAAACGAGGTGTTCATTCAGAACACCAAGTTATACGGGCGGACTTCGCCGACACTGACCTTCCCAATGTCATTCAAAAAACGGGAATGGGAATCATTGTGTGACGTCCCAGTCACATGTCCTTCCGTGCTAATCCAGGAGTCTACTCCAACATGTATGGAACTGATACTTCAGTACCTCTTTTTCACACTCGCGTTCGAGGTACGTGCATAGTAGTCACACCGGAGTTGGTATCCGATGTGCTTCATATTTCGAGGGTTGCGCATCCTGACTACCCCAGTTGTAAGCGTCTACGGACTGTGTCCAAAGACGAGATGATCTCTGCTTTCTATGAGTGCCCTTCTGTTTAGGGTGAGCATCAGTTTACATCATATCGACCTTTTGCTAAAGGTCCTCGTTTCTTGAACATAGTGATGACTTTTGTGTTGTATCCTCTCTCTCATTACAACTCTATCACAGAGCCTCATGCTCGTTTTCTGTTTCCTTTTCTTGAGGATCTTACCATAGACTTTCCCTCACATTTTATCTTTTCTATCATAGATGTATATAGGGATACGGCAACCCATGATAAGCTCATCTTTCCTTCCGCTATCACGAGGATTTTATGCCATTTTTCCATCCCTTTTCCCGTGTCTGGCCCCTTTCATGTCATAGGTGCCATAGATTTCGCTACTGTAAAACGTAGTGAGGCACAGTTTAGGTCGCGACAAACAGTTTCAGCAGCTCGTTCCTCCCGTCCGGCTCCATCTAGATCTGCTCAAGCCTCATCCGCTCCCTCCTCCTCTTCGAGCGATGTGTCACTAGGAGACATCATGGTGCAGCTTCAGCGCATGGATGCTCGACTAGATACGCTTTCTACAGAGTTGTATCAGGTGAATGTTTGTGTTGGTCGCATTGCTCGGTGATAGGCGACCATGGGTGGTTTTGCTCCTGAGGTTTCTCCTCCACCACCTCCTATGGCTTCTGAGTTTGAGGACGATAATGGTGATGACGATGATGCTTCGGATGATGATGATGGAGATGCTAGCTCTACCGATGAGATGTCTACTTGACACTCTACCCTTTGTCACTCGTGACAAAAAGGGGGAGTAGTTTTGGGCTATGAGAGTAGTCATACTCAGGGGGAGAGCTTGTATAGGGACATTTTGATAGGGGGAGTGTTGTTGTTTTGAGGGATGGAGTGAGGATTACTTTATCTTTTTCTTTTCTCTACTCTAGATACATTTTCTTCTTGTACCTAGGTCTTATGACCATGTATGACATACATTGGACTTATTCTCTTTATATGTTGATGTATGTTTCTTTCACTTGTCCTTACATGTGTTGTTTCTTTTCTATCATTATACACATGATTCTTATTACTTGTATGAAATCTATTATTTCTGTTTCACACTACGATGCCTTGATGAGTTTTTTTTAAAGTGTATCAAAAATACAGGTTGTCAAAGTCTACTTGCCATAAACTCTCTTCTTGCAAAGTTTTTCAAGAGTTTGTGTTAGGATAGATTTTATTGTATTCAACAAGTGAATATGAGTTGAATGATTTATGACTTCTCTCATATGATCATTTTTTAGTTGTGGTTTTGTCACGGATTGCCAAAGGGGGAGATTGTTAGGACATACGTGTTTCACTTGTTTAGAACATATGTCATTCTTTTATGTAATTGGCTAATCCTTTGACAAAACGCACTTTACTTGTAATTGGGTAGATTTAGGATGAGTTTTATACTTCAAGAAACTGTGTTTCAAGATCAAGTGTTGAAGTCATCAAGTCTGTCCTAGAAACAAGCTGAAAAGTGCAAGTTCATTAAAGCTCGACAGCTAGCATGTGTCGAGGTTTAAAGAGCTGTTCCAGCCCGTGGCTCAACAGCTGCTCGACATCTCTATTTGTTGAGGTGTAAAAAAAACAGATTTTGATTCTGTTTTGATTCTAATACGTGGATGTGTCTATGGGCCTTCTTTTCTCCTAACCCTAGACATATAAAAGGATTCTTTTAAGGGCCGTCAAAAAATATACACAAGTTGCACAAGCATTGAGAAATCCTTGTTCAAGCAAATTGTGACTAGAGACAAAGTTCTTGCCCTAGTTCATCTCTCTTTTGAAGAAGTTGTTGTGTAATATGCACCGTAGGGTTTTGTAATCAAGCATCTTCTTGATCTTCATCGTGTGGATGAATTGAAGAACTTTACAGCCAACAATCTTCCCTAGTTGGTGATTGAAGTCGCGTACTGGGATCTGTACAATTGGTTAGTCACGTACTTGGGAGCCGTGCATTAAAAGGAGAAATTGTCACTACAGAACAAGTCCAATTGGGTATTGGGGTAAGGGTTCAACTGTAGGTTGGTAAGGTACTTGGGATTCCTTTACTTGTAACCACTTGTTGTGATAATAGTATAATTTCGGGAGTGGTGACCTTAAAATCACCCGGTGGGGTTTTTGCCGTGTAGGTTTTCCCTATTCGTAAACAAATCACCGTGTCATTTATTTTCCGCTGCATACTTAGTTTAATTGGTGATTTGTTTGTACTACCACGTATTTTGCATGTTAATTTGATTAATTAATAACTTGGCTAATTAATTAACTTAATCCATCACAAGGGGTCAATATGTTTTTGGCCTATCAGGTTCAACAAATACTACTTAATCTTGTCAAAGGCCGCTCAACATTCATTTGTCCATTCTATCTTCGTATCCTTCTTCAAGAGCTTAAACAAGGGATCACATGTGGTAGTCAACCGTGGTATAAAGCGAGCTATATAATTGATCCTTCCTAAGAAGCTTCAAACTTGTTTCTTGGTTTTAACTCAGGCATGTCCCTAATGGCCTGGACTTTTTCTGGGTCCACTTCAACTCCTTTTTGGCGAACTATGAAGTTAAGCAATTTCCCTGAACTAGCTCCGAAGACACGCTTATTAGGGTTAAGCCTTAACATGTACTTGATAAGGCACTTGAATCACTTTCTCAAATTTATCAAATCATCTCTAGGAGGGCGCCACTTGGTGATCATGTTGTCCACGTTGACTTCAATGTCCTTGTGCATCATATCATGGAATAGGGTTACCATGGCTCACTGGTAGGTCGCCCTAGCATTCTTCAAACCGAACAGCATGACATCATAGGCATAAGTTCCCCAATAAGTGGTGAACACCATTTTGGCTTTGTCTTCTTTAGCCATCTCGATCTGATCATAACTCAAGAACCCGTCTATAAAGGAGAAAAACACGTTGGTCGCGGTGCTATCAATCAAGGTATAGATATGTTGCAAGGAAAAGTTATCCTTCGAGCTTGCCGGATTAAGATTCTACAATCAACGCACATGTGTACTTTCCCATCTTTCTTTGGCACTAGAACAATGTTGGCAACCCAATCAGAGTAGGCTATGGTGGTAGGAAAACTAGCTTTAAATCGCTTTTCTACTTCTTCTTTAATCTTCAAGATAATCTCTAACTTCATCCTTCGAAGGGCTTGCCGCACTGGGGGGCATTCGGATTTAACTGAAATCCTATGGACAATGATCACGGTATCCAATCCTGGCATATCTTGATAATACCAAGCAAATATTTCGTTGAATTCCTTCAATAGAGCTATGAGTTTGTTTTTCATGTCTTTGGGAAAGTTCTCCCCTATCTTGACAGGTTTTTCTGCCTCTCCTTCGTCGGCTAGGTTTATCACCTCTGTCTCTTCTATATTAGGCTCGGACCTTTCGCTCTTTCTGTTCAGAGTTTCTAAGATGCCTCGAGGTAAGTTCGGGGCCTCTTCCACATAATCTACATCCTCATTATGGCAAAGGGATGATGTACCCACTTGGGAATCAGGACGAATCTTATAAAGCGGAACATATACAAGGAAACATAAGATAATTTGCAAACACATATTCATAAGAAAGCAAATAAAGATAGATGCAAAAATTTTCTGAATAATACGTTGAATATTTCATTAATGGATTATGGGTAAGGGAAAACAAAGTTCATGCCTCATAATGATAAAAGGGAAAGGCTATTTTTTGTTATTTCTAGGAAAACACACTGGGGAAATGAATAGGGAATACTAAAAAAGCAGGAAATAACATAAGCATGTAAAACAAACTAGATATGCTATTCCAACCTTCTAGGGTGATCGGGAGGCCCATTAGAATTGTAGCCAAACTTTGAGGCCTTGGCTTACGTTGTAGCCAAACTTGATCATTTCCTTTGTGGCCATTAGAATTGTTGTAGGCCAGCCGGACTCAGACTCTAAGGCATTTTGAATCATGAAAACTAGCTCAAAGCTATGGAAGGATGCTTCTAGAAAAGTATTAGCATCAATGTAGGGGATAGATGTCTCCTGGAAGGTAGCCATGGGCTCTTTAGCCATAATGGTAATCAACTGATTCTCAGAGATGAACTTAAGTCTCCTATGAAGGGTAGATGCAACAGCACCTGCTGCATGCAACCAATGTATCCCTAAAAGCATGTTCTATGGAGAGTCAACCTTAATTACTTGGAAGCTAATTATGAAGGATCTCGGGCTGATCTCAATCATTAACTCGATCTAGCCTTGCACTTCTCGACGCATACCGTCGAAGGCTTTGGTGATCATAGTGCTAGGCTTGATAAGAGACATATCCACTTTTAGGTGCTCAAGAGTGGCCATTGGGCAAACATTCAGGGCTGATCCATTGTTGATTAATACCCTTGCAACAATCATGACTTCACATTTGACCATGATATGCATGGCCAAGGTGTGATCTCTACCTTCTAGAGGCAACTCATCATCCGAAAATGAGACTTGGTTAGTGGCCAACACCAATGATACCAAACCCTCGAATGAGGAGTCTGTAATACTGATAGACACATGCATTTCCTTCAACACCTTCAATAGAGCTTCATAATGGACCTTGAAAGATATCAATAGGGCTAGAATGGGAATCTGAGCCGGAGATTTGTTCAACTATTGAATCACACTATAATCAACCTTCTGGATGGTTTTCAAGAATTGCTCGACTTCTTTAGTGGTGACCCTATTCTTGACTAGCTTGATTGTGCTCTTGTTAAACTCTTTTCTCCTTTTTTCTAGTTCCTTGGGAGTACAACATCGACCACTTCTGGTGAGTCTAGTTAGGCTTAAAGAGATATTAGAGCAAACCTCTTCCTTTCCAGCTTGGGTAGAAATCAAAGTCACATCGTATTTCCATGGGACATGATGGCTATCTTGGTAAGGGAAAGGCTTCAGCATACGGATGACTACACCTTCTTAAGTCTACAAATTTGGCACCAGGGAAAACATCTTTGGACTGATGATGACAAGGCTAGGCAGAGCAGCTTCTAAAGCTTTTGGGCCAAGAGCCCTAGAGATTTCTTGAATAGACCTTGGCAGAATCAGAGGATCAAAACCTTAGCCAGCAGGGACGACAGAGGTTCCCTTTTAGATAAATCTTGGAGATGGCTCTACGACTGTAGGTAGTGTTAAGGTTTGTGCCCTAAAATCCAATTTATTGGCATGTCATAAATAATTAAATTGTTTAAATATATGAGACTATTTATTTATGAACTAATGGGACAATATCATAGTCCTTGAGATGAATTGTATGTGATTTAGTCACTGAAGATACAAATCACAAGTTTCTTGTAAACTCAAAATATAGTTCATAGTCGATGATGAAATTGGGTGTTTCATCTGCGAAGACTATAACACATTAACTAAGATGATTTGTCTTAATCATGGAAGTGGAGACTTCTAGTTGATTTGTTGATATGTCTTAAAAGTTAAGACATATTGAACCGGACCGTTGTGAGATTAATTATTCAATCAACAGTTGTCACCTGAGTAATTAATCTCACAACTTCTAATGTCATAGACTCTCAATCTTGAGAGGATAGTGAACCCAATCATGAAATGTAGGTTACTTTGACATATCAGGAGTGAGATCTAATATTCACAGTCAAAACCTCAGTATATTGGGTAACCACACATAGTGTTAAGGGAACACATATTCTCAAGATGGAATCCATAATCTCCTTTTATAGAGACACGAAATATCCCCTTGAGATAAGTTTAATAGGAACTGGTTATTCAAGGCGCCCACTTTAGTAAGGAGTTACTAAAGCTTATATTTATTGAAATTGGATTTCAATAAATGTGAATAACTAAAAGATTAAACTAGGTACTCAAGGATAAAATAGTTATTTACAAAGTGACAGTTTATTATGACTTTGTTCACTATGGATATTTCATGGAGGGGTCGAATGATATCATTAGAGTCTTGGGATATAATTTATTAATAAGGCCTAGAGTGCAATTAAATTTATATAATGGTATTAAATATAATTAATGGTAACTTTGGATTTGTCAAGAGTTGATAGAAAAGCCCAAGGCCCATTGGAGCTAGAGTCTTATTTATTCCCTTTGGTCCCATCTCAAGCCACAAATTTAAGCCCAATTGGGTAGGCCCAAAAGGCTAATCCAACTAGATAATAAGTTTTTATTTAATAAGAGTTATTAAATAAAGTAACTACCAAGGTAGTTAGAATGTACGTACGATGAAAAGAAAGAAAACAGTTTTTCTCTACAAGGAGAAGAAGAAGGATTTTTCTTTGAGAATCAACGTACATAAAGACTGGTTGAGAGGCCACACATCTTGGGCACCATGTGGAATTGAGATGAAGATTAAAGGTATTCTCCAGTCTTAGTTTTGAATTTCACAGCATCAAGGTACGCTTTCTATTCTTTGTTCTAGAATTCAAGATTACATGTTATCTCTCATGAATGAAGTAGATCCGTGATTGTTGCTCCCACTGTGGGTTTTGTATGAGATGCAAAACCAATTTTTTCCAACAGGTAGTGCAAAGACTAGAGGAGCAAAGCCTTCAATGGCTGGCATGGCTAGAGGAGCTGGTGCCTCTGAATCCACAAGTGATTTTGTAATCTCCTCAATGACCACCAAAGTCAGAGGAACCGAAGGAATCCTGCATAAGCACTTTTGCAAGTATTCGTCCCAATCCTTACTTGATCTTATTGACATAGCATTGTGGCCAGTTCCAGCATGGGTACTTGGAGGGCATAGGCTGGTAAGCATGCAATCGCTCCTTCGTACAAATTCTCTTTCGATCTAGATGATACCATGGTCGACTAGACTCTGAACTTGTGCTTGGAGCACTCTAAAATCGAATAGGGCACGTCAGTCCCTACTATCACAAAATGAGCAAATCCCCTAGTCAAAACCTGGAGTTCCTATGTTCTCGAGAACAATGTGACTTTCTTAGGCTAGGGCCTACAGCATGGCATGGCTTTCCAAGGGAATGAAAATGATGAGAAATCAGGGATCCTCTCCTCCACTATAGAGATAAAATTCACATTCCCTTCCTGATGAGGAGGCAAAGGGTTAGTGATGACATTCGGCTTGGTCGTGTTGTCGAACTATACTAACTTGTTATCGATAAGATCCTAAATTCGATGTCTCCAATTTTTGCATTTTTCTAGGGTATGTCCCTCTGCTCCAAAATGGTGTTCACATTTCTTGGATGGTTCAAAATCAAGTAGAGGAGGACCGTCTCTAAGTCTTGCGAATATTGGAGTCACTAGCTTCTTCTCCAATAGATAAGCATAAAGCTCTTCCATGGGCATAGGTAACAGAGAGAATTTCCATGGTTCCTTGGGATATTGGGGTGGATCGGGCCTTTCCCTCTGATTGAATGCTCGGTAAGGTGCCTAGGCTGGCTGGACCTATGGCTGATATGGCTAGGAATTTGTATGAGTAGAAGTAACACCCTTGGGCCCTTCAGGCACTTTTTTAATCACATAAACATTGGCTTCCTTCCTTTTGCAGCCGATTGCCTTTTTCACCTATTGTTCACCTATTGTGCTCCCTAATAGGAATAAGGCTTGCAAAGTGAGTGACTTGGGCACTGATCATCTTCTCATAGTAAGGAGGCTTAAGGTTATCAATAAACCACTTGATCATCTCGTCTTCCATCACAGGAGGTAGCACTTGGATGGCTAGCTCGTGCCACCTTTAGGCATACTCACGGAAAGATTCCCCACTTTGCTTTTCTGTCCTTTGAAGAAATGTGCGGTCAGGAGCTATCTCAATATTGAACAGGTAGCATTCTAGGAATGCATTGGCCATCTCTCTCCAACTGGATGTCTTTTCCAATCTCATATACCAAGTAGCTGTAGGGCCAGTCAAGCTATCAGGGAAAACCTAGTAGAGCAATGGATGATTATCTCCATAGGGTGCCATCTTCCTACAGAGCATGCATAAATGGGCGCAAGGTTATCCAAAGACCTGAGGGGAATTGGTTAGACTATCTAAATTGACACTTCCTCAGGCGCCAAAGCTCTCTATGATATGTATTTTCTCAGTCAAGGTCTCCACTTGACTTTTGACCTGATCATAACCAAACTCTAAGGTCTTATCCTTAGGAGGATCCACTTCTTGGTTATTCCCTTGTGGGGTGAATGGCGTTGTAGTTTGGTCCTGATTCAACTCTAGTAGTGGTTGGTTCTCATTTTCAAAATGGGGTGTAGAGCCCTCTCGAGTGGGACCAAATGATCATCGGTTCACTCCTACAATCAGTTGTTGAACCATGCGCATTATTTCTACCATCTACTCTTTCAGGAGAGTGATTTCATGAGTGTTTTCCTTGATAGGGGAAGGACCACTAGTAGACATCTCTTTAGCATGAGACCAAGTGATGATAGGATCATGGTGTGACGGTAGCTTGAATCGTTTCCTTTGAGCAATCTTTTCACTTTAGGAACCTAGAAAGGAGAGATGGGAAAGAAATGGAGTACATTTGAAAATTTGACAATGTGGAAACACAAAACAAACCCAAAGTTAGTTTAAGTTCTTCCTTATGTAAAATGCACCTATCTTCGAAATATTGGCTTGGACCCTTGATCGAGTATTTATCATTTTGAGTTTCTATAATCATGCAGTATTAATGCATAAGCTTGGAAATTAACCAGAACTTTCATATCATGCTCGAAATTGCAAGATGGACCCTTCTCTTTTGATTACATGAAAAAGTAATGCTTTTACAAAATTTTGACTTTTTACAATGCCCCAAGATCATGGGCTGTAGACAATGGATCCAATAGTAGGCCTTTTTCAATGCAAGGAAATTCAAATTTAAAATGAAAATTTTCATTCTTGATGGCTTGGCCTTCTCGAAGAAGATCTTGAACTCTAGGCAATGTCCTCCTTGGCGCGGAGTTCCAGCTACTTGCCACAAATGTTATTTTTACACATTTACATGACAGAGCCATTAGTGTATGCATGCATGCCTTTGTAGGGTTGGAAACCCTTAGGGACCGGGTATGATATAATGTGCAAGTAACGGGGTTGCTTTTCCCTAGGGGTTAATCATAGATGCTGTGTAAACAAGATGGATAGAGCCTAGAGTAGAGCATGACTCTTTGATGCAAGCAAAACGGGCAAACCTACAAACGGAAATGGACACTTTCCCCTTGACTCATTTTGAAAACAATCCTATGAAGGATATCCTACCCAAGGCTATGATGTTCACTCAGATTGGCTCTCCCTAGTTCTTACGAGTTTTACGTAATCTAGGCCAACTATATGAGACACAGCTTAACTAGTAAGTAGGTCCTATTCTTAGGGGGGACCTCAATCATCTGATAATTCCCTTCATAGAAGTTGTGGGATAGAGCAAATCAAGGGGGCCTTTTCAACATAATCTTGTCCACCAATGGACCCAAGAAAACCCTATAATTCGGCATCCTGTAACTATCTAAGGTATACACATCCAACATTAGCCTTCAATGCTAATTCTAGGTTCCACCCAATATGAGGGGTGATGTCAAGCATTTTGAAATGAAATAAGAAGAAATTAAGTCTAGAATAAATGTGTAGCAAAAATTAAGTCTTACTACCCTAGGTTCGCACATGTGAAGGAAAGCTATAAAGCATGCTTTAGGAAAGCGGTAAAGCTTTACACATACGAAAATACCTCAAAGCCGGTTTTTGGAAAACCATTTTGAAAATTATTTTTGGAAAATATTTTTTAGTTTTGAAAATAGTTTACTAGGATACAACGAAAGCAAATTTCAAAAAGGAAAGCCCCGGAGGCTAATATCAATTTCAATGTTTTTCAAAGCTAATGTCCAAAGATTAGGATCTTATCAAAAGCTCTAAAGACTAAACTCTCTAAGTATCCTAAGTGGAGTTGCTAGTCTATCGATGCCTCGTGGTTGCTTGACCACCCATCACGGCGACGCTCACGCGCTTATGTGGAGGAGGTGTGTCGTACCTCGGGTGTGTGACTAGAATATGAGTCAATTTTAAGGATATTACCAAGGGTAAGTGAAATCACCACCAATCATTGGGTTTTTTCTAAGTTAAGATTGGTCACGCGACTCAATTTGATTTTGTTACCGAACCTAGGTTAAGAAAAATGTAGTTTTTCCTAATCTAATAAGGATGGGTAAAAAATCTTGATTCATGCATTTGGAAGTCTGTTTCGTGTGGGAAAGGTGTTAGGCAACCCACAACACCTATCCATAGATAGTCCTTTGTTTTGGTAAAATCATAATTTCTAGACATTTGCAATTGAGAACAAGCTATTGGCATTAGATTTTAGGGCTTTAAATGTGTTGGGCTTTGAGGTTTGGTTTCAGACTGGGTATGGTCCCAATTGATGCTTTCCCAGTGTATTTGAAGTCTTTCCCAAATTTCCTCGACAAAAATCCGACAGCATTTTGCCTTATTTTCGTGGCAAAAATCCAACAACACTTCGCCTTAGATGTGTCATAGCACGCCAAATGTTGTTCTCACCAAGCTTTTGACGTAAGAATACAGCAATGGGGGTGCCTTATTTTCACGATGAAAATCCAACAGAGTTTGGAACTTGGTGTGCTATGGCACACTGGCAGCATTTTGCATCTATTTATACGGCACGTATCAACATGCCCACACCGTGACAAGCCGAAGCCCTTCAAAGTGTTAAACATGTTGATATATGTCTCATACCCAATGTCACTTGGCGACATGGATCAAGACAATTACACTGAGATGATCGCGCACACAATATAGCATGAATATGGACCTGCGACAATTGCCTTGAATGGATACCCATACTATAAGGTCAAGAGCTCTCATGACTAGAGAGGGTCGCTCACATAGCCACAAGAGTCCATCATACAAAGTGCACAGTCACCCACACACACACAGGCATATATAGATCATGCACAATTCTATCACACAGAGCGGGAAAGTAAATTAAACAGTGCCAATGTTCCAAGGGTATGGCCCAGCAAGATACAAGAAATGTAAAAAAAAACATTGCCATACCTAGGGAACGCGACCCAAGCAAGAAGCAGGAAAAATAATGGGGGTACCTGGAGGGGGGCCTTATTACATGCTCTAGAGAAGAGGCTTAAAGAGAGAGAAAGAGAAGACTACTCTGGAGGGGGTAGGCCCCCTAATCTACTAAACATTGCCCTTTGTGGGTTTGCATCCTTGCCCTTTTTGCTTGCGCCTAGGAGGTCACACCCTTGCTCTAAATGTCCTTGCTCCATGTGTGTACATGCAAAGACAAAAGAAACAAGCCAGTAGACAAGTAAAGAAAAAAATAGAAGGAGAAGCATGATAAAGAAAAGATAAGAAAAGATGCCAAACGGGGGCAAACAAGCATGTGAAACACACAAAGAGGCAAACGAAGCATGTTATCAAACAAAAAGAGGTGTCCTAGGAGGACAAATGTAGGTTTGGATCGAGTTTCCATGGTTCCATTGGATTAGCGTATGGACGACACACAGACTCATGCATGAACATGTAGGCAAGCGTACAAAAGATGCAAAGAAGCAAAGAAAGCCAAATGAGTGGCGCAAAGCAGGCAAGGCAAGCATATCAACATCGCACAAAGCGGAGAAAGGTGCATATCAAGCACACCAACACCACAAGGGTGTATCTCATAAATAGTCACATCCAATTGAGCCTTAGGAAAAACAAATGCGACCACACAAGCATAAACTTATAGAAGGTGTAAAGTATGGCAAAGCCTAGATCTAGAGAGGCTAATATGGAGGTTTAAATTAAGCTCAGTTTGTCCACTGTGATCGTCCATGAGCAAATCACGTCTAGAACATTTACAAGGAAGGAAGCCCAATAGAAGCACCACAAACATGAATAGGATACGTTCACGAATATCATGATCCTCCAAATTAGGACAGTCGTCCATGGCATACAAGGGCATGGACAACCAAACAACACTTAGATAATTTTAAAGGATCATTCTACAAACACCAAGCAATCGGACCACGATTCATCATTCTAGAACGAGGGGAGGATTCCCAGAAATTCGCTCCACTTTCTTGACTAACTATACACATTTCTCATAATGATAATGGATCCGAACAAGTAGACCCACTAAAAACTCTCTATAAAAAGGATTTGACTCCTTTAGCCCAAGGTACATTTTTACTATTCACTAACTCGCCATCCTAGTGTTCTAGAGAGAAAACTGACTTAACCGTTAGAGGGTCTTTGGCCGGTTCACCTTAGTCGCCCTTGAAAGTCTTTTTTTCTCCTTAGGACTTCAAGCTATCACCGTAGCCAGGAGCATTCAACCTATTGATTCTCTTGTATCATCAATTGGCGCCGCCTATGGGAAAATAAGAAAAGTTTCTAAATGTTAACTGCCTTGCTTTCTAAGACAAAAAGGTTGCTTCGGACTAGGCCGATGACCACATGTCTAGAACATCAGGAGAGTGGAAATGCCTTCAGTCATCCAAATCGTGTACCAGCATCGCCATCGACATCCGTCCAACAACAGTTGTAGTCCATGGTAGCCACAATGGTAGACTTGACAGAACAAAACCAAGAGTTAACTAGAGAAGTCAATAGACAACGTCGACAATGATACCTCGAGGAACACTAGCAAAATTCAGAGAATGGAAAGGCAGAGAACGGCGTTGAAGGAGGAAATTAGTCCAGAGGTACAATCACTCGAACTGACTCTATAAGGAGAGCAAACCTTGTGGATGATCTCGTCCATAGAACTAACTCTCCCTTCACCGCATCCATCACAAGTCATTCTCTATCCTCCAAGTTCAAAATGCCTACCTTGGACTCATATAATGGAATGCACGACACTTGTGATCACATTGTCATGTTCAAGATGACCATGCATCTCCAAGATGTTCCAGATGAAACCATATGCAGAGCCTTTCCTATCACGTTGAAAAGGCCCGACCAAAGTGGTTTGGTAAGCTACCACCAAACACCATAACTTTGTTCCAGGAGTTAAGTAAGTTGTTCGTTGACGACTTCATCAAAGGCCAAAGGCATAAGCATTCCTCATCCAGCTTACTAAACATAGAGCAAAGGGAAAACAAGAGTCTTCAGACCTTCATCAATCGTTTCAACAGGGAAGCCCTATTGGTGGACGAGATGGATGAAAAAATCCTCTTGGAAGCTTTATAAAATGGAGTTACTTTGGATTTGTTCATACACAAGTTGTATGACCAAGAGCCACAGACGATGGGCGAGCTAGTACACTTAGCCCAAAGTTTCATGAATGCTGAGGATATGATTATTGACATGAAAAAGAATAAGGCTAAATGAATGGAAGCTGTTTACCTATACCATCCAGGGCAAGGGCCTCGTCCAAAGAAGGCCAAGATAGGAGAAAAGAGAGATCGAGATGACAGCAAGGCAGGATTATCCTCAGGATGATATTCCAACTACACTCCCTTGAATACCCCACTTGACCAAGTGTTGATTCAAATCAAGGACGACTCATCCTTGAAATGGACAGAGAAGATGAAGGGAGATCCTAGCACACGGAACAAAAGTAAGTACTGTCATTTCCACCGAGATCACAGGCACGACATGGACAAGTGTTATGACTTGAAACAACAAATTGAAGTTCTCATTAAGCAGGGAAAGTTGAAGAATTTCCTTGGATGAGACCATGAGGACAAACGCAACCACTAAAAGGCAAAGCAGAAGAACCAATACGACAACCACTAGGAGAAATAAGGGTTATTATGGGAGGACTATCAACCAAGAGTTCGTCCAAAGCCAAGAAGACTTACTTAAGGGTAGTTCAGAATGTTCAACTCAATGGCCACCCACCAAGGACGTCCAGAGTAGATGAGCCTACTATTACTTTCACAGACAAAGATGTAAGGAGACTACACCATCCTTGTGATGATGCAATTGTTACCACTTTGATGATTGCAAATTACACAACAAGAAGAATGTTAGTAGATAATAGGAGTTTAGTGGATATCCTTTACTATTCGGTCTTCCAGCAAATGAGGATTAACCAGGAATGACTTCATCTAATAAATGTGCCTTTGATTGGGTTTGGAGGAATGAAGGTTCTACCTATAGGCACTATTGCCAGTCATGGTCAGTTCTTACCTACCAAAAATCAATAAGGAAGTACAATTCCTTGTTGTGGATTGTTCATTCTCATATAAAGCCATCATAGGATGACCAACTTTGAACAGTTGGAAGGCTACAATGTCCACTTATCACTTGTTTGTTAAATTCCCAACAGAATATGGCATTGGAGAAGTGGAAGGAGATCAACTAGCAGCTAGGGAATGCTACTTAATTATGTTGGTGATAGACAAGCAGATGCAGACAATGAACATTGAAGAAAGAAGAACGGTTGCTGAGCTGATTGAAGTATTGGAAGACATCCTTTTGGCCGAGTCCAACCCGGAAAAGTTCACTAGAATTGGGACAAGCATGGAAAAGAAGATGAAGCAAAATCTCGTCCAATTACTCAAGTAAAGCATGGATGTTTTTGCTTGCAGCCATGAAGACATGCTTTGGATTGACCCAAGTTTGATTACTCATCGTCTAAATGTGTCCCCGTCCTATAAGCATGTTCGTTAGAAAAGGAGAGTGTTCACCCCAAAACGAGACAATGCCATCAAAGAAGAAGTCTAGAAGCTAGTAACCACAGAGTTCATCTACAAAATCTACTACCCTGATTGGCTAGCCAATGTAGTGATGATAAAAAAAAAGCTAATGGAAAATGGAGGATATGCATGGACTTTACAGATTTGAATGAGGCATACCCTAAAGATAGTTATCCCCTTCCACACATTGACCAGCCGATAAACTCAATAGCTAGGCACCAATTGCTAAACTTCATGGATGCATTCTCGGGGTACAATCAAATCAAGATGGATGAGGCAAACTAAGAGAAAACATCCTTCATCACAAGCCAAGGTTTTTTTTTTTTGCTACAAAGTAATGCCTTTTGGTTTGAAAAATGCAGGGGACCACTTATTAAAGGCTAGTTAACCATATGTTTTGCCCACAAATTGGACGAAATGTTGAAGTGTACGTAGAAGGCATGTTAGTTAAAAGCGCAAAGGAGACGCAGCATTTGGACAACTTGCAAGAGACTTTTGACACGCTTAGACGATACAATGTGAAGCTAAACCCAAGCAAGTGCATCTTTGGAGTTTTATCAGGAAAGTTCCTTGGTTTCATGGTTTCACAAAGGGGAATTGAAGAAAATCTTGATAAAATCCAAGCAATACTAAACATGGAGCCACCAAAGAATATCAAAGAAGTACAAAGTCTCACTGGACGAGTGGCAGGCCTCAATATGTTCGTCTCAAAAGCTACTGACAAATGTTTACCATTTTTCAAAGTGTTAAAGAAAGCATTTGAATGGACAAATAAGTGTCAATGAGCATTTAAAGACCTTAAGGCTTATCTCACTTCAACTCCTTTGTTGAGTCCGTCTAAACTAGGTGCAGAGTTGTATTTGTACCTAGTGGTATCCCCTCATGGAGTGAGTTCAGCCTTAATTAGGGAAGAAGGAAAGTCCAAAGCCTGTCTACAACATTAGCAAAGCTTTAAGAGAAGCTTAAGGATGGTACCCACCAATAGAAAAGTTAGCCTTCTCAATGGTTACAACAGCAAGAAAGCGCAAGCCTTATTTCTAAGCTCACATCATCACAGTCCTGACAGATCATCTGTTAGGAAATATGCGGTTCACTTGATAAGAACATATGTTATTCTTTTATGTAATTTGCTAATCCTTTGACAAAACGCACTTTACTTGTAATTGGGTAGATCTAGGATGTTTTTGATAATTCAGGAAACAAGGTTTCAAGATCAAGTGTTAAAGTCATGCAAGTCTGTCCAAGAAACAACTGCATCTATTGAAGCTCGACAGCTCGACAGCTGGCTCGACAACTGCATCTCTTTATGAAGAAGAAGCTGTTGTGTCTTTACACCATAGGGTTTTGTAACCAAGCATCTTCTCATTCTTCATTGTGAGGATGAACTGCAGAACTTTGCAGCCAACATCTTTCTCAAGTTGGTGATTGAAGCCGTGTACTGGGATCCGCGCAATTGGTTAGTAACGTACTGGGAGCCGTGCATTGAAAATGAGAGGTTGTCACTACAAAACAAGTCCAATTAGGTATTGGGGTAAGGGTTCAACTGTAGGTTGGTATAAGTTACTAAGATTCCTTTACTTGTAACCACTTGTTGTGATAATAGTGGATTCTCGGGAGTGGTGACCTTAAAATCACGCGGTGGGGTTTTTGTCTTGAAGGTTTTCCCCATTCATAAACAAATCACCGTGTCAATTTATTTTTCGCTGCACTATAGTTTATTGGTGATTTGTTTGTGCTATCACGCGTTTGTATGTTAATTTGATTAATTAATAAATTTGGGTAATTAATCAACTTAATCCATCACAAGGGGTCAATACGTTTTGTTCTATCAAGCGGTATCAGAGCAGGCACACTCTGATTAGGGTTTAATCCTTGTGTGTGATCCATTGACCCCTGTTGTCATGGATAGCGGACAATCTCTTATTATCCCTCATTTATTTTATGGGACTAACTATACATACTAGAAAGTACGCCTAAAAGATTTTTTGCAGTCTCTAGATGAGAAGATGTGGCAAGCTGTAGAGATTGGCTGGACCAAGCCAAAGGAAGCGCCGGCCGATTGGGATAAGGCAAAGATCAAGGCGGTAAACTTCAACAGCAGGGCATTGAATGCGTTGTTCAGTACAGTCACAAATGAGGAATTCAAGAAGATATCCACCACTGAAACTGCAAAGGAAGCATGGACCATCCTCCAGACAACCTATGAAGGAACTAAGGCTGTTAAGGATTCGAAGCTGTAGAGGCTCACTACAAGCTTCGAAGAGATAAATATGGAGGAGGATGAGTCATTTGATGAGTTCTATGCAAAACTCAAAGACATAGTGAACTCTGCCTTTAATCTTGGAGAAACTATCCCAGAACCCAAGATTGTGAGGAAAGTGCTCAAATCTCTGCCCGAAAGATTTCATGCCAAGATCACCGCGATTGAGGAATCGAAGGATATTGATAAAATTCCTTTGACAGAGCTGGGTGGAAATCTACAGACCTACGAGTTGGGTTTGTCTAGAATCAGAAAAATGAGCAAGAGCAAGAATATGGCACTGAAGGCCAAGAGCAGTGAGATGGAAGAGTCTTCAAACGATAAAGATTCTAAGATGAAGCCCTACATCACCAGGCAATTCAAGAAGTTCATGAAGAATGCCAATGGGAAAGGCTTCAAAAAGGATCGTAGGCAATCTAGTTCTTCTCAGTTCAAGGGTCAAGCCAAAGGGAAGAAGGATACAAGAGATGGCGGTCAGTACACTGTTCCTACAGGACCTAAGTGCTTTAGGTGTCAAGGCTTCGAACACATGAAATAGGAATGCCCAACGTATCTCAAGACGATTGGGAAAAGTAAAGCACTTACTGTTACGCTAAGCGACACCGAGCCGGAAGATGATTCCAACAATGAGGATGACAGAATCTTAAATGCCTTTACTGCCACAGTTAATCCTACTGAGGGGATTGTTGAAGATATGGATAAAGAAGAGGAATTGGTGGAAGCCAAGTTTGAGAAGATGGATGATCAAGATGACATTCACACAGCCTATGCAAAATTATATAAGGTCTCAAAAAAGCATAAGAAGCTGTATTGGTTGACCACCAAGAAGCTTAGTGATGTGGAGCATGAACGTGAAGAGCTTTCCACAAAGTTTGATGAAGCAAATCAAACTATTAGAGCACTGAGATTTGAAAATAACTTCTTGGCTGAGAAGACTAAGAAACTTGAGGTAGAACTATTCCAAGTCAGAGCTCAACTGGAAAGGACTTCAAGTGCCAAGCTCGATGAGATGCTTAGCTTTCAAAAATCTGCTTCAGATCGAACAGGTTTAGGATATGATTTCTCTTCTTCTAATATTGCTTCTACTAATACTACTGTTTTTGTTCCCCCTAGCAATAATGTAGAAATTGAGAACACTAATGTTAAAATTGAATTAGCTAGTGAGAATATAGACAAGGATAAATCTATCTTAGGAGCACCCCCTAAGCAGGATAAGAAGGAAATTAAAAACCCTAGGGCTAAGAAGGCTATCTCTCAAAGGCCTAAACAAAAGAAGCAGCATCTTTGTCATCACTGTGGAGCAGCTGGTCATACTCGACCAAATTGCTATAAGTGGCTAGCCACTCAAAATAGCAATAGCATATTGGCATCGGGAAACCAGAATCAGTTTCCATCCTCGTTTGCTCCTCTTAGAGATCTTCTCAAAGCCGTCATGTTCCTTTCAAACTTGAACGGTATCAATTCTTCCCCCTCACCGACAGTTCAAGGGTTTGCACAAAGGAAAGGTTCTTCCAAGGTGTGGAAGGAAAAGGGTTCCAAGTGATCTAATCACTTTTTCTCTCTCTTCTTCTGTTTTTGCTTTTGCATTACTTGTATGTTTTGCTTTAATGTTTTGAGTCAGCCTAGTTTTTATGATTTTCTTTGTTTTGTCTTGCATGTTTTTGGTTATTAGTTTTTCAATTTTTAGTTGTTTTGTTTTAATTCAAAAATAAATAAATAAAATTTTGAAAAATTCAGAAAAATACAAAAATAGTGTGTGTTTGTGTACATAGGTTCTTGTGAACTTAATATGGCTATTGAAACAGAGTTTTCTAAACTTTGTATCTCTTGTAGCTTAGATGAGCATTTTTATGCACAACTAAGAAAGTGAGCTTTGTGGCTCTTTGTTTGTGATGAGTAAGGTTAAGTGATCTCTTATACTTAACACTCATATCACTCTTTTTTACTGGAAGGACTAGAAAATCCTAAGAGAAAAGCATAAATAACCATCTCACCACTATTACCCGCCAATCATAAAATGACATCTATATGCTTCGGCATAGCAAAAGTGCAATGTCAATGACATCAGTATGCTTCGGCATAGCAAAAGTGCAATGTCAAAAGTTTAACATAATTGGGTATTTCTTTTCTCTCCTTTGTATACCCATGCATGGTTTGCTTGATAAAAAGAAAATATGCAAAGAAAATAAAAGCAAAAAGAACAAAATGCTTTAAATATGATTGCAAGCGTGTTTTCTAGGAGATATGGGAGTTATAGGATGTACCTAAGAGGTGATAGTCCCCATCAAACAGTTATGATTGTGTGTGAGTTAAAGTAATTTTCTCATATCTCAAATCGTCATAACTTTGAGACACTTGTGTAATCTTGAAATGTTTTTCACACACAACACGCAATATTCTTTGCTACTCTTGATACATGTGCAGGTACAATGTGATTTGGCCATCATAAGGTTTACATGTGTTGATATATGCTCACTAAACTGTCTTAACTTGTTTTTGAAATATAAAATTGGTTAGACTTGTTTAGTGTGTGTGTGTGTGTGTGTGTGTGTGTGTGTGTGTTTTTGGGAGCTAAATGCTAAACTCTTTGTTGGTTGAGAGATGTTTTGAGAGGTTAAAATGTTGGTTGCATCATTGGTTGAGTTGCATGTTTGATTGCATTCATATCTGCGTTTTTCTCCTCTTTGAAAAACTGTTTTTAAGCCATCTCGATACCTTCTCGACACGTCTCGATACCTGGCTTATCTGTCGAGCTTTTTAGTTGCATCTTATCGCAATCTCGATAGCTTCTCGATAGCTTCTGGATTGATTGAGAAACCTCCTGACCTCTCGATAGCTTCTAGATCGATCGAGAAACCTCCTGACCTCTCAATAGATTCCCGATAGCATTTGGATCGATCGAGCTTCTTACTTGTGTCTGATGTTTTGTTCCTCGACACCTCCTCGATAGCTACATATGTCGACGCCTGTGTTCTCGACACCAACCTCGACACTTGTCCTGATACCTCTCGACACTTCTATTTGTCGAGATTTACTGAGGTTCTATATATTGTTTCAGCGTGATTTGGGTCTCATTTTTCTCGATCTCTCTCGATCTATCCGTACCTGTTCATCTCCCAAACACTCTTTTCTCTCTCAAAACCTTTAACTCATGTGATTTTTGGCCTCTATTGCTTCAAATCACTTGGTATGATTTCTTTTCTATCTATCCTCATGTTCTTTTCATGCATTCATACCTAGGTTTTTGAGTTTCCGAACTTTTTTTGGGGTTTTTCAAAATTGTTGAGTTTTTGTGGAAATTTGGGATGGGTTTTTTCCTAAATGAGTTTCAAATTTCATACGTTGCATCTCATAAGCATAATAACTGTACAATCATGCATTTAAATGTGTACAATTTGATTATGTGCTGGTAGGATTGGATTGGGTGGAGCCCATGATGTCTTTTATATGGCATGTCACATGTTCATGCATTTTTCATGCATACGCTCTTTCTTTTCAATATACTTGCTATATTTGAATTGTGTTGGAACTTTTCTGAGTGTTTCTTTCTTCCCTTTCTCTCTCTCTCTTGTTTACGTTAGTGCGTCAATGGCACCAAAACGTAAGTCTGCTCCGGTCCAGAACCCTCTACGTTCTAGGGCCTCTTCATCTTCTAATCCTACTCCCTCCTCTGTCCGGTTCCGTGATGACAAAGCCCAAAAGGACTTCTCGAAGAAATTCTCTAAACGAGGTGTTCATTCGGAACGCCAAGTTGTCTTGTAGGATTTTGTCGACACTAACCTTCCCAATGTCATTCACAAACGGGAATGGGAGTCACTGTGTGACGTCCCGGTCACATGTCCTTCCATGCTAATTCAGGAGTTTTACTCCAACAAGCAAGGAACTGATCTTTCAGTACCTCTTTTTCATACTCGCGTTCGAGGTACACGCATTGTTGTCACATCGGAGTTGGTATCTGATGTGCTTCGTGTTCCAAGGGTTGCGCATCCTAACGAGCATCTACAGACTGTGTCCAAAGACGAGATGATCTCTGCTTTCTGTGAGCGTCCAGCTGATTGGGGTGAGCAACAGTTTACATCATGTCGACCTTTTGCTAAAGGTCCTAGATTCTTGAACATGGTGATGACTTTTGTGTTGTATCCTCTCTCTCACTACAACTCCATTACAGAGTCTCGTTCTCTTTTTCTGTTGTCTCTTCTTGAGGATCTTTCCATTAATTTTCCTTCACATTTTATCCTTTCTATCATAGATGTTTATAGGGATACGGCTACCTGTGATAAACTCATCTTTCCTTCTGCTATCACGCGGATCTTATGCCATTTTTCTGTTCCTTTTCCCTCATCCGACCACTTCTCCTTTGTGTGTGCCATTGACTATGCTACCGTTAAACGGAGCGAGGCGCAGTTTCATGCGAGGCGGTCCAGTTCGACAGCTCCTCCCACTCCTTCGGCTCCTTCTACCTCTGCTCCCTCTTCTTTAGCGGGAGGTGTGACTTTGGATGTGATCATGGCGCAACTTCAGTGCATGGATGCTCGTCTTGATACACTTTCTACGGAATTGTATCAAGTGAACACCCGTGTTGGCCGCATTGCTAGACGGCAGGCTCGCCTTGGTGGTTTTGTGGAGTCTCCCTCTCGTCCTCCTAAGGCATCCGAGACACCTAATGATGATTCCGGCAATGATGATGATGAAGATAGAGATGCTAGCTCTTCCAGTTTTGACAAGATGTCTACTTGACACTCTTACCCTTTGTCACTCGTGACAAAAAGGGGAGTAGTTTTGGATATGAGAGTAGTCACTCTTAAGGGGAGAGTTAGGAGATTTTTGTTAAGGGGAGAGTTTGTATTTGAGGGATGTAGTAAGGATTGTATGTATCTTTTCTTTTCTTTCTCGTTAGAGATATATTGTTCTTGTACCTAGGTCTTGTGACCATTTTTTTTATATACATGATGTTTCTCAAGTGGTATATATATGATGATGTATGTCTTTTTTGAAGGAAAAATTCTAGTTTTGCATCTCATGCAAAACCCACAGCGGAAGCAACAAACAAGGATCTATTTCATTCATGATTGATAACATGCACTATGTAAATTTCAGAATTTAAGAACAAGATAGCGTACCTTGGTGTGGAGAAATTCAAAACAAATATTAGAAGCACTTGGGAACACTTTTAATCTTCACTCCAATTCCACTTTATGCCCAAGATGTGTGGTCTCTCAATCAGTTTTTCAAGGGGAGAATGAAAGTGTGTCTCACACTCTCTCACACACCGTTTCTTTTTCTTTTCTAATTTCATCTAATAAAAATTCTGTATGTTTCTCCATTTATAACTAACTGATTATCTAATTGGGCTGGCCTATTAGGCCTTTCCAATTGGGCTTTAGTGTGTGGCTTGGAGTGGGACCAAAAGGGACCAATAAGACACTAGCTCCAATGGGCCTTGGGTTTTTTTCGTCAACTCTTGACAAGCCCAAAGTTACCATTAATTATATTTAATACCACTATATAAATATAATTGCACTCTAGGCCTTATTAATAAATTATATCCCAAGACTTTATTATGCATGCAACCCCTTCATTAAAATATTCGTAGTAATCCAAAATCATGAATATAGACGGCCTCTTTGAAGATTACTACATCTTAATCCTTGAGTACCCGGTTTAATCCTTTATGTTATTCGTCATATATTTATGAAATCCAATTTCATAAATATATACTTTAGTAACTCCTTACTAAAGTGGTTGGGCCCAACACTCGAATAACTAAACCCATTAAACTTATCTCAAGGGAATATTTTGTATCTCCATTAAGAGACTATGAATTCCATCTTGAGAATATATGTTCCATCAACACTAAATGCGGATGCCCAACATACCGAGGTTTCGACCGTAACTAATAGATCTCACTCACGATATATCAAAGCAACAACATCTCATGATCGGTCCATTATTCTCTCAGGATTTAGAGTTGATGTAAATAGAAGTCGTGAGATTTATTATTCATTTGACGGTCGTTAGGAGAATAATAAATCTCACGACGATCCGATTCAATAAGTCTTAACTCTTAAAACATATCAACATACCAACTAGAAGTCTCCACTTCCATGATCAAGACAAATCATCTTAGTTGATATGTTATAATCTTCGCGAGATGAAACGCTGATTTCATCACCGACTACGAACTAAACTTACGAGTTTACAAAGAACTTGTGATTTATATCTTCTGTGACTTTTCACATAAATCACATACAATGCATCTCATGGACTATGATAATGTCTTAGTTCATTTATAGATAGTCTCATATAATTAAACAATTTAATTATTAAATACATTCCAATAAATTGGGTTTTAGGGCATAAACCCCAACAATCTCCCACTTGCCCTCAAAGACAATTTATCATATATCTGACACTTATTTCCCTTTAGAGTAATTCATAATCACTCTAAGCCAAGGCGTGGAAACAAGTTATAGCCAAATTTATTGCATAAATTATCTTTTCTACTACTACTATTTCTCATGTACTCATATCTCTCTAATGAGAAGATATCATTTACACTTAATGTGTATCTTCACCACCTAGAGTTAACACATATCTTGAAGTCCAACTTCGTGAATCACAATCAAACTACAAATCAGTATTTGCACATCCAGTAATGATCAAAATTTCACTTCTGTGGACAAGCATATAACACCTTATTCCCATAAGATATTTGAGTATATGCTTTACTCCCACTAAATTAAATGATCTTTGATTCAATTGATATTTGCTTACTATGCCCACCGTAAAATAGATATTTAACCTAGCATGTAGCATAGCATAAAGACTTCCTATCTTTTTGGTATAAGGAACCGTCTTAATATGCTCTTCCTTTTATATGTCTTAGGACCACAATCCCATATAAAGGTCAAACTTAAAAAGAAAGAATCCTTTCTTGAAGTATTATATGCTATACTTGGCTAGAATCTAATCTATTTAAGCAGTTTGAGATAGACCCAACATCCTAATTTCTGAATTATAACAAAGTTTAATTCTTAGGATGTGACCAGTCTTTCCCAAGTACTTTATATCAAACTGGACTAGACAACCAAAAACACATTGATGACAATAAATCAACATCATTCTAAATGATTAGAATGTCATCAACATACATTAAGAAATTTATTATTCTATATAGCTATACACACATAAGGCCTTTTAATATTTGATCAAGATCAAACAATTTGATTTCTTGATCAAAGATAATATTTTATGATTTAGATGCTTGCTTTAATCCTTAAATGGAATTTAAGGAACTTGCAATCTAAATACTACCGTTTCTTTGCTATGTACAAGTCTAGTTACATCATATAGATGTCTTCCTCAAGATTGCTACTAAAAGAAGCTTTCTTGATATCCATTGCCATATTTCATTCAAATGAAATATAATGGATAAGAGAATCTAGATAAAGTCAAACTTGACTAATGGTGAAAAAATCTTTTCATAGTCGAACCATTTCGTTCTGAATAAATATTTTCACCATTAGTCTTGACTTTGAAGGTTTGCACCTTCAAATCTATCAATCTCAATTTTTCTTGTAGACCTATTTAAGAACAATAGGCTTAATGCCATTAGGCTCCTCTACAAGTTCTAGACTTTAAATAGAATCTAATTCTATTTACATAACCTTGATCCAGTAATCCATATTTATATCATCTATTGCCTCAACGTAGGACCGAGGATCAAATTCATATCCTTGTGGAATGACTTCAAAAGTTTATTCCAAAAGTATGAATTTATTTGATAATTGGTAATCCTCCCACTACGATATTGTATCGGTGTATTAGCTATATATCTAGAATAATTCCTTGTGCTGTATCTAATACAACCATCTCATTTCTAAATGTATTTCATAGTTGTCTTACAACAAATTCTGACATTTTTCTTCTAGAACGATTCTATGTATAGCTTTAAGATTATTCACATAGTCATCTTCTTTATGAATACCAAAACAATCTTTTGAAATTCCTTTTGGATACCCAACATAAACAACACACATTTTTCTACCTTTTGATTTCATTTTGTTAGACTTCCTTTCTAGCACAAGTGCTGGACATCCCCAAAAGTGGAAGTATCATATACTAGGTTTTTACCTAATCCACAATTTGACAAATGTCTTAGGAACAAACTTTTGAAATCAATTTTAGAAAATGTATAGTAATACATAGAGTGTATCTCCAAAAGAAATAAGGAAATTGAAATACTTATCATGTACTTTACTATTTCTAAAAGAGTCTTATTCCTCCTTTATGTATGCATTGACTTAAAGAAGTCATTGAAACTATATTCCTTTACAATAAAGGAACCCTAGATCATATTATCATCTAAATAGAATTCATAGATTGGGAATTTAACAAGATAATGGTTCTAAAAGCCCATCTTTCACCAATCTTGAATATCATTTAGATTAATAAGATCTAGACATAAGTGCCAAAAACATACAATACCAAAGGATGAAAACTTTCTCTTTAAAAAGTAAAACATGTAAATCTCCATCTAGAAAACAATCATGGACAAAACTTAGTTTTACCAAAACGGAAACATGTTCCTTTTGGTCATACTTTTGAGTATAATTTCCTTTTGGCAACTACTAGGGCAAATAGCTTGTCCAACTGTTTGGTATTTTAATTCCTCTTCTTACCACCTTTTCCTTTCGGTCTAGGCTAAGAATTTGAATTAAATCATATTGATCCTAGCCTTAGCTTTTAGGATGTCTTCTGTTGTGTAGAACTCACTCATCAATTCAGATAATATAAAAGAAATTTATTTTCAAAACAATCTGAATTGGTCAAATGATTCTAACATGGACTTATGGATCATATCCATATGAGATTAACATTTAATCTCTACATCTAAGAATTCCAATTCATTTTAAAATGAAAATATTTTCATAAAATGATATAGAATTGGAACTACTTAAGCTTTTCTTGGCACCCAATATGATTTATATTAAATATCGTCTAGTAGCACGATATTTCATACCAAACATCTCATTTAGACTTAATACAAAGTCTAAGTCTAGTACTAACTCTTGCATCTCATGTTGTAGCACATTTGAGATAAAAGCCAATGTAACATATTAGCATTTCAATGGAGATTATGATCATATCATAAGCCATCTTCCATCAATGCATCATGCATAGGCAATTATGATAATGCTGAATTGAAACATATATATGTACTTCAGCTCCTTAAGCACCATGTCCAAAAATTATATCTTAGTTAATGTAATTCAATAAAAAAATAGTTAGAGAACAAAAATTTATGGCAACTTCAATTCGAGACTATGAACATAATTACAAGGACATTATATTTTGCATCCATAACCATATAGTATAAAACCCGAAAAACATACTATACTAGGTGCAACGACAACCTAATCTCGCAATTAATATTCCTCAGCAAAGAGTGAATACCAACCACTACGATCAGGTGAGAATTACTCTCATTATTAATGCTATCATGGTAACTCTTACCAAACAAAATAATTTGCCGCTATTTCTTTGGCCTCTAAGTGATAATAGCAAGAACTCAGCATAGAGGATACTATTAAACTTAGTCTAGTGTACACCATTGCCTAGAATCATGTGTAGCCACATTTCATCCCTTTAAACAGGCTTATTATGTTGTGTCATGATACAAAACACCCTCCGCATGGAATGCAAAGCTCGAGGCTAAGACAAGGTGTTTGATCAAACTACTATAAACCAAGAAATTCAATCCTGTAGTACCATGAAATAAATACTCTCCGCATGGAATGCTAAGCTCGAAGCAAAGACAAAATATATATTTCACACTACTATGAACCAACAATGGAGGCCGTGAGATCCAACCCTTGTATCTCTCTCCCACTAGAAATTTTAAAACAAGTGGATTGTCCTAAAAAACATTGTGATCTAATCACAAATTTAACCCTACACATCAAATGTGTTTAATTGTTTAAATTCGATGTGATGTTACTAAGTCACGTCACTTTAGTGTAACGAACATTCGCTTAATCACAAAGAAGTTTAACCTTGTAATCCGTGAAGTAAATACCCTCCGCATGGAATGCAAGACTCGAAGTCAAGACAAGGTATCTATTCACGTTACAATAAACTTAACAAAAAGGGTCATTTCAACACTCCCACTCGTTATTTGGGTTTTTCTTAAATAATTGTAATCCCATCACAACTAATAACCTTGCACTTGTTGAAGACTCTAATCTCATTAGAATCACTAACTAAAATGGAAGTCCTAAACTATTTAAGATTCCTTAAACCCTAATGGATCAAAAATTAGTTATAAAGAACTCTATCCTTAATTTATTAGATAAAGTATTCTAATCACATTAGATACTATATAACTTTTAATTAGAATTTTAATCTAATTAAAAACCTCTAATTAAAATAAATTAAGGACTTCTAATCATAAAACAATTTAAGATTAAGAGTTCTATTTAACTAACATTTTTTATCTCATTAGATCTTTTAGTTAGATAATGATTAATAAATATCCTTAACTTTTAAGGACTATAAAATTAATCATATAGCCTTGCTTTTATTAAAGTTTTAACACTTAGTCAAAAACAAGTGAAAATTCAAAAATTCAGTGTCTTTGATCAGTCGAAAGGAATTCTCGATCGATCGAGACTTGCAAAACTAATTTTTACCAGAATTTTTAGGTAACCGTTTTTGACATCTTTATTGGTCTGCCATCAAAAACACTTTTTAATTTTATCAACGAAGATTTACAGATCAAGAACCATAATAATGCTAGACACGTGAAAAAATATAATCCTAACCTCATTAGGAATAAATTTCATTAAACTAGCATTAACGTATATAAATATATATAACGTAATAAAAACCTTTATTATATATAAAAATTTATATTATATTATAAATAATATAATATACAAATTAATATATATAATATATAATTATTACTTTATATATATATATATATATATACACACACACACATAACCTACGGATTGTAAGAATCCTTTATTCATGGATTCAACTTTTCCATGGCTATTATTGATGCAAGACAAAAGAGTACTTGAAAAGCCAAGCCATGCAACATAAGAATAGACCAAATGGTAGTTATATCATGAAACAAAGTCTAGCCATGCATGAAAACACCAATACGTATAACACATAAAGTTATATTATGTAACTTCCATTGACCAAGTCAAACGGTGCAAGGGAAATCAAGTGCAAAAGGTAGTTATATCCAAGTGCAAAAGGTAGTTATATCCATATATTACGGTCAGGAGAATAACTGCCCATCTCAATAACTATTAAGACATGGCCTTACGGATTGTCAAAAAGTAAGAATCCTTACAGATTCACTTTTCCAAAGAAAAAAAATGGCCAATCCGTGCACTTGCATAACAATATATTACATATATTTATTAATGCACACAAAATTTATGGAATAATATTTTTATGTATAAATTTGAAAACACAAAGATATCGGTTTTCTTAAATTCTAAAATACAATCACACGCTATACAATCATGATATGAAAACCTGGCTCTGATACCAATTGAAGGAAAAATTCTAGTTTTGCATCTCATGCAAAACCCACAGCGGAAGCAACAAACAAGGATCTATTTCATTCATGATTGATAACATGCACTATGTAAATTTCAGAATTTAAGAACAAGATAGCGTACCTTGGTGTGGAGAAATTCAAAACAAATATTAGAAGCACTTGGGAACACTTTTAATCTTCACTCCAATTCCACTTTATGCCCAAGATGTGTGGTCTCTCAATCAGTTTTTCAAGGGGAGAATGAAAGTGTGTCTCACACTCTCTCACACACCGTTTCTTTTTCTTTTCTAATTTCATCTAATAAAAATTCTGTATGTTTCTCCATTTATAACTAACTGATTATCTAATTGGGCTGGCCTATTAGGCCTTTCCAATTGGGCTTTAGTGTGTGGCTTGGAGTGGGACCAAAAGGGACCAATAAGACACTAGCTCCAATGGGCCTTGGGTTTTTTTCGTCAACTCTTGACAAGCCCAAAGTTACCATTAATTATATTTAATACCACTATATAAATATAATTGCACTCTAGGCCTTATTAATAAATTATATCCCAAGACTTTATTATGCATGCAACCCCTTCATTAAAATATTCGTAGTAATCCAAAATCATGAATATAGACTGCCACTTTGAAGATTACTACATCTTAATCCTTGAGTACCCGGTTTAATCCTTTATGTTATTCGTCATATATTTATGAAATCCAATTTCATAAATATATACTTTAGTAACTCCTTACTAAAGTGGTTGGGCCCAACACTCGAATAACTAAACCCATTAAACTTATCTCAAGGGAATATTTTGTATCTCCATTAAGAGACTATGAATTCCATCTTGAGAATATATGTTCCATCAACACTAAATGCGGATGCCCAACATACTGAGGTTTTGACCGTAACTAATAGATCTCACTCCTGATATATCAAAGCAACAACATCTCATGATCGAGTCCATTATTCTCTCGGGATTTAGAGTTGATGTAAATAGAAGTCGTGAGATTTATTATTCATTTGACGATCGTTAGGAGAATAATAAATCTCACAGCGGTCCAGTTCAATAAGTCTTAACTCTTAAAACATATCAACATACCAACTAGAAGTCTCCACTTCCATGATCAAGACAAATCATCTTAGTTGATATGTTATAATCTTCGCAGATGAAACGCCCAATTTCATCACCGACTACGAACTAAACTTCTGAGTTTACAAAGAACTTGTGATTTATATCTTCTGTGACTTTTCACATAAATCACATACAATGCATCTCATGGACTATGATAATGTCTTAGTTCATTTATAGATAGTCTCATATAATTAAACAATTTAATTATTAAATACATGCCAATAAATTGGGTTTTAGGGCATAAACCCCAACATTTTTCACCTACCTCTACATGTGTTGGTTCTTTTCTTTCTTTATACACATGTTTCTTTATTTTGCATGCAATCTCTTATTTCTGCTTCACAAAAAGATGCCTTGATGTGTTTTGTTTAAAGTGTTTAAGAAATACAGGTTGTCAAAGTCTACTTGTCATGAACTTTCTTCTTGCAAAGTTTTTCAAGAGTTTATGTTAGGATAAATTTTATTGTATTCAACAAGTGAGTATGAGTTGAGTGATTTATGACTTCTCTCATATGTTCATTTGTTTGTTATGGTTTTGTCACGGATTGCCAAAGGGGGAGATTGTCAGGACATATGTGGTTCACTTGATAAGAACATATGTCCATCTTTTATGTAATTGGCTAATCCTTTGACAAAATGCACTTTACTTGTAATTGGGTAGATCTAGGATGTTTTTGATACTTCAAGAAACAAGGTTTCAAGATCAAGTGTTAAAGCCATGCAAGTCTATCCAAGAAACAAGCTGAGAAGTGCTCTTCATTAAAGCTCAACAGCTGGCTCGACAGCTGCATCTATCGAGCTTTAAGAAGCTGTTCCAGCCTCGTGGCTCGACAGCTGCTCGACAACACCTCGACACCTCTAGCTGTCAATATTTAAGAAAAACAGTTTTTCAGTACTGTTTTGATTCTAATCCGTGGACATGTCTTTGGGCCTTCTTTTCTCATAACCCTAGACATATAAAAGGATTATTTTAAGGGCCGTCAAAGTAAGCACAAGTTGCACAAGCATTGAGTAAAGTCTGTTCAAGAAATTTGTGACCGGAGACAAAGTTGCCCTAGTTCCTCTCTTTGTGAAGAAGCTGCTGTGTCTTTGCACCATAGGGTTTTGTAACCAAGCATCTTCTTGTTCTTCATTGTGAGGATGAACTGAAGAACTTTGCAGCCAACATCTTTCTCAAGTTGGTGATTGAAGTCACGTATTGGGATCCACACAATTGGTTAGTCATGTACTGTATTGAAAAGGAGAGATTGTCACTACAAAACAAGTCCAACTGGGTATTGGGGTAAGGGTTGAACTGTAGGTCGGTATAAGGTACTGGGATTCCTTTACTTGTAACCGCTTGTTGTGATAATAGTGAATTCTCGGGAGTGATGACCTTAAAATCACCCGGTGGGGTTTTTGCCTTGGAGGTTTTCCCCATTTATAAGCAAATCACCGTGTTAATTTATTTTCCGCTGCACTATAGTTTATTGGTGATTTGTTTGTGCTATCACACGTTTGTATGTTAATTTTATTAATTAATAAACTTGGCTAATTAATCAACTTAATCCATCACAAGGGGTCAATACGTTTTTGGCCTATCACCATCCACTCAAGAAGGCTATGAATAAGCTGTAAGCAGCAAGATGACTGATTCAATGGGCGGTTGAAATTAGTGAGTTTGATGTAAGGTATCAACCAAGGGATGCAATAAAAGCCCAAACCTTTACAGACTTCATTGTAGAATTCACTCCTACCCATTATCTGAAGGAAAAACTGGTTTTGTATCTCATACAAAACACACAGCGGAAGCAACAAACAAGGATTTATTTCATTCATGATTGATAACATGCACTATGTAAATTTCAGAATTTAAGAACAAGAAAGCGTACCTTGGTGTGGTGAAATTCAAAACAAAAGATCGAAAGCACTTGGGAGCACTTTTAATCTACACTCCAATTCCACTTTACGCCCAAGAAGTGTAGTCTCTCAATCAGTTTCTAAGGGAGAATGATTGAGTGGCTTCACTCACACATACACACCATTTCACAATGATGTCTCTCTCTTATTCTTTTTCTTATAAAAAATTCTGTATGTTTCTCCCTTTATAACTAACTGATTATCTAATTGGGTTGGCCTATTGTGCCTTTCCAATTGGGCTTTAGTGTGTGGCTTGCAGTGGAACCAAAAGAGACCAATAAGACACTAGCTCCAATGGGCCTTGGGCTTTTCTATCAACTCTTGACAAGTCCAAAGTTACCATTAATTATATTTAATACCACTATATAAATATAATTGCACTTTAGGCCTTATTAATAAATTATATCCCAAGACTTTATTATACATGAAACCCCTTCATAAAATATTCGTAGTAATACAAAGTCATAAATGTAGACTTCCACTTTGAAGATTACTACATCTTATCCTTGAGTACCCGATTTAATATTTTAAGTTATTCATCATATATTTATGAAATCCAATTTCATAAATACATACTTTAGTAACTCTTTACTAAAATGGTTAGGCCTAACACTCTGAATAACCATACTCATTAAACTTATCTCAAGGGAATATTTAATATCTCCGTTAAGAGATTATGAATTCCATCTTGAGAATATATGTTCCATCAACACTAAATGTGGCTGCCCAACATACTGAGGTTTTGACCGTTACTTTAGATCTCAATCCTGATATATCAAAGCAACCTACACCTCATGATCAGGTCCATTATTCTCTCAGGATTAAGAGTTCATGCAAATAGAAGTCGTGAAATTTATTATTCATTTGACAATCGTTAGAAGAATAATAAATCTCACAACGGTCCAGTTCAATATGTCTTAACTCTTAAAACATATCAACATATCAACTAGAAGTCTCCACTTCCATGATCAAAACAAATTATCTTAGTTAATACGTTATAGTCTTCGTAGATGAAATGCCCAATTTTATCACCAACTATGAACTATAAATTCTAAGTTTACAAAGAGCTTGTGACTTATATCTTCTGTGACTAAATCACATACAATGCATCTCATGGACTATATGATAATGTCTCAATATTCATGTTACAATTATTTTAGATAATAATAAAACAACTTTATTAAACACAAGATTAAGTCATACATAATGTCATACATAGCATCATACGATAGGATTTAAGGGCACACATCCTAACATGATCAACAGAATAGAGACCAAAGGGCAAAAGAATGGGTTCTCCATGTGGATGGTTCGTCCACACAGCATGTAGGAGGAATTGGATTAATATTGCAATCACCAGAAGGGGATCATTTAGAGTATGCCGTCTGTCTAAATTTTTAGACGACCAACAACAAAGCTGAGTATGAAGCCCTCCTCTAGGGCTTGGAGTTGGCCAAGTCACTAAGAGCAAAGTCAATTCTCATCCAAGAAGACTCACAGCAGTTATAGGCCAAGTGAACAGGACATGTGAAGCTAAAGAGGAACAAATGAAAAGATACTTGAGTAAAGTCAAGCAATGCATCAAGGGCTTCACAATGGCAAAGTTCCCCCAGATTCCAAGGGAAGAGAACATCGAAGTTGACAGCCTAGCCAAGGCACTGTCTGCAGACGAGTCGGTGGATGACTAGATTAAAGTTTAGTACATTCCAAGCATATATGTTCCAGATTTGCATCCAATAGACGGAGAGGCCAACTAAACCACTCCAATTGTATCCTATCTCAAGGACAGACTCCTCCCTGAGGATAAAGAAGAAGCAAGGAAGTTGAGGGTTAGAGCGGCAAAATTTGTCCTCAAGGACGACGTGTTGTATAAAATGGGTTTCTCTCAGCCCCACTTAAGGTGTTTAACTCCGGACGAGTTCCATTATGTCATGAGAGACATACACAGAGGAGCATGGGAAAATCATTTAGGGGTAAGATCCCTCATCCACAACATAGTTCACGCAGGATACTACTAGCCATCCATGCAAGCAAACGCTGAAGCATATGTCAAAGCATGTGACAAGTGTCAATGCTACAACAATGTGCCTAGACGACCAACAGAATACCTTACTCCAATGGTTGCCCCTTGGCCATTTGCCCAATAGTGACTTGACATCCTTGGTCTCTTTCCCATGAGGACTAAGCAAATGAAGTTCTTAGTAGTAGGGATCAATTATTTCACTAAGTGGGTAGAATTAAAGCCATTAGCAAAGATTATCGATCAGAATGTTAGAAACTTCTTCTAGAAGAATATCATCTGTCATTTTGGAATCCCTAGGGTGCTTGTCTAAAAAATGGATGTCAGTTTGATAACACACCCTTCAAAGAGTTCTATGAGTAGCTGGGAATCAGGAATCACTACTCCTCACCCTCCCACTCATAGGAAAATGGACAAGTAGAAGTTGCGAACCAATCCTTGTTGAAGATCATCAAGACTCGGCTTGAGGGGGCAAAAGGGATATGGTCAAATGAACTACCTAGTGTCCTTTAGGCATACAGGATGATGGTGAGGACTTCTACAAGAGAGACTCCTTTTAAGCTAGCATATGGAAGTGATGCAGTGATACCAATAGAGGTTAGCCTGACTAGCTATAGAGTAGCCCACTATAAGGATAAGGACAATCAGAAGCAACTCTGTGTAAGCCTCGATCTCATTGATGAGGTAAGGATGGGCTCAGAACAAAGGGTGGCACACTACAAGAACTTGATGACTAAGCACCATGATGCATTGGTCAAACCCAAGCAATTCAACATCGAAGACCTCGTCCTAAAAGGGGTATCCCTGGCTACTAAGGACCCTGCTCATGGAAAGTTGGGACCTAATTAGGAAGGACCACACAGAGTCATCAACTACAAATGACGAGGATCATACTATCTAGAACCTTAAACAGATGAAGGCTGGAGCATCCATGAAACATGGAGCACTTAAGGAAGTACTATCAATGAAGACTCGTAGAGAAGCTCAGCATGGATGACCTAAAACCTACAGACTATTGGTTCTTACTGGTAGCCTATTTATGTTATTTTTCAACACTCATGTTATGATTTTAAGTATTTGAATTCCTTAAAAAGCACTATCTTCTGGCATATGCAATGTTTGTGGACGTTATTATGTTATGTACAAAGTTCCTAGTTTATATATGAAGCATGTTGGATTTTCGTCTAAGTATTTTTAATCCATTATGAAGTTAAAAGTCCGAAAGAAACGCTAAAAGCCATAGATGAATAAAATCTGTCCTTAGACAACAATCATGGATGGCAAAGCACCAAATGATGATACAAAACCTTAAGGTAACGAAAAGAAAAGGAGGAAAGAGTATACCTCCTACACATACTCGTCAATAAGAAATAAACAAATAAAATAAAAGCATGCAATAAGTGAAATCCAAACAATGGATGAGCAAACACTTAACCATTTGAAAGTCCCTAAATAACTAAAGCCCAAATCATGGACGAAAAAATACTTAAACAACAAAGCTAGCAAAAAAAGGGGGATAAAAGAAAAAGTCCAAAGACAAACGAGAATTGTATTTAAAAAACAAACTTAAAGAGGGTAGACAACTACTGTCCAAAAACCCTTGAGTAATAAGCCTAAAAAGGAAAGTATACGAAACTTCCGTCCTTAAACATTAATGAAAAGAATGTCCTTAGAGGAATTTAAATTGGTCCAAAACAATGGACCCCCCCCCCCCAAAAAAAATGAAAAATAAATCTTTGCTTACAAAGTAAAGCTACTTGGATAAACCACTAAGGGCAACATCCCCAAACCTTGAACCATCCTTTGTTGGAAGAGAAGTAGAGGCATCATCTTCAATATTCATGTCTTCCAAACTGGTCTGGTGTAAAGAACTCTCTGCAATAAGGAGCTTAGATAAATATGATAGAGTGAGTAAGACGAGATAAAGAAAGTGGATTTAGATAAATATGATAGAGTGAGTAAGAAGAGCTAAAGAAAGTAACATACCCTTAAAACGTATACGACCCATCTCACCAATGTAAGGAGGAAATGGGGCCTTCCTACCTCAATAGGGTTCCCTACCTAATACCTAGAGACGGAGAAGAACTTCATCTTCCACCTCCTATCAGACGAAGGAAGGGACCTTATTAACCTACAACTAGAACCCCTAAACGAAAACTGATAGAAACCTAAAGGTTGGCTTATTTTAGAAGGTTTATAATAGTACAAGAACTCATCCCTAGTAAGAGGACAGTCCTATTGAAAACCTTTCTCCACAGCACTTGCATGGACACAATGGTTCTCCATGCATTAGGGTTGAGTTGGTTTGGTCTTATACCTAACCTATGGAGATGCTAATTAGCAAAAGCATTCAAAGGCATCCTAAGACCCCCTAATAGTTAGGCCTTATATATTCCAACCCCCAAAATTTGAGGTACAACACCATTCACCAGGAGCAGCAAGACGGGGATTAACCTCGTCCGAGATTTGGTATTTATCCCTAAGACTGTAAAGCCTCTTCTTATCTATTTTGGATTGAATGTGTTAGGATTAGTGCCCTTAAATCCTATTGTATGATGTTATGTATGATATTATGTATGACATTATGTATGACATGATGTATGACTTAATATTGTGATTGATAAAGTTATTTTATTATTATCTAAAATAATGGTAACATGAATATGGGACATTATCATATAGTCCATGATATGCATTGTATGTGATTTATGTGAAAAGTCACAGTAGATGTAAATCACAAGTTCTTTGTAAACTCAGAATTTATAGTTCGTAGTCGGTGATGAAATTGGGCATTTCATCTGCGAAGACTATAACGTATCAACTAAGATGATTTGTCTTGATCATGGAAGTGGAGACTTCTAGTTGATATGTTGATATGTTTTAAGAGTTAAGACATATTGAACAGGACCGCTGTGAGATTTATTATTCTCCTAACGACTGTCAATTGAATAATAAATCTCACGACTTCTATTTGCATGAACTCTTAATCCTGAGAGAATAATGGACCTGATCATGAAGTGTAGGTTGCTTTGATATATCAAGAGTGAGATCTGAAGTGACGGTCAAAACCTCAGTATGTTGGGCAGCCACATTTAGTGTTGATGGAACATATATTCTCAAGATGGAATTCATAGTATCTTGATGGAGATATAAAATATTCCCTTGAGATAAGTTTAATGGTTTCAGTTATTCAGAGAGTTAGGCCTAACCACTTTAGTAAGAAATTACTAAAGTATATATTTATGAAATTGGATTTCATAAATATATAATGAATAACTTTAAAGGATTAAACCGGGTACTCAAGGATATGATGTAGTAATTTACAAAGTGACAGTCTACATTTATGATTTTGTGTTACTACGAATATTTTATAAAGGGGTTGCATGTATAATAAAGTTTTGGGATATAATTTATTAATAAGGCCTAGAGTGCAATTATATTTATATAGTGGTATTAAATATAATTAATGGTAACTTTGAACTTGTCAAGAGTTGACGGAAAAGCCCAAGGCCCATTGGAGCTAGTGTCTTATTGGTCCATTTTGGTCCCACTCCAAGCCACACACTAAAGCCCAATTGGAAAGGCCCAATAGGCCAGCCCAATTAGATAATCAGTTAGTTATAAAGGGAGAAACATACAAAATTTTTATTTAGTGAAAAAGAAAATAAGAAACTGTGTGTGAGAGAGTGTGAGACACACTTTCATTCTCCCTTTGAAAAACTGATTGAGAGACCACACATCTTGGGCGTAAAGTGGAATTGGAGTAAAGATTAAAAGTGTTCCCAAGTGCTTCTAATCTTTGTTTTGAATTTCCCCACACCAAGGTACGTCATCTTGTTCTTAAATTCTGAAATTTACATAGTGCACGTTATCAATCATGAATGAAATAGATCCTTATTTGTTGCTTACGCTATGTGTTTTATATGAGATACAAGACCAAAATTTTTCCTTCAGAATGTCCATGGTATAGAAATACAAAATTTCCTCCTCCTCACTAGGGGAAGGGGTGGACAGTCAAATGCTAGTCGACAGACCAGTGGACGACCTAGAAGTTGCCTTCTTCCTTATCTCCTCCTAGAGGACCTCTAGGGACTCCAGACGAGTACTGCTTGTTTGTAGAATCACTACCGCTACTACTACTCTCACTACTACTACCGCTACTACTATTCTCATCTTGATACTCATCTATTTCTCTCTCATTCCTATCACTAGACAAGGACACTACAATCTCAACCATTTTGTAAAGAATTCTAAAGAAGAAAACCTATAGACGAAGAAAAGAGGATACCTAATTCTAGACGGAGAGGACTAAGGACCGAAGGAAACTTCTAAACGAGGCGCGATGGACGACTAATGTCAGAGAAGAAAATATGAGAAAGTGAGAGGGTAGGAGAGGTATTAACCTATTTATAGGCAACAAGAAGGGACACCGAAGCTACACAAGCCAATCAAGAAATGCCACGTGGCGATTTCCTTGAAAAACAAAACAACGTGACGTGCAAGCCATTGGGATTAAACCACGTGGCAATATCCAGGACGTCAAATCTTAGACCACACTAGAAATGACATGTGGAAAATTCTTCAACCACTGAAAAATTGCCACGTGTAAAGGCAACAATGACAGCAATCATGATTCTAATAGTGGTACGGACGACACGAGGACAAAGGGGCAACTAATGGAGGTCTAAATTAAGCTCAGTTCGTCCATGGTAATCATCCATGACCAAATCATGTCTAGAACATTTCCCAAGGAAGGAAGCCCAATAGAAGCACCACAAACATGAATGGGATCCATCCATGAATATTATGATCATATAAATCTGGACAGTCGTCCATGGTAATCGCCCATGACCAAATCACGTCTAGAACATTTCCCAAGGAAGGAAGCCCAATAGAAGCACCACAAACATGAATGGGATCCATCCATGAATATCATGATCATATAAATCAGGACAGTCGTCCATGGCATACAAGGCCAAGGACGACCAAACAACACTTAGCTAATTTCAAAGGATCTTTCTGCAAACACCAAGCAATCAGACCACGATTCATCATTCTAGAACGTGGGGAGGATTCCCTGAAATCCGCTCCACTTTCTCCACTAACTATACACATCTCCCATGATGATAATGGATCCGAACAAGTATACCCACTAAAAACTCTCTATAAAAAGGATTTGAACCCATTAGCCCAAGGTACATTTTTACTATTCACTAACTCACCATTTTGGTGTTCTAGAGAGAAAACTAACTTAACCATCGGAAGGTCCTTTGCTGGTTCACCCCAGTCGCCCTTGACAGTTTTTTTTTTCTCTTCAGGTCTTCAAGCTGTCACCATAGCTCAGAGCATTCAACCTACTGATTGTCGTGTATCATCAAAGATAAAGCATAAAAGCAAGCAAGCAAATATAGACATGCAAAAGAAATTGAACCAAACCTAAAATATAGGCCTTGGTGTGCGGATGTAGACCTAGGCCATAAGATCTAGATCTACACCCCATCGAAAGGGCCAAAAAGTAAGAAAGATTTATATCAAGGGACAAAGGGTTAAAGTAGCACATGGCATAACAAGCAACATAGATCTGAGTACACAAGCATCGCATAGAGCACATAAACACATAGATCTAAGCATAGGGACATAGATCTAAACACTAACATGTAGATCTAAGCAAAAACATGGCAAAGAACACATAGGCATGTAGATCTAAGCATAAACATGGCAAGGAACCTAAAAACATGTGGATCTAAGCACAAACATTAAATTTAAACATATCCTAGCCCAAGAAGGCTAGGCCAACAACATTAAAGCAATAAATCATGGCAAAAAGCAAGGAAACATGCTAAAGAAACCATAAAACATGCTAGGAAACAAAATATAGCAAGAACATGCTAAGAAAAGAAATGGGTGTGGATTGTAGATAAAAAGCTACGTCCACACCCCTAAACCTCAAATCCAAGGTATGGAACCAAGGAGGGAAAGATTAAGAGTAAGAACACTACCTTCTGATTGTTGAGAGAGAGGAGGAATCAAAGATTTTTTGATGTGTTTTTGGGAGAGAAATGTAGAGAAAAGAGAGAGAAAACTATCTAGAAACTACTCCAAGACTGCCCAAAAACGTTCCCCCTTTAGATTTGGTCTAGAAAATGATGTTTTGGCCACTTTATAAGCCAAAAAGTGCCCGGCGGCCCATGTAGGGCTGCCAACTTTGGAGGCCTTTTTGAAGGCCTCTCCGAACTTGGATTAAGCGGATCTTGGTGTTCCTGGAAAGATCTAAATGTTTAGTTTCTGGAAATATAAGGAATTGAAAAATCCAACGGTTAGATCAAAAGTTATGGCCTCAGGAAGTAAGCTAATGTGCCCGGCATGGTTTTAGGATATCTCAACCATTTTAATTCCAATTTCGACCCATGAATAGTCGTTGGAAAGGAAATTTGATAATATTCATAATGTAACTAGTTCCAACCTATTTTGACAGTTAGATCAAAATGAGGATTTCTGGTGTACTTCGGAGTCAACCTCAATTCAAACTTGGTCAAAGTTGACGAAAATCACCGAGTAGCTTGGGTTTGATGTAGAAACATGAAAAATGTCATTTTGGGATTTTTTTACCGACTTTGAATTTCGGTCAACCCAGGATTGACCAAGGACATTTTGTCAATTTGACTGGAAAAGGCACTTTGAGTGCTCCAATGCCTAAACAGGTTGTGCCACATCAACCTAGATGTTTCTGTAGCCCCTTGGAGAAAAGATAATACTTTTGAAATTTACAGGGTTTGGCACGTAAATCGAAGGCGGACAAAATACGGTGTCTACAGAGGCAAGAGCCACCCAAAAAAGTTTGAGACAAAAGCCGCAGAATAACACCCTAAATAAGTTCCCTTTCTAGCTTGATAGAGTACCCTTGTATGATTTGTGTGACGTTTGTAGGTGCTGGAGTGCTCTTCCTATCTTTAGGTTGTTCGCCATGTTTATTTTTCATTTTAATGACTAGGATAGTGAGTCACTCGTCGTTTTCTTGATAATTAGAAAACTAGACTCTTAGATAGTGAGTGTGTCACTACTGGTTTCTTGAGCAGAACTCTTGGGAATTCAAACATATGAATCCCACGAGATTCTTTGAAGTCATACCTGCCCCATGTATGCGTGTTCTTTACTATATGAATGGGTGGGCCCAAGCTCTACGTTGAAACAAAATGATTTATCTCTTTTTCTTTTGAACCCATCGGCGAAGCTAACGAATCAAAGAAGGGGCAACTATAAACACCTCATTCTAATCTAGGTGGCGAATCCATTTTCACCCTCCACCCTTAAATCATATTGTATGATGCTATGTATGTTATTATTTATGACATTATGTATGACTTAATTTTGTGTTTAATAAAGTTGTTTTATTATTATCTAAAAATAATTGTAATATGAATATTGAGACATTATCATATAGTCCATGAGATGCATTGTATGTGATTTATGTGATTTAGTCACAGAAGATGTAAATCACAAGTTCCTTGTAAACTCAAAATGTAGTTCGTAGTTGGTGATGAAATTTGGTATTTCATCTACTAAGACTATAACATATCAACTAAGATGATTTGTCTTGATCATGGAAATGGAGATTTCTAGTTGGTATGTTGATGTGTTTTAAGAGTTAAAACATATTGAACTGGACCGGTATGAGATTTATTATTCTCCTAACGACTGTCAAATGAATAATAAACTCACGACTTATATTTGCATGAACTCTTAATCCTGAGAGAATAATGGACTTGATCATGAGGTGTAGGTTGCTTTGATATTTCAGGAGTGAGATCTAGAGTAACGGTCAAAACCTCAGTATGTTGGGCAACCACATTTAGTGTTGATGGAACATATATTCTCAAGATGGAATTCATAGTCTCTTAACAGAGATACAAAATATTCCCTTGAGATAAGTTTGATGGGTCTGTTATTCAGAGAGTTAGGCCTAACCACTTTAGTAAGGAGTTACTAAAGTATATGTTTATGAAATTGGATTTCATAAGTATATGATGAATAACTTAGAGGATTAAACCGGGTACTCAATGATAAGATGTAGTAATTTACAAAGTGGTAGTCTACATTCATGACTTTGTGTTACTACGAATATTTTATGAAGGGGTTGCATGTACAATAAAGTCTTGGGATATAATTTATAAGTAAGGCCTAGAGTGCAACCATATTTATATAATGGTATTAAATATAGTTAATGGTAACTTTGGACTTGTCAAGAGTTGACAGAAAAGCCCAAGGCCCATTGGAGCTAGTGTCTTATTGGTTCCTTTTGGTCCCACTTCAAGCCACACACTTAAGCCCAATTGGAAAGGCCCAAAAGGTCAGCCCAATTAGATAATCAGTTAGATACAAAAGGAGAAACATACAGAATTTTCTGTAGAGAATAATAAAAACGATATTGTGAAGTGGTGTAAGAAGTGTTAGACACTTTTTGACATTCTCCCTTTGGAACTGATTGAGAGACCACACATCTTGGGCGTTAGTAGAATTGGAGTGAAAATTGAAAGTGTTCCCAAGTGCTTCTGATCTTCTGTTTTTGAAATTCACCGCTCCAAGGTACACTCTCTTGTTCTCAAATTCTGAAACTTATATAGTACATGTTGACTTTTATGAATGAAGTGGATCCGTTATTTTTCCGCTGCGTACATGCATATTTCCATCAAATGGTATCAGAGCGGTCTTCATTTCATATCTGTTTAACATGTTTTGAGTTTTGGAATAAGTCATAATAGTTTCAAGTTGTTAGAAATTAGTTTTCTACATGGATGTTGAAATTATTGTTTGATAAAAACTGATATTGATGTTATGATGTTGTTTAATTTTTAGTTTAAGTATGTTAAACTCAACTTTAAGGCTATAGTATCAATGAAATTCAGTTTTGATATCAATCTCTGTCCATTTTGTTCATATGATGGTTATTTTGAACATGAAAACGTTAAAAACTGTTTTAGAAAAAATTCTGGAAAATTCAAAATCCGCGAAGCTCGATCAATCGAGAATTTGTCGAGCATCTATCGAGCTGGCAGAAGTTTTCTTGATCGATCGAGGATCTGTCGAGAATCGATCGAGCTTCGTAGAACTTTTTCTCGATTGATCGAGAATCTGTCGAGGATCAATCGAGTAACCAGAACTTTTCTCAATCGATCGAGGTACATCCTTGATCGATCGAGGACTGAAGGTTTAGAATTTTATCTAAGTATTTTTTACATATATAAAGAGTAAGGCAATGTGTAATTAGATTATGCATGTTTTAAAATTAAAAACCTTCATTTCAAAACATCTAGTGGGAGAGAGATACAAGAATTGGATCTCACGGCCTCTATTATCGGTTCATAGTAGTGTGGGATAAACACCTCGTCTTGGAGTATATGCCTCGCGATCCCAAAGGAGGGTGTTTATTTCATAGTACTACGAGATTGAACTTACCCGTTTAAAGTAGTGTGGACAAGTACCTCGTTTTGGCGTATATGCCTCGCGATCCCAAAGGAGGGTGTTTTGTTTCATGGTACTACAAGTTTAAACACTATAAAGGGAGATGAAATGTGGCTACACATGATTCTTAATAATGGTGTACACTAGACTAAGTATAATGTTAACCTCCCAAAGGAGCTATGTCATTATTACTTAGAGGCCAAAGGTAATATGGCATATTATTAGTGTTTGATAAGAGTTATCATGATAGCACTAATAATGAGAATAGTTCTCAATCAATCATAATGTTTATAATTTACTTGCTTCCAAGGAATTTTAAACATGGGATTGGGTTGTCGTTGCATATATTATTTTATGGTTTTATTAAGGTTCCATATTATGTGCTTATATGCTAAATTGATAATGTCCAGTTTACTTATTATATTCATGTTTATTATTTTCAGATTTGAACATGTCATCATTTAGCCCACTTGTTTCTATTCTTAATCAAAACAAACTGACTGGATCCAACTATGTTGACTGGAAAAGAAATTTGGATATTGTTTTAACAGCTGAAAAGCACAAATATGTGCTTACTCAACCATGTCCTAGCTTTCCTTCATTAGATGCTCCTTCTGAGGAAAAATAACAATATGATCGTTGGTAGAAATCTAATGAGATGGCTAAGTGCTATATCCTATCATCTATCTCAAATGTTCTACAGCATCAAATGCAAGATGTAGAACTAGCTTCGAACATTATGCATAGTCTGAAGGAGATGTTTGGTGAGCATGGCCGTTCGACAAGGAAAGAAACCATGAGGCAAATTTATAACACCAAAATGGCTGAAGGTACTTCAGTTAGGGAGCATTGTCTTACAATGATCTCTAATCTGAATACATTGGAGGTTTTAGGTGCCGATAGTGATGGAGAATCCCAAGTGGATATGATACTCCAGTCACTACCAGAATCATTAAAGGAATTCAGACTCAATTACAATATGAACAAAAAGGTTTATTCTTTGTTTGAATTGATGAATGAATTGGTAGCAGCGGAAGGCATCCTTGGTACTTCTAGTGTTGAAGCCAATGTTGGTGAAGCTTCTACTTCTCAACCTAAGTCAAAAGGCAAGGGTAAGAAGAAGAAGAAGAAGAAGAAGAAGAAGAAGAAGAAGGACTTCACTAAGCAAGAGGGTAAACAAATTGCCTTGGGAGTTGCCAATAAGGGAAAGAAGCCCAAAGGAAAGTGTTTCCATTGTGGTGAGAAAGGACATTGGAAGAGGAATTGTCCAAGTTTTAAAGCTGCCAAGAATAAGGGTATGAAAAGTTCTTTTCTTCTTGAAATATGTTTGGTACAAAATCCCACGGATTCCTAGTGTGTGGATTCATGTTGTACTAATCATATCCGCAATTCTTTGCAGGAGTTCCAGGAGACCAGAAAGCTGAATGAAGGGGAATTGTTTCTTACCTTAGCTAATGGGAGTAGAGTTCCAGTTGTATCTGTTGGAGTGCTTAATTTGTGTTTCAGTTCTAGGGTTTTAATATTGGAAGACTGTCTGTTTGTACCTAATGTTCATAGGAATTTAATTTCTACAACTTACTTAGGTAAACATGGATATTGTATTATCCTGAAAGACAATGTTGTAATAAAGAAAGATAAAATGTTTATCTGTTCTGGAAATATTGTGGATGGTCTTTATATTTTAACTCCTGATAAGCATGAATTATACAATTTTGAATTAGATAGTAACTTTCATGTAAAATTTCCTAAAAGATAAAATTTCCTTCTAATGATGCATATCTTTGGCACTTGTGTTTAGGTCATATTAATTCAAATAGGATTCAAAGACTAATCATAGATGGACTTTTACAGCCCATGGACTTCGATGAATTTCCAGTTTGTGAATCTTGTTCAGAAGGTAAAATGACCAAACGACATTTTAATGCAAAAGGTAGAAGAGCCCAAGAGTTGCTTGAATTAGTTCATACGGATGTATGTGGTCCTATGTCAACCTAAGCAAAAGGAGTTTTTTGAGTACTTTATTACTTTCACGGATGATTACTCAAGATATGGTTATGTGTACCTAATGAGACAGAAGTTCGAAGCCTTCGAAAAGTTCAAAGAGTTTAAGGCTGAAGTTGAGAATCAATTAGGCAAACGCATAAAGACCATTCGATCTGATCGAGGTGGCGAATACCTTCTTGAGGATTTCAAGGATTACCTAATTCAAAATGGGATTGTATCCCAATTAACTGCACCTAGAACTCCTCAACAAAATGGTGTAGCAGAAAGAAGGAATAGGACTCTTTTGGAAATGATTAGATCCATGATGAGTTATTCAACTTTACCGATTTCCTTTTGGGGATATGCACTAAAAACTGCTATGCATATTTTGAATTTAGTTCCATCAAAATCTGTTCCCAACACACCTAAGGAATTGTGGAGTGGGTGCAAGCCTAGTATGAAGTATCTTCATATTTGGGGATGTCCAGCACATGTGTTGAAAGGGAAGTCTAATAAGTTGGAAGCTAAAACGGAAGTATGCATGTTTTTAGGGTATTCAAAGGAAACCAAGGGTTATTTATTCTATAATCATAAGGATAACAAAGTGTTTGTTAGCACTCACACCAAATTCTTGGAGGATGATTATGTGAATAACTTTAATCCTAGGAGTAAAGTTGTTTTAGCTAAAATAGATGAACCTGTAGTTGAACAACCAATGGATGAAACTAGAGATAATGTGGTTGTATTAGATACACCACAAGATACTACTCATGAGATGTCTAGTACACAGGTGCCTCATCGTAGTGGGGGAATTGTTCGACCTCCTGTGAGATTTATAAGTTTGGGAGAAACTTATGAAGTTATTTCAGAAGAGGCTAAATTGGATCCCTACACTTATGAGGAGGCAATAAATGATATAAATGCTTATCATTGGGTCTAAGCTATGAAATTTGAATTGGATTCTATGTATTCCAATGATGTATGGGATCTTGTAGAGACACCTAATGGCATTAAACCTATTGGTTGCAAAAGGGTTTACAAAAGGAAGAAAGTGATAGATGGAAAGGTTGAAACCTTTAAAGCAAGACTAGTGGCGAAAGGGTATACACAAAGGGTATACACAAAAAGAAGGCATTGACTATGATGAAACTTTTTCGCCAGTAGCCATGCTTAAATCTATCAGAATTCTCTTATCCATTGCTGCTCATTATGATTATGAGATTTGGCAAATGGATGTCAAGACTGCATTTCTTAATGGCAATCTTGAAGAAGAAATCTACATGTTGCAACCAGGAGGTTTCATAGCAAAGAACCAAGAGCATATGGTATGCAAGTTGAAAAGGTCCATTTATGGACTTAAGCAAGCATCTAGGTCATGGAACATCAGATTTGATCAGGCAATCAAATCATTTGGTTTTGAACAAAATCTTGATGAACCATGTGTGTACAAAAGACATCAAGACAAAGCAGTAATGTTCCTAGTGCTTTATGTTGATGACATTCTACTCATTGGAAATGATGTAGGGGTAATGTCATCGGTTAAAGTTTGGTTGTCAAGCCAATTTGATATGAAGGACTTGGGCGAAGCTAACTATATTCTAGGGATCAAGCTTTGGCGAGATTGAAAGAATAAGATGTTAGGCTTGCCATAAGCTGGATATATTGAAAAGGTTCTAGAACGGTTTAGCATACAAAACTCCAAGAAATGATTACTTCCTTTTAGACATGAAGTTCCTCTGTCTGATGACCAAAGGCCTAAGACTCAAGAGGAAGAAAATATGATGAGACAAGTTCCCTATGCTTCTTCTATGGGAAGTCCCATGTATGCCATACTTTGTACTAGACCAGATATTTGTTATTCGGTTGGCATGGTCAGCCGATATCAATCAAATCTAGGACCAAACATTGGCAAGCTGTAAAGCATATTCTCAAATATCTACGAAGAACGAGAGATTATATGCTTGTTTACCGGTGTGAGGATTTGATTCCCATTGGCTATACAGACTCAGATTTTCAGTCAGATCTAGATTTCAGAAAATCCACGTCGGGATGTGTTTTCACCTTGGGAGGTGGAGCCATAAGTTGGAGGAGTGTTAAGCAATCTAGTATTACCGACTGTGAGCGTCTAAGGACTGTGTCCAAAGACGAGATGATTTCTGCTTTCTGTAAGCGCCCTTCTGATTGGGGTGAGCACCAATTTACGTCATGTTGACCTTTTGCTAAAGGTCCTTATTTCTTAAACATGGTGATGACTTTTGTCTTGCATCCTCTCTCTCACTACAACTCTATCACAGAGTCTCGTGCTCGTTTTCTGTTGTCTCTTATTGAGGATCTTACCATTAACTTCCCTTCACATTTCATATTTTCCATCTTAGATGTGTATAAGGATACGGCTACCTGTGATAAGCTCATCTTTCCTTCCACTATCACGAGGATTTTACGCCATTTTTCTATCCCTTTTCCTGTCTCCGACCCTTTTTCTGTCATGGTTGCCATAGATGCCGCTACCGTAAAACGTAGTGAGGCATAGTTTCAGTCGCGTTAGACAGGTTCGGCAGCTCCTTCCTCCCATTCCGCTCCATCCAGATCTGCTTGTGCTTCATCCGCTCCCTCATCTTCTACGAGCGATGTGTCACTAGGAGATATCATGGCGCAACTTCAATGCATGGATGCTCACCTGGATACGCTCTCTACAGAGTTGTATCAGGTGAATATTCGTGTTGGTCGCATTGCTAGGCGACAGGCGACCATGGGCGGGTTTGCTCCCGAGGTTTCTCCTCCACCACCTCATGTGGCTTCTACGTCTAGGGATGATGATGGTGATGACGATGATGCTTCAGCTGATGATGATGATGGAGATGCTAGCTCTACCGATGAGATGTCTACTTGACACTCTACCCTTTGTCACTCATGACAAAAAGGGAGAGTAGTTTTGGGTTATGAGCATAGTCATACTTATGGGAGAGCTTGTATAGGGACATTTTGATAGGGGGAGTGTTGAGTGCTGAGGGATGTAGTGAGGATTACTTGTATCTTTTTCTTTTCTCTACTTTAGATACATTTTCTTCTTGTACCTAGGTCTTGTGACCATTATTACATACATTGTGCTCATTTTTGTTATATATATGTGATGATGTATGTTTCTTTCACCTATCTCTACATGTGTTGTTTCTTTTCTCTCTTTATACACATGTTTCTTTATTTTGTATGTAATATATTATTTCTGTTTCACACTAAGATGCCTTGACGAGTTTTGTTTAAAGTGTTTCAGAAATACAGGTTGTCAAAGTCTACCTGTCATAAACTCTCTTCTTGCAAAGTTTTTCAAGAGTTTGTGTTAGGATAGATTTTATTGTATTCCATAAGTGAATATGAGTTGAGTTTTTTTTACTTCTCTCATATGTTCATTTGTGGTTGTGGTTTTGTCACGGATTGCCAAAGGGGGAGATTGTTAGGACATATGTGTTCACTTGTTTAGAACATATGTCATTCATTATTTATGTAATTGGCTAATCCTTTGTCAAAACGCACTTTACTTATAATTGGGTAGATTTAGGATGAGGTTAATGCTTCAAGAAACAAGGTTTCAAGATCAAGTGTTAAAACCATGCAAGTCTATCCAAGAAAAAAGTTGAGAAGTGCTCTTCATTAAAGCTCGACAGCTGGCTCAACAACTGCATCTATCGAGCTTTAAGAAGCTGTTCTAGCCCGAGGCTCGGCAACTGCTTGACAGCACCTCGACAACTGTAGCTGTCGAGATTTAAGAAAAACAGATTCCTAGTTCTGTTTTGATTCTAATCCGTGGATGTGTCTTTGGGCCTTCTTTTCTCTTAACCCTAGACATATAAAAGGATTATTCTAAGGGCCGTCGAAGTGTGACAAGTTGCACAAGCATTGAGAAATCCTTGTTCATGCAAATTGTAACTTGAGACGAAGTTCTTGCTCTAGTTCATCTCTTTTGTGAAGAAGTTGTTGTGTCTTTGCACCGTAGGGTTTTGTAATCAAGCTTCTTCTTGATCTTCATCGTGTGGATGAATTGAAGAACTTTGCAGCCAACGATCTTCTCTAGTTGGTGATTGAAGTCGCGTACTGGGATTCGAGCATTTGGTTAGTCACGTACTTGGGAGCCGTGCATCAAAAGGAGAAATTGTCACTACAAAACAAGTCCAATTAGGTATTGGGGTAAGGGTTCAACTGTAGGTTGGTAAGGTACTTGGGATTTCTTTACTTGTAACCGCTTGTTGTGATAATAGTGGAATTTCGGGAGTGGTGACCTTAAATTCACCCGGTGGGGTTTTTGCCGTGTAGGTTTTTCCCATTCGTAAACAAATCACTGTGTTATTTATTTTCTACTGCATACTTAGTTTATTTGGTGATTTGTTTGTGCTACCACGCGCTTTGCATGTTAAATTGGTTAATTAATTGAACTTGGCTAATTAATCAATTAATCCATCATAAGGGGTCAATACGTTTTTGGCCTATTAGGATATAATTTATAAATAAAACCTAGAGTGCAACTATATTTATATAGTGGTATTAAATATAGTTAATGGTAACTTTGGACTTGTCAAGAATTGACAGAAAAGCCCAAGGCCCATTGGAGCTAGTATCTTATTGGTCCCTTTTGGTCCTACTCTAAGCCACACACTTAAGCCCAATTGAAAAGGCCCAAAAAGCCAGCCCAATTAAATAACCAGTTAGGTACAAAAGGAAAAACATACCGAATTTTCTGTAGAGAATAGTAAGAACACTATTGTGAAGTGGTGTAAGAAGTGTTAGACATTTTTTGACATTCTCCCTTTGGAATTGATTGAGAGACCACACATCTTGGGCGTTAGTGGAATTGGAGTGAAGATTGAAAGTGTTCCCCAGTGCTTCTGATCTTCTGTTTTTGAAATTCATCGCTCCAAGTAGGGCTATCCACGGGTCGGGCTGGGTCGGTTTTTGACCCAGCCTGGACCCGACCCGCCGGCGTCGGTTCGAAGGCGGAGGGACCCGAAACCGACCGCCGGCGTCAATCGGTTGAGTCGGTTTTGGGTTCGGGTAGTTTTCGGTCAGTTCGGTTGGTTCAGAGGATTGCCGGATTCTGCAAACGTCGCCGGAATCTTCAAAACACTCGCCGGAATTTGCAAAAACTCAGTTCATTTGCATCGAAAATTGCCGAAATAAGCTTGGATCGCCTCGAATCTCGCCGGATCTCACCAAATATGGTCGAGATCTCACCGAAATCTGCTTGGATCTCCTCGAATCTCGCTGGAAATCAACTTGGATCTCCTCGAATCTCGTCGAAAGGCTGGAGAATTTGCAGAACGTTCATACTCTTTGGACGGGTCGGGTTTCGCGGGTTTTGAAGGAAAGGACTCGAAACCGACCCGCCGGGGTCGGTTTTTGGAGAACGGGACCCGCGTCCAACCACCGGAGCAGTCGGATCGGGTGGAAGCAGGTCGGGTACGGGCGGTTTAGGCGGGTTGGGCGGGTGGCCGGGTGGGTTGGACAGCCCTAGCTCCAAGGTACACTCTCTTGTTCTCAAATTCTGAAACTTATATAGTACATGTTAACTTTTATAAATGAAGTAGATCCATTATTTTTCTACCGCGTATGTTTTGTATGCATTGCGTACATGCATATTTCTATCAGACAAGACACGGTTCTGAGAAACCTTGTTGGAGTAGGAGCTTAGAGGGCTTAGGTATATTGGGTAGACTAGGCTTGGAGGGTTTTTTTCTATTCGTGTATCCCAACTTATTGTCTAGTGGATTGATTTACCGCTTGGAAGGCAGCGGTGAGGTTTTTCGCCGAGTTCTTTGGTTTCCTCTTTGATAACACATTGGCATGTTATCTTGTGTTTGCATCTCTCTTCCCTACTCTCTTAGTTTTTATTTTACTGCTTTGATTTATTGAATATGGCTTAGAGTAGTTTTGTTTGTTCACTCGCATTTACTCTATTCCGCACTTAGTTTAAGTTAGAGTAAAATCAACCGAGCCATAATTTATTAATTTGGGGTCTAAACAACTCTTGTGTTTTTAACACATCCGAGCTTTCAGTGTTAAATTCAAAGTAATGCATTTCATACAATAATTTGCTACATAACTTACCAAATTGCTAATATAAGTTTTTTTATATAAAATAAAAAAATAAAAAAATCACATAAAAAATACGAGTTGACATGACCCACAACCCACTTGACCCAACCCTAATCCAAGGTAGTCACCATTTCACCAATCAATCGACTATGCTAGTTCATGTCGACTAACCATGGTTGAACAGTAATGCAACATCACCAAACAGAGATTTTGTTTTCCCCTTTCTTTTGCTGAGGAGATGAATAAATAAAAGTATGTTAAAATGTGTTTCATGGTATATAAATAATTAATAGAACGCATGCAATGGCGAAATCAATGAAAACTTCGACAACTATCTTCCCTTTTGTCTTCTTTTTAACCATCGAAGTAGCTACCAGGAAATATTCTTGATACGTGTGCGCAAAAGAAGATAATGCTCGTAAACATAAATTTCATTTAGAATGTACATGGATATTGAATTGTGAAGGTTTAATATAGCCCATAGGTGATGCTTGTGATCTTCATTTTCCTTAACGAAATAATGAACCCAAACGCCAGTCTCTAACAACAATTCCTCACTAATATATATATATATATATATATATATATATATATATATATATATATATATATTTGTCCTTTGGCTAGAGAGAAGTAGAGCAACAAGTAAAAAGGGGTAGGAGAAATTTATTACACAATGCAACAGAGTTTTGTATCAATAGAAGCCAAACATATGCAAAATGCTTGGAAACCTGTCAAAGGATATCTGCACAAGAAATTAAGGTTCAATATTTAGGGTTAAATTTCTCATTTTTTTTTTCATTTCAATGGATATAACTATCTATTATTTACTCCTAGACATAAATGTCAGGAAAACCGTACTTTCAATAAAATCAATACAAGTAATTGTAAAAGGGTTCTTGCATTATTACCTGTAATCCATTACGTACTTAGATTTCCCCACCCTTCCAAGCTGCAAAATTGACTGTTTTCCATTCTCCTATGTGAACCATATACAAGTAAGTATCCCAAAGTAATATGTTTCTGCAAAACTCATTTAGGAACCCCTTTTTATTATACCAAACACACTTAAAAGCGCCTCAATTCCAATGTTGCAAGTTCCAACTGTCTACAGATATTGATAAATTTGTCTACAAAATAAGTGTGATAAATTTTGATGCTTTAAGTCTGTGCCAGTGTGATCTTTGAGTCAATGAAGTTCTAATTACCTCCAAAGTCAGTTGGAAATTTTTTACAGAACTTTGGATTCTAAGTCCAGCCCTTCCTCTGTCTCTGTAGTCTAGCTCGTATTGCTTTGAAATCTGGAGCAACATAAACAATTAAAAAAGAGATTTGAGTCTGCTATAATGACAGAAAACACTCTATGCACTTACTTTGCTGTAATTCGGAACTCTGGAGAATAGCTCATGAACATGGTCTACTTTTCCCTCCCAGTCCTTTGGCAGTCCATAAATGTGTTGTACCTGGGTGAAGTTTGAATCACAGTATCCTATTTCATTAAGTCCTAAGATAGCATTAACTCAACATCAACTTTGTCATAAAAAGTCCCTTTCATATCAGATCATATTATAAATTGGTAAGGAGCTCAGATATCTTAGAACTGTTAAGCTCACCTGGTTTGCATTCTTTAACTGCATAAATTGGTGCTTGGGTATGTATGCCATCATGCTTCTATAACTTCCTGTACAGGTGGCTACCGTAGGCATGAATCTGCAAAAGCACAGAAAGACCATGTAACCAGAGAGCAAGCAAGCAAGTGAGAGAGGGAGAGCTCAACTTTGCTTACCTGACAACAGCCAGAAGTGATTTAGACTGCATAGTTTGGGAATTGAGGCGTCTCGCCTGCCATAAAATGTAAAGTTTACTAACCAAATTTTTTAATTGACAAGTTCAAAGGTAATATAACTCATTATACACATTTTAAGTTTTAAGAAACTGAACCTGATTCCAAATATGGTATTTAGAACCAATGAGGTTAGATGTTACAACCCCAATAAAATCATCATCTGAATCAGGCACTATTCCTTTTGTATTCTGAGCTATTGTAAACTCAGACTTTCCATTGTGCCGCTTGTGGTGAGCAACAGCTAGTTTCCGATCCTGTCGTCCCTGACCTTCCTGAAATTGAAAAATGAGTAAAACTTTATTCATTCATGGAAGTTTACCTTGCTCCATAAGAAAAACCAAAGATCTTCCGAGTGTGCGTTTGGCAACACTTATTTTTGCCTACTTATTTTACTATTCAGCTTATTTTTGCTACTATTCATGGACTCCACTGTACTTTTTAATACTATTCATGGATCTTACTGTACTATTTCAGCTAACTTTTACTTTTATCTACACTACTTTCAGCAAAAAGTTTTCAGTTTCAATAAAATAAGCAAATCCCAAATAGACCCATATATATAATTAAACAATCAAACATAATTAATCAAAGCTACCTAGGAGTTCAAAGAAAAGATGAAGCAAAAGAATTTATGTGATAAACTAAAAGCTGTAATTATGACACAAATACTTACTAAAGAGGGATTGTAGAAGCATTTAACCCCAATGCCCTAAATAGACTGGAAAGTCCGGATCCTAGCCACTTGAATTTAAATTTTACAACTTCCACTATAATGAAGCATATGTTGCCTTTGGTGTTGGACAAACATATCTCAATCTAGCTCCTTACTGAAATATTGGGAACACTAGTGATGCAAGCACCAAAATTATTTCGGATTTTATTTTATTTTTAAATTTTAAATTTTGAATTTGGTCTTTAATGTTTTGAGGATTTTATGGGATTTGTCTTGTTTATCTTCTGTTTCCATAGTCTCAATTTCCCTACCCCAGTCCTGCATCACTAAGTCTAGTTAATTGAGTAGTACCTCAATTTAACAAACAGGTCTGAGCATCCCCATGGTGTTTAGAAGTTAGAACACACCATTGATTTGAAAAACACTAGTGTATTGAACATTAGCCAGTTAGGTACTGATAAGAGACTGTCACAAGGTTGACAGGCTCAAAGGGCTACTCACAAACCAACTTGATGACCACTAAAGCGAACCAATTTTAGTTTAGAATCCTCACTTCTCTATTACATTCAGTAGTTAACTCGCAACGTTGGACTCAAAACACCACTTAAAGGATGGTCGGTAAAGAAAATACATATAAAAGTATAATTACCTTTGCAAGTATGATATTTTTCATAAAACCTATAGTTTAATAAGATTATCTGCATTTGACCTTCCTGTTAAAACAATTCATAAGGCTACCATTCTTTCTACAAATGGAGTCATTCTCACTTTGTTCATTATTCAAAAAAGCAACTGCTTATATTAGATTTAAATTTTCATTATCATAAAATTTCTTATTTACTTTCTAAAGTTTCAAAAGAGAATAAATTATTCCAGAGTCCAAGACCACCATGGTCTTTCAATTCAAATGACAGGATGTGGTAAAAATGAATTTCCATATAAAAATGAATTTCCATAAATATTTGGCTACATGACAGGCCTAAGTCTCCCCTAGAATTATATGTTTAGAAATTCTGATTCAACAACCAAACATGATAATGAAGGGAGACATCAATGAAAGATTTACAGTCATATTTATCCTAGTGCCAGACTATCAAAGATGTACATCTGTATGTGGACTCATAATTCCTAAAGTAACCTAATTTTCAATTGAATTGGGACAGGCTTTCATTTCTGCCATCCTAAAACAAATATTCAGATTCCCATGACCAGAAACTGCCATCAAAGATGTTGAATTGAAATTTCTCAAAATTAGTTGACTGCAATGACATGAATTGACCATAGCCAATAAAATTAATGCTGATAAACATCTCAGAAACCCATAGATTGTTTTTATGCAATAATTTCTAGCAAATTGTTTAACTACTTGAGAGTAAAATGACCATCAATAAATATTCTTATGAGTAAAATGTTTCCCATAGGGATTCCCCCTCCAACAACATTGCAAGTTTGCAACAACCATTGCCAATATCAGATATACAACCGTGTCGGGCATACATGTACTAAGCAAAATTACAAATACAGAGAGAAAAATTCAATGATTCCAAATACTAGGTGGTATATTTTTTAAAGAATAAACAAATATATCATAGTTAGGAAGAAAAAGAAAATATAACATGTAGGCTTTGCAAGCTACAGGGACCTTACATTGGTATAAAGAGAGTATAGAGTACCCCGATGAAGTCCCTCTGGAGATGCTTCTTCTTTCACAATTACACAAGTACACCTTCCGATATCCAGAGGCAATGGCCTACACAACAAGGACCTGACGAAACACAAATATAAAATAAATTCAAATACAAATATTATATCAATAAATGGTTGTATGAAAATCCCGAAAGGGAATCGAGGAGAGAGAAGCAACCTATTAGGCAGTGTCGACCAAGAAGAAGCCGGAGCGGCTTCGGAATCGGAATAGTCCCAAATGTTCAAAGAACTGGAATTCTCGGACTCGGGGGGTTCCCAAACCTTAGAGGGGAAAAAGGCCTTGTCGGGCTCATTCATTTGCATGCAAAACTGAAGCGAAGAAGGCTTCAAGTTCATCAAGACCCTGGTGTTGGTAGATAAAGATTTGTTGATATTATTAGAAATAGAAGAAGAGAAAGCAAAACCATTTGCATTTTGTTTGTGCTTCCTGTTAGTGTTAGTGTTGGGCTCAGCGTTCTCTTTGTCAATGTTGTCAATGTCGTCAGTAGTGAATATGATGTCTGGGGTTCTGGTACCCCCTTCGCTGCAGCTACGGTTGTGTTTGAGTTGGTCATTGAGAGGGTTGACATAGAGGGAGTTGTACGAGGATTGCCTTGGCATTGAGGATTTCTTGCATACGCTCATCATTGCCATTGCCTAGCTGGAAGCTTCTCTCTCTCTCTCTCTCTCTCTCTCTCTATCTGAGACTCAGAGAGAAGATTGAGTCCTTGATGGATTTTGGATTTGAATGCTGTCCACCTGTGGGAATGTTGCTGTTGGATAATGGGATTTGGTAGATACATTGAAATCCGTCACATTGAGAAAGAGAGAGGAAGGAAAGTTGGAGCTTCAATGAAGGAGTTTTTATCTTCTTTGTATGTTAAAGGGGGTATTTTGAATTTGAATCGGCATGGGGAATTGTGACGTTTTTTTTTTTTTTTTTTTTCTCTTTCGACTTTGGGTAGTGGAAATTGGGATGTTTTTATATTATATGTGTCAAATAAATAATGTTTGTTTGGTGGGGCTAACGGTAACTTTTCGATGTTTCAAAACTCTTTTGGCCTTTTGTACGTGTTTAGGTTTGACTAGTAGAAAGAGACGGGTGTGTAAGAACGAGGAGCAGCGGGAACTATGTTTGAATATGGAGTTGTCCACGAGTGTTTAATTTTCTTTTTTCTTTTTATTTTCTTTTTTTTATTTATTTTTTTATATAGAACTAGTCAGTCACTATTTGTGCGAGCACGAAAAAACTAATGATTCTCGAAAAAATTAAAAAGAAATATATTTTTTCATAGTTTAGAATTGTTGTCTAAGATTGAACGTTATTGAGTAATAAGTGCATAGTTACTGAAACTTGCAAAATAATTTACAATTATTAAATTAATAAAGCAAAACTCTCAATAGTTATATATACACACACTCAAAACTAATTTAAACTGTAAATATATAAACAAAGTCCATGGTATGAAAAAGACACACCAAGTTTCAAATTTGAGGAGCAATATAACTTTTTCATAATAATAACAATATAGACAATTCAAAACATAGAACAATGTCAAAATTATAATACCTAATTCCATTATCTTTTATGTTGGATCCAAACAAATAATTAATTAACCAAAAATCATAACTTTTAATAAGAAAACAAAAAATCACATGAATCTAAATAAAAGTATTTAAAGTGAAGAATTAAGATCAACCTACTGAAACGCAAATACCAAAAACCTCAAGAAATAAAATTTTAAAATTTATAGAATCCCCAAATTCTACTTCAAAACCAAACCAAATTCAACAAATTTATATATAACATACCAAATAAAAATTTATCATTCCCTAGGCTAGAAGACATAGGTTACAATTTTGATTTTTCTCCCAAAAAAAAATTAGAGATGATTTATCTGCCCTGTACAATATAAAAAAATAATTAGTAGAAATTTCAACTCAAAAACCTAACCCACAAAAACAGTGTCAATATAAATATGGAGATTAACTTAAATACTCAAAAGTAAATCAATTCTAAACATAACAAAAGAATAATATAGAAAGAAAATCTCAGGCACATATGAAAGCAAATAAAAAATTTGACATAAAAGATAAAATTCATTAATAACAATATAAATAAATATCCACATATGTTGAATTAAAATTTTATTAATAATAACAATATAAACAAATTCGACATAAAATTCATTAATCAAAGAAAAAAGTTGAATCAGATTGCTTGCATTTTTCTTTTTTCTTTTTTTTAGGTTAGTCTCTGTTTTTTTTTTTTTTTTAAATCCTAAAGTGAAGTTAAGTCTAGGGTTTTGAAGAGGTAATTATTAGGACTTTGAGAAGGGGGCAGAGAGTCCTAATAGGACTCTCTCTCTTTTTCTCCCTTTTTCTTCATCTAACTTGAGACTTTTTTGACTTTTTAATGTGAGTCTTCTTCTTTTTTTAGTCCTATTTTCAACGTGAGTCTCTTTTTTTCTTTGTTTTCTTTTTTTGAGTCCTATCAATGTTTGAGTTTGAGTTTAAACTGGACTTATTAAAGAGATAGAGTTTCACTCTTTATTAAGTTTGGACTAAACAAAAATAATTTTATTAAAATATTGTGCTGACATGAAAAATTGTGAAAGATTCAGAGGCTTTGGTTATATATATGTATATATATATATATATATATTGTTATTGAAAAATGATAATGATGAGTTTGAATTTAAGTTGGACTTGTTAGAGAGATAAAGTTTCACTCCTTGTTAAGTTTGGACTAAACAAAAATAATTTTATTTAAATAAAATGATAATTTTATTTAAATATTATGCTGACGTGAAAAATTGTAAGAGTTTCAAAGGCAGCTATTAGAAGTAGTCCCAAATACTAATAAATTGTAAGACACAATGTAAACAAACACAATGCAAAAATGGTATAAATTTTATTCATTAAACTGCCAAGGAAAAATAAAAATGAATCAAGTTACATTGCTATAGAAAACCCATTACATAAGTCGTAATAGTTAAAATCAATTATATTTTTTTTTGGTTGCAATTAAACTCTATGTCCTAGTTCAATTCAAGAGCACGGGACTAATGGTAAAATTAAATTTGCACATTACAGATGATCTTCCTATTACAGTAAACTAGCTAAAAAGATAAAGAACAAAAATAATGGTAAAAATACAAATAAACAAAACTAAATTTTTTTTTATTTTTTTATAAAGGCAATACAAACCCACCAAGGAAGGTCCGAATGAGAATCACTTTCTACAAATAATCAAACATTCAGTGAGGCTAGAGACTTCGGGCTTAGGTTGGAAGATGTTGGTTTTGATTGAATTCTGAGAAGGGATAGGCATGAAGAGGAAATAAATGGGTAATTATTCTGTTTACAAAGAAAGGAAGCGGACGGATAGAAATAGCAGAAGCGTATATAACTTGACAAATTTATCAATGGGTGAAAAGCAATGGATTTGCAGAATAGGAAGGGGTGAAAACTCAAAAGTGATGGGTTTGTGCAATTGAGGGAGACAGCTGTTCAATAATGCTAAGGGCATGAAGAGAAGAGAGATGTGGAGGGAGTAACCTCTTTAAAGAGAGCGTCATTTGACAGAACCTCATGCTCTCCCGCATAAGGTCTCTGCTTTTATATATACTAGTCGCTAACTTATGCAATGCACATAGTCAAACAAAATTTATACACATTCACTTTTATTGCTACAATCATTTGAAAACAATTCTACCTAATACCCAAATGTAAGAGACACATTGACTTACTATTTAAAGCAGCCTTCTGAAAAATACGATTGGCTATACAAATCTCATTTGTTGTCATGCAATGGATTTATAAACTATTAATCCCAAAAATATGGGCTTATGCTGTCATTAGAATTTACACATATTGTGCAACTAAGCCTTAATTTCTCATCAATGGTTAAAAATATAAACTGCAAATATATAAATAAAAACCATGACTTGAGGGGAATGCATTAAACTTCAAATTAGAGTAGTAATATTACTTTCTCAATCTTTGCTCAGTTGTAGTAATAATATAGAGGAAATTCAAAACATGGAAAGAAAATAGAAATTACAACAATTAGTTCCATTATCTTTCATGCTATACTTTGTAATTGTATGGAATTAAGTCAACTCAATTTAAGTAGTTGTAATAAAATTGGTTCTACTATTCTCTATTCTATAGCAATATGAACATATTGGATTTCTCAAACAATTACCGGTATTGCCATAAAATTATTTATTATTGAAAATAAGAAACAATTAAGTTCATCCCTTAAAGATTTACCTCTTGTACTTGTATGATACGGTAATTTCCATTCAAACATTAACATAGATTATGTGCCTTACCTAGATGTTTTCCTTGTGGTGAGGACAAATAAAATGAGACAGGTGCTTCATGACCTTCAAAGCAAAAAAGCTTTCTTCTAGGATCAAATACAAAACTCATCAAGAGGAGTAAGAGAGAAAGAGATTACTCAATGAAAAACCATGGTGAATGAAGAAAACATTTTTGAGCTTCCGAAGATCCACACAAATTTCAGCCATGTGTGCAAAATGCAAAGTTAAGAAATATAAATATTGATCTACAGGTGCTATTTTTAAATAGAAAGTAGCAATTTCATGGACAATAGAAATTTTTTAATACTTATTGAGAAAAAAGATAATATGAGATTTTTCCTAAATGTTTTTTGATAAGTAATGTAATTTTTTTCTTAGATTAATTGAATCATATCATGAACAAAAACCCTAGCAACCAAATAGAAAAACTATAACCTTGATTTGATTTCTCATTTATCAATGATGGTGACTGGAGAATAAGTTGATTTGGTCCATAAGAGTGGCCTGAGTAATTGCCGATGGCAAGTGCCAAAGATAGTAAGTAAATCAAATAAAAGGAGAGAGTATAAATTATTTCATGAAATCAAAGATCTCTTTACATCCCATAAAACTTAAAATAAAAAAGAAAATCTCTCTATAGCTTAAGAAACACAATATACTAAAATTAAAGAGATAGAAAATTTTCTGAGGACAAAATATTATAGATAATTTAAAAGAATTTTGGTTTAATTCTTGAACACGGCAACTCTATAAAATTCACACTAATAATAGTATTTTATGATTGCACAGTTAGAATTTTGGTTTAATTCTTGAACATTGACTTGGAAATTGATTATATGAGTATTCAATGGTGAACAATGTACTATATATTAATTAATATATAAACAAAACTAACCTTACAAAAGCTGAACTTTATAAGCTAAAATCTATTTCCTTTTTTCTTTTTTCTTTTTCATTTCAAGGATCTGATAAGCAAAAGATGGATTCAAAATACCTACCATGCGTATGGGGTGTGTTGTAGATCTTGAATGCTATACCGTGCGTTTAAGGCTTCCAACGTCTAGAGAGAGAGAGTTTGCACAAACCATGGCTTTATATTTCTTAACTTGAGAGAGGGGTAAGGTTGATAGGGTTTTGAGGTGGGAAAAGAGGAGTTATAATATGAGTTGTTCTCTCTCTTTTTTTAATAGCTTACGTGAGTCTTTTTTGTGTTTTAATCCTAACGTGAGTCTCTTTAATAGTTTAGTCTAATTAAAGCCTTGGAGTTTTAGAGAACATCGAAAACATTGTTGTCTATATAATAATGTAATGGGATAAAAAGATTCATAGATCCAGTGGGAATTGAATTCCGAATTTGTGTGGGAATGGAAGTCCAAAACATTTTAAATTAAATATTCACCTAATAATAATGTTTTTAATTTTAGGGTCTCTTTGGATACTGTTTATTGCTGAAAATTGAAAACTGCAAACTGAAAAATACTGTAGCAAAATATTTTTTAAATGTGTGAATAGTGCCGTGGGACCCAGTTTTAAATGAAAATTTGATAAATTCCGTACTTGTAGGTCCCATGAACAATGCACGAGACCTACCATTTTTCAGCAAAACACAGGAACGCATGGAAAACGTGTGTTCCAAACGCACACTTATTTTTAATTTTTTTTAAATATTGTACTGACGTGAAAAATTGTGGTGCCAATAGAGGCTTCGGTTATATATATATATATATATATATATATATATATATAGACAAGTGTTTAACCTACGCAATGCGCAGGGTCGTTTTACATATTAATGAACTTCGCATCTAACATAAACTTAGTTATCATACTTCTACTACATATATTCAAACTTTAATAACGTAGTATATTTAAGCATATAGTGTCCAATATCGCCTAAAAATTTTAAAAATTAGTTTCTCCAAATCACTTCTTGTGTGTACTTCCCTATTATGAAATCTGCTATTATGTTTATTCTTGTAAGATTCAATTGTGTATAGTATTGATGCCATAGCCAGCTGATGACGTATAGGGTAATTTGAGAATGCTTTAGTCAAATGAGTTTTATAGCAGCAAATTGCTAGCATCATAACTGATTTAGTTCATAAATACAATAATAGAATACAAACAAAATAAATTTCTAACATCATAACTCAACTAAATGGTAAAATCATATTGTAAGTGCACAATTGCACCTGGACCCAAAGAAGATTATGGGCTCAGGCCCAATGAGCCTTAAACAATAAAATTTGTAGAGTGTGGGCTTGAAATCTAGGTTAGAGGTACTAAGAACTTGACAACAGCCTGAGAGTTACAAACACTTGTGAATAACAATTGTTAATTGCAAATAGGCCTCCTCGGATGTAAGCCGATGACCAACTCTGTATTATTTCTCTTTCTTTCTTACAGGTTACAATCCTTAATTTCTTTTCTTTTTCTTTAGAGAGAGAGAGTGAGCAAGAGAGATCCCCCTCTCTTTTGCATTCCTCCCCCTTAAATACCCCTTTTTCTGATGCCTTTTGGGGCCCTGACTAGAATTTTCTGCCCTACTGTTCAGGGGTCACTTCCCCATTAATGCGGCCAGGAAGGTAGATGCAGAGTCTTTAATGTGGAGGTGGCAGCCTTTGCTCTTGATATTTTCTTTAACACTGGTGCATCGAGAAGGTTCAGGGTTTCCCCCTTTAACCATTAGTCTTTCTAGAGTTGTGCTTTGACCTTCATAATGAAGCTTTGAATTCTCTTGGGCTTGTCCGAGGAGAAGCTCGTCCTCGACTGCACTCTCGGACCCTCGGCGTATGGGCCAATTCGTAAAGTTCAATTCTGGAGCAGGTTGGCCCTCCCTGCTACAGTCCAAAGGCCCATATGCCCACTTGGGCCATTTTACACCTCACAATAGCCCCTCAAAACTCTATTTTTCATCATCCGAGGAGAAAAAATAGGGTTTTGATTCAACAAGAACCTACCCCACACGTTTTGTAAACAGCTGCACGTGTGGAAACCGTTTCGCGTTCCAAAGGATGCCACTTGGCGGTTTGATTTTCAAAAACGCGCGCATTTATTACCGTAAGTTACACCTTGTCCCCCACGTTCAACGGTGAGATAAGCATCCAACGGCCCTGGTTACTCCATGAAAATTTGGGCGGGACAAATGTAATTTCGAGGCCGCTTCCCGCACGTCGCGATGCTTCGGGAACCTGCGCCTTCCTTTATTTCTCCAGAGGCTAATCCCATCAAAACATCAGCAATCACCTTCTGTCTGCAGAAATCCGTGGAAGTTTGCACAACTTGAAATTTGTAAGTCCTCATTTCTTTTCTCTTAACCCTTTCTCCTCGGACCCTGTCCTCGGCTACCCTTATAACAGTTCTCACCCTTAGAACTTAGTTTTTTGTTTCTTTCTGATGGGAAAGTTTAAATGTCTAGTTGATACCGCCGCTGGGATGGAAGGCTTTAGAGCCAAGTATCGTATTCCCAGCGACGTAGGTTTAGAATACTGCCCGGCGGAAGCCGTGGCCGGTTCTAGGAAAACCGGAGAGGTCATCATCCCTATGGTCGCCTCCGTAGAAGGTGGGATGACCCTCCCAATGAAACCCGTAACTAGGGAGTACCTCCGCAACCATCGGTTGTGTCCCGATCAGTGCACTCCAAACGTTTTTAGAGTTTTAGTTAGCGTCGACGCTCTAAATGAGCAAATGGGTCTGAACCTCACCTGGCATGATGTCGTCTTTATGTACGAATGCCACAAACTCACTGGAGTGGGCTATTACATCAAATCCCGCTCCAGCGTAGTTAGGTTGATTTCTTGTTTGCCCAAGTCCAATAAAGGCATGAAGGATGACTATCTCATCGTCTCTGGCAACTGGCATGACGGCCCCCACTGCCCAGTTGAGTGGGGAGATCCAGGTGCGACACCTTTAGGATTTAACTTCCCATCCCATAACTCCCTAAATCATCTAGGAATGTGCATTTGAATTTACTTGAGCGTCTACCTTTAATTTATTATATGTTCTGCGCCTCTGACCATGTTTGTTTATTTGGATGTTTTTCTTTGCAGATAAGCAAAACGTACGCCCACGCTTGAGCCACTGCAACGTTGCAGATTTGAATAGAGTGCTACGTTCTGAGGTGTTCGTTAGTAGAGACTTACAACTTAGGGCGGCCCACTTGATTCTGGGGTACAATCCCATCTCCTCGGACTTCCAGGAGATCAAGAACGTGATAATCGCGGGTGATTGAAGGCGTAGGAAAATTAACGTAGCCAGACCCCACTTTCTGGCCGACCACGACATCCCTGACGCCCCAAACACAGTGTTGTACGCACAGTCTATAGCGGCAGTTCCCCTCGCTGTGCACCCTCAGGCAATTGCTGTCCCAGAGGAGCGAGTGTCTTCCTCGAACACGTTGGACGAGGAGATAGACCAGTTTCGGCTCAAGGACTCCCCACGACCTCGCAGAAACCCATTTGTTATCCTTTCTGACGAGGAAGAAGAAGAAGCTGAAGCCTCTGGGATTGCGGGTCTAGTGATAGCGCGTCCAGACGACAGTTCTGTTGAAGAAGAGATGGACAAGCTGAAGGACCTTATGACTGATAGAGGCGCCCGAGTGGCAAAGAAGGGAGCAAGAGGGTCCCAAGCTCCCCCTGCCTTGCCACCACCCCCTCCTCCAGCCGAGCCAAAACCTCCCACTGACGATTCTAAGAAGAAAAGAAAAGTGGATGCCGAGGGGGCTGGTGGCGAGAAGCCAAAGAAGCTGAAACAACAGCCGCCGCCGGCAAAGCAGCCGAAGCTGGACAAGGGTAAAGGGCGCGCCCGCTCAGTTGAAAGTGAGGAGATCAGGGACGTGGCCGAGGTGCGCCGAGCACCAGCCACCTGGTCTCCTGACTTGAGGCTAGACGGCGCCCCTATTCCCTGCCACTCCAGCATCAGGGTAGTCCAACAAGGCCACGCCCACCACTTAGCCGAGGTGTTGGAGCGTCCTCTTCTGCTGCCCAGGGATATGGAGTCCTTGGAGAAGATGGCCCAGCCGCAGCTGTTCCTCTCGTTAAAAAGGGGCTTAGCTCTGGTAAGTTCCATCTTACACTTATATTCTATATTTATTTGTAAGCACATCACTGCATTTAACCTCCTAACATATTTGCAGTCCATCCAAGAGGTTTTCGTGGCCGAGAAGTTCGCGGAGGATTCTCGGAAGCGCGCTGGGATGGAGCAAGAGCTAAGACAAGAGACAGAAAGATCCCTAGGCCAAGCCTTAGCAGAGAACAAGAAGATCACGTCAGAGCTGGCCGACTTGAAAAGAGAAAGAGATGGTGACAAGGCCAGCCTGAAGACGATGGAGGGCCAAGTGGAGGGGCAGCATAAGCTTCTCCGCCAAAAGGATGACGAGCTTGCCCAAGTCCAATAGGCACGCTCTGACTTGGAAAAGGAGCTTACACGGGCGAAGGAGGAAGCTCGCGCCCACAAGCACACCCTAGAGGCCGCGAAGAAGGCCAGTTATCAAGAGGGGGTGACTAGAACGCAAGAAGAGCTGACAGAGGCTTTTGCGGCCTTGTGCCGAGAGTACTGTCAGCAGGTCTAGGGAGAGGCCATGAACGAAGCAGGGGTTCCTCAAGCTTCCGAGCTGAGGAAGCCCGAGAACATCTGGCTTCCCCTAGACATACAGGAAATTGAAGACCCTCATGTTGCTGCCTCTCCTGCCCTTCCTCCTGTGGTGCAAGAGCTCGTTCCTGCTCCTACAGAACCTGAAGGTTCCCATAAAGAGAAGGATGAGTGCGGTGGTGCCGAGAAGGAGCAGATCCAAAGTGTGGAGCCCCTCATTCCTTCAACAGACAAAGGGAAACAAACCTTGTCCACCTTTGAGCTGGAATTGAAGAGTACTGAGGCTGGCAGCAGCTCCCTTCAAGACCCCTCTTCCCTAGTTTAGGGCCTAGTATAGGAACTTTCTGTACTTCCTTTCTTTGTATATAATTAATGAAGAAAATTTTTATTCAACTTTTGTTCATGTTGTCTTTATTTTACTTTATTCTTTTTGTGCTTGCCATGAAAGTTTTTAATAACAAATAGTTAAAGGGAAAACAGTATAAATAAGTATAACGCCACCATGCAAACCACTATGACTTCAAAACAGTCACATAACTTAATTTAGACCTCAAATAATGTCATACTTAGACAACTCACATGACGGTTAAACCTTTGTAATCTGACATATTGCTTTCAGTAGGATGTAAGGTCCGAAGACCATTCCTTACAAAAATTTGTTTAACACTTAAAAATGAAGAACTTGAGATCCAAATTAATGAATGGTGAGATAATGATTTCCACAAAACGGGTGATAAGAATAAAAACAGTGACAAGATATTAAGAACAGTGACAAGGTTTGTGGTCTGAGGACTATACTTAACCAAGTTTCTGTTTGATTTTTAAGAATAGTAACTTCAAATGTTAATTTCCCCGAAGTAGGAGGTCCGAGGACCCGACATAACTAAGGTTCTGTTTAACAAATGACAAGACATCAATTTCTACAAGATTTGTGGTCCGAGGACTACACTTAACCAAGTTTCTGTTTGATTTTTAAGAACAGTAACTTCAAATGTTAATTTCCCCAAAGTAGGAGGTCCGAGGACCCGGTATAACTAAGGTTCTGTTTAACAAATGACAAGACATCAATTTCCACAAGGTTTGTGGTCCGAGGACTACACTTAACCAAGTTTCTGTTTGATTCTTAAGAACGGTAACTTCAAATGTTAATTTCCCCAAAGTAGGAGGTCCGAGGACCCGGCATAACTAAGGTTCTATTTAACAAATGACAAGACATCAATTTTCACAAGGTTTGTGGTCCGAGGACTACACTTAACCAAGTTTCTGTTTGATTCTTAAGAACAGTAACTTTAAATGTTAATTTCCCCAAAGTAGGAGGTCCGAGGACCCGGCATAACTAAGGTTCTGTTTAACAAATAACAAGACATCAATTTCCACAAGGTTTGTGGTCCGAGGACTACACTTAACCAAGTTTCTATTTGATTCTTAAGAACAGTAACTTCAAATGTTAATTTCCCCAAAGTAGGAGGTTCGAGGACCCGGCATAACTAAGGTTCTGTTTAACAAATGACAAGACATCAATTTCCACAAGGTTTGTGGTCCGAGGACTACACTTAACCAAGTTTCTGTTTGATTCTTAAGAACAGTAACTTCAAACGTCAGAGGTACTTATAACTTTGAAATGTTAACTGACAAAAGCACATTTTATTAATAATAATACCTTCTAAGATTATTTACATTCCATGGGCGTGGTACAATTCTTTCATCTAGGTCAGCTAGCCGATATGACCCTATGCCTGCTACTGAAACAATGCGATAGGGGCCTTCCCAGTTGGGTCCTAGCTTACCCCAAGCTGGGTTCTTAGAAGTCCCTACAACTTTTCTTAGTACAAGATCACCAGGTGCAAGTGGCCTTAGCTTCACGTGGGCATCATATCCCCGTTTTAGCTTCTGTTGATAGTAAGCCATTTGGACCATAGCTGTCTCGCGTCGTTCCTCAAGTAAATCAAGACCTTTCTCCAGGAGTCCATTGTTATTCTTCGGGCTAAAAGAGCTCGTCTTTAGGGTGGGAAAACTAGATTCCAGAGGTATCACCGCCTCGGCTCCATAAGTCATAGAGAATGGCGTTTCTCCCGTGGACCTGCGCGGTGTGGTCCGATACGTCCACAGAACATGAGGGAGCTCTTCTACCCATCTGCCTTTCGCATCGTCCAACCTTTTCTTAAGCCCACTGACTATGACCTTGTTAACGGCCTCGGTTTGCCCATTTCCCTGAGGATAAGTTGGGGTGGAGTATCTGTTTATGATACCCATGTCACCACAATATTGCCTAAAGGCCTTGCTGTCAAATTGAACGCCATTGTCGGAGATAAGTGTGTGTGGTATACCGAATCTAGTGACAATATTTTTCCAGACAAACTTCTTGGAATCAACATCTCTGATATTTGCTAAGGGCTCGGCCTCAACCCATTTGGTGAAATAGTCTGTTCCCACAAGAAGCCATCTTTTATTTCCTGCTGCTCTCGGAAATGGCCCCACTATGTCCAATCCCCACTGCACAAAAGGCCAAGGACTGGAGAGAGGGTTGAGAACCCCTCCAGGTTGATGAATATTAGGGGCGAACCTCTGGCATTGATCACATTTTCTGGCATAGTCCTGAGCCTCCCTCTGCATGTTGGGCCACCAATAACCCTGAGTCAGAGCCCTATGGGCTAAGGGCCTTCCCCCAGTGTGGCTTCCACAAATCCCTTCATGCAGTTCCTCGAGAAGTGCTTCCGTTGATTGAGGGTGCACACACAACAAGTACGGTCCTGAGAAGGATCGTTTGTACAGTTTCTGGTCCTCGGATAACCAAAAACGTGGCGCCTTTTGACGCACCTTCTCTGCTTCAGACTTGTCCTCAGGAAGGATGTCATTCTTAAGAAAAGATATGACCGGGTCCATCCAACTAGGTCCAAGCCTTATTAGATGGATGCGAGCCGCCTTGGCGGGGATAAGAGTTGGCTCTAGCAAATCCTCCACAAGGATAATCCTGGGCAAATCCTGAGCCGAGGACGTTGCTAACGTAGCCAAAGAATCGGCATGGGTGTTTCCACTCCTAGAGATGTGAGCTAAGACAAAGGAGTCAAATTCTGCTTGCTGACGCTTGACCTGGGCCAAATATTCCTGCATTCTTGGGTCCCTAGCCTCCATGGTCCCCATTACCTGGCCGACCACCAACTGAGAGTCCGAGAATGCATGGACTTCCTTTCCACCCATCTTATGTAACATGTTCATGCCTACCAGAATGGCTTCGTACTCGGCTTCATTATTAGTAGCTGAGAATGACAGCCTTAGAGATTTTTCGAAGATAATTTCCTCAGGGGATATCAGAACAAGTCCGACACCAGACCCTCTCTGATTAGCTGCCCCATCCACATACAGTTTCCAAGTCGAAGGCACTGCGGCTGTGATCACACCAACTGATTTTTCATCCATGTGTGCTTCTTTTAGAGTTTCTTCTAGCAATGGTTCAGTAAACTCTGCCACTAAGTCAGCGAGGACCTGGCCCTTCACCGAGGTGCGAGGCTTGTATTTAACGTCAAAAGCTCCTAAAATGGTTCCCCACTTTGCCACCCTGCCAGAATAATCGGCGCTGCGTAACACTGCCTTGAGAGGCAATTGGGTCAAAACCACTACAGTGTGAGACTGGAAATAATGAGGAAGCTTGCGCGTGGCGTGAACTATGGCCAGAAGCGCTTTCTCTAAGAGCAGATAGCGTACCTCGGCCTCATTCAAAGACTTACTAACATAGTAGACTGGTCTTTGCACCCCGCTTTCATTCCTTATAAGGACCAGGCTGACCGCGTGGACGGCCACTGCCAGATAAGCAAACAAGACCTCATCCGCCTCGGGGCGAGACAAGATGGGTTGTCGAGAAAGATATTGCTTAAGCTGCTGGAAAGCTAACACGCAGTCCTCGGTCCATTAAAACCCTTTCCATTTATTCAACAATTGGAAGAAAGGATGGCATCGGTCAGCTGACCGAGAGATAAACCTATTCAATGCAGCAATCATTCCGGTCAATTTCTGGATCTCTTTTGGGTTCCGAGGCGACTGCAAATCCTGAATAGCCTTGACCTGCGCTGGGTTCACCTCTATGCCTCTGTGAGTAATCATGTACCCCAAAAACTTTCCGGACCCCACACCAAAAGAGCACTTTGAGGCGTTAAGGCGCAGCTTGTACTTTCTTAGCACCTGGAAGGTGTCGGCTAGATCTTTGACGTGTGAAGGTATTGTTTTACTCTTCACCACCAAATCATCTATGTACACCTCAATAGTCTTCCCTAGTTGCTGTTCAAACATTCTGGTCATCATTCTTTGGTAGGTAGCCCCAGCATTCTTCAACCCGAATGGCATGACCTTATAGTGGTAGTTCCCTATTGGAGTAATGAAAGTAGTCTTCTCTTGATCCTCCAATGCTAATGGAATATGATGGTAACCCTGGAAAGCATCCAAAAAACTCATTCGAGGATGTCCGACAGTGGCATCCACCAGTTGATCAATACGCGGCATTGGGAACGAGTCCTTGGGGTAGGCTTTGTTCAAATCTGTGAAGTCCACACATACTTCTTTAATAGCCCCAGCCCCAGCCCTCTTGAGCTTGAGCACCTTTTCCTTTACAGCCTCGGAATGTTCTTTGGAGGAACGCCGAGGTGGCTGCCTTCTCGGAACAATGGCAGGGTTGACATTCAAACAATGGCAAATGAAGCTCGGATCTACACCTGGAGCCTCATACGGGTCCCACGCAAAAACATCAATATTGTCCTTCAGAAATTCCAACAACTCCACTTTCTCCTGGTGTGGCAAACGTATGCCGACTTGGAAGAACCTCTCGGGATCATCGGCTACCAAAAACTTCTCTAACTCCTCACAATGAGCCTCCTCTCCTGTCATCATTCCAGATGCATCAGGAGCTGTTAACTGCTATAAGTCTTTGGTGATCAAAGCCGAAGACTCGGCTTCTGTCTGGTGCAGCACTGCAGCCGATATGCATTGCCTGGCCACCGATTGGCTGCCGAGAACTTCCTCAACATATTCCCCCGAGGGGAATTTAACTTTAACATGCAAGGTAGAGGAGACAGCTCCCAGAGCGTGCAGCCAAGGCCTGGCGAGGATGGCTGTGTATGGAGAGTACGCGTCAATCACAATGAAATCCACTTCAACCGTTTCTCTTCGGCACAACGGCCCTCCCTTCGAAGCTTATAAGTGGCGAGTCATAAGGAGTAAGATCTTCCAGCTTCAATCTTAACCCCTTAAATAGATCAGGGTACATGATATCTGCACCGCTGCCCTGATCTATCATCACCCTCCTCACATCATAGTTCCCTATCCTAAGCGTAACTACAAGAGCATCGTCATGGGGTTGGATAGTCCCTACCTTATCCTCCTCGGAAAATCCCAAGACGGGCAAATTTAGCTTCAACCTCTTCGGCCTGCAGCCTGACTCCTCGGCCTGAGGATGTGAAACTGCCATCACCCTGGTGGGAGCCGAGCCGGTCCTGCCAGGTGCAGCAAAAATAACATTAATTGTTCCTAACGCCGACCGAGATGAATTATTCCTCTGATTGTTTGAGCCAGATTGACTGCCCTGCCCGCTAGGTTGGCACAAGTGTTGCTTGAGTTTTACTTCACTGACAAGCTGATCTAAGTGGTTCCAAAGGGTCCGATAGTTCTCGGTAGTGTGGCCCACATCCTGGTGGTACTGGCAAAAGAGGTTCTGATTCCTCTTCGCAGGGTCTCCTGCCATCTTATCAGGCCATCTAAAGAAGGGCTCCTTACGAACTTTTTCCAGCAGCTGATGTACTGGTTCTCGGAACACAGTGTTCACGGCCTGAGGTGCTGCCGAGCCGGACTGCCCAACGTAATCTCTCCTCGGCTTGTTATTGTGGTACCTGTCCGACTTGAAATTCCTTCGCTCCTGCGGGATAACCTTCTCCTTACCCTTTCCTTGCTGTTGGTCTTCCTCCACTCTCTTGTACTCGTCAATACGGTCCATGAGGCGACGTACGCTGCGGACGGGCTTTTTAGTCAAAGACTTTCTCAGGTCGTGATCAGTAGGAAGACCTACCTTAAAGGTATTGAGCGCCACCTCATCAAAGTCGCCATCTATTTCATTAAACATCTCCCAGTAACGGTCGGAGTATGCTTTCAACGTCTCCTCTTCCCTCATGGTCATGGATAACAGCGAGTCCAATGGCCGAGGTACTCTACTACACGTAATGAACCGCAAAGCAAATGCTCTAGTAAGCTCCCCAAACGAACCTATAGACCCCGATTTAAGGCCGTTGAACCACCTCATAGCAACAGGTCCCAACCTAGAGGGGAAAACTTTACACATCAGGGTCTCGTTGTGAGAGTGCACCGTCATTCTCTGGTTAAAGTGACTCACGTGCTCCACTGGATCAGTCCGACCATTGTAGATGGTAAAGGTGGGTTGAGTAAACCTCCTGGGAAGCATCCTCTTCTCTATCCTCCGTGAAAATGGAGATTTGGAGAGTTGGTGCAACGCCCGACTCATAGCATCGTTCCCTAAGCCCCTAGAAGGAAGCTTCTTGGGTCTGCGAGCTAGTTGGTCGTCCTCCTCCCCAGAGGACATTGCACTGGGGGGTGAGCATGACCTTGAGCTGTAGCTAACTCCCCGTACCTCCTTTGAGGAAGGATTAGATGAGGACGGTGAAGACCTGCGTCTGGCGCGGCGTAACTTTCTCTTTAAACGATTAATCTCCTTCTTCATGGCTTTAGCACCATCCTCATGGGTGGTGCTACCCCCACCATGAGCATGGCTAGCCCCGGGGTATTCTGTATGGACACTTCCCTCACGATCCCTTCGACGCTCAAGACGCTCGAAAAGATCCTTCGGTTGTGATCCCTGTGACTCTGCATGGTGAGAACCCAGGCCTGCCATAGTATCCCAACTCCTTCTAGACTAGATTTCCCACAGACGGCGCCAATTGTAAGTGCACAATTGCACCTGGACCCAAAGAAGATTATGGGCTCAGGCCCAATGAGCCTTAAACAATAAAATTTGTAGAGTGTGGGCTTGAAATCTAGGTTAAAGGTACTGAGAACTTGACAACAGCCTGAGAGTTACAAACACTTGTGAATAACAATTGTTAATTGCAAATAGGCCTCCTCGGATGTAAGCCGAGGACCAACTCTGTATTATTTCTCTTTCTTTCTTACAGGTTACAATCCTTAATTTCTTTTCTTTTTCTTTAGAGAGAGAGAGTGAGCAAGAGAGATCCCTCTCTCTTTTGCATTCCTCCCCCTTAAATACCCCTTTTTCTGATGCCTTTTGGGGCCCTAACTAGAAGTTTCTGCCCTACTGTTCAGGGGTCACTTCCCCATTAATGCGGCCAGGAAGGTAGATGCAAAGTCTTTAATGCGGAGGTGGCAGCCTTTGCTCTTGATATTTTCTTTAACACTGGTGCATCGAGAAGGTTCAGGGTTTCCCCCTTTAACCATTAGTCTTTCTAGAGTTGTGCTTTGACCTTCATAATGAAGCTTTGAATTCTCTTGGGCTTGTCCGAGGAGAAGCTCGTCCTCGGCTGCACCCTCGGACCCTCGGCGTATGGGCCAATTCGTAAAGTTCAATTCTGGAGCAGGTTGGCCCTCCCTGCTACAGTCCAAAGGCCCATATGCCCACTTGGGCCATTTTACACCTCACACATATAATAAATCAATTGATGAACTTAATAAAAATATGAGGCAAGAAAATCCATTGAGGGAAAAAAATGCTCACATTTAATATAAGCCTATGCACCATAGAACTATGTTAACCACAATATCAAATTACAATAGTTACAATACAACTTAAGAGATGAATGCAACAGAAAGTAAAGTACACCAAATCAAGTTTAAAGCATAATTTTAACAATTATAGCAGAATTGTTAGCTACAAATCAAGACGGTAATCAAGAATATATATATCTACATCCCAAAGTGGCTAGGATCAAAACATATGCATATCTCTAATTTAAGCTTCTATTAAGGCTATCTATAGGAATTGGTACCACCGTGAAAAATAATAAATAGTGTCTTCCAAACTTAAGACTGTAACCATTCCCATCTCTCAAGAAAAAAGGAAAAGAAAGGCATAATTGTATTTATTTTTATCTATTTTAAAAACATCATTGACAAATACCCAAAACTAGTTATAACCCAAGCCAAGTCTAATAGAACTCGGGTAATTACTATATATTTTATTTAACCAATGTCTGCATTAGAATAGGTATCTTAAAACATGTAAATTCGATAATTATAAGTAAGTTGTCTATAAAGTACAATAAAATTCTAAGTGTTAAAATTCTAAGTTGTCTAAATTATATGTTATGCTCTGATTACAACATCCTTAGTTTAATTGAACTAAAAACAGTCAAAACTAAAAAATTCTACAAATTTAAAGCATATGCACCCTAAAAAATTAGATAGCAAGCAATCAACACCAATCCAATCAAATATGGTGATGGAAAGTTATGTTCAAGAAATTCTTTAAACACTTTCAGGAGAGTTGAGAAACCAAAGGAAAAAAAAAAAAGTTTCTAAGAAATGAGAAACCAACTAATATAATAAAAAAGAAAATTGTACTGGAAAAAAGAAAAGAAGTTACACAAACAGTGTGCAAAAATACTAAATAGACTTCTTCATGTTATTATCTTAAACATTAACAAAGAAATTTTATCTTCACTCATCCTGTGCTTATCCACTTAAAGTTTTTTTTTTCTTTGGTAGCAAATCTAAGTCAATAAATTACTTCGAATGAGGTTCAGGAAGCATGAAGTAATTGTTAGGATTAGTGCCCTTAAATCCTATTGTATGATGTTATGTATGATATTATGTTGTATTTAATAAAGTTGTTTTATTATTATCTAAAATAATGGTAACATGAATATTTGAACATTATCATATAGTCCATGAGATGCATAGTATGTGATTTAGTCACAGAAAATATAAGTCACAAGTTCTTTGTAAACTCAGAATTTAAGTTCATAGCCGATAATGAAATTGGACATTTCACCTACGAAGATTATAACATATTAACTAAGATGATTTGTCTTGATCATGGAAGTGGAGACTTCTAATTGGTATGTTGATATATTTTAAGAGTTAAGACATATTGAAATGGACCGCTGTGAGATTTATTATTCTCCTAACGACTGTCAAATGAATAATAAATCTCACAACTTCTATTTACATGAACTCTTAATCCTGAGAGAATAATGGACATGATCATGAAGTGTAGGTTACTTTGATGATATCAGGAGTGAAATCTAAAGTAACGGTCAAAACCTCAGTATGTTAGGCAGCCACATTTAGTGTTGATGGAACATATATTCTTAAGATAGAATTCATAATCTCTCAACGAAGATATAAAATATTCCCTTGAGATAAGTTTAATGGTTTTGGTTATTCAGAGAGTTAGGCCTAACCACTTTAGTAAGGAGTTACTAAAGTACATATTTTTGAAATTGAATTTCATAAATATATAATGAATAACTTAAAAGATTAAACTGGGTACTCAAGGATTAAGATGTAGTAATTTTCAAAATGGCAGTCTATATTCATGACTTTGTATTACTACGAATATTTTATGAAGGGGTTGCATATATAATAAAGTTTTGGGATATAATTTATTAATAAGGCCTAGAGTGAAATTATATTTATATAGTGGTATTAAATATAATTAATGGTAACTTTGGACTTGTCAAGAGTTGACAGAAAAGCCTAAAACCTATTGGAGCTAGTGTCTTATTGGTCCTTTTTAGTCCCACTCCAAGCCACACACTAAAACCCAATTGGAAAGGCCCAATAGGCCAGCTCAATTAGATAATCAGTTAGTTATAAAGGTAGAAACATACATAATTTTTTATTAGAAAAAGAATAAGAGAGAGACATCATTGTGAAATGCTGTGTATGTATGAGTGAAGCCACTCGATTATTCTTCCTTGAAAACTGATTAAGAGACCACACTTCTTGGGCGTAAAGTGGAATCAGAGTGAAGATTAAAATTGTTCACAAGTACTTCTAATCTTTTGTTTTGAATTTCACCACACCAAGGTACGCTATCTTGTTCTTAAATTCTAAAATTTACATAGTGCATGTTGTCAATCATGAATGAAATAGATCCATGTTTGTTGCTTCTGCTGTGTGTTTTGTATAAGATAGAAAATCAGATTTTCCAACAGTATTTCTACCCAAAAAAAAAAAAGAAGAGCCATTAAGGCATATTGCAAGAGCAGAATTTAAATTGGTAAGTATTATGTTGTAATGCAACTCTTATCCCAACAACCCACTCAACCAAACTTTAAATCAAATAAAAATTAAATCAAGCCCCAAATAAAGTAATGGAAAAAGAGACATCAAAAGACTATAGATTCAAAAAAGCAAACAGATACTAGAAACTGCCTTCTTTTTAGTTCAAAATGCCATTTAGACTCAAAAGGGGATAAAAGAAAATATTTCATTATAGAATTTTGAAACAAAAAGTTGAGGAAAATAAAAGTAAAGAAGTTGGACAGGGGATACATTGCATATTTAAAATTTTAAAAAGAAAATAAAAATGAGACCAAATAACTTAGGAACCAAAAAATAGAATCAAGCTAGTTACACACATACTAAAGTTTATAACAATGAAACAACTGTCAAAATTACACCACGATTGGAATCCCTAAATATATATATATATATATATATATATATATATAAACAGTTGAAGGAGCAGGTTAAAGAACCAAACAGATAAGAAGAATGCAATTGAAGGAAAATGCTCCCTTCACATAAACCATGCATGTCACATAAAGAATCTGTCTCATAAATATGATCATTAGCAAACTCTTCATGAAAACCAAAAAATAACCTTAAGTAAATATTCATAATCCCACAATCTCACTCCCCGTTACAAATAACTTAACAGGTAAGAGGGAAAACAAAAACCCAAAAATTATAATGAAATTATTAAGTTTAAAAGATAACCAACCATTAAAATTTAGGTAGGATTTCAGCTTGTAAGAAGGTTTATGTCAATAATGTATCAGTTTGCTGTAAGCATTCCCTAGCAGGTTATTATTGCATTTCATTATAGTATTTCGAAATCATTATCTCATAAAATAGTGGCCTTCGGAATTCTAGAAACTGTATTACAAAAAGTTGCCAAGGCCAAAGCAGATCCCCATGGGCATGCTACCAAGGTCAGGGCATGTAGCAGCCAAGGCTATGTGACCCCTTCTTTTGATTCAAAATGTTGTATTGCTAAAGCACATCCCTAAGAATTCCATTACTCATCTATAGAAAACCAGCCCACTGTCTTCTTTTTATCTCTTCATTGGGTTGCAAAGCAAAATTTTCAATAAAAACTCAAGAACTAACACCGAAGGGTGGGTGCATGCACATATGATAAATTTTGTGAATTATAAAAATCAACAACTACAATACATGAAACACTTTATGCTAGAGACCACAAACTAAACATACAAAACTAGGATTAGCAATTATACAACCCTCGCTATTACAAACTAAAATCTCTCAAAAACCAATAAAATATCATCACTAAGCTAGTCTAAATAATAAAACCTCACAAACACAAATAATTCAAATTGATTAGAAAGCATAGTGAACAAAAATTTGAGGAGAATTCCAACCTTCTATAAGGCTGCTGGAAATAGGGTAAAAAACATTAAAGCAATTTTTAATTTCCAATACTTTATGCTCGAGACCACAAACTAAATATACAAAACTGGCTTTAAATTGAAATTTGCGATTATAGAACCCTCACTATTACAAACTAAAATCTCTCAAAAACCAACAAAATGTCATCACTGAGCTAGTCTGAATGGCAAAACCTCACAAACACAAATAAGTCAAATTGATTACAAAACGTAGTAACAAAAACTTGAGGGGAAAAAATTAAAGTTTTTTCTAATTTCTAATAATTTTACTGATTAATAATCTATAAAAATAAAATGATACAACATAAATTAAGCCAGAAGGTGCAAAACGATGAAAATATACATCTAAGGAGACATATATCAATAGAGAAATAATAATAAAATTAAATATCAAGAAGAAAAACAACAAAGGCGATTGTACTGTCCAAACATTCAGATTTTAAACCATCCATGTTACAAATATGACTATTAAAATCAACATTTTTGTTTTTTCTTTTTCTTTTGGGAATGATTCAACAAAACATAGATTTGCACAAAGCATAAATCAATTCAAATTTTAGGGGCAAACCAAAAAAAGCACAAACCTAGCAAAAATCTGCCAAAAAAATAATAATAATAACCAATACAACAATCGAAGAAAACAGAACTCAATAAACTAAGCAAAATAAATGGGAAATTAGGGTAACAGGTAGCCAAACCTTAAACCTTGATTGTGAGATTCTTTTTGTGGAAGACCCAATGGGTAGAGAATCAGCAATCTGCAATTGGAGAAAAAGATGGAAGAGAAAGAGGGAATTAGTTAAAAAGATGGAATATGGTTGTATAAACTACTAAACCTATATATTTTTCAATAGGGATAAAAGAAGAACCCCAGAAAATTACATTCAGTAGAGGGAAAGAAAGATCTACGAATAGTTTTATACAATTTGAAATGGTAATTGAATAGGAAAAAAAAAACCATGCCTACCTTCTAAATTGTCTGTTGTTGCAGAGAAGAAACATAATTTAGCGTGAGTCTGAAATTTTGATTGGGAATACAGCGTTTGGGTATCTGGGTTTTTTTATTATTATTTTTTTTATAAGTGGGTTTGTGTTTTTAAGAAGATAGAAAAACTCTCCTAACGGTGCATCGTACGGTTTAAAATTTAAACTCTATATGGGGTTGTTTTTAAAGTGGCCTTTTTTCCTAATGTATCAACACCTCTTTAATTACAAAAATTATACTTTAATTGCCAAAAAATTATATCATTACAATTCTAAAATAGCTATTATGATCAACTTAGCATAAAAATTATATCATAAAAAAATCAAGAGACATATACAAATGTTACAGTGAATAATAGAATCAATTTATAAAGTAAGATAAATATATGTGGTACAAATAAATAAATGTAAGGTTTGTCAAGCAAGATGAGGTTTGGCAAAACAAAAGAAGTTTATCTTCATCTTGTGATAATGACGAAGACACAATAGCTATTGATGAGGGTAATCTCTATCTTCACCTTGTGATCATGGTGAAGATGCAACAACCAACCACCTATTATGATATAGCGCATCAAGGGAAAGAATCAATAAATCAACCAAAGAATTAAACATACTAAGGACACAAACCAAAGAACCCTCACTAAAGTGTTTGACTTCCTTAAAAAATGTGGCTCAAGCCACAACAAACCTTGAAATATAATTTGATAGGAATAAAAACCCAGACACTATGACACTTTACAACAAAGATTGAATAATTTAAAAATGGAAAAAAATTGAATATAAATTAAGTCAAATGAATGTCAAGACCATGTAAGAAAACATTTTTTTCACATTAAATTCAGTAAAGAAAATTGAGTATAGCACATACACAACAAACTAAACTAGTGAAAAAACCTTCAATTGATCCAAGTTCAATCAAACATAAACTTTATCAATTTATATAAAATAAAAATCAGACATAGTAACTGTTAGGATTAGTGCCCTTAAATCCTATTGTATGATGCTATGTAAGACATTATGTATGACTTAATGTTGTATTAATAAAGTTGTATTATTATAATCTAAAATAATTGTAACATGAATATTGGACATTATCATATACTCCATGAGATGTATAGTATGTAATTTATGTGAAAAGTCACAGAAGATATAAATCACAAGTTCTTTGTAAACTCAGAATTGTAGTTCGTAGTCGGTGATGAAATTGGGCATTTCATCTGCGAAGACTATAACATATCAACTAAGATGATTTGCCTTGATCATGGAAGTGGAGACTTTTAGTTGATATGTTTTAAGAGTTAAGACATATTGAACTGGACCGCTGTGAGATTTATTATTCTCCTAACGACTGTCAATTGAATAATAAATCACACAACTAATATTTACATGAACTTTTGATCATGAAGTGTAGGTTGCTTTGATATATCAGGAGTGAAACATACAGAATTTTAAAAGAGATGAACATGAAATGGTTTGTATGTGAGTGTTAAACACTCTCTCATTCTCCCTTGAACAAATTCATAGAAACTGATTGAGAGACCACACTTCTTAGGTGTTAGTGGAATTAGAGTAAAGATTAAAAATGTTCGCAAATACTTCTAATCTTTGTTTTGAAATTCATCACACCAAGGTACACTCTCTTGTTCTTATATTCTAAAATTTACATAGTACATGTTATCAATTGCAAATGAAGTAGATCGTTAATTTTCCGCTTTGTATGTTTTGTATGTGATACAAACATGTAATTTTCCATCAGTGACTTCATTTTTTTGCTTAGCATCAAGACAGAACAATTTACTATTGAATTCCCACGTTACTATCAAAGTATCACCATAAGACAATCAGACCAAATGTTATAAAAGGATAACATGAGTAAGGCCTGGTGTGCTGAAGGAATTGAGTTTTATAAAAGTTAACAAACAATCAACTTCTTAATTGTCGTGCCATTAAAAAAATTGTAAAAAAAATTTGGTTACAAAACTATGAAGATTTGCCTACGCTTATTCTAGATCAACAGATCTAGCCTTAGTATCATATAAATTAATTGCCAACACATATTTCAATGGGTTACTCATTTTCAATGAGTCTTATGTAATTTAGGTCGTACACAGGTAATCTATGTTTAAAGCTGATGACCATCATAGATAGGTTTATGTTATAAGGAACCTATGAATAATAGCTCATAGGATAATTTGATGAGATCATCCATGATATCTAGATGGGTCGCCATTAGATAAATAATGTGTAATTATAATTAAAACAATACTGCCAGTAACTCATGATGATGAACAAACTTGGCTAATAAATGAACAGAAATTATTATAAGACAATTTATGGCCTGATGGGTTAACATATTGAACAAAGAGTGGTATTCTCTTAATATTAGGAAATTAGGCAATTGATAATTTGGTGATATAATGTGAGTGGTAATTTGCCAATGAGTAAGGGCCCATTTGGTTTAGAGGTGTCTTAGTTTTCATATCTCAGTTTTCAAAACTCATAACTCATAACTCTCTACTCAAACCTCACCTTCACTCAAAAATTGCAAAACACTTGTTTGGACTCATAACTCAGTTACATATCTCTACAACTTTTTGCTAAAACCATGGACCCCACCCACTAACACTGCCCAGTGTTGTTACTGTTGCTACCCGCGTCTCTCCATCTCTATCTCTCTATCTTCTCCCTCCCTTCAACCCAAAGCCACTCACCGGCACCGTCAACCACTACCAATCCACGACCACTAACCCCCTAGCCACTAGCCACCATTAACCACTACAAACTGATCCACCACCACAAACCCAGCAACCATCAACAAAACCCATTTATCAACCATTGAGAAAATCAAAACCCATTCATCAAAATAAAAATAAAACCCATCAACAGAACCCATTCATCAACCATCGATAAAATAAAAACCCATTCATCAAAATAAAAATAAAACCCAGCACTGGCGACAAAATCACGACGACAAAATCAAAACCCAACACCGGCGATCATGGTCTTGGTGTTTCGAGGCTCTCGCTTTGATGGTGGCGGCGGAATTAGGCTGAACCAGCACCAGCTATCATGGTCTTAGTGTTTCGAGGCTCACGCTTAGATGGTGGCGGTGGAACTGGGCTAAACTAGCACCGACGATCATGGTCTCGTGGTTTTCCTTTTCTAGGTCATTGGCTGGTGGCGGCGGAACTGGGCTGAACTAGAGAAAGGAAGAAAGAAAGAACCAGACAAAGATCCAGAAAAAGGAAGGAAGAAAGAAAAAACAGAGAGAAACTAGAGAAAGAAAGAAAAAGAAAAAAGTGGGAGAAGAAAGAGAGAGGAAAATGTAAGAGAGAGAGAGAGAGAGGTAATGCCCATCAACATATGGGCCCCACAGAGTTAAAAAATTTACAATCTTGCCACTGAGTTATGTAACTTAGAAACTGAAAACACCAATCTGGTGTTTTCATTTTTCATCACTCAAACTCAAAATTTTTGAGTTTGAGTGATGAAAACAAGATTAGGAAATCAAGCCAAACAAAAAATTGTGTGGGTCCCACGTTTTTTGATAACTCAGTTATGAGTTTTGGATCATACCACTCAAAACACCTCTAAACCAAACAGGCCCTAATAATTTCCAAATTTTCATTGTTTTTAGTTTATAATCACAAAGTCATAATAACTAGAAATCTATTGATCTCTATACCCGTCAATAGAAATTGTGAGTTTATAATTGCATCAATTCACTCAAACATTTGTAGGATAAACTCACATCAATTTCAATATGGGCCTAGTGGTTTTCAAGATGTCTATTGTAGATAATCATTCATCTAATTTGAGAAACAATTACCAATATTTCCCCATGCACGCCATTATTAATGATTGTAATAAATCAATATTAAAATTTTTAAAAAGGAGATTAGTTACATTGATAATGGTGTAGAAGAAATTTTCTAAATAATGTAACTATGCAATTAAATCACCAAGCAAGCACAAATAAGAAAACTCTGTATCCATATAAAAGAATGGATAAATAAACCCGTCAAACAACCTCACCCACATCTATGGTATCGACCTTCCCCAAAATGGCCTATTCATTCTTCCATCACCACAAAGAGGAAATCATCTATACATAAAATATATCCATAACCAAAAAAAAAAAAAAAACAATATCAGAACTAAATCTCCACAAACCATAATAGAACAAATAACCTAAAATAAAAATTGGAAACAAAAAATATATAACAGCAAAACATTCAATCCTATTCTAATAGGATCCCAAAAATATCTTCAAGATTAGTTACATATATAAATGTTTAAATTCCATTTCTTTACAGTGAATAACCAAAACCATTTTCTTTCGTTGTTGTAATTTCTATAACCTATAATAAGAAATAACAAAAGAAAATATAATTGAAAAGGTTTATAAGCAAAAAAATCAAAACAAAACTGAATGTAATCCAAATACCTTAATATAAACCAATCCAACCAAAATATCCAAAAACTAAGTCATATTTCATACCCAGATCTAAGAAAAATTTTACCAGAACTAAGTGATGCGGCTTATTTCACCATTAGCGAGTAACACAATCATTTCGATTCTGAAATCTAGAATGTGAACAATTGAGGGAGAAATACATTGAAATCAAAACATTCAAAATAGAGTACTTACACCACCAATAAACAAAAGCAATATATTCATCCAAAAAGCAGATGATAAACCCTAGATCCAACAAAAAAAAAATCAAAGTAGATTTGAGCGATCTGGAATCTGATCGATTAGAAATTGGTACCTAGCTGAACTTGAGGGCATGTCGTATTGTCGATAGTGGTAGAAGCTTGGATTTTCTTACATCTTGACACAATTGGTGTACATATTCCTCATTTTTTTGCTCTCTCCATCTTCCGTGCCTTCATTGTTTAATGGATTGTCTAGGTATGGGTTTGCAAATTGTTTTTGAACTTTTATATCTTGTCTTTAGTTAAACGGTAGTATAGGATAAAGGATACTGAACTGATGTAGTGTTTGGGTTTGAGATAGATGGTGTTTTAGTGAAACTATAATTTAGTACTCAAACGGTATAACAATTGCTTTTGTAACTCTTTTACTGTCAACGTGTCAAAGTTTTAAGTGGGCACTTTTCCTACATGTCACTACCGCCTTAATTGTAGGAAAAAGCTTCTGCTATTATATATAGTATATGATATATATATATATATATATATATATATATATATATATATATATATATGAGTGTTTAAATTCTAATTGTATGTATGTATGAGTGTGTGACACCAAGATGTTTTAGTTTTTTTTTAATGAACAAGATGTTTCATTTTGGGGATGGACTCCTCTCCCATTATTATTTCTCATGTTCCCTCATTATCTCCAATTTTAAAATGGATGCATTACATCTAACAGTTATCTAATCTAAGGATATTCATTAAGCCACATCACATGAGCAAACTTTTATCCCATTTAACAGTGATTAACACAAAAACTTTGCTTCCCATGCTCAAAATTTTCATAAAAAACCATTCCGCTAAAACCTCTAAGTAACCCACTAAATTATCTAACAATTCCAAAATCTTCTAGTCATTCGAATTCCAACCCAGCAAAGAAGATTCGCTTTCTACTGAGTGTAGCCAAGACACAAATCTTCACATCATTCCAACTCTAGTGAGACCACAAAGCAAAACCCCTGTTGATTTCGGGTCTATTTGGGATCTACTTATTTTGCTAAAATTGAAAACTTTTTGCTAAAAGTATTGTAGATAAAGGTAAAAGTTAGCTAAAATAGTACAGTAAAACCCAGAATAGTACCAAAAAGTGTAGTGGGACCCATGAATAGTAACAAAAATAAGTTGAATAGTAAAATAAGTTGGCAAAAATAATTTTTGCCAAACACACACTTCAACAAGTTAACTAGAATTCAAAGTTTTGAATTCTAAGGAGTGCTCAATCATTCTTTGTGTTTTTTTTTTTTTTTTTTTTCCGTAGTTTTTATAATGTTTTGCTAAGTCTTTAACTGATCTCCTAATTAGTTTTTCTTTTCCGTAGTTTGATTCGGATTTGGATTTGTTTTTATTTTTTCCTTTTTGCTTCACTACTAATTTAGCTTTATACTTTGAAAATTATTTTCTAAGTAATCAAAAAAATTGCAATTAGTATTCATGAATCTGATTTGACTTCCTTATCTAGTATTATCAAGTATTTTTCCATAATTATTTTACTTGTTACCATGCTCAAGTGATTATATCTAGCAAGCATGGACATGACATAGGGTAAAGTGCTCTCGTCAATGTACAGAAAAAAGGGATTTGTTTAATAATAGTAATTCAATATTTAGTAATGCAGCAAGTACCATACCTCTTACATCTCAATGGGAAATAGTGACCACTACTTGAGTTCCTTGTCTTATAACATGGGAAATAATTTCCTTGAGACTATTGTACATCTTGGTCCAACAAATTATATAATATTGCAACACTAGTTTATTTGTATTTATCATTGTTGTATGAAAAACTTGTAAACATGGGTATTCGGTTTCTTATTATTTGTTTATTTCATTTTATATCATTGACTGTTTTATCAACAACACTGACTTGTTTTGCTTTAATTTGGTTTTTGAATTTCTATTTAGGTGTTCTCTTCTTTTCAAAGTTACTAGTCAGTATAATGCCTATAATTAGTTATGAACAAATATGCCCTAGAAAGAAAATGAAGATATTTATGGTAATATTATGCAGAATTTTGATTGTCAAGAGAAAATATCTGTTTAGAAAATGGAGTTTGACTCAGAAGAGCATGCTCACCAATGATATAACGAATATGCTACAGAAGTTGGATTCAACATTCGAAAGCAATGGAAGAATGAGGATAGATTTAGTAGAGTAATATCAAGTAGAAGATTTTTCTGTTTTAAGGAAGGCTAAAGAAAAAAAAGACAAGTGTGTGTGTCAATACCATATTTTGTCCGGTCCCGATTCGCAAGTCAAAACAAAGACCAAAAAAACCAAAAAAATTAGAAAATGTGGAAAACCATGAATTTCAAAGCCAAAAAGGGCAAAAATAACTACAACATGTTTGAATGGCGAATCAAAAAGTTAGAAATTTTGCCATTTTACTAAAAATATGGCAAAAACCCTAATCTAGTATGGTCAAAAAGTTGACTTTTTGATTGGACCATTGGATCATGTTAAATTTTAAACTATCTCGTAGGGCATATTTTCCCCTTCAAAATGATATTTTACGAGCAAAAATCGAAGTTAAAACAGATGAGATGTCACAAAAATACCGAAACCCTAATAAAATCTTCACTGTATTTTTCAAGAAAACTAACAGTTTTCGACCTGGCTTCGCGCAATAAGCTATACGGATTGGGTAAGAACTGGAAAAAATGTGTTGACTTTCTTGAAGATTAAGGTCTTAGCTAATTTTCACTAAAAGGGTTTGACAATATCAGCTCCGGATTAAGAGATATGAAATTTTAAAGGGAAGATGTTCAAAAATTTTCAACTTTGCATCACCTCCCTTCCTGGTGCAATATCTCGACAATTGTAGCTTCAAATCAAACGTGGTCAAAACCATTTGAAACTACACATACAGAGCTTTCCGTTCATATAAAATTTGAAGAAAATGGAGCTCTTAAAGGCCTCCAAACAGCCATACAAAAATTGGGCCAAAAGTTAGAAAAACACGAAAAATACTGACGAGGAGCTAATGAGGCGGATAAGGATGGAGCCATTGGTGTTCCAGGGTACACCAATGCTAGCCGTCCCTTTGAAGGGGCAGCTAGCACTAGTGTACCATGATACACTAATGCTAGCCTCATATTCCTTCATTTTTGCTATAAATAACCCCCTCCCATTATTGGAAAAATCATTAAGAAATAGATGAAAAAGCGAGGTAGAAAATTTGTGTAGGATTTGTGAGAAAAAAAGAGAAAAATCCAAAAATCCTTTAGAAAAAAAAAAAGTCTCTCTTTCTCTCTATAGGATACGTTATACAAAAAGCTTTCTTCCTTTCTCCTTTGTTGTAATCTTTTGTGTGTAAGGATTTGGGATGGGTTTAGTTCTTTAATAACTAAACTCATCTCTTTCCTTCACTTTGTTGTGTAAATAGTTGTTTCATCTTACTTGTGTACTTTATGTTTGCATCTAACCCTTTATTTTCAATGCTTTTAATATTAATGTTATAAATTATATTTGTTTTGTTCATCCTAGATATTGGACCATCATCCTAGGCCATGATTGGGAAGTATCTTTAGAGGGAAGAAATCTCATACCACCTAGGCATCTAGGATTTTATTTGCCTTGACAGTAATTGCAATCCCTTTTACTTTCTTGCACATCCTCATCCCCTTTTACTTTCCTTGCTCTTATATGTATGTGTGTGTGTGTGTGTGTGTGTATATATATATATTATCTAGATACTAAAAAAAATTTCTATCATCCTCTTTAAATGGTATTTAAACTCCCATTTGGGCACAATGGGTATGTATCACAAGAGTGGTGATGGCATAAGAAGTCCCACTTTTTTGTGTTGAAGGATCCATAAGGCTTGAAGGGGATTAGACTCTATTTAAGGAGAAAATAAATAAATAAATAAACATTTTTAATGAACTTTACAATATTTCAAGTCTTTACATTTTAAGTCATTTATATTTCAAGCCATTTACATTCCAAGCTTTTAAATTTCAAGTCTTTATTTTTCTTGCAATTTAAATTCCAATTCTTTACATTTCAAGCTTTATTTTTATGGACTCTGTAAAGTTGTTATTTTCAACTATTTTGTGTTGGTTTTAATTCTGTGCCAAATTTTATTGTAATTTTGTTCAATCATGTTTACCCTGTATTTTATGTGGAATTTCATTGTATGGGTTGTGTGTGAGAGAGAGTGTGAAGACTCAAGCTTGCATTGAAGAAATAGTGGATTTTGCGGGTATTTCGCAAGTAAACATCCCATGAAGTGAGCCACATGTAGAGCACATGATTGGAATGCGAAGAGACATGACAACTAGTGACAGGTGGTTTTCACTAGTAGTTCCCGAGTAAGGTCTTCTCGCAAAATACCTACGAAACATTCTGTTTTGCTATTTTGGCTTATCTGCTCCACCATGTCTTCACCCACTCTATATATACCCACATTACCCACATATTGTAAGGAGCTCTTTTTAGAGAGAAAACCCTAGCATACACACTTGAGAGTTAGAGATTGTTGTACCCACAATCCTTTGTGATTTTCCTAAGACTCTTACCTTTCCGTGTCGATATCCTTGAGAGGTTGATAGCCCAAACACTTACCACACCCAATCTGAGTGTCAAGTGAGGTCTTGGTGCTGCTTGGAAGCATTGGAAGAAGCCAAGCTTTGGTAGATCTAATTGGGCGTATTGTGGGATCCGGAAAGCTAGACAAGACACGGTTCCAAGAAGCCTTGTTGGAGTAGGAGCTTAGAGGGCTTAAGTGCATTGGGTAGATTAGGCTTGGAGGGTATCTTGCTATTCGTGTATCCTAACTTATTGTTTAGTGGATTGATTTACCGCTTGGAGGGCGGCAGAGTGTTTTTCGTTGAGTTCTTCGGTTTCCTCTTTGATAACACATCGGCGTGTTATCTTGTGTTTGTATCTCTCTTCCCTACTATTTAGTCTTCATTTTACTGCTCTTATATGATAAATATGGCTTAGAGTATGTTTATTATTTGTTCACTCGCATTTACTCTATTCCGTACTTAGTTTAAGTTAGAGTAAAATCGACCGAGCTGTAATCTTTTAATTTGGGGTCTAAACAGCTCTTGTGTTTTAACACAAATCTGAGCTTTCAATTGGTATCACAGCGGGTGCACTTGTTGTGGTTTTATTACCTAAGTGTGATCCTAGACCTCTTTTATGATGGATCAATCACAATTGCTCACTGCTCCACCATTCTTTAATAGGAGCAACTATGCGTTTTGGAAAGTCCGTATGAGGGCATTCCTTTGTGCTATAGATGAGTCGGTATGGGATTTCGTCGAGAATGGGTATGATAGACCCACGATAGCTAAGTCCGAATGGGACGAGGCAACGCTTGCTTTGGAGAATGCCAATAGTAAAGCAATTAATGCTATTTTTTGTGGTGTGTCTACTGATGAATTTCACAGAATATTGCATGTGAAGACCACTAAGGAAGCTTGGACGATTCTTGAGACTACTTATGAAAGTACCAAGAAAGTCAAAGACATAAAGCTCCAAATGCTTACCACCCGAATTGAAGAGCTCAAGATGAGTGACAATGAGTCATTTGATTCATTCTATGAAAAGCTCAATGAGATCGTGATTCCAAAGCTCAATCTCGGAGAGAAGATTGAGGATGCTAAGGTGGTGAGAAAGATTTTGAGGTCCTTACCGGAGAGCTTCCGTGCAAAGGTCACAACTATAGAAGAGAGCAAAGATTTGGATAAGATCAAGATTCAAGAACTCATTGGATCTCTCCAAACATATGAGCTTGGACTGCCTTCACACAAGCCAAGCAAATCACTTACTCTCAAAACCATCAATGATAGAATTGATGACTCCTCCGAAGAAGATGATGTGGAGAAGGAGGTAGTGTAGGATTAAACATGCTTTGTATTTAATACAAAACATATGCAGCGGAAATTTAATGGATCTACTTCATTCGCAATTGATAACATATACTATGTAAGTTTCAGAATTCAATAACAAGAGAGCGTACCTTGGTGTGGTGAATTTCAAAACAAAGATTGGAAGCACTTGGGAATACTTTTGATCTTCACTCCAATTTCACTTTTCGCCCAAGATATGTGGTCTCTCAATCAATTTACAAAGGGAGAATATCAAAGTGTTTAACACTTACATACACACCACTTCTCAATGATGTTCTTGTAATTCTCTACAGAAAATTCTGTATGTTTCTCCATTTGTATCTAACTGATTATTTAATTGGGCTGGCCTTTTGGGCCTTTCCAACTGGGCTTAAGTGTGTGGCTTGGAGTGGGACCAATAGGGACCAATAAGACACTAGCTCCAATGGGCCTTGGGCTTTTCAGTGAACTCTTGACAAGTCCAAAGTTACCATTAACTATATTTAATACCACTATATAAATAGAGTTGCACTCTAGGCCTTATTTATAAATTATATCCCAAAACTTTATTGTACATGCAACCCCTACATAAAATATTCGTAGTAATACAAAGTCATGAATGTAGACTGCCACTTTATAGATTATTACATCTTAATTCCTTGAGTACCTGGTTTAATCCTTTAAAGTTATTCATTATATATTTATGAAATCCAATTACATAAATATATACTTAAGTAACTCCTTATTAAAGTGGTTAGGCCTAACTCTCTGAATAACTGAATCCATTAAACTTATCTCAATGGAATATTTTATATTTCTGTTAAAAGACTATGAATTCCATCTTGAGAATACATGTTCTATCAACACTAAATATGGCTGCCCAACATACTGAGGTTTTGATCGTTACCTTAGATCTCAGTCCTGATATATCAAAGCAATCTACATTTCATGATCAAGTCCATTATCCTCTCAAGATTAAGAGTTCATGCAAATAGAAATCGTGAGATTTATTATTCAATTGACAGTTGTTAGTAGAATAATAAATCTCACAGCGGTCCAGTTCAATATGTCTTAACTCTTAAAACATATCAACACATCAACTAGAAGTCTCCACTTCCATGATCAAGACAAATCATCTTAGTTGATATGTTATAGTCTTCGCAGATGAAATGCCCAATTTCATTACCGACTACGAACTAAAATTCTGAGTTTACAAAGAACTTGTGACTTATATCTTTTGTGACTAAATCACATACTATGCATCTCATGAACTATTTGATAATGTCTGAATATTCATGTTACCATTATTTTAAATTATAATAAAACAACTTTATTAATCACAACATTAAGTTATACATAATAACATACATAGCATCATACAATAGGATTTAAGGGCACTAATCCTAACAATCTCTCACTTGCCCTAAAGATTATTGTGCACTAATCTAACTCCCATCTCCTCCAAATGTGACTCGAAAGTCCTTTGGGGCAAGGTTTTGGTAAAGGGATCTGCCAGATTTTTTGCACCATCAATCTTTGCTACAACCACATCTCCTCGAGCAACAATGTCTCGAATGATGTGGTACTTTTTTTCTATGTGCTTTCCTTTCTTGTGATTCCTTGGATCCTTAGATTGTGCAACCGCTCCACTATTGTCACAGAACAATGTAATAGGAACTTGCTCAATTCTCACAACACCAAGATCAGAAAGGAATTTCTTGGGCTAAACAGCCTTCTTTGCTGCCTCACAAGCAGCAACATATTCGGCTTCCATGGTGGAGTTAGCAATACAAGATTGCTTAACACTCCTCCAACTTATGGCTCCACCTCCCAAGGTGAAAACACTAACCGACGTGGATTTTTTGAAATTTAGATCCGACTTAAAATCTGAATCTGCATAGCCAATGGGAATCAAATCCTCACACCGATAAACAAGCATATAATCTCTCGTTCTCCTAAGATACTTGAGAATATGCTTTACAGCTTGCCAATGTTTAGGTCCTGAATTTGATTGATATCGGCTGATCATGCCAACTGAATAACAAATATCCGGTCTAGTATAAAGCATGGCATACATGAGACTTCCCACGACAGAAGCATAAGGAACTTGTCTCATCATATTTTCTTCCTCTTGAATCTTAGGCCTTTGGTTATCAGACAGAGAAACTCCATGTCTAAAAGGAAGTAATCCTTTCTTGGAGTTTGCATGCTAAACCGTTCTAGAACCTTATCTATATATCCAGCTTGTGACAAACCCAACATCCTATTCTTTCGATCTCGCCAAAGCTTGATCCCTAGAATATAGTTAGCTTCGTCCAAGTCCTTCATATCAAATTGGCTAGACAACCAAACTTTAACCGATGACATTATCGCTACATCATTTCTAATCAATAGAATATCATCTACATAAAGCACTAGGAACATTATTACTTTGTCTTGATGTCTTTTGTACACACATGGTTCATCAAGATTTTGTTCAAAACCAAATGATTCGATTGCCTGATCAAATTTGATGTTCCATGACCTAGATGCTTGCTTAAGTCCATAAATGGACCTTTTCAACTTGCAAACCATATGCTCTTGGTTCTTTGCTATGAAACCTTCCGGTTGCAACATGTAGATTTATTCTTCAAGATTGCCATTAAGAAATGCAGTCTTGACATCTATTTGCCAAATCTCATAATCGTAATGAGCAGCAATGGATAAGAGAGTTCTGATAGATTTCTTCATAATCAATACCTTCTTTTTGTGTATACCCTGTCGCCACTAGCCTTTCTTTAAAGGTTTCAACCTTTCCATCTATCCCCCTTTTCCTCTTGTAAACCCATTTGCAACCAAAAGGTTTAATGCCATTAGGCGCCTCTAAAATATCCCAAACTTGATTGGAATACATAGAATGTAATTCTGATTTCATAGCTTAAACCCAATGATGTGCATTTATATCATTCATTGCTTCATCATAAGTGTCAGGATCCGATTTAGCCTCTTTTGAGATAGCTTCATAGTTTCTCCCATACCTATGAATCTTATAGGAGGCCGAACAATTCTCTCACTATGACGAGGCACCTGTGTACTAGACATCTCATGCATAGTATCTTGTGGTGTATCCAATACAGCCACATTATCCCTAGTTTTATCCAATGGTTGTTGATTTACAGATTCATTCATTTCAGCCAATACAACTCTACTTCTAGGAGTAAAATTATTCATATAGTCATTTTCCAAAAATTTAGCATTTGTACTAACAAAAACTTTATTATCCTTACGACTATAGAATAAATAACCCCTAGTTTCTTTTGGATAACCCACAAGCAAACACACTTTTGATTTTGGTTCCAATTTATCAAGCTTCCCTTCTAATACATGTGCTGGACAACCCAAATGTGGAGATATTTCATGCTAGGCTTACGCCTACTCCACAATTCCATGGGTGTTTAGGGAACAAATTTTGATCGAATTAAATTCAATAGATGCATTGCTGTATCTAAGGCATTCCCCCAAAAAGAAATTGGTAAAGTTGAGTAACTCATCATGGACCTAATCATTTCCAAAAGAGTCTTATTCCTTCTTTCCACTACACCATTTTGTTGAGGAGTTCCAAGTGTAGTCAATTGGGATACAATCCCATTTTGAATCAAGTAACCCTTGAAATCCCTAAGAAGGTATTCGCCACCTCGATCAGATCGAATGACCTTTATGCGTTTACCAAATTGATTCTCAACTTCTGCCCTAAACTCTTTAAACTTTTCAAAGGCTTCAGACTTCTGTCTCATTAGGTACACATAACCATATCTTGAGTAATCATTCATAAAAGTGATGAAGTACTCATAACCTCCTTTTGCTTGGGTTGACATAGGACCACATACATCTATATGAACTAATTCAAGCAATTCTTAGACTTTTCTACCTTTTGCATTAAAAGGTCATTTAGTCATTTTACCTTCCAAACAAGATTCGCAAACAGGAAATTCATCAAAGTCCATGGGCTGTAAAAATCCATCTTTGATTAGTCTTTGAATCCTATTTGAATTAATATGACCCAAACACAGGTGCTAAAGATATGCATCATTTGTAGAAGGAAACTTTCTTTTTAATGATTTTACATGAGAGCTACTATCTAATTCAAATTATGTAATTCATGCTTATCAGGAATTAAAATGTAAAGACCATCCACAATATTTCCAGAACAGATAAACATTTTATCCTTTTTTATTACAATATTGTCCTTTAGGATAACACAATATCCATGTTTACCTAAATAAATTGCAGAAATTAAATTCCTACGAACATTAGGTACATAAAGACAGTCCTTTAATATTAAAACCCTAGACTCAAAGCACAAATTAACAACACCAACAACTTCAACCGGAATTCTGCTACCATTAGCCAAAATAAGAAACAATTCCCCTTCACTCAACTTTCTGGTCTCTTGAAACCCCTGCAAAGAATTGCAAATATGATTAGTACAACCTGAATCCACACACCAGGAATCCGTGGGATTCTGTACCAAACATATTTCAAGAAGAATGGAAGTTTTCATACCCTTGTTCTTGGTAGCCTTAAACTTTGGACAATTTCTCTTCCAATGTCCTTTCTTACCATAATGGAAACACTTTCCTTTGGTTTTTTTTCCTTTATCAGCAACCCCTAAGGCAATTTGTTTACCCTCTTGCTTAGTGAAGTCCTTCTTCTTCTTCTTCTTCTTCTTCTTACCCTTGCCTTTCGACTTAGGTTGAGAAGTGGAAGCTTCACCCACATTGGCTTCAACACTAGAAGTACCAAGGATGCCTTCCGCCACCACTAACTCATTCATTAATTCAGACAAAGAATAAATCTTTTTGTTCATGTTATAATTAAGTCTGAATTCTTTGAATCATTTCTGTAGTGACTGGAGTATCATATCCACTTAGGATTCTCCATCAATGTCGGTACCTAAAACCTCTAGTGTATTTAGATTAGAGATCATTGTAAGACAATGCTCTCTTAGTGAACTACCTTCAGCCATTTTGGTATTATAAATTTGCCTCATGGTTTCTTGCCTTGCTAAACGGCCTTGCTCACCAAACATCTCCTTCAGACTATGCATAATGTCTGAAGCTAGTTCTACATCCTGCATTTGATGCTGTAGAACATTTGAGATAAATGCTAGGATATAGCACTTGGCCATCTCATTAGATTTCTGCCAACGATTATATCGTTGTTTTTCCTCAAAAGGAGCATCTAATGAAAGAAAGTTAGGACATGGTTGAGTAAACACATATTTGTGCTCATCAACAATAAAAAAAATGTCCAAATTTCTTTTCCAGTCAACATAGTTGGATCCAGTTAGTTTGTTTTGATTAAGAATAGAAACAAGTGGGCTAAATGATGCCATGTTCAAATCTGAAAACAATAAACATGAATATGATAAGTAAATTGGACATTATCAATTTAGCATATAAGCATATAATATGGAACCTTAATAAAACCATAAAATAATATATGCAACGACAACCCAATCCTATGTTTAAAATTTCTTGGAAGCAAGTAAATTATAAACACTACGATTGATTGAGAACATTCTCATTATTAGTGCTATCATGATAAATTTTATCAAACACTAATAATATGCCGTTTTTCCTTTAGCCTCTAAGTAATAATGACATAGCTCCGAAGGAAGGCTAACATTAAACTTAGTCTAGTGTACACCATTGACTGAATTCTATGTGAGTCATTAACTAACTCCGTGGTAGCGTGGTCGTTCCTAATGTAAAGACACATATTATCCATCATTAAGAAGTTTAACCTGTAGTACCATGAATTAAACACCCTTCGAATGGAGCAAGGCATATATGCCAAGGCGAGGTGCTTAATCACACTACTATAAACCGACAATGGAGGTCGTGAGATCCAACCCTTGTATCTCTCTCCCACTAGATATTTTAAAATAAAGGTTGTTATTTGGAAATCATGTGTAATCTAATCACACACAACCTTGCACTTTTAAAAACTTGAAAACACTTAGAAGAAAAAAAAAATCTAAATTTCCTTCTTTTGATCGATCGAATGTGCCCCTCAATCGGTTGAAAAAAAAATTAAAAAATTCGAACTTGATTGTCTGCCTTGCTCGATCGGTACTCAATCACTTCTTGATCGATCGAAAAATTAAATTCGATCGATTGACTAGCAATCGGGTATCAATCGAATCAAGTAGAATGGCCACCAATTCACTCGATCAATCGAAAGCAATTTTCGATCGATCGAAACTCGTGAACTTCAAATTTCCAGAATTTTTTCTATAGCGTTTTCAACAGTTTTTCATGAACAAACAACCATCATATGAAAATGATAGACAAAGATTGATATAAAAACTAAATTCCATTGATGTTATAGCCTTAAAATTCAATTTAACATACTTAAATTCAAATTTAAACAACATCATAACATCAATATCAGTTTTTATCAAACCATAGTTTCAATCAACCAAGTAGAAAATCAATTTCAGAACTTTCTAACATCATGAAACTATCATTCTTGATTCTAAAACTCACACAACATGTTATACAAAATGGAAATTGAAGACTTCTCTGATACCAATTGTAGGATTAAACATAATTTGTATCTAATACAAAACATATGCAGCGAAAGTTTAACGGATCTACTTCATTCGCAATTGATAACATGTACTATATAAGTTTCAAAATTCAATGACAAGAGAGCGTACCTTGGTGTGGTGAATTTCAAAACAAAGATCCGAAGCACTTGGGAATACTTTTGATCTTCACTCCAATTTCACTTTTCGCCCAAGATGTGTGGTCTCTCAATCAATTTACAAAGGGAGAATATCAAAGTGTCTAACACTTACATACACACCACTTCTCAATGATGTTCTTGTAATTCTCTACAGAAAATTTTGTATGTTTCTCCCTTTGTATCTAACTGATTATTTAATTGGGCTGGCCTTTTGGGCCAATCCAATTGGGCTTAAGTGTGTGGCTTGGAGTGGGACCAATAAGGACCAATAAGACACTAGGTCCAATGGGCCTTAGGCTTTTCCGTCAACTCTTGACAAGTCCAAAGTTACCATTAATTATATTTAATACTACTATATAAATATAGTTGCACTCTAGGCCTTATTTATAAATTATATCCCAAGATGAGTGGTCTCTCAATCAATTTACAAAGGGAGAATATCAAAGTGTCTAACACTTACATACACACCACTTCTCAATGATGTTCTTGTAATTCTCTACAGAAAATTTTGTATGTTTCTTCCTTTGTATCTAACTGATTATTTAATTGAGCTGGCCTTTTGGGCCAATCCAATTGGGCTTAAGTGTGTGGCTTGGAGTGGGACCAATAAGGACCAATAAGACACTAGGTCCAATGGGCCTTAGGCTTTTCCATCAACTCTTGACAAGTCCAAAGTTACCATTAATTATATTTAATACCACTATATAAATATAGTTGCACTCTAGGCCTTATTTATAAATTATATCCCAAGACTTTATTGTACATGCAACCCCTTCATAAAATATTCGTAGTAATACAAAGTCATGAATGTAGACTGCCACTTTGTAGATTACTACATCTTAATTCCTTGAGTACTCGGTTTAATTCTTTAAAGTTATTCATTATATATTTATGAAATCCAATTCCATAAATATATACTTTAGTAACTCCTTACTAAAGTGGTTAGGCCTAACTCTCTGAATAACTGAACCCATTAAACTTATCTCAAGGGAATATTTTATATTTCCGTTAAGAGACTATGAATTTCAACTTAAGAATACATGTTCCATTAACACTAAATGTGGCTGCCCAACATACTGAGGTTTTGACCGTTACCTTAGATCTCACTCTTGATATATCAAAGCAATGTACATTTCATGATCAGCTCCATTATCCTCTCAGGATTAAGAGTTCATGCAAATAGAAGTTGTGAGATTTATTATTCAATTGACATTCGTTAGGAGAATTATAAATCTCACAGCGGTCCGATTCAATATGTCTTAACTCTTAAAACATATCAACACATCAACTAGAAGTCTCCACTTCCATGATCAAGACAAATCATCTTAGTTGATATGTTATAGTCTTCGCAGATGAAACGCCCAATTTCATCACCGACTACAAACTAAAATTCTGAGTTTACAAAGAACTTGTGACTTATATCTTCTGTGACTAAATCACATATAAATCACATACTATGCATCTTATGGACTATTTGATAATGTCCGAATATTTATGTTACCATTATTTTAGATTATAATAAAACAACTTTATTAATCACAACATTAAGTCATACATAATGTCATACATAATAACATACATAGCATCATACAATAGGATTTAAGGGCACTAATCCTAACCGGTAGCATTTCTTGTAAAGAACTTCCAGAAATTTATGAAAATGAAAAACAGTGGGAAGTCTTTTGGCAAAGGAAAGTTTTCATCCCCTAAAGGTGACAAGAAGGAGTTCAAGAAGAAAGATGGGAAGGACTCTCAATTCTCTCAAGGAATTGTGTGCTACGAATGCAACGGTGATGGACATCTCAAGAAGGAATGTCTTAACTATTTGAGAGGGAAGGGAAAAGTATTTGCCACTACCTTCAGTGATTTTAAAAGCTCAAATTCAGACACGGAAGGAGAGTGTGATAGTGACAAAAATTATAGGGCCTTCATGACAATTACCTTCCTTGATTCTAAGGATGATTTAAGCAATTCAGTTGATGAACTTGGTGAGCATTCCGAGGCTAAGGAAGTTGAAGAATCGAAAGATGAAGATGTATGCCATAATGTAGGTGAGAACAACCTTCAAGAAGCATATGATGCTTTGCTAGAAGATTATGGCAAATACGCCAAGGTTACGAACCACGCTGTGAAAAAGATGAAGATTAAAGAAGAGCATAGGTGTACACTTGTGCAACTTAAGGAAGCGAAGTACGATGTAGAAGGACTCAAGGGAGAATTGATTGAAACTTATTCTAAGATCAAGTTTCTTGAACTTGAAATTATCCAAGCTAATGTCAAGGTTGAGCGTATCTCCATCAAGAAACTTGGCAACGTGCTGTCCTCACAAAAATCTTCACATGATAAGATCGGTTTGGGCTATCCTGGAGAAGGAAGTTCTAGCAGCGAAACCAAGAAGGAAGTGAGGTTCGTATCAGCCAAGAATGTAGAGAAACTCAAAGAAGTGAAGCCTGAGATTGAGACCCTTGTTGTTGTAAAGAGAACCATTGGTGCAAAACCAAAGGATAAAAGGAAGTCATCACCCAAAAATCAAAGGGGGCCTCAAGTGAAGTATGTGTGTCATCATTGTGGCGTGTAAGGGCATAAAAGACCAAATTGCTTCAAGCTTCATGCACTCAAGAAGACTGATTCTATGCGTGATCAAGAAAGCTTAAGAAGAAGACCAAAGGGAGCATAAGCTAAGGGAGAAAGTGAGGGACATCTCATTGGAGACGTTATGGAAATGTTGAAGAACATCTCACTATGCCTTGCTAGCTTCACTTTGAGGTTTGAAAGTTATGTTGGTTGTACCCCTCCATCTAAGGATCTCACCCAAAACACTCGTAAAGTGTGGGTGAAGAAGGGTACTCATGGATGATCACTCTCTATGCCCTTGCATTAATACTTCCGATTTGTAGGGTCATAGGTTCATGCATCATGACATACATAATCCTCTTGTGTCATTGCTTCCGATTTATAGCATGTTTCTTTTACAAGTTTTGTTTTGTACTTGTTCTTTTTGTTGGTCTTACTTTACATGTTCAGTTTTTGAGTGTGTTGAAAAATTCCAAAACTAATAAAAATTGAAAAATCTCCAAAAAGTTTAATGGCTTGTGTTGTGTTTATCACATGAGAGTTTGGCCTAGTACCTTCGTACTAATGGCGTAGTGCATTTACGAGCTTAGCTTGTTTTGTATTCACATCTATCTTTGCGGGAAAAATCTTGAAATCTAAGTGTGATTGTTGTAAATCAATCTTCAAGCTTGTCATGAATGATTAGTCAATAGTCTTGTTGGTTTTGATACATGCATAGACTTGTGCCTATATATCTTCCCACATTTTTATGTTTTTGCTCTATAGCTCAACAAACATCAAATCTCAAAAAGAGATAATAAGCTACAAAAACCATTGTACATAATAGTATTTGACTAGGAAAAGGGGAAAGTGACTTGTATTGAAATGTATGGTGCCTCAAAAAGCCAAAGGCTTACTCTCGAAATTGAAATATTAAAAATTTCAAGTATCGATCTCAAAATGAGATGTATTGTTCATGAATGATCAAAAGTTATAAAGTGAAAGAAGCTAAAAAGAAAAGTTTCAAAGATTTGTAATCATTATCTTGTGGGAGGTCATATATGTTCATTTCTATAATTAAGATAGACAACTTGACTTAGTACTAGTTGTGTATGACTTGATTGAATTGATCATTGAAGCTTCACTCTAGACTAAGGATTATTCCACATTTGATACACACACACAACACACAAGTCTATTGTTCAATGAATGCTTAATTCATTTGTGTGATTGTACATGTTCAAATGTGATGTGTATACTCAATTACTTGTCGATCAAAACCAAAAAAGATTTTTGAGTATTTTATATGTTTTTGAAAGTGTTTTTATGCTTTTGTGTTTTGAGTTTTTATTCATATTAAATTTTTTATGTTTTCATCAAAAACTCCTTTAGAGGCATTTTTGCGAGAAGCTCGCGAGTAAGCTCTTCCCGCGAAAATGAGATAGGCAAAAATGAAAACACAAGTAATTCAGACAGAAACTTTCGCGACTGTCTCCCGTGTAAGTCTAACCTGCGAAAATTTCTATGCTTCAGTGGCATTTTTCGTGAGTAACTTCGCGAGAAGCTGTCCCGCGAAAAATGCGTGTTTTCAGTTTTTAAGTGCTGATCTTGACAGTTTTTCAAACATAAGCTTTTTGCCTCCCTCGAGCCTCTCTCAACCTGAAACCTATTTTCTCTCAAAAACCCAACCAAATCTTAAGAGAAATATTCTCAAAATCATCTCTAAGGTATGTTTATTCAATCTTTTCTCTTTATTTCATCAATTATGCCTTAGATTATAGATTATGCATAAGTTGGGAAATTTTTTGAAAAAGGCTTGGGAAACTTCTTTCTTGTGAAATTTTTTTCAATTTCTTGATTAGGCTCTATCCCATTTGCTTTGATTGTGTTTGTGTTGGCCCCTTATGGCATCTTAACATGTAATTAGGCAAGATTCACACATGTTCATGCATTGCTTACATGTTAATTGTGTTGGTGCATACCAAGTGTTTGATAAAATGCCCAAATGACATTTTGGTGTTGTTTTGGACTCTGATGAGTACCAAACTTTGGGGATTACCATGATTATACATGTTTATCATGTTTTGATAATTGGTTGTGTTTTACTCACTTTGACCCAAATGTGTTTTGTCATGCCTTGATCATGCATCACATATGCACACCACATGCACACTTGATGCACACACTTGTTCACTTGTCATGTTTTGCATATCACTCATGCTAGATAATTATTATTACATGTTTAGCACACATAACATGATCTTGTGACTTTGTTTATGTTCTTTTTAGGACTTTGTAGTTGTCTTATGGACTAACTTGGTACTAATCAAATTTGTGTTCTTGTTTTTGTGTTTTTGCACTTGTTTCTTTATGTCTTGTGAATGTTTTTGCAGATGTCTCCTACTGAACCGCAAAGAAAGGATCAAAGTGTCCACGCACGGATGCAGAGAATTTTTGAAATGTTGAGGTAGGCTTGGCCGACAACGACTTCTACAAAAAGGCAACGATCATCATGGAAAGGGTTGTAAAAATGAAGACCCTTGAAAACACTTGCATTCTTGAAGTGTTCAAGGAGAGGACTTGGACAAAGTTGCTGAATCCAAGTGGGAATGTCTTTGCTGAAATCATAAAGGAATTCTTTGCAAATGCCATTGTGGAAGGGGGGTGCATTAATTGTTGGGTGCGGCAAAGAGAATTCTTTATCACAAGGGATTCCATTCAAGAGGTATTGGAAGTTCATCTACCATCTCAACAAATTTCCATCCAATATGATGATAGATTGGATTCTCTTGAGCCAATGGTAGATCTCCTCAGTGGTTCTCTCAAAAAGAAGTCAATGTACACAATTCCTTTCACCATGGAGATAAGGACATTAGGCTATATCATGATCCACAACCTCTACCCGATGACGAACTTGACCACATTGTTTAGACCAAGAACTATGTTTCTCTATGATCTCTTCACACATAAGGAGATCGACATATGCGGTCACATATACTACCTCTTGACCAAAGCCATCACCAAGAGGAATTCGAGACCGTCTTGCCATTCCCAAGTCTCATCATGGCTCTCATTGCAAAGACAAGGCTGAAGTTTCCAAGTGGTCTTACCTTGGTGCAACGAGACTCTTCGATTGATGCTCCAACAATAACCCGAAGCAAAGCTCATATCACCGGACCAAAAATCGGAGTTTCTTAAATCCCAAGGGACGATGTTAAGGAAGAAGGTGGGGGGACACAGAGGAGGAGATTGGCAGGTTCATATCAGCCCCAAAGGGCTCTGCACAGCCATCCTCCTAAGCACAAGCACGAGGACCTGATCGCCTTGATTGTCTCATTGCAAGGGTTGAGCAAATGTATGGTATGCTAGAATCCCATGTGCAGCACACCTTAGATCAGTTTATATATGTTGAAGGTCAGATTACTGCACTATCATCTCAGATTGATGACATGATGATGGAGCAGCGACGACATCAAAAGGGCTCCGAATTAGAATCTGATGAGTTCTAACCTCTTTGGCCATTCTGGTCAAAAAGGGGGAGTAGTTTGAGGGGGAGCTGCTTAGTTTGAGGGGGAAACATAGCATAGACATTGGTTTATTTTGGTGGTTTAGTAATTTACTTTTGGTTTTAGTAGTCTACTTTCTTGTACCTCTATAGTTTTTATAACTCTTAGATTTTTACATTGCTTTCTTTTAAAGCTTTAAAGTACTCTAGTTTAAAACTTCAGTTTATATTTAGTGCTTTGTTTTATGTATCCTTGCTTTATAGCATTTTAAAGTACTTTTAGATTAATGCATACATTATCTTTAGTACTACACACTTGTACCCTTAATGCAAATACTTTGGTTTTTTGCATTGGTTGTGTGTTTTGGACATGCAATTGATTTTTGCATTGCTCTTAATTGCATTGCGTGCGCAAATGATCATTTACTAGTTAAATGTTCATTGTAGTTATTCTTTAATGATTGTTCCTGTATGATTAAGTTATTCTTCATAGTTTATATATTGTTTATTACCTTGATTGCATTTTACTTGTTTATTACCATGATTGCATTGCGTGCCCATATTTTGTTTGTGTGCAAGTGTTTCAGGATGCAGGTGTATAAGTGCAAGTGCTCCACAGCTTTTAGATTAGATGTGAGTGAGTTTTACCACTGTTCCCAAACTCACGTTTAAGTCTAGAGTCTGTTTTAGGGGTTTTGTCACAGAATAGCCAAAGGGGGAGATTGTAAAGTTGTTATTTACAACTATTTTGTGTTGGCTTTAATTCCGTGCCAAATTTTATTGTAATTTTGTTGAATCATGTTTACCCTGTATTTTATGTGGGATTTCATTGTATGGGTTGTATGTAAGAGAGAGTGTGAAGACTCAAGCTTGCATTGAAGAAATAGTGGATTTTGCGGGTGTTTCGCAAGTAAACTTCCCACGAAGTGAGCCACGTGCAGAGCACATGATTGGAATGCGAAGAGTCATGACAACTGGTGACAGTTGGTTTTCACGAGTAATTGGCGGGTAAGGTCTTCCCGAAAAATACCCGCAAAACATTCTATTTTTCTATTTTGGCTTATCTGATCCACCATGTCTTCACCCACACTACATATACCCACATTACTCACATATTGTAAGGAGTGCTTTTCAGAGAGAAAACCCTAGCATACACACTTGAGAGTTAGAGATTGTTGTATCCACAATCCTTTACACAATCCTTTATGGTTTTCCTCATACTCCTACCTCTCCATGTCCATATACTTGAGTGGTTGATAGCCCAAACACTTACCACACCCAATTTGAGTGTCAAGTGAGGTTTTGGTGCTGCTGGGATGCATTGGGAGAAGCCAAGCTTTGGCGGATGCAATCGGACGTATTGCAGGATTCGAAAAGCTAGACAAGACACAGTTCCGAGCGGCCTTGTTGGAGTAGGAGCTTAGAAGGCTTAGGTGCATTGGGTAGATTAGGCTTGGAGGGTCTCTTACTATTCATGTATCCCAACTTATTATATAGTAGATCAATTTACCGCTTAGAGGGCGGTGGAGAGGTTTTTCGCTGAGTTCTTCGGTTTCCTCTTCGATAACACATCGACGTGTTATCTTGTGTTTTGCATCTCTCTTCCCTACTCCTACCTCTCCATGTCCATATACTTGAGCGGTTAATAGCCCAAACACTTACCACACCCAATTTGAGTGTCAAGTGAGGTTTTGGTGCTGTTGGGATGCATTGGAAGAAGCCAAGCTTTGGCGAATGCAATCAGACGTATTGTGGGATTCGGAAAGCTAAACAAGACACGATTCCGAGCGGCCTTGTTGGAGTAGGAACTTGGAAGGCTTAGGTGCATTAGGTAAATTAGGCTTGGAGGGTCTCTTGCTATTCGTGTATCCCAACTTATTGTCCAATGGATCGATTTACCGCCTGGAGGGCGGCGGAGAGGTTTTTCACCGAGTTCTTCGATTTCCTCTTCAATAACACATCGATGTGTTAACTTGTGTTTGCATCTCTCTTCCCTACTCTTTTAGTCTTCATTTTACTGCTGTTATATGATGAAATGGCTTATAATAGTTTTATTGTTTGTTCGCTCATATTTACTTTATTCCACACTTAGTTTAAGTTAGAGTAAAATTAACTAAGCCGTAATCTTTTAATTTGGGGTCTGAATAGCTCTTGTGTTTTAACAAAAATTCGAGTTTTTGTTTTATAATTTTTTTTTTAAAGGTAAACCTGAAACCCTAAAAATAATGATACATTTGTTTTCAAAACATTTTTTCAAAGTGCTTTCAAAAAAAAAATTCTTCAAATGCTTTTTCAAAAGTGCTTTCAAAATAATAACTTTTTTAGGAAGAACCTGAAATTTCGAAACGAAAAAGTGTTTTTCAAAACTCTTTTTAATATCTTTTCCTAATTAAAAAACTTTTTAATAAAGTAGAAAAAATTTGTCTTCGAAACTGTTTTTCTGCACTACAAAAACTGTTTTCTGCACTGTATAAAAACTGTTTTCTGCTGTATAAAAAACTGTTTTCTGCACTCTATAAAAATTGTTTTCTTTACTGTATAAAAAAAAACCTTCTTTTTTTTTTTTTTAAGAAAATCTGTTTTCAAATGGAACTAAAATCTGTTTATTTAAGGAGGGCCGAAACTTTAAAATGAATTTTAAAAAAAAGTGTTTTCAAATTTATTTTAAAAATGTTCTCCAAAGTGTTTTAAAAAATGTCTTTTTCTAAACAAATGTTGTTTCTGAAGTGTTTCTTTTAAAATACGTTCTTTCAAAAAAGAATATGTTTTTCATGAGCCCGTTTACCATGTAAAAATTGTTTTTTTTTTTCGCAGAAAAAAAAAAGTTCTTTTCTAAAATGATAACCGTAACATTATAACCCCTTCTTTTTAGGCCTTTTTTCTTAGAATAGTGGTAGATTGTAGATTTGTGTTCAAGACTCACTCTCTTTAGTCTTTGAACCTCCCATAAGCATACTGTGAGAGATTGGAAATTTTCCCTTATAGGTGCTCTCAAATCAAAGGAGAAAGTATCAACACCTCTCCTTTGGGATTATGTGGAGTTGCCACTTATTTTTATATTATGAAAAAATAAGAAAAGCTATAAAAGAGTATAAAATATCTTAATAATAAAAATCCTTATTAACTTGAATGAATTACAATTCGATAAAAAAAAAACTATACGTTACTTTGTTTCCTAGCTTACAATCTAGTAGAAAAAAGGTTAAAAAGCTTTGTTTCCTAGTTACAATTGATCAAAAGAAAAGACAAAGCACTATTCTATGAACCAAAATCTATGGTTCAGGAGCTAGGTTACAAAATGAGAAGGTGTTAGACACCTATTCTGCCCAGACAGAGTCTGATCTTTTAGACTTTAAATGATCATTAGGTACCCATTAACATACAATGATGAGATGCAACATGTGTTTGAATGATAGATCTAAAATAAGGTCATGAAGTGAGCTTTATGAATTTACTCTCTTTAAAACAAAAGGAAACTTTGAAAAAAAAATTATTTTAGATCTATTTTTTATTAGGACATAGAGACTTGTAGAGAAAAATCTAGATTTGTTTTTATTTAGAAAGAAAAACAGTAGATTGAAAGGAAAAGTCCAGATCTGTTTTTATTATGAGAGAAAAACGTGAGGTTTAATAGAAAATTTCAGATCCATTTTTTTTATCATTGTAGAATACATAAGGTTTGATAGAAAAATCTAGATCCGTTTTTATTTTGAAAGAAAAGATAAGATATGATAGAAAAATCCAGATCCATTTTTTATTATGATTAAAAACATGAGATTTAATAGAAAAATTCCAGACCAGCTTTTATTATTAAAGAAAGCATGAGATTTAATAGAAAATTTCAGATTTGTTTTTATTATGATGAAAAACATGAGATTCCATGAAAGAGTTGTAGATTCATAATGGAGACTTCATAACTATCTTAGATTTATTATGCATGAATCATGTGAACATATGAATATTAGTCATACAATATGAAAGGAAAACATGTAAATTATAAAATATAGAAAGAAGAGGACTTATAGACTAAGAACTTGCTTGCATGAATTTATTCTTTGAGAGGGGATTATTTTAGAGATCAAAGAGAAATCTCTTTGAGATCTAAAGTAAGATCACTTAATAGAAAGGGTTGCTTAGAAAATCAGCAGATACGAATTAGGCCATGTTTTATCCCTTAAAAATTGAATCTGATGCGTCTAAACTTGAACCAAATGTATCTGGGCCCAGTTTGGAATTTGTGTGAATTGACACTGTGGAAGTGCCGATTGGCACTATTAGTTTCATTTTCTTGTGCGTTTTAGACTCTTTTTGGGGCATTTTTCTGAGCTAGGAATCGTACTTGGACGTATATTGAACTTGTATTATCAATAAAATCCATTTTAAATTGTTAATTAAATTATTAAAAATAATTATCTCAGAGATAATTATCTTAAAAACTTAATTATCAATCCAATTTCAACATTATCAGATTATTCATTTTATTCCCCTGCAACCAAACTTATTTTTAATCGAATCAACAACCACTCACAAAAATTTATTTAATTAATTTTAATTATTCACCAATCAAAATTAATTTCAATTAATCACATGTGACCAGTTCCACCCAAATGAATGTATGCAAACCGCGAAAACTTAATCTTATGATATCTTTCAATCCAACGGTTCGTTTTGGGAACCGGGCATATCATTGTGTTCATTAGAATCTCAAGATCATTTTTATGTTATGTGATGAATCATTTAATGCATGAAATGCAATCATGATTTTTGGGTACTTAGAATGATTATTTTGGTCACATTCCAAGGTTAAATTATGGGTGCAAAATTGAGTGTCTATACATAAATTGTTCCTAATAAATTTGGCACTAACAACTTTCTTTTTGTCATTCTTTTTGCATGAATACAAGATGAGAAAATGGTGGATGACAACTAAGTGCTATACTTTCAACCCTCTCTTTTCATTTCATAGTGTTTTTTTTTTTGGTATAGCTTTAGCATTCACATGTTAGTTATATATATAAATAAATATTCACATATTATTGTATAGTATACTTGCATGCTTTTTCACATGTTACTTATGTATATACTTTACATGCTTTGATTGTATATTTTGATGGAGTTATTATTCACATGATAATTATTACATAAATATTTACTCACATGTATATATATGTATATTGTTTGTAAAAACCTTTTCAGAAATTAAAATGTCAAGTATCTAATTTCTTTACAAAAAAAAAAATTGAGGTTTAATTAATATGACGTACTATCTTCGGATAGGCATTGTGGGGTGCCTAACACCTTCCCCACACGTAACCAAACTTCTGAGTCTTAGATCTTTGGTTCAAAGACTTTTGGTTTACCTCAATTAAAGAACCTTTAAAATTTGGTTTAGTTAATTAGGTAACTAAAATAAATTAAAAATCTAGGTGACCAATTACACCTAATACAAACTAAAGGTTGGTGGCTACTCTAAAATAAAAATAAGAAAAAGGGACTCACCCTCACACACCCCTCTCTAGATACACAATCACACACGAGTCACGTCACCAAGGACCCAATGTGTGACAAATGACAATACACCTCCCAAGGCGGGCAAGGGATTAGAACTGAGTGTCCACAGCTTGGTGACTCCATTGGGGATCGTTAGAGAGTGTTAGGGGTTGTTTTGCATTGCGTTTCCACGTGTTGCCCGTTGGAGGGGTGACCTTGCTAAACTTGAGTATGTTTGGGGAGTTGCGTCTGGAGCTCAACATTAGGCCATGTAGTCCGATGGCTTCTGGTGTAGTTTTAGGCCTAAAAAATGGGTATACCACAAAGTCTAAGAATCATGGTAATAGTTGAATAAATAAATAATATGTGTTTGGTATAATTGCTTTGATTAATAGTTGTAATAGTAGTTGAAATAAAGTAATATGTATTTAGTGAAATATTTTGATTGAATGATGAATATTGGGTGATATCCAATATTAGATAATAATTAATTAAGTGTTATATTTCCAGCAGTTGTTTATGTTCAAATAATATATGTCCAGCAATTGTTTATCAATTTATTAGCATGCGTGTTTATTAGTGAAACACTAGTGAAGTAGTAATGTAATATTAAAGTAATTTGTATTTAAAGGTGAAGTAATCATGTATTTAATAATATAAATTTAGAGATATGGACACATGGTCACTTATCTTTGTATGGTTTGTAGCTCCAACTGTATAGTATCAGTGAGTTGATAGTATTCCAACTGAATGGCTCCAATGGTGGAGAGACAATATGCCTTGATAATTTAAGATTGAAGGGGAAAAATGGGTGCAACTAGAGGAGAGAGAGTATGTCCTGCTGTGTGTGGAGGCTGGTTAAGTTTGTCCACTTTATCATGCACTTAAATGAATTGTCCCTTGATAGTGCTCTTTTAGTTATTGTGAAGTGGTGAATAGCATTGCCTTCCATTAGAAGGGCTTTTGTAGATAGGTTTGTGCCTTCTAGGAGAAGGGCTTTTGTAAGATAGGTTTGTGCCTTCCATAAGAAGGGCTTTAGTGTGAGTGTTTGATATCTCTTGAGAAGTGTAGAGATGATAAAAGATATAGTTGTTTTATGGGATGTAGTATTTGTAATATGCTAGGTTTTGTTTGATTGTCATTTTGTTGCAACTTCAAAATTGTGTTTCTGAGTGTGTATGTATGCCCATGCTTCATGCATGCATATGCATTCTTCATGTATGAGCACACATACTCATTCCTAGAAATCCAGGTTTAGGGTTCTTGCCATTTTATCTGTTTTGCTTTGTTTTAATCCTTTGTTTAGGTCTTGTTGAGTTTTGTTTTCACATGTTTAGCTTTAAAGTTAGTAGAATAATATATTTTACTTGTTTAATTGTTAGATTAATGATTAAGGTTTATATGCTTTGATGATCAACATGAACATTCATGAGAACTTGAACATGTTTTAATGCATAGGTGTTGTGATGCTATGAGGTAAGTCATGCATAAATCATATGTACATGCATTTGATTACTTGAATATGAGTTGATTGATTATGATGGATAAACATGATGAATGTCTTGATGCCTTGGCAATTGAATATGCATATGATGATTGATTTGTTTTTGCTTTAGGGTGGGTTGTCTTTGTGATATGTTTCTATCTTGTTGTGCTTTATTGCCCTTGGATATAATGCACAAATCTTGTTAGATGAATGGTAGGGTTTTATGTTATGGATGAGTGTGGGACATATGCCATGTTTGGATGTTAGATGTATGTTAATGCATGTGTGCATTTAGACTAATCAATTAGAGGACTCTTTGATGGGATTAGATTTGAAATACAATGAGTGGAGGTTGACCTACGGATTGGGTGGGGTTGGGTGTCTATATCTAAACTCCGAACACATGCTCTAGTAAAGATGCTTCTAATATATATAACTACAAACCCTAAACTAACAACATATATATATCAAAGATCAACAAAACGAAGAAATACAAAACAAAATCTATTCCTAAACATGCATTGGATCTAACAACAATAAAAAAAAAACACTTAACACATCAAAACATGTTCATCAATATATCCAATCATTTAACTCTTCAATTAGGACAAAAAATAGCACAATATATTAAATAAAACAAATCAAAAACAAACTTCTAAGCATGCATAACATATAAATCAAAGATAGAATAACAAAATCACAAGTTATAAAAACCCAAATTAAGGAAGAGCCATGGAAAGAGACTCACTTTTCTTATGGAACACAACTTGGTTGATATTTAACCTGCGCCTTAGTGCCTACACAACAAGATTCAATGAGATATCAAGGAAATCATAGGATTCAATAGTTTATAGGTAATCACAACTCAAAATAAAACAAATGTTCTTTAAAAGCTTTAGAAAGAATGTTTAAAAAACCTTTCTTGGAATGAGATGGATAGATTCTACCTTAAGACCACTAGAGAGAGATTTTGAAGGACTTAAAAACATGCAAGCTGCTATGATATCAGAAGATTCAAAGTGAGAAGATGTTCTTGGAAGAGTTTAGTGAAAAAGACATTCTCTCTAGCTAGGGTTTGATTTTGGAGGCATAAGGTTGTATTTATATGCTCAAACTAGGGTTTTTAAACTCATTTAGATGAATTTGGACGTTCCTAAGGGACTAAGAGCTGAGCCCCATCAAAGAATGATGACTTGGGGGCCCAAAACTCAAGTTTTGAAGGCTTGGGAATGAGCATACGTACGCATGTTCGGGGCATGTGTACGAATGCTTCCCCAAAACCCTAATTTTGATTATACAGTTGGCCCTGTTAGGATTTGTGCCCTTAAATCCTATTGTATGATGCTGTGTATGATATTATGTATGACTTAATATTGTGTTTGATAAATTATCCAAAATAATGGTAACATGAATATGGGACATTATCATATAGTCCATGAGATGCATTGTATGTGATTTATGTGAAAAGTCACAGAAGATGTAAATCACAAGTTCTTTGTAAACTCAGAATTAATAGTTCGTAGTCGGTGATGAAATTGGGCATTTCATCTGCGAAGACTATAACGTGTCAACTAAGATGATTTGTCTTGATCATGGAAGTGGAAGCTTCTAGTTGATATGTTGATATGTTTTAAGAGTTAAAACATATTGAACAGGACCGCTGTGAGATTTATTATTCTTCTAACGACTGTCAAATGAATAATAAATCTCACAACTTCTATTTGCATGAACTCTTAATACTGAGAGAATAATGGACGTGATCATGAAGTGTAGGTTGCTTTGATATATCAGGAGTGAGATCTGAAGTGACGGTCAAAACCTCAATATATTGGGCAGCCACATTTAGTGTTGATGGAACATATATTCTCAATATGGAATTCATAGTCTCTTGATGGAGATATAAAATATTCCATTGAGATAAGTTTAATGGTTTCAGTTATTCAGAGAGACCCTTGTTCATCGCTTCCGCTGTGGGTTTTGCATGAGATGCAAAACCAGAATTTTTCCTTCAATTGGTATCAGAGCCAGGTTTTCATATCATGATTGTATAGCGTGTGATTGAATTTTAGAATTTAAGAAAATCGATATCTTTGTGTTTTCAAATTTCTACATAAAGATATTGTTCCATAAATTTTGTGTGCATTGATAAATACATGTGATATATTGTTCTACATGTGCACGGATTGAACATTGATTCAATAACTATTAATGGAAGTTAACGGATTGCTTGTAGAATTTGTGTAATTGTCATGTACGGACTTCATGTAGAATATATGATTGGCAGTTTTTGATTGGCAGTTATGCACTTGTCAAAAACTTTGAATCATTATTGCTCCGTTTGACTTTGAATTTGTTGGGGTTTATGCCCTAAAACCCAATTTATTAGCATGTATTTAATAATTAAATTGTTTAATTATATGAGACTATCTATAAATAAACTAAGACATTATCATAGTCCATGAGATGCATTGTATGTGATTTATGTGAAAAGTCACAGAAGATATAAATCACAAGTTCTTTGTAAACTCACAAGTTTAGTTCGTAGTCAGTGATGAAATTGGGCGTTTCATCTGCGAAGACTATAACATATCAACTAAGTGATTTGTCTTGATCATGGAAGTGGAGACTTCTAGTTGGTATGTTGATATGTTTTAAGAGTTAAGACATATTGAACTGGACCGCTGTGAGATTTATTATTCTCCTAACGACTGTCAAATGAATAATAAATCTCACGACTTCTATTTACATCAACTCTAAATCCTGAGAGAATAATGGACCTGATCATGAGATGTAGGTTGCTTTGATATATCAGGAGTGAGATCTATTAGTTACGGTCAAAACCTCGCATGTTGGGCATCCGCATTTAGTGTTGATGGAACATATATTCTCAAGATGGAATTCATAATCTCTTAATGGAGATACAAAATATTCCCTTGAGATAAGTTTAATGAATTTAGTTATTCAGAGTGTTGGGCCCAACCACTTTAGTAAGGAGTTACTAAAGTATATATTTATGAAATTGGATTTCATAAATATATGACGAATAACATAAAGGATTAAACCGGGTACTCAAGGATTAAGATGTAGTAATCTTAAAAGTGGCAGTCTATATTCATGACTTTGGATTACTACGAATATTTTAATGAAGGGGTTGTATGCATGATAAAGTCTTGGGATATAATTTATTAATAAGGCCTAGAGTGCAATTATATTTATATAGTGGTATTAAATATAATTAATGGTAACTTTGGGCTTGTCAAGAGTTGACGGAAAAGCCCAAGGCCTATTGGAGCTAGTGTCTTATTGGTCCCTTTTGGTCCCACTCCAAGCCACACACTAAAACCCAATTGGAAAGGCCCAATAGGCCAGCCCAATTAGATAATCAGTTAGTTATAAAGGGAGAAACATACATAATTTTTTTAGAAGAGACTAGAAAAGAAAAAGAAACGGTGTGTGAGAGAGTGTGAGACACACTTTCATTCTCCCTTTGAAAAACTGATTGAGAGACCACACATCTTGGGCGTAAAGTGGAATTGGAGTGAAGATTAAAAGTGTTCCCAAGTGCTTCTAATCTTTGTTTTGAATTTCTCCACACCAAGGTACGCTATCTTGTTCTTAAATTCTGAAATTTACATTGTGCACGTTATCAATCATGAATGAAATAGATCCTAGTTCATTGCTTCCGCTGTGGGTTTTGCATGAGATGCAAAACCAGAATTTTTCCTTCAGAATTCATTGCATGGTTAACACGGATTGGATGCACCAAGTTATGAAAACCGCTTGGACTTTCATTTCATGAAAACTGTCTTGAGTTAGTTACAATTTTCACACGGATTCATTTTTTTTTCAAAACCTTTTGGACTAATGCATGGTTTGACCATTCTATTGCTTTGAAAAAAGGTGAATCCGTGACCATTCTATTGCTTTGAAAAAAAGGTGAATCCGTAAGGATTCTTTTCTTCTCTGACAATTGTATATATATATATATATATATATACATATATATATATATATATATATATAAAATATAATATAATAATCATATATTATATATATATATATATTATTATATATATACATATACATATAAAGTAATATTTATATATTATATATATTAATTTGTATATTATATTATATATAATATAATATAAATTTTTATATATAATAAGGGTTTTTATTACGTTATATATATTTATATATATATATATATATATTTAGATACGTTAATGTTAGGGTTAAAAAATTTATTCCTAATTAGATTAGGATTATTTTTTCAACGTGTCTAGCATTATTATGGGACTTAATCTTAAAAACCTTTATTTTAAAATATCTAGTGGGAGAGAGATTCAAGGGTTGGATCTTACGGCCTCCATTGTTGGTTCATAGTAGTGTGAAATATATACTTTGTCTTTGCCTCGAGCTTAGCATTCCATGCGGAGAGTATTTATTTCATGGTCCTACAAGATTGAATTTCTTGGTTTATAGTGGTTTGATAAACACTTTGTCTTAGCTTCGAGCTTTGCATTCCATGCGGAGGGTGTTTTATCATGGTACTACAAAATAAGCCTGTTAAAGGGATGAGATGTGGTTACACATGATTCTAGACAATGGTATACACTAGACTAAGTATTTTAGTATCCTCTATGCTGAGTTCTTACTATTATTACTTAGAGGTTAAATATCAAACGGCATATTATTAGTGTTTGATAAGAGTTATCATGATAGCACTAATAATGAGAATAGTTCTCAATCAATCATAGTATTTTATGTTCACTCTATGCTGAGGGATATTGAATATGAGATTGGGTTGTCGTTGCATATATTATTTTATGGTTTTATTAAGGTTCCATATTATATGCTTTTATGCTAAATTGATAATGTCCAATTTACTTATTATATTCATGTTTATTATTTTCAGATTTTGTCATGGCATCATTTAGCCCACTTGTTTCCATTCTTAACCAAAACAAACTGACTGGATCCAACTATGTTGATTGGAAAAGAAATTTGGACATTGTTCTTACTGCTGAAGAGCACAAGTATGTGCTTACTCAACCATGTCCTAAGTTTCCTTCATTAGATGCTCCTCTTGAGGAAAAACAACGATATGATCGTTGGCAGAAATCTAATGAGATGGCCAAGTGCTACATCCTAGCATCTATCTCAAATGTTCTACAGCATCAAATGCAGGATGTAGAACTTGCTTCGGACATAATGCATAGCCTGAAGGAGATGTTTGGTGAGCAAGGCCGTTCTGCAAGGCAAGAAACCATGAGGCAAATTTATAATACCAAAATGGCTGCAGGAAGTTCAGTGAGAGAGCATTGTCTTAGGATGATTGCTAATCTGAACACATTAGAAGTTTTAGGTGCCGACATTGATGGAGAATCCCAAGTGGATATGATACTCCAGTCACTACCAGAATCATTCAAGGAATTCAGACTCAATTATAATATGAACAAAAAGATTTATTCTTTGTCTGAATTGATGAATGAGTTAGTGGCGGCGGAAGGCATCCTTGGTACTTCTAGTGTTAAAGCCAATGTGGGTGAAGCTTCTACTTCTCAACCTAAGTCGAAAGGCAAGGGTAAGAAGAAGAAGAAGAAGGATTTCACTAAGAAAGATGGTAAACAAATTGCCTTAGGGGTTGCCAACAAGGGGAAGAAAACCAAAGGAAAGTGTTTCCATTGTGGTGAGAAAGGACATTGGAAGAGGAATTGTCCAACATTCAAGGCTGCCAAGAATAAAGGTATGAAAAGTTCATTTCTTCTTGAAATATGTTTGGTACAGAATCCAACAGATTCCTGGTGTGTGGATTCAGGTTATACTAATCATATCTACAATTCTTTGCAGGGGTTCCAGGAGACTAGAAAGTTGAATGAGGGAGAACTATTTCTTACTTTGGCTGATGGGAGCAAGATTCCGGTTGAAGCTGTTGGAGTGTTTAATTTGTGTTTTAAGTCTAGAGTTTTAATATTGGAAGACTGTTTGTATGTACCTAATGTTCGTAGGAACTTAATTTCTGCAACTTATTTAGGTAAACATGGATATTGTATTATCCTGAAAGACAATGTTGTAATAAAGAAGGATAAAGTGTTTATCTGTTCTGGCAATATTGTGGATGGTCTTTATATTTTAACTCCTGATAAGCATGAATTATACAATTCTGAATTAGATAGTAACTCTCATGTGAAATCATTAAAGAGAAAGTTTCCTTCTACTAGTGATGCATATCTATGGCACTTGCGTTTAGGTCATATTAATTCAAGTAGGATTCAAAGACTAATCAAAGATGGACTTTTACAGCCCATGGACTTTGATGATTTTCCAGTTTGCGAATCTTGTTTGGAAGGTAAGATGACCAAACGACCTTTTAATGCAAAGGGTAGAAGAGTCCAAGATTTGCTAGAACTAGTACATTCAGATGTATGTGGTCCCATGTCAATCCAAGCAAGAGGTGGCTATGAGTATTTCATTACTTTCACAGATGATTACTCTAGATTTGGTTATGTGTACCTAATGAAATGGAAGTCCGAAACCTTTGAAAAGTTCAAAGAGTTTAGGGCTGAAGTTGAAAATCAATTGGGTAAACACATAAAGGCCATTCGATCTGATCGAGGTGGCGAATACCTTCTTGGTGATTTTAAGGATTACTTGACTGAAAATGGGATTATATCCCAATTGATCGCACTGAACTCCACAACAAAATGGTGTAGCAGAAAGAAGGAATAGGACTCTTTTAGATATGGTTAGGTCCATGTTGAGTTATTCGACTTTACCAATTTCTTTTTGGGGATATGCCTTAAATATCGCAATGTATCTTCGAATTTAGTACCTTCGAAGTCTATTCCTAAAACACCCGTAGAGTTGTGGAATGGGCGTAAGCCTAGTATGAGACATCTCCACATTTGGGGTTGTCCGGCACATGTGTTGAAAGGAAAGTCTGACAAGTTAATCTAAAACAGAAGTGGTATTTTTTGTAGGGTATCCAAAAGGAACAGTTGGAGGTTTATTCTATAGTCATAAGGATAATAAAGTGTTTGTTAGCACAAATGCCAAATTCTTGGAAAATGACTATATGAATAATTTTACTCCTAGAAGTAGAGTTGTCTTGGCTGAAATGAATGAACCTGTAGTTGAACAACCAATGGATGAAACTAGGGATGATGTGACTGTATTAGATACACCACAAGATACTACTCATGAGATGTCTAGTACACAGGTGCCTCGTCGTAGTGGGAGAATTATTCGGCCTCCTATAAGATTTATAGGTTTGGGAGAAAATTATGAGGCTATCTTAGAAGAGGCTGAATCGGATCCTTACACTTATGATGAAGCAATGAATGATATAGATGCACATCATTGGGTCCAAGCTATGAAATCTGAATTGGATTCTATGAATTCAAATCATGTATGGGATCTTGTAAAGGCGCCTAATGGCATTAAACCTGTTGGTTGCAAATGGGTTTACAAGAGAAAGAGAGGGATAGATGGAAAGGTTGAAACCTTTAAAGCAAGACTAGTGGCGAAAGGGTACACACAAAAAGAAGGTATTGATTATGATGAAACTTTTTCGCCAGTAGCCATGCTTAAATCTATTAGAATTCTCTTATCCATTCCTGCTCATTATGATTATGAGATTTGGCAAATGGATGTCAAGACTGCATTTCTTAATGGCAATCTTGAAGAAGAAATATACATGTTGCAACCAGAAGGTTTCATAGCAAAGAACCAAGAGCATATGGTATGCAAGTTGAATAGGTCCATTTCTGGACTTAAACAAGCATCTAGGTCATGGAACATCAGATTTGATCAAGCAATCAAGTCATTTGGTTTTGAACAAAATCTTGATGAACCATGTGTGTACAAAAGACATCGAGACAAAGTAGTAATGTTCCTAGTGCTTTATGTTGATGATATTCTACTCATTGGGAATGATGTAGGGATAATGTCATCGGTTAAAGTTTGGTTGTCAAGCCAATTTGATATGAAGGACTTGGGTGAGGCTAACTTTATTCTAGGGATCAAGCTTTGGCGAGATCGCAAGAATAAGATGTTAGGCTTATCACAAGCTGGATATATAGATAAGGTCCTAGAACGGTTTAGCATGCAAAACTCTAAGAAAGGATTGCTTCCTTTTAGACATGGAGTTCCTCTGTCTGATGACCAAAGACCTAAGACTCAAGAGGAAGAAAATATGATGAGACAAGTTCCTTATGCTTCTGCAGTGGGAAGTCTCATGTATGCCATGCTTTGTACTAGACCAGATATTTGTTATTCAGTTGGCATGGTCAGCCGATATCAATCAAATCCAGGACCAAAACATTGGCAAGCTGTAAAACATATTCTCAAGTATCTTAGGAGAACGAGAGATTATATGCTTGTTTACCATAGTGAGGATTTGATTCCCATTGGCTATACGTATTCGGACTTTCACGGATCTAGATTTCAGAAAATCCACTTCAGGATGTGTTTTCACCTTGGGAGGTGGAGCCATAAGTTGGAGGAGTGTTAAGCAATCTTGTATTGCGGACTCCACCATGGAAGCTGAGTACGTTGCTGCTTGTGAAGCAGCAAAGGAGGCTGTTTGGCTCAAGAAATTCCTTTCTGATCTTGGTGTTGTAAGAATGGAGCAACTTCCCATCACATTGTTTTGCGACAATAGTGGAGCGGTTGCACAATCCAAAGATCCAAGGAATCACAAGAAAGGAAAGCACATTGAGAGGAAGTACCATATCATTCGAGACATTGTTGCTCGTGGAGATGTTGTGGTAGCAAAGATTGAAAGTGCAAATAATCTAGCAGATCCTTTTACCAAAGCCTTATCTCAAAGGACTTTCGAGTCACATTTGGAGGGAATGGGAGTTAGATTAGTGCACAATAGTCTTTAGGGCAAGTGGGAGATTGTTAGGATTTGTGCCCTTAAATCCTATTGTATGATGCTATGTATGATATTATGTATGACATTATGTATGACTTAATATTGTGTTTGATAAAGTTATTTTATTATTATCCAAAATAATGGTAACATGAATATGAGACATTATCATATAGTCCATGAGATGCATTGTATGTGATTTATGTGAAAAGTCACAGAAGATGTAAATCACAAGTTCTTTGTAAACTCAGAATTAATAGTTCGTAGTCGGTGATGAAATTGGGCATTTCATCTGCGAAGACTATAATGTGTCAACTAAGATGATTTGTCTTGATCGTGGAAGTGGAAGCTTCTAGTTGATATGTTGATATGTTTTAAGAGTTAAAACATATTGAACAGGACCGCTGTGAGATTTATTATTCTTCTAACGACTGTCAAATGAATAATAAATCTCACGACTTCTATTTGCATGAACTCTTAATACTGAGAGAATAATGGACGTGATCATGAAGTGTAGGTTGCTTTGATATATCAGGAGTGAGATCTGAAGTGACGGTCAAAACCTCAGTATATTGGGCAGCCACATTTAGTGTTGATGGAACATATATTCTCAATATGGAATTCATAGTCTCTTGATGGAGATATAAAATATTCCCTTGAGATAAGTTTAATGGTTTCAGTTATTTAGAGAGTTAGGCCTAACCACTTTAGTAAGAAATTACTAAAGTATATATTTATGAAATTGGATTTCATAAATATATAATGAATAACTTTAAAGAATTAAACCGGGTACTCAAGGATAAGATGTAGTAATTTACAAAGTGGCAGTTTATATTTATGACTTTGTGTTACTACGAATATTTTATGAAGGGGTTACGTGTATAATAAAGTCTTGGGATATAATTTATTAATAAGGCCTAGAGTGCAATTATATTTATATAGTGGTATTAAATATAATTAATGGTAACTTTGGACTTGTCAAGAGTTGATGGAAAAGCCCAAGGCCCATTGGAGCTAGTGTCTTATTGGTCCCTTTTGGTCCCACTCCAAGCCACACACTAAAGCCCAATTGGAAAGGCCCAATAGGCCAGCCCAATTAGATAATCAGTTAGTTATAAAGGGAGAAACATACATAATTTTTTTTTTTGAAGAGATTAGAAAAGAAAAAGAAACGGTGTGTGAGAGAGCGTGAGACACACTTTCATTCTCCCTTTGAAAACCTGATTGAGAGACCACACATCTTGGGCGTAAAGTGGAATTGGAGTGAAGATTAAAAGTGTTCCCAAGTGCTTCTAATCTTTGTTTTGAATTTCTCCACACCAAGGTACGCTATCTTGTTCTTAAATTCTGAAATTTATGTAGTGCACGTTATCAATCATGAATGAAATAGATCCTAGTTCGTCGCTTCCGCTATGGGTTTTGCATGAGATGAAAAACCAGATTTTTTTTCCTTCAGGCCCAACTTCAAACAGTCATAACTCACTCAATTCAAATCTAAATTAAGCCAAATTTATGTTCAAATTAAAGCCACTAAATTAAGCCAGTATGTATACTTTCTAATGAAACAAACCTCACTAAAACATTCTTTATGGATCAAAGTTATGGTTAAAACAGTGAGAAAATGTCATTTTCAGCATCGTTTTCAAAGCAATTTAAGCACTTTTGAGTTGTGATTATTTTCAAACTATCAAAATAACTTCAATTACCCTTTGTAGTAGGGGTGTCCACCAGAACTTGGAAACTGACCCACCTGGCCAAACTGCCCAGGCCAACCCGACACCAATGATGGTCAGCGACGGGTCTCTGTCACCAAACTTAGACAGGTCGGATAGTGGGTTTTATTCTCCAAAACCCAATGAACCCGATCTAACCAACAAAACCCATGAAAGAAGGCTAGATTTACCTAGATCTGTTTAGATTCAGCGATATTTTGGTAAAGGTTTGGTAGTTTTTGGTTAAATCTGGTAAAGATCTAGTTTTTTTAATTATTAGATTTGGCGATGAGATGAAGTTTTCGCTCAAATTTGGGCTTGATGTGGTGGTTTTAAGCTTCGATCCTAAAAAGACCCAATGGTTGTAACTCAATTCTGAAGTCGACTGACCTAATCATCGTCCACCAAAGACCGATCCAACTCGACTTGAGGTTGTCCACGGTCGGCTATAGGTCGTTCAACCGTCCACCCAATGTGAGTTGGTCGGTTACAGGTTGGGCACAAACCTAACTTGAACCAACCCTTGGACACCCCTAAAAAGACCCAATGGTTGTAACTCAATTCCGAAGACGACTGACCCAATCGTCATCTACCAAAGACCGATCCAACTCGAGTTGAGGTTGTCCACGGTCGGCTATAGGCCGTTCAACCGTCCACCCGATATGAGTGGTCGGTTACAAGTTGGGCACAAACTGACTTGAACCAACCCTTGGACACCCCTACTTTGTAGACATGTCAAGCTCATCATTGGGTCGGGGACTAAAGTTTATTATTCAAGTACAAAATGAGGTATCTACACCTGGTCAACTCTGTATTACTATATAAGCATGAAGCCTCCTCTTCTCCAAGGTACGTGAATTTCCTAGCTCTCATACTTTAGAGTTATTAGAGATCCTTCAATTACTGACTTAACCTTCAGATGTCTTTGGCCAAAACCCCACCAGTGATCTCTATACGTTCTTCACCTTTTGTTCTTCAAGTACCTGCAATCATTGCGCACGTAGACACTTGACTCACTGAAGATTTTGTGCATCATCAAATTTAATTTTTACATGATTAAAAAAATTCTTATTTTATTTTTTTAACACCAAAAACCAAACATGGGATTTTCTATAAAAAAAAAAATCCTTTGCTTTCTCAATACATAAAACCAAATATGAAATTTTATCCTAAATCTCATCCATCCTTTTAAACGTGAAACCAGATATGAAATTTTATCCTAAATCTCATTCATTCTTTTAAACATAAAACCAGATATAAAATTTTCTCATAAAATTCCTTGTTTTCAATACATAAAACCAGATTTGGAATTTCCTCATAAATTCCTTGTTTTTGACACCTAAAATCAGATCTAGAATTTTCTATAAAAACTCAATCTTTCTTTCAAAACCCAGATTCAAATTTATTTTCTCCATACCTTCATTATTTTTATCATTAATAGATTAGATTTGAATATTCTTCAAAAATTACTTTCTTTTTTCGTAAGGATTAGATCTCTTGGATGGAATAAGGTAGATCTTAGAGTTTCAAGGGTATTTAGTTTTAGATCTATAACTAACAAATCGCATGTTGCATCTCATAATTGCCTGCAATTTTATGGGTTTTATATATTTTTTAGTAGTTGGAGAAATAATACAATTTGAATTTGATCCTAATAAGTTTTTCAAAAAAAAAATTGTATAAACCATGCTTTCTTATTTGGTTACACCTCCCTTACATCTTGATTTGCTCGTTGCAGTCCTATTGTTGTCAATATGGATTAGCTCTCACACTAGCCGCAATTTAACCATCTCATATAAGGATGGCAATATGGCGAGGCGAGGCTGAAGGATGGGATCTTTGCCCCCGCCCTGCATGGTTTTGTCTTACTTGTCCCTGTCCCGCCCCGCATGATTAGGAAAATTTTCTTGCCCCATCCCCACCCCTTAGGGCCTCGTGAAGCCCCGGCCACCCCGTAAAACTCTGGTTTTTGTTAATTTATCCTACAACTATTATGATTTTTTAAAATAAAATTACTTGTTTCATTAATAAAAATATACTTGAAATTACAAATAAATTTATTCCATTAGAAATGCTTCAAGATACAAAACCTAACACACCGATAGGTACAGTGAGTTAAATGTCATGAAAATTTTGTTTATTTTTTAATAATACCTAATGCATTTTTCAGTCTTTAATTTTTTTATAGCATCTTTTTACTTTTTTTGTTTATTAACATCTTTATCTCTTTCTAGAAACTAATCTAGAAGTACCTTTTTCTTTATTTTTTTTTGTTAGGATTAGTGCCCTTAAATCCTATTGTAGATGCTATGTATGACATTGTGTATGACTTAATGTTGTGATTAATAAAGTTGTTTTATTATTATCTAAAATAATGGTAAAATGAATATTTGGACATTATCATATAGTCCATGAGATGCATAGAAGATATAAATCACAAGTTCTTTGTAAACTCAAAATTTTAGTTTGTAGTCGGTGATAAAATTGGGCATTTCATTTGCGAATATTATAATATATCAACTAAGATAATTTGTCGTGATCATGGAAGTGGAGACTTCTAGTTGATATGTTTTAAGAGTTAAGTCATATTAAACTAGACCGCTGTGAGATTTATTATTCTTATAACGACTGTCAAATGAATATAAATCTCACGACTTCTATTTACATCAACTTTTAATCCTGAGAGAATAATGAATCTGATCATGAAATGTAGGTTGCTTTGATAAGTTTAATGGTTTTGGCTATTCAGAGTATTAGGTCTAACCACTTTAGTAAGAAGTTACTAAAGTATATATTTATGAAATTGGATTTCATAAATATATGATGAATAACTTAAACGATTAAATTGGATACTCAAAAATTAAGATGTAGTAATCTTCAAAGTGACAGTCTACATTCATGACTTTGTATTACAACGAATATTTTATGAAGGTGTTGCATATATAATAAAATCTTAGGATATAATCTATCTATATATATCTATATCTATATCTATATCTATATCTATATCTATATATATATAATAGACGAAGCTGAGAGAAAGTTGGTTCCTACATTTAAGGACGTGTTGACAAATATGATAACTGCCTATTTAATATTCAGACACGTATACAATTTTTTTTTAAAAAGCCGTACGGTATAATGGTTGGATTTTTAACCCTGCCCCGTCTGACAATTAAAAACCAAGAAGGGTTACATTAAAAATAAAGTCCGTTTAAAAAAAAAAAAGGAAAAAACCATTTCAGTTAAAAAAATCCTAGCCGTCTGTTTTCATCAGATTACGTTTAATATCTTCTCTCTCTAAAATAAATCACCTACCGATACTGCGACACAGAGAAAGGGAAGAAGGGGAAAAAGAAATTGAGATCCAGTGGACGTTCGTACTGCCGGCCATCACGATTTGATCTTCTGCTCTGTTTCATCTCTTCTCTGCAACAAAACTTTTCTGAAGGTCAGCATCTTTCTTTTCTGTATATCTGTTTTTCAAAAAAAATTCCTGCCGAATTTTCTAGGGTTCTTCTTTGACTCTTTTTGAAAAATAGATGGGTTTGTTCCTTTTTCTATGCAAAAATTATAATTTCAGGTTTATACTACATAATTAAGCATCTTAGTTTTCTATATATCTGTTTTTCAAAAAAAATTCCTACCGAATTTTCTAGGGTTGTTCTTTTGACTCCTTTTGAAAAATAAATGGGTTTGTTCCTTTTTCTATGCATAAAATATAATTTCGGTTTTATGTCCTGGTAACATAAGGGATTTTGCCCTTGATTTTGCCATCGTCAAACCCATTTCCAGTTTCTGTTTTATGGTTTTTAACTTTTATTTTTATTTTTAAATTTTTTTTAATTTGAGGTCATATCTGATTTAGATTGGGTTATTCTTTTTTAATATTTGTGCTTCTGAACGTTTGTTTATTTAATTAATAACTTTTCAAGCACTTTGAATTGCCGCCTCTCCTCTCTCCTTACTGTTTGTGCTAAAAAATCATGTTCCCTATTTTATTGTGAATGTATATTTGTTTTAAAGAATCAGTGAAGTTTTTTTTTACAGTATATTATTTTTTTATTTTTCCCTTATTGTATTTGATTAAATAGTTAATATATTGCTTAAAATTATGTCGTTAAATATTTAAGGATTAATTCTTAAACACTGTTGTGTGGTGTACACATTAATATTTCGATTAGTTTGTTTATATTTAGAATAAAACTTTTTATTCTTCTGTTTTGAACAGAATTTCAGTAACTGATACATAGTAGAGCAGAATGCCAATCTAGACTCAATTCTTATCCTTGAGCATAATCTCTTGCTAACAGAACTTTGTCATTTTTTTAAGGTTCCACCTTATTATGGCTCACCATATATTCATCGAGAATGAACAATCACAAAACAAGTGATACCTACTTTCAATTATCTTTTTACAAAGAACACACTGAGTATCAAGATTAGTACCCTATCACTGTAGACTTAATCTATTGTGGATATTTTTTCTTCCTAATACAGTTTGATGCACCTGCACAAAAATGTCATTGTTTTCTCAGTAATCCAAATTAGCATATTTTCCCTTCGATATTAGTTTGTAGTTTATACACTGTAGCTGTAGAAATATGTGTGAGTTAGAATTTAGTTGACTCAACCTCTATCATCCTTTATGGACTTATAAATAATTCTCTCTCTTTCTCCACAAATTTTTTGGTTTTTTTCTTTTCTTCCATTAATTTGAGATCGATATACTACTAAATCAATGCAGTTGTTCCAATAGAATTCATCTTTTGAAAATAACTTTCAAATATTTACGACTGAAGAGTTTCTTTCTTTCACCCCAGTATTGTTAATTAATTCCATAAGAATTCTCACATTGTGTCAAAAAGTGTTACTGTTTGATGTTAATTTTGCCAAATTTTTTGCCATCATCATGTAGGAAATATCCAATAGATTGTTAAGAACTAAAACAATCTTTCATATTTTTTGCAACTTAAACCATATTACAATGTTTACTTCCGCTTCTTTTGTATTCTCGCTGTCATCTTTCTTTGCTGCAGGTTTAAAAAACTTCTTACCCTTTCATTTTGTTGAATGCTGAGTTTTTTGCCAGGTACAACACGGTTATTTTGCAAGAAGAGTTTTGCATCAAACTAAGAGGTTTTGATAGCCTGATTTTCCCTCTATTTATCTCATAATTTGAATTAAATTTTCTCCGTTGATCTGTTTAGTTTTGATTAGGCTCTGACTTGCATATTTTACTCTACTTTTTCCTTCAATTTTTATTAATTGAATGTATTCTTATTTTGTATTTTACTGAATTGTTAGACTGTCATTACTTTTATTTATTTATTTATTTTGCTATGCTTTTAATGGCCTGCATTTGGTACCTCCACCATGTTCACGTGTTGAATTAACTTGATTTGCCACATTCTTAAACAAACGGCACCTTTGTCAATAAAAAATTGACATCCAGTCTGTTTTGCTTCTTTTTTGTCAGCACCTGTACCCAAGGTCAGCATTTTGTTACTTGATGTGTTATATTCTTTACTTTGATGCTTTCTTTTTAAGTTATTATAACCCAGCTTTTTTGTGAGTGGCGTAATGGGGTTTACCCATTGAATATATGTAAGGAAAAACATGTTTGGCATTTAATAATGGTTGAATATTGATTTGTTATGAATATTAATGTTTATGGGACATGTTTGGCATTTAATAATGGTTGAATATTGATTTGTTATGAATATTAATGTTTATGGGATGGACAAGAATAGTAGAACCATCTATAAATCAGATTGACCTCTATATATGCTGAATTTTGAAAAAACAGGCTGAACTTTTCATTTAAAAGGAACATTGGCAAGTTAATTGAAAATTAAAACCATTTTACAGTTTAGTACAGTTTGTTTAAATGCTGATATCCTTTTTACTTATCTCATATTTAGAATTACATTTTATTCATTTACTGTAATCCTGTTTTAATTGGCTTTGATTTACATGTTTTACCTAACTTCTGCCTTTACAAATTCATTTCTTCAGCCAATTCTCCCTTTTACTTATTTCACATCCTCACCACTATTTTTTATTATTTGAATTTGAATTAAAATCCGGATGTTTATTATCTCTCTTTCAATGCTTTGGCCTGAGATTTACTGTGTTTTTTCAGATTGAACTGCATTTTCTCTGATTGCCTTTGTTGTTTTTCTTCTTGATAATTAATTTTATTATTATTTCATTATTGATGTATGCCTCTAATTTACTAGAATGCTTATTAAACTTTGTTTTTTTTTAAGCTTTGTACTGTTGCTTATTAAACTTTGTTTCCTTTAATTTTTGTACTGCTCAAGCCATTGGGCACAGTTTATTGGCAGGCTTTTATAAATGTTGATGTTGTTAGTTTTGTTTATTTTGTTTATTCATTTTATTTTTATTGTGTTTACAATAGTGTTTTGGATTGAATGCTTATAGATGCTTTAATTTTATTTATTTATTTTATAACACACTTTCACGTATGTATAAGATCTCAGTTTATAGCAGCTCATTTCTGAAGTTTTGAAAAAAAAATGGAAAATGCAAGACAAGCACGATTAAAAAGACGGATGCTAATGTTTGAAAGATGATCCAACAAAAAATGGCATGAAAGGAAAAATAGTTTACAAAATAAGCTTATCCAGGCTAGGAAATCCAGGGGAATGGTCATTGCTGAAAAGAGGAAAAAAAACAAGGGAGATAGAACAGCATTAACGCATGACTGCTCTATGGTCCATTCACCTGGTACAAGTATAGATTTTTATGGGTCAAGAGGTACGTTTCTATTTCTGCCACTTTACTCTTATAAATTTTTTAAACATTTCTTCATAAAAAATTGAAAATAAAACTTTCAATTCACATTGGTTATTAGATATTGATGTTGGCATGGATCATTCCTATGTAGAAACTAGATTGAACATAAGTACGGATGATACTTTGGTAGAAGATGGATTCAATAATTGTGATATATCTCAACAAATCCAACAATCAGAAAGTCAGAGTGGTTGCGAAGAATTTCCAAGTAAATGACTTGACTTAAATTTACAAAGGAAAAAAAAATTATATTCTTTTTTGTTTATATCATTATTGTTGTTCTCATATTTTAAAATTCATATAGGAAAATATACTGAACCTTGGAATTTTGGCTCGCCTTCTTATATATGCATGCATTGCGGTTCAATTTTATGGTATGAAGAGAGAACAGTTAAATCTAAGAGGCCTAGGAACCCAAAATTCTCTCTCTGTTGTATGGAGGGTAAGGTTAAGTTACCTTTGCTTAAGAAGCCACCTCCTCTTATTGATGAGCTTTTAGATCCTCTTGGTAGTCAACGATCTAAAACGTTCAGAACTCAAATAAGAACTTATAATGCAATGTTCGCAATGACATCTATGGGTGGCAAAGTAGATAGTAGAATTAACGATGGAAGACACCCTTACATTTTCAAAGTTAATGGCCAAAACCATCATAGAATTGGAACTCTTCTTCCTAATGATGGCCAAGATCCACAATTTGCACAATTATATTTCTACGATACTGAAAATGAAGTTGAAAATAGAATGAATATCTTTAGTAATGGTGAAATTGATAGTGACCTTGATCCAAATGGTGATAGTGACCTTGGTCCAAATGTTTGATGAAACAAACACTTTAGTGAAGATATTTCGGATGTCTAGAGACCGTTTCTTTGATACTGATGTTCACCATTTAAGATTGCGCCTTATTGGCTCACGAACTACAGATGGAAGAGAATATAACCTGCCTACATGTTCAGAAATTGCAGCAATTATCATTGGTGATATTGGTGTTGAGAATGCACATCGTGATATTATTGTTGAGTTAAAAGAAGGAGGGTTACAACGTATTAATGTGCTGCATCCTTCATACATGGCATTACAATATCCCCTTTTATTCCCATATGGTGAAGATGGTTTTAGGCTCGGCATTTTGTATAGTAATGTAGATGGAATCAGATCTGATACAACTGATTCTGTCACTATGAGAGAATATTATGCATATTGCTTGCAAGAACGTGAACATGAAGGACATACTTTGGTAAATGGTGATAGATTGTTTCAACAATTTGTTGTAGATGCCTACACATGTATTGAAGAAATCCGGCTTATGTGGGTAAAAGAGAACCAAGACAAATTAAGGATAGAATTGTATAAAGGACTGAAAGATGCAGTTATGAGAGGAGATACCACCCCTGCATCTTCAGGCAAGAGATTTGTTCTACCTTCAAGTTTCACTGGAAGTCCAAGGTATATGATTGAAAACTATCAAGATGCAATGGCAATCTGTAGATGGGTAGGTTATCCGGACCTATTTATTACCTTCACTTGCAACACGAAATGGCCAGAAATTGATCTTTTCCTATCTAGGAAACCTGGACAGAAAGTAGAAGATCGACCTGATGTGATTGCAAGAGTGTTCAAGATAAAGCTTGATCAACTCTTATATGATTTAAAGCATGGTCAACACTTTGGGAAAGTAATTGCAGGTATTCTAAACTTTATATTTTAAATATTTTTCCCTTCTTCTTTATGTGGTTTAATAGTAAATCTAAATAAATGTAACTAACTTACTATTTTAGTGTTCAGTTGTCTTTCATATATATACATATAGAAACTGTTCTATTTATTTTTAAATGAATTATACCTAATTTTTTGTTAGATACACCACAATGGACATAACCGTAAAAGATATACTGCCAAAGGAACTACATAAACCACAAGATGAAGAACTTGCCTTACATAATAAAAAAACAGTGGCTGAAATAAAGGACTTGGAATGGAACTCAAACACAAAGGTATCAACTATACTCTCACATTATGAATTTATCATAATTAGTAACTGTTTATATGTTTTATAATAAGATATAATTTTATAAACTGACTAAACTTTGTATTATACGACTTACTGGTAACATGCAATGCCAAAATCATTAATATCAACAACAAATATGGATGGTATTATGTTGCATGTCTTATATGCAAGACGAAAGTGAAACAAGTCAAAGGAGTTCTATGGTGTGAACGTTGTAAAAATCAGCCAAAATTTGCAGTCCTAAGGTAATTATTCTACTAACAACTTTATAAATTCTCAAACACACATAAAATATATATAATATTCTACTAACAATTTTCTATTTCAAACAGTTATAGAATTCAAGTCCAAGTACAAGATGAGACCGGTTCAACCACATTCATATTGTTTGACAAAGGAGCTGAAAGAATTATATCTAAAACTGCAAAAGAACTTGCAGAGATGCAAGAAGAGGTAATTTCATATATAAATGTCAGCCCCATATCTTTATTATCTGAAAACTGAAGTTTTAATACATTTTTACCAATGTTGTACACACACACATATATCCACGCACCATTTAATATAATCTACACACACACACACACACACACACACACACACATATATATATATATATATATCCACGCACCATATACATATTGCTAATTGTATGAAACTTTTTTCAAACAGATTTTCAAATTAGATGGGAATACAATACCAAAAGAAATTCAAAAAATAATTGGCAACGAATATTTGTTCCAACTGCATCTTGATGAATATAATTTGAAGTATGGAAAAGAAAATTACACAGTTTCGAAGATTTTGGAGATAGAAATTTCACATAAGCAAAATGACTCATGTAAAGTTGAAGAGCATCAGGTAATTAAAGCACAATTACTTACTATATGATTCAAACATTAGTTTACTCATAATTTACTATATAAATCTAACTGATACATAAAAATGCAAATTATTGCAGGACACAATGGAGGAAATTGTAAAAAAATCAAGGAAGGACAAGTACATAGCCAGTCCAAAAACAGAAATAGGAGAAACATCTGTTGAAAGACCTGAAAGAATACCGCTCCAAATGCTTCAAAAACGTCAAAAAAGTGCTAAGCAAAATGCAGCAAAAAAGAAAAAAAACTGAGCTCGAATGTATATACTACCTTACTGTACAAGTGTTTGTGTATTTCATTGTATTGTTATTTTTATTTTCTTTAGAAGAGTAAACTGAATGTTCTACTAAATTACTGCAACTGTAATATTTCATTTATAAATTATCATATTAAAATTGTAACATTCACCAGGTATGATGTGAAATATTTATATGAAAATATTTTTTAACGTAGTGTTGTGTGTTGTAGTCTTATTGTCCTCTATTTTATTTTTCTCCACTTTATAGTGGACCTCTGAAGGCTTACATTGAAGGTTTGCATGCAATTTTGAGTAATAAAATTGATCAACATAATTTCATCATGTGGTTCTCTTCATTTTAAAACATATTCACCAAATTGCAAGTTACAGGAAATTAGAAATATTTCTAAGACCTATTTGGGACAGTAAAGAGTATTTAATTTCAATCGATTTTGATTGTGGTTGTTAAATTTCTCTTCTACTTATGAGATTACAAATGACCCCGCGCATTGCGCGGGTTAAACACTAGTATATATAATAGCAGAAGCTGAGAGAAAGTTAGTTCCTACATTTAAGGAGGTGTTGACAAATAGGATAACTGCCTATTTAAAATTCAGACATGTATACAGTTTTTTTTTAAAATGGCTGCACGTTACAATGTTTGGCTTTTTAAACCCTGCCACGTTTGCAATAAAAAAAAGGTATAAATTAAATAACCGATTTGTTTTTTTTTAAAACACCATTTGATTGCCTTTTTAGGTATATTAAAAATAAAGCTCGGTTTAAAAAAAAAAAAACATTACAGTTAAAAAAACCCTTGCCATCTCTTTTCATCAGACTACGCTTAACATCTTCTCTCTCTAAAAGAAATCACCTACCAATACTACGACACAGAGAGAGGGGAAAAAAAAAAAAAAAACTTGGGATCCTGTGGACATTCGTATGGCCAGCCATCGCCATTTGATCTACCACTCTGCTTCATCTCTCCTCTGCAACAAAATTTTTCTAAAGGTCAGTGTTCTTTTCTGTTTTGGTTTTTAGAAACTTTTCACCATTGATTTTCCTTTTCGGATTAGCATATTAGATCTCCTATGTGTATATGTTTTTGGTTTTAGACCAGATGTTTATACTACAAGAATAAGCATCTTCCTTTTCTATATATCTGTTTTTCAAAAAAAAATTCTTACTGAATTGTCTAGGGTTCTTCTTTGGCTCCTTTTGAAAAATAGATGGGTTTGTTCCTTTTTCTATGCAAAAATTGTAATTTCGTGTTTTATGTCCTGGTAACATAAGGGATTTTGCCCTTGATTTTGCCATTGTCAAACCCATTCCCTCCACCAGTATAGTTTCTGTTTTTTGGTTTTTTACTTTTATTTTATTTTTTAGTTTGGGGTCATATCTGATTTAGGTCGGGGTATTCTGATTGGATTGGATACATTATATTGTATTGCAAGGTTAACACCGATTAACAGTGGTTGTGTATATATTATAAAAAAAAATTTAAAAAAAACGTCGCACCTAAATCATGAGAGGCCATCTATAAACACATGCTTTGGAATTACCTTGGGAAACTAGATGATGATCTTCACGATTTAAACTTGGGGAATTTCTTCCTAATACAGTTTCATGCACCTGCACAAGAATATGTTATTGTTTTCTCAGTAATCCAAATTAGCATATTTTCCCTTCCATATAAGTTTGTAGTTTATATACCATAGCTGTCCAGTAAAAACTACAAGTATCATCTAAATGCTTCAGATTTTGTGGCAATTAGAAGGTACTATAACATACAAAATTGTTGTGAAAGCCTCAAGCATCCTTTAATATGCATGAACCTGCCATTATCTGAAAGAGAGTTTCTAATTTTTTATTATTTTTGTATTTATTTTTTTAATGATTCGTTATAGTAATTATATATAAAATGAAGTTTGTCCAAGATTCCAAACTAAACTAAATTAAGTCAAGTGCTTAAATAATTAGACAAATTAAGCAAAAACCCACAAGTTGAGGTAATTCTCAAAGAAATATGTGTAAGTTGGAATTTAGTTGATTTGATGGGAAGCATTTCATTTGCAAGGACAAATGTGCTCTTTTATTTTAGGTCTTTATTGCTTCTATCAAAAAGAAAGGTTTTGATCTCAACCTATATCATCCTTTTCTGACTTATAAATAACTCTTTTTCTTTCTCCACAAGTTTCATTGGTGTTTTTCCTTTCTCCCATTAATTTGAGATCGATATACAACTAAATCAGTGCAGTTTTTTTTCAATAGAATTCATCTTTTGAAAATGACTTTCAAATATTTTTGCCATCATCATATGGGAAATAGCCAACAGATTGTTAAAAACTAAAACAATCTTTCATATTTTTTGTAGCTCAAACCATATTACAATGTTTGCTTCCGCTTCTTTTGTATTCTCTCTTTCATCTTTCTTTACTGCAGTTTTTAAAAGCTTCTTACCCTTTCATTTTGTTGAATGCTGAGTTTTTTGCCAGGTACAACACGGGTATTTTGCAAGAAGAGTTGCTGCATCAAACTAAGAGGTTTAAATAGCCTGATTTTCCCTCTATCTATCTCATAATTTGAATTAAATTTTCTCCGTTGATCTGTTTGGTTTTGATTAGACTCTGAATTGCATATTTTAATCTGCTTTTTTCTTCATTTTTTATTAATTCAATGTATTCTTATTTTGTATTTTACTGAAATGTTAAACTGTCATGACTTTTTTATTTATTTCTTTATTTTGCTATGCTTTTAATGGCCTGCATTTGGTACCTCCACCATATTCATGTATTGGATTGACTTGAATTGCCACATTCTTAAACAAACGGCACATTTCTCAAAGAAAACTTGACATCCACTCTGTTTTGCTTCTTTTTTGCAGCACCTATACCCAAGGTCAGCATTTTGTTACTTGATGTGTTATATTCTTTACTTTGATGCTTTCTTTTTGATTTATCATAACCCAGCTTTTTTGTGAGTGGCGTCATGGGGTTTAGTCGTTGAATATATGTAAGGAAAAACATGTTTGCCATTTAATAATGGTTGAATATTGATTTGTTATGAATATTAATGTTTATGGCATGGACAAGAATAGTAGAACCCTAGAATCATGAAAGGCCATTTATAAATCAGATCAACCTCTATATATGCTGATTATTGAAAAAATAGACCGAACTCTTCATTGAAAATGAACATTGACAAGATAATTGAAAGATAAAACCATTTTACTATTTAATATAGTTTGCTTGAATGCTGATTTTCTTTTTACTTATCTCATATTTAGAATTACATTTTGTTCATTTACTGTAATCCTGTTTTAATTGGCTTTGCATTTACATTACTTTTCTATAATTATTATTATTTTCATACGTGATGCATAGAATTGGATCATGGGTGAATTATAATTGAATTCATAGATTCATGGGTTTAGATGTAGAGGGTTTAGATAATTCAAATTATTGGATGCATTGAATTTTTATGTTCCTATATGTGTTTTGATTTAAAAAAATTGTATATTTTATATCAAGCTGAATTGCATGGTGTCATTTCTTCAAAGCACTTAGGTTGTCCACCTATCTCAGACCTTTGTACAACCTCTTTTGATTTTCAGTTCAAGCCATTGATATCTACACTACCTACAAGGTCTCTATCTTTCTCCATGTATATGTTTATGTGTGTGTAAAGTTTTTTTTTTTTTTCTCTATTTATGTGTGTGTAAAGTTTGATTCTTTCATGGCTTTTCAATGGGTGGTATTTTCATTTTGGTTGGGATTGTTTAGGTGTTTCCAGTTAGAGTTATTTTTGTAAAGTATGTGCAAATGCAAGATGCTTGGTGGGAAAGACTATGAATTTGCAGCTGAGAATTTTGTTTATATAGAACTGTTAGCGTTTACATGTGTTTTTGTGTGGTTGTCTTTAGAATAAATAGATTATGACTTTGAGAATTTACTTTCTGACTTAAGTGAATTATAAATATTGAGGCCTTGAAGCTTATTTCATCATAATTTACCACAACTCAATTGATATTGTATGACCTATTATCTATATATCTTTAAAAGAAAAAGGTTTGTAAAAGGATTTTTTTCAAAATTTAAAAAAACAATTTTGCCCTGTTTGAAGTTTCTCAATGGGTATCACTAAGACTTAGTAAGAAAACCACAAATATGATAAACCATATGTAAATTTACTTTAAAATTTGATTTAAGGTTTGACTTTGTTTATCATAAAATCTCATACCCACAAATATGTTCTACCACAATTTTGAAGAAATATGTTTCTGTATTTTTAGTTTAATGTTGATGACTTTAGAACTCAAAAAAATAAACCAATGCCATTTGTTATGAACTCAGTTTTTTATTCTTTGGCTTAAAGGTTGATTATTATTTTCTTTGGTTTTTAAATACTTATGAACTCTATTTTTTTGTTGATAAGATTCCTCAATTTCCTAATCCCTTCCAAGTGTTTGAAGAAATACTTTAACCAAACGCGTTTGATTGGGTTTTACTGATTTTTGCAGCTTCGTTGGTAAGTGTGTGTGTGTGTGTGTGTATTAGTGTGAATTTTGTTTACAAAATTGTACAGCATGGTATTACTAGAAGAAAATCCTCCTAAAATGCAGTTAAATTAAATAATAATAAAAAGAGCTTTTTTCCCCTTCTTTATTTAAATATCCTAAAAATTTAGGGAATGCAGGGGTTGTTTAAAAAGAGAAATTACAATTTTACTTATATGAAAAAAAGCTATCAATTCGGCTTTTTAGTCATTTTGATGCTTTGCATGTGATAATTTATGCTCAATTTAATTTTAATTCCATTTAGATGAATTTAGAACAGAACCCTAGACAGCATCAGTAAAACAAGATGCAGGAAGTGGCAGGAAATGAAGCCATAAACTTATCGAACTATTATTAAAGAAAAATATTGATTATACCCCCATTGTTAACACGGGTCAAATAACCAATTTGAACCAAACAAATAAAATTGAAGCAATGCAGGGTACACTAATTTATAGTAAAAGATCAGAAATTTGTTCAGGGTGAGGATATGCCCATGGGCATTGTTAAATAATGAATAATAATCTCCACCAAGTGAAAATATGTCTGAATAGACACAAAGCATTCAGAAACAAGTGAAGTTCGTAGAGCTTGCCACATAGGATTAGATTAGATAATTGCAGATAGTTTCTGTAGCTGTCTTGGACCTGTTGGTGTCTGTACAATGTTGTTTGCTTCTACTTATATTGATCCACTAATTCACTAATTGTCTTCGATTAATGTTTTTGATTTGTCCATCGATCTTTATTATTATAGTTTGCTTGAATGTTGATTTCCTTTTATTTATCTCATACTTTGTTTTACATTTTGTTCGTTTACTCTATTCCTGTTTCAATTGACTTTGATTTGCATGTTTTAGCCAGCTTCTGCCTTTACAAATTGATTTCTTCGGCCAATTCTCCCTTTTTCACATCCTTACCGCGACTTTTTGTTTCTCAAATTTAAATTAAAATCCGGATGTTTATTCTCTCTCTTTCAATGATTTTCTATTGATGAATAATGAAATCTTAGGGATGTGCTTTGGCAATACAACATTTTGAATCAAAAGAAGGGGTCACATATTAGGTTTTTCTTTCTCTACTAACATAGGTTATATTTATTATTTGTGTCCATTAAGAGTTCATTTTCTAAATAGGTTGTAGCTTTCTTTTAAGCCTTTGTTAAAAACTATTTTGCTGCATTACTCAATCAAGGTTTAAGGTTTGGTTACCTTTTTCCCTAATTCCCTTTTTTTTTTTCTCCAATTACTTGAGTTCAGTTTTATTTAGTTTTGTAGAGTGTAGAGTGACATGATTTGGAGGTAATAATAGTAGAGTGACATGATTTGGAGGTAAAAATAGATGAAGCTGTGCCTTTGTTGTTTTCCTTCTTGATATTTAGTTTTACTATTATTTTTTTATAGATATATGTCTCTAATTTACTAGAATGCTTATTTTGTTTTTGTTTTATTTTTTAGGAGCATCTTACGCTTTCCATTTGCATTATATTTTACTCTTTTTACAAGGTGGGCAGAGTCACTTCCATGCAACACATACTATTTATTAAAATTATTTCATTGTTATATATAAACTTTACTAATGTTTAAAATGTTCTAATATTACAGATTCATATCACAATGAAGTGCAAAACTTTGAAGCAGATATCAGTGAATGTGACAAACCTTATAATTATCTATTTTAAATTGATTCTATAATTCATTATAACATTTGTGTAGGTTTATTGATTTTTTTTATGTATATAAGGTTGTTCTATACAGCTTTTTTAGAATTGTTATAAAATATAGTTCCCGTAATTAAAGTCTTAATAGTTTAACGTTGGTTTATTATAACGTTGTGTATACACCAATTTTACACTATCTTAGCGTCAAAGATTTCATATGATCCCGCGCATAGCGCAAGATAAACACTAGTTTATTAATAAGAGCTAGAGTGCAATATATTTATATGATGGTATTAAATATAATTAATAATAATTTTGAACTTGTCAAGAGTTAACAAAAAAGCCCAATTGGAATGGCCCAAAAGGCAAGCCCAATTGGAATGGCCCAAAAGGCTAGCCCAATTAGATAATCAGTTAGATATAAGAAGAGAAATATTCATAATTTTATAATATACACTTTCGTTTGGAATGAAATGGTGTGTGTGTGAGCGTAATTCACTCTCTTATTCTCTCATTGGAAACTGATTGAGAGACTACACTTCTTGGGCATAAAGTGGAATTAAAGTGAAAATTAAAAGTGTTTCCAAGTACTTCTAATCTTTGGTTTTGAATTTCACCGCACCAAAGTACATTCTCTTGTTCTTAAATTCTGAAATTTACATAGTACATATTAACAATTGTGAATAAAGTAGATCCGTTGTTTTTCCGCTGCGTATGTTTTGTATGCGATACAAACATGTGTTTTTCCAATTTTTTAACATACATACATACATATATATATATAGACCCGTACCCATGGTTATCAAAATCGCGATCTGGATCGTAAGATCTCACGATTTTACGATCTCACCTCACTAAAACGTTTAGAATTGCACTTAAATCATAAAAATGGTAGGATCGTACGTAGGATCGTAGAATCGTATGGGATCCTATTGATCCTACCAAAAACATAAATTTTTGGTTTTTTTATGGGATAAATTTTTTGTTTTGATGAAACTTTAAGGATTTTTATTTTTTCATATTGTGATAGTATGACTTTTTATTTTTTATTTTATAAAATTATGTTAATCTGAGCAAATGTTTTCTAGTTTCTAGTTCATTTGTAATTAAAATGAAGGAATACTTCATCATTTTAAATGAAGAATTTGATTTTGGATTTGCTACCTTTTAAGTGTAATGTTGTTAAATTTATTTGATCAATATACTAATTTGTGTTCTAATATTACTAAAATATTTTTTTATATACAATTTTATTAGTTATGCTTGTATGTGTATATTGATTGATTGATTTTTTGAGCATGCTTTCTAATTGTTGTTGAGCAGTATAACTTGAATAGTATAAAATTGTATCTTGATGTCTTTTACAGCTCTAGTATACAAATATATAATATTTAAATAGATGATGAAATGAATGATGATAATTAGGAATTTAGGACGGTGGTTATTAGAACCTCAGAATGAGAATAATTAAATGTTCACTTCACCTTAATATTCATCTTGCTTTTGGGTGTCATATTGTAGTTAACTAGTTTCTATTTGCTAACTTATTTTAGATTTCAAACTTGGAACTTAGAACTTGAAACTTGGAAAAAATTTTCCATATGTTTTGATAAATATTTTGGTATTTGGTTGCTAATTAAACATGTATCGAAATACATTAAGTCAAAATTTAAATAATATTTGTTTCGTTAGTATAGACTTAGTAATGTATGACATGCAAATTATATTATATGATGCAAATCTAAGTTTTTTTATGGATAAATTTATAATTTACATGATTATTCAACATACAAAGCCATTATCAACGTGTTTTTTGCTTTAAATCTGAAAATATATAGGATCTTACAATTCAGGATCTAATCCTACGATTTACGATCTTACCTACCTTCAACGATCCTACGTAGAATTCCGATTTTGACAACCTTACTCGTACCTCATAACAACCACACACAATGACACAAACGCAAACATTCAAACTCGTAACTCATAAAAATAGAAAACATTTATAATTTTAATGATGAAAACTATGTTGAAAAAGACTTTGAATAGAATCAATGATTCAATAGTAGATAAATTTATTTCTAATAAAGACAACAACAAAAAAAAAAAAATTAAAATTAAAATTGGTACCTTATTTCCAACTTTGCTAGAGAAAAAAAAGATGTAGAGAGCCAAGTTGGGTAAAATAAAATAAATTAATGATATATTTGTTTAAATAGTTGAATATGAAAAATTTACAATTTAACCTTTATTAATGTGAGGCAGGGCAGGGGCGGATTTAAAAAGTATAAACCCATCATTGCCCTACTCCGTGGTGCAAGTCTAAAATCTTGTCCCATTCCCGCCCCACCACCTTTGCAGGGCAAGGAAAACCTGCGCGAGACAAAGCTGAGAGGGACGGGTCAAGTAGGGCGGGGCAAAATTGCCATCAAAATTCTTGTACGTGAATGGCATGAGAACCACAGTAACCCATAATTCATCTCTTATTAATTTTCTCTGTTTTTTCTCCTTTAATTTGATTCTTTTTCATTAAACAATAGCAGTATAAATCAGGAAATTCCCGTGTGGAACGTACCTCGTTCATAACAAGTATCAAAAAAGCACCAACAACCATTACAAGAGAACTATAAGCGTGGGTATCCAATGTAACATTCAGAGTTCCATTTTCTAGACAATTTTCAATTCCTGCAACCACGCTGTATGAAGGCAACATGGATCAGGTTTTCCTTGTGCAATTGCCTTCTCTGAGAGCGAGTAGAACCAACCATTCCTCCACTTGAACTACAAGCATCAAGAAAACTTAACAATGAGAAACAGAATTAAGTTCATGAATCAGACATATTAATAATATCTGTAAATTGTATCTTTTACCTCTTTAATTGCCGTAGGAAAATGGGCAACAGCTCGGGAGTACGCACATAATCTATCCTCCATAGCCTCATCAAATACCAAACCTTTCTCTGCAGCTGCTGCAGAAGCGAGTTCTACTATAAGGCTAGAGACCTAAAAGCATAAATGATGATGGTCAAGTATTGAGCTAATTCTGGTTCTCAACCCATAACCAATTTGAATTTGGCATTTCCTCCACAAGGCTATACATTCCATGCTTAATTTCACACAGTACCTCAAACTCAAAACAGATTAAATTCATTATATTCCATTCATTGACCAACTTTGGTGCAATTGACATGAGAGATCCTTTCAAATACTGTTTAATGTGATACATTCAGGGTGAAAAAGCACCATACATATTACAATTCAGTATTTTCTTTTTCCTTGCTATACGATATTATAATCTTGTTAAATAACCCCAAAAAGACTAGTCAAGTTATTAAAATCTCCCCTACTCAAATTCCTAACATCCTTGTTAGGGGTACATGTGCTGCAGTGCCCCCGAGCGACCTGACCCGAGGAAATCACTAGCCCTATCTATGCTTACACCCTAAAAAGATTAGTCAAATTACAATGATGGCTATCAGAATCTCGATCTTAGATCTTAGACTCCTAAGATCCTAGGATTCTACCCCATAAAAACAGTCCAAATTGGTGTAGAATATTTCATAGGGTAGGATTGACTTGGGATCCCAATCCTGAATGATGGAATGTAAAATCCACCATAGAATCCCTATGATCCCCTACCCCATAGAATCAATTTGGATCGGTATAGGATTGTTCAAATAGCCTCTAAGCAACGGAATCGACACCCATTAAAGTTATTACGATTATTCATAATTATATGTTTCTATGGTGAAATTAGGATTCTCCAACTCTAGCAATCAAGTCGTATTAAGTAGTAAGTACCTTTTATGCGTAATTTGTGTCACATTTACTTTTCTTTTCTTTTTCTTATGATTCGTTAACATATATTATCATTAATCATTACTGATGATTTCTCATTATATATTTTTATGAAAAGTAAAATCTTACAATTCGATCCAATCAACTAATCCTCTCATCGATCCTATGTAGGATTTCAATCTTGACTCCTTTAATTACATTTACTCCTCGTAATCACTTACAAACCCAGGATCCACCTAATACACAGCCAATATAGGACTCAGCACACGCCCGCACAACACACACTCAAACAATCCAATTTAATCCAATCCAATCCAATCAACTCCACACAATTTAGGGTATTTCAAATTGATCATATCACTGGAAAGAGAAGCAACAAATAAGCCCAATCCAAAGATTCCAAACAATATCAACCAGGTTTAGTTGGAGGAAAACTAGAAAACCTGATTCAATCCCTACTCCTTGACAAAGGGACAAATTAAGTTCTTAAACTATGCAACCCATATCCATCAAGATTGTTGAAAATGGAATGAATTAGATGAACTAAACAGAAAGCCCAATTTCCACTGAACTCAACCCCCTGATACCACTAAGAAGTCTTGTTTATAAAATAGGACTAATAAATTCTTCCACAAACCTATATTTAGTGTTCAGAAGGTCATCTTCCCAGTAACCAAGAAGGCTTATATAGAAATGTGAAAAAAAAAACTGGCAAATGAAAGCAACCATTATGGTTTATTTGGAATAGAGTTAATTAATGGTGTTTGAGCACACAATTCTCTTACACATTTCTAATGAAAATGATAACAATTCTATTCAACTTTGGCCTCACCAAAACAATCATTTTACCGCCCAGTGAATGCTAAAGTCAACAATTTATATGGATCGAATATATGTTTAAAGAAATACTGCTTCTTGCAAGACATATAATGTCAGTCATTGCAAACAAAGGAAAGACCTAGATGTTATACATAAATTATTCAAGAAAGAGTTTGAGATCAGGGTTTTGTCTACTTTCGTAATCCAATTATGTGATTACACAATTTGCTGAGTCATGCCTCACATGATCATAAGCTGAAATGAATTAATTATATCAAATCATTTTAAAGATAATAAATACAATGAGTCTTGACTCCCCATATGCGTCTCTTTTTTAATAATATCATAAGGGATAGATACAAAAAACCTCTGTGATTTCCCTAAAAACATGGAGCCCACTTGAGGTTGTGAGTGTAAGTGTGTAACACTTAACCCTCATTTAGTTGTCTTATGGGTAAATCGTTAATTATGTAACACTTAAAAAAAACCAAACCAAAACAAAACAATCTTGTGGTATTGTTTTATGTCAAAATGCAGCACTAAATATGGACGTGTTGTCACATGAGCAACTTACAATTCATATAAAGAGATGTTTAATGGTTTATGCATAAAACAATAACAAAGGGGGATTGTATTACATTCAAAACTATGGTTTCATGTTTTAAGGACACACCACAGTGGGTGTTTGTATATTTTTCTCATATCATTAAATTGTTGAGCTCAGATACTACAGTCTAAGAAAGAAGAGGGCACGCAATTGAACAAAAAGGTCACTGAAAAAACAAAGAAAATATGGAATTATGTTTAAAAATATATTAATGGCAGATCAAGGCAAAACCCTAGTTCACAGCCTGCAGCTGTAAGGGATAGAGAGGCAAAGGAAGAAGTAGATAAAGCAAGAAATCAGAATCCCAAAGCCCACATTCCAACATATTTTTTATGAAGGTCCAAAATCTAGTAATAGTGCAAATAAAAACGATATGTAGCTAATTTAGTCTAATAACTTCATTTCTCATATTTTCAGCCCAAAAGTCTGATAGACAACACTAATTAATTTGCAGTGGAACTTAGAGGGGGAAAAAAATGTTATTCACAAACATACTTCAGAGCGGTACTCCTTCTCCACAACACCAACAGTGGCCCCTGGATGACGAGCTCCCACAAGCATGAATGCTGATATCCATATCAGCTTTTCTAACATCTGCTTTTGAAACGCTTCCTTGTCCAGAACCTAGCTTAAGTTACATTATACATTACACAAGCTTGTATTGAATAGAGTACTCTTTCTCCTGTCAGGCAATATGTACAGTAGCATAGATATAGATGCAGTACATCAGGTTACTCAACTAAATCCAAACACATAGTTGCATTGAATTTAAATGTCCTAACAATATTTGCATTTTCATTGGTCAATGCAACGAGGTGTCTGAATTTAATTGGAGAACAGTATTTGAGCGAGTGTGTGTGATGTTAAGACATTAAAAAATTAATTTACGGATGAAACTGAAAAAGGATAGTTGGGTTTGGTGTTACCTTGCAAGAAAGGGCAGCAGCATGCAACCTTGCAGCAACAGCAGGGGCCCACTTGCCATAAGCTGCAGTTAGTCCTTCAGGATTGGTATCAGTCTTCCCATCCACAGGGGTTTCTCCAAGCTTTGAAACCGCAAAATAGGCTAACACTTGCTCCGCATCACTTAGACCTTTACTATTAAGCCATGGCTCCAGCATTCCATTCTGGAAAAATACCAAATCTGCGATACATTTTGATTTGAGATTGAGATTGAGATTGAATGGCAAAAATATATATATATATATATATATATATAATTGAAATTAAGTAATTAGCTACCGTTCCATCTGGAGGGAGGAGTGGCTTGAAGAACGGCGTCAAGATCATCATTCCTAGTGCAGACCAAGATGGGTCCCACGAAATCAAGAGGCACGGACTGTCCTCTCTTAACCACCAAATCCTGACCGTTGCCCATTTCCTGCAATGCCCTTCCCACTCGTCCACTGCCCACAATTACGGCTGGGACCACTTTGGCCATGGCCATAGTAGGAGTGCGTTTGCGTCTCCAACTCCAATTAGGGATTGGAAGGTGGTGGTGAGGCCAAAGAATAAGATTACGAGAGCTAGAAGAAGAGAATGAGAGTGTTAGTGCCTTGGCCATGCCCGCCATGCCTACCCCTACCTGTGTCTTCTTCTTGGAGTAAAAAGGACATCATCATGGCTTCTTTTTTGTGGGTTTTTTGTTTATGGAGAGAGACACTCTGGGGTTGAGAAGATCCGATCCGAAGAGAGGAGAAAATGACAAAATGCACAAATTAGATTTGAAAGGTAGGCCACTCGTTTATAGCACACCCACAGCCACACGCACACCCACACCCTCTATCGCTGCCTAATAGCACATCTGACAACACCGGAGTGTGTAACCTTATTTTCCTCCACACCCTTTACCAATACTTATATTATAAAATGATCATCATGCCAAAGGTACAGCCCATAATTTTGAATGTTTTATATTATTAACTAAACTTATGACACGTGCTCATGCAATTATGCTCTTATTTATTTATTTATTTATTTTTTGGTTTAGTGTTATAATATTTAAATGATATATAAATAACAGTTTGTATTTTTTTTTTTTAAGATAGAGATAAAGTAATATAGAATAATATTTAAAATTGAGATAGAAATAGTACCTTAAGTTTTCGATCGAATGAAGAATATAAACAAAAAGGGATAAAATTATTTCACTAAAAGATAGGGGCATTTTAAAGAGTTTAAGAATGTGTGTAATGGTATTTTAGTATGCAAAATGTTGAAACCTAAACAGGGAATCATGTTATTAATAGTATAGATAAAGAATTCAAATAGTCTTTAATTACTATCTCTTAGGATTATCAGACTTTATGTTTTATTTCTCCTAAACAAACAAATATTTTATTCTGCTTCTTGATAGGGTACTGATTTTGTCTATCTCCAAGTCGTCCATAAAGGTCGTCCGTAACCCGGCTGGAATTGTAAACACCCTCTGGAACCTACCTGCAACTACCTCGTCCAAGCAAGAAGAGCTCTGGACGAGGTAAGCACCACCAAAGAATAGGCGCTCGTCCAGAGCGCGGACAACCTCGTCTTGGAGGAGTTTGTCTGTCAGATGAGACAACCCCTGCGTAAGTGCCAAAGTATACTCAACTAAGGAATTCCAGGACGAGAGTATCATACTTAGGAAAATCTCCGAATATAATGTGATAGTTCCTTATCCCACGCAAAACTGTCAGGTATCCGTTGTGAAATGGAAGCAATAACTCCTAAACGGTTATATGAGTTACATTTGACCCTTGCGCCTCCTTGAATCCAGGGGAGCTTCCAATTTCGATAACTGTCTATGAAGGCACTATATAAAGACTAATTCAGACAAGACAAAGGTATGTGGATTTTACTTCAAAAAAGTTGGAACTCCAAAAATACAGAGAGAAAAACTAACTTTGCCATCAGAGGGTTTTTGGCCGGCAGCCCCGGTCACCTTTGATTCGCTTTTCTTTTTTCTTCAGGCCGCAGAGAGAGCAAGTAGTCCTTTCAAGTCCGAAGCATCCAGCCTACTGATCTTCTTTGCATCATCAGTTGGCGCCGTCTGTGGGAAAAAGAACAGTGTTCTTTTCGTTCGGTTATTTGTTCTGTTTTCAACGATTAGCCTTTCCCAGAAAAAAGGCTGAATGGTTCGAACAAGATCAAGGGCTACAAGCCCAGGCCACCAGGAGAGTAGGGATGCTTCTAGCAACCCCCTTCGCGATCATAGGTCAGCGCCTGTCGTACAACCACCCTCCATTCAACATATACAATCCATGGCTACCGCTATGGCGGAACTGACACGTCAAAACCAGGAGTTGAATAGGGAGATCAATCTCAGGAGGCAGCGCCAAGATGGGCACGCGGATAGACGGGCACCGAGTCAGGAAGGTGGAGGAGAAAACGTCGAGTCCGAAGATCAAACAAGGGGTACTGCTTCAAGAAGGGTGCCACACTTGGAAAAAGAGATGGACCAGATGAGAAAAGCCATGGATGAAATGAGGGAAAACATAAGGCGAGCGAACCCAGTGGATGATATGGTTCACCGAACGGACTCCCTCTTCACGGTTTCCATCAGCAGTCACCCCTTACCTCCAAAATTCAAAATGCCTTCTTTGGACTCGTATGATGGAAATCGCGACCCTTGCGATCACATTGCAACTTTCAAGTCGACCATGCACCTACAAGGAGTCCCGGACGAGATTATGTGCAGAGCTTTTCCCACCACACTTAAGGGACCGGCGCGAGTGTGGTTCGGTAAGATACCCCCAAACTCGGTGGGATCCTTTGAAGAGTTGAGTAAGTTGTTTGTCAACAATTTCATTGGAGGACAGCGTCACAAGCGTTCCTCCTCCAGCCTACTGACCATAGAGCAAGGGGAAAATGAGAGTTTGCGATCCTTTATCACCCGGTTTAATAGGGAGGCCCTGATGGTGGACGAGATGGATGACAAGTTATTATTGGCTGCTTTCCACAATGGGGTCAATTTCGACTTGTTCATTCATAAGCTCTACGAGTAGGAACCACAGACCATGGACGATCTCGTCCATTCGGCCCAAAATTTTATGAACGCTGAGGATGCTATCATAGCCAAGAAAAGAAAAAGGGCAGAACGTTCGGAAGCGGGTCACCATCGTTATTCGGATCAAGGACCTCGTCCAAAGAAAGCTCGGGTAGACGAGAGGAAAGATAAGGATGGTAAGAAGGCCAGTTCCTTCGCGAGGAATCAGCAATACACGCCCATGACTATGCCACTAGAGCAGGTTCTTATGCAGATCAAGGATGATCCGTCCTTGAAGTGGCCGAACAAAATGAAGGGAGACCCCAACAAGCATAATAGGAGCAAGTACTGTCGCTTTCACAGGGACCATGGGCATGATACGGACGAGTGCTTTGACTTGAAGCAGCAAATAGAAAATCTCATTAGACAAGGAAAATTGAGGAACTTCCTTGGACGAGACCAGAGAGATGAGAAAATGGAGGCCAAGGTGGAAGAATCATCACGCCCCCCACTAGGAGAAATAAGGGTAATTACAGGAGAAAACTCGACGGCGCAGTCGTCCAAGTCAAGGAAGACATACCTGAAAGTGGTGCAGAACATCCAATTGTCTGGACGACCTCCTAGGACGAGGGAAGTAGACCAACAGGCTGTTACATTCACGGACGAGGAGGCAGGACGACTTCACCACCCACACGATGACGCGATAGTCATCACCCTACTTATCTCTAACTACATGACCAGGAGGGTATTGATAGACAATGGCAGCTCTGTAGACATTCTCTACTACCCCACATTCCAACAAATGAGGCTAGGACGAGATCAGCTTCGACCAGTGAACTCGCCGTTGGTAGGATTCGGAGGAATGAAGGTGCAACCTGTGGGCACCATCACGTTACCAGTGGTCGTTGGAACGTATCCGCAGCAGATAACCAAGGAGGTAAGTTTCCTCGTTGTTGATTGTGCATCGTCATATAATATAATTATTGGAAGGCCAACTTTGAATAGCTGAAAAGCGGTAACCTCTACCTACCACCTGTCCATCAAATTTCCAACCGAGCACGGAGTAGGCCAAGTACAAGGAGATCAGCTGGCCGCCAGAGAATGCTACTTAGCTATGCTGGCCATGGACGAGCACATGCAGGCAATGAGTATAGACGGGAGAAGGATCATGGTGGAGCCCACTAAAGCATTAGAAGACGTCCCTTTGGACGATAACCAGCCTGAGAAGTCTACTAGAATTGGGGCGAGCATGGAAGAGGGGGCAAAGCACGCTTTGATTCGGTTTCTGAAGAAAAACCTCGATGTCTTTGCATGGAGTCATGAGGACATGCCTGGCATTGATCCGAGCGTCATTACCCATAGCCTGAACGTGTGTCCCTATTTGAAACCAGTGCGTCAGAAGAAAAGAGTTTTTGCTCCCGAGCGAGACAATGCCATTAAGGAAGAGGTGCAGAAGTTGGTCGCTGCGAAGTTCATCCGAGAAGTTCATTACCCAGATTGGTTGGCGAACGTGGTCATGGTCAAGAAAGCTAATGGCAAGTGGCGAATGTGCGTGGACTTCACTGATCTAAACAAAGCTTGCCCCAAGGATAGCTACCCATTGCCACGCATTGACCAGTTAGTGGACTCAACGGCAGGTCACAAGATACTCAGCTTCATGGACGCTTTCTCAGGTTATAACCAGATACAGATGGATGAAGCGGATCAGGAGAAGACCTCATTTATCATGAGCCAAGGGTTGTATTGCTACAAGGTAATGCCCTTCGGTTTGAAGAACGCGGGGGCGACCTACCAAAGGTTGGTTAACCATATGTTCCGTCCTCAAATCGGGCGAAATGTGGAGGTTTATGTGGACGACATGCTGGTGAAGAGCCAGGACGAGGATAAACATCTGGATGACCTTCAAGAGACTTTTGATACGTTGCGACGGTACAACATGAAATTAAATCCGAGAAAGTGTGCTTTCGGGGTTTCATCGGGGAAATTCTTGGGGTTTATGGTGTCGCACAGGGGAATTGAGGCGAATCTGGATAAAATCCAGGCAATACTGAACATGGAGCCACCGAAAAATATCAAGGAAGTCCAGTCTCTTACTGGACGAGTTGCCGCCCTCAACAGGTTTGTATCGAAAGCTACTGAAAAATGTTTACCATTCTTTAAAGTCCTTAGGAAGGCTTTTGAATGGACGGACGAGTGCCAACAGGCCTTCCAAGACTTGAAGACGTATCTCATGACGGCACCACTGTTGAGTCCGTCTGTACCTGGGGAAGAGTTGTACTTGTACTTGGCAGTGTCCCCACATGCAGTAAGCTCAGCGTTAGTCAGAGAAGAGGGGAGAATCCAGAAACCGGTCTATTACACAAGCCACGCGATGAGAGGGGCAGAAGGACGATACCCGATGATGGAGAAACTAGCCTTCGCATTAATCACGGCTTCCAGGAAGCTGAGACATTATTTTAAGGCACACGTCATCAACGTCCTAATAGACCATCCCATAAAAAAGGCGATGAGCAAGTTGGAAGCTACTGGACGGCTAGTACAGTGGGCCGTTGAGCTCAGCGAATTTGATGTCAGATACCTCCCAAGGAGTACGATAAAGGCGCAGGCGTTGGTAGATTTCATCGCAGAATTCACCCCCAGCCAGGACGACCTGAACAAGGATGAAGGAAATGAAATGTGGGTGGTTAATGTAGACGGATCGTCCACACTATATGCAGGAGGGATTGGAATTGTACTGAAGTCCCCTGAGGGTGACAGGCTGGAGTACGCGGCCCGTTTGCAGTATCAAACTACCAACAACGAGGCTGAGTACGAGGCTCTACTCAAGGGATTGGAATTAGCCAAGTCCTTAGGGGCAGAGTCGTTAACAATCAGAGGAGACTCTCAACTGGTCATTAACCAAGTGAATGGGATGTGTGATGTTAAGGAAGATCGAATGAAGAAATACCTCAACAAAGTGAAACGCCTTGCACGAAAATTTTCAGCCATAAGTTTTATTCAACTTCCCAAGGAGGAGAATGCGGAAGCAGACGCCTTGGCGAAAGCCGCTTCGGCAGGGGTCATAGACAAGTTCCACAACATCCAATATATGTCGAGCATAGACATCCCTGACATACAGCAGATAGGAGGAGGAGAGAATCGGATGAGTCCGATAATGATTTACCTCAAAGATGGAAGGCTTCCAGAAGACAAGGATGAAGCGAGAAAGTTAAGGGTCAGGTCGGCCAAGTATGTCCTCATAAATGAAGTGTTGTACAAGCGAGGTTTTTCCCAACCTTACTTAAGATGCTTGGCTCCTGACGAGTCAAACTATGTTCTAAGGGAAGTTCACGAAGGATCGTGTGGAAATCATTCAGGAGCAAGGTCGCTAGTCCATAAAATCGTCCGTGCCGGCTACTATTGGCCTACAATGCAGGCAGATGCTAAAGCTTATGTCAAGGTATGTGACCAATGCCAGCGCTATAGCAATGTGCCTAGACAGCCGTCAGAGTACCAGACTCTAATGATGGCCCCATGGCCCTTCGCACAGTGGGGACTGAATATCCTAGGCCCTTTCCCCATGGGAATCTGGCAGATGAAGTTTTTGGTGGTAGGAATAAATTACTTTACCAAGTAGGTAGAAGCCGAGCCTCTTGCAGCAATCACTCAGCAGAATGTGAAAATTTTTGTATGGAAGAATATCCTATGTAGGTTCGGAGTACCCAGGGTATTAATATCTGACAACGGACGTCAATTTGACAACGCGCCCTTCAGGGACTTTTGCAATCATTTTGGGATCAAGAATCACTATTCTTCACCCTCCCATCCACAGGCAAATGGACAAGCAGAAGTAGCGAACCGATCCCTGCTGAAAATCATCAAGACTCGGCTCGAGGGGGTAAAAGGGATATGGCCAGACGAGCTACCAGGTGTTCTTTGGGCCTATAGGACGACTGCACGAACTCCGATAGGAGAGACCCCTTTTAAACTAGCCTATGGGAGTGAAGCTGTCATACCAGCGGAGGTCCATATAGCAAGTCACCGAGTGAGGGAGTACCAGGAGAAAGACAATAGGGAACAACTTCGCCTTGACCTCGATCTTATTGACAAGGTAAGAATGGATGCAGAGCAAAGGACGGCAAGGTACAAAAATCTCATGGCCAGACAGCATGATGCCATGGTAAAACCCAGACGGTTCGGTGTGGGGGACCTTGTCCTCAAAAAGGTTTCCTTGGCGACCAGGAACCCAGCTCATGGAAAACTGGGACCCAATTGGGAAGGACCCTATAGGGTAATCAACTGCAAGAGGCACGGGTCCTACTACCTGGAAGCCCTGGACGGGCGGAAGTAAGAGTATCCCTGGAACGTGGAACATTTGAGAAGGTACTATCAGTGATGAACAGGGACAAGGGAAGTCAGTGGCAAAATTACAGCTATGATTTGCGTGTTTGCTTATATTTACTTTTGCTTTTACTACTATTATGGTGTGTTATGAATAAAAGTGCACTAGTTCTTAAACTTTTGCACTACTTACAGACCAGCTTATGAAAGACGAGGCTATGTACTTAAGTATCTTAATAAGGCACTAGCTTATAAGCATGTGCCGCGTTTGTGAACAATGTTCATGTAATAATATGGTTTGAATTTCTTATGTATTTGAATTCCAGTTTCCATAATAATACCCACGGACGAGGCAAAAGCCTAAGACAAGTAAAATCTTTGGACGAAGGCAAACTCGTCCAAGATTTCCTTTAAAATGAGGATAAAGCAAAGAGAAAAATGCTAAGGCATGCTCGTCCAAGCTTTCCTTAAAAAAAAGAAAAGGATAAGGCGAAGAGAAAAATGCTAAGGCATGCTCGTCCAAGATTTCCTTTAAATGGATAAAAAAAAAAAAAGCCAGTGGCCACTTGTCTAAGAAAGAAAGTAGGCAATAACGCATGACATTCCAACGACGAGCATATGGTCAAGACGTTGTGAACTCGTGAAAATACGAGTAATAATCGCCTAAAGGGCAGGCAAAATGATCATCATTGTCCTAAGCGAGTCGTCCATAAGGGAATCGTGTAAACGATCACCCAACACTTGGGAACATTGCTTAAAAAGCAATTGAATAAAAAATAAAAATGCGTAAACTCGTCCATGGAACAACAATAATGATAATCGAAAATAAACATTCATTAGACATTAAAGGGTGGACGACCACCGTCCAAAAACCCTTAAGAAATAAGCCTTGAAAGGCAATTGTTTATAAACTCGTCAAAAGTACTCCAGACGAGATAAGTGTACTCTTATACATTTAAAAAAAAAAAAAAAAAAGAAGAAGAGAAGAAAACACTTGAACAAAGAGTGATAAAATCTTCAAATAACAAAGGCATCAGGCATCAGGGTCATCTTGAGCAGGCCTGGTCGAGGCATCGTCTTCAACATTGACATCTTCAGAGCTAGTTTGAAGAAAAGAACTAGTAGCACCTCCTAGTTGAAGGACAATAGGGCTGAAATCAACTTCTGGAAACTTTTCTTTCGCCTCCATGCGAAAGTCTTCAAATCCAGCAGCATAGTTGGCGTCCAGAAGGTCGGTTAATTGCTTCGAAGCCTTGAATTCCTCCACAGCTTCGTCCTTAGCCCTCACAAGGGAGTTGTTTAGCTCGTCGATCTTCCTCTGAAAGTGGTCAAGACGAGAGTCTTTTTCCACTATGTTAGCCTTTAGCTCCTCGACGAGGTTCAGCAAACCCTTGGCCTCGTCCTTAGCCTTAGCAGCCGTCTCAGCCCAGCCCTTGTAATCGTCTCTGACCTCTTGGATCCTCCTCTCCAATAGCAGCCTCGTCCTGTCCAGCTCAGTAGCCTGCCTGGACGCAGCTATAAACTTGGACATGGCCTGCACAAGCAAATAAGAATTTTCGTATTAAGCAAAGTAAACAAGCATAAAAAAATAAAAAATAAAAACCAGTGACGAGAACAAATTCATATTAATTACCTTGAAAAGATCGTGGACACTTGAGTGTTCAAAATCTTTCAGGGACATGTTATAGCACGCAGCCACGTCCTCGTCAGACACTGCTTGTTGAAACCTCTCCCAGGCCAAGCCCTCACTCTCAAGAAGGTTAGGCACAACGTCAACGGGAAGCTGGGACGAGGTAGGAACACTGGTTTTGGACGGAGGAGGGTGAATAGGCTCAGACGACTCCACGTCGAGGATCTGGACGGACGGCGATTGAGGAGAAGGAACAGGGATAGCCGGAGAGACGACCCCAGGCTTGGACGACCTCTTGTGCTTGGCTCTCCGGCTGGGGAGGTTTTCAAGATTGATGGCCTTTGACAGGCTTCTCTTGTCGCCAGTAGCAGGACGAGCCCTAGTCTCGGTGTCTTGCTTACCATGCTCGTCTGCGACTCCCTTGCCTTTGTTTCCTTCATGGTAGCCATCCCTAAAATAAACAATAATAATAATAAATATAGGTGAATAAGTCAATAAATGTGTCTAAGACGACGTGAAAAAAAAAGGAGGGGAAATGCAAGACAAGAACTCACGCCGACGAACTGTAATCTCATGGGCTAAGGCTTCTGGAGAGGGCTCTGGGCCAAGTCCCCAAGTCGCAAGACGCTGGAGGGTGACCTAAGAATGGAAGTCCCTCTCTGGGTGAAGACGAGCCTTCTGAACGCGTCCCAGATAGAACTTGTTCAACGATGGCCTTATAACACCTGCAATAAAGACGAGGAGTTTAATAGAAAGAGATGTAATAAAGGTAATGTTATGGTAGTGGTAAGCATACCTTCAGGACGAAGGTTCCCTATGTCTCCTGTATAGGGGGGAAACGAATCCCTGCTCAACTCAATAGGGCGTCCTGCCCAAAAACCGGAGACGAAGAAGAACTCCGTCTTCCAACTCCTATCTGAAGTAACCAAAGATTTTATAATCCTACAATCTTTTCTCCTGGCCGTAAACTGATAGAAGCCACGAGATTGACTAATTTCAGAGGGTTTATAGCAAAAAAGGAATTCGTCCACGGTAAAAGCACAATCCCCTTCAAAAACCTCTCTCCACAAAACTTGCATAGAAACGACTAGTCTCCATGCATTAGGATTTAGCTGACACAAACCTAAACCTAACCTAGTAAGCAACTCCCTAGCAAAAGTGTTGAAAGGCAGCCTAAGACCCCCTAGAAGATAGGCTTCATAAACCCCAATGCCAAAGTGAGGTTGGCAACACCACTCATCGCGGACGACCAATCTAGGATTTAGCTCGTCTGGAATTTGGTACCAGCTTCTAAGGGACGCTAATTTTCTCTCGTCTGTCTTGCCCGGAACCCTTACAGCATAGCTGTAAACATTCTCAACCTCGTCCTTCTGAGTGGAAGAGGGCGCACTAGAGGGACCAGCCCTAGATCCAAATGTCACTCTCGTCCTAAATTCCTCCTGGAAAACTTCTAAGGGAACCCCAGGAACCCCAGAAACATACTCGTCTGTGGTATTACCACCGCTACTACTGCTATCACTACTAGAACCACTATAGCTAGTTGTGTTGCGATATTCGTCTATCTCCCTATCAACACTATTGCTAGACGAAGAAAAAACCTCGGACATTGTGGAAATGTAAGGGAAGCCTAAAGACGAGCGTAGAGAAAATACCTGGCTCTAGACGAAGGAAACTAGGGACACTGGAATACTCCTAGACGAGGCGATGGACGAGAGATGTCAAACGAGAAAATTAGAAAAATGGAGAGGGTATGGGAGGAAATCCACTATTTATAGGCGTTGAAAAGTGAAACCCGAAACGAAATATTCAATCAGGGAGAACCACATGGCAACTTCCTCAAAAACTCAAATCGACATAATGGTTAACCAAATAAGTGATGACACGTGGCACAATTTGGGGCCGTTGGAGCCCCACCCTCTACCTTGAGACACGTGGGATGATATGTTGAAGCGTGTTCAAAAACCAAAGAGCTTTGGACGACCCTTAAACAGGGGCAACTGATAGGGTACTGATTTTGTATATCTCCAAGTCGTCCATAAAGGTCGTCCGTAACCCGACTGGAATTGTAAACACCCTCTGGAACCTACCTGCAACTACCTCATCCAAGCAAGAAGAGCTCTGGACGAGGTAAGCACCACCAAAGAATAGGAGCTCGTCCAGAGCACGGACAACCTCGTCTTGGAGGAGTTTGTCTGTCAGACGAGACAGCCCCTGCGCAAGTGCCAAAGTATACTTAACTAAGGAATTCCAGGACGAGAGTATCATACTTAGGAAAATCTCCGAATATAATGTGATAATTCCTTATCCCACGCATAACTGTCAGGTATCCGTTGTGAAATGGAAGCAATAACTCCTAAACGGTTATGGGAGTTACATTTGACCCTTGCGCCTCCTTGAATCCAGGGGAGGTTCCAATTTCGATAACCGTCTATGAAGGCACTATATAAAGACTGATTCAGACAAGGCAAAGGTATGTGGATTTTACTCCAAAAAAGTTGGAACTCCAAAAATATAGAGAGAAAAACTAACTTTGCCATCGGAGGGTTTTTGGCCGGCAGCCCCGGTCACCTTTGATTCGCTTTTCTTTTTTCTTCAGGCCGCAGAGAGAGCAAGTAGTCCTTTCAAGTCCGAAGCATCTAGCCTACTGATCTTCTTTGCATCATCACTTCTAGTTCCTAATAATCATGTCCGACTTTGGTCATGCTAAGTTAATGTTTTAATTACTATTTTCGTTCCTTTATGCTTAAAAGGTTGTTCTAAGCCTTATATAAGCCTTTTAGCTAAATTAAATAAAATCAGAGTGTATTTTTAGATTAAAAAGCTTTGTGCTTCAAAAGATGGATTTCTTATTTTAAACTCTTATCCCTTTGGTGGATTCTTTGGGTGGCAAGTTTTGGTTCTGTATCTCTTTAGGTGGTGTTTTTCTGTATCCTATAGGGTGGTGAGTCATTTATCCCTTTTATTTATAAAGTGTTAGGTTCAAACTATCATACCATATTACATTCCAACCACCCTTCACTCCCTTAGCAGATCAGTTTGGTTTACCCTATACAATTCCAATATCAGTTAATATCAGAGTTTTAGTTCAATGGCTAGACATCATCGACATGGAAATAATGTTGAAATACCTGAGAAAGATCATCAAGATTTTGAAATAGATGATTTAAGGAGACAACTCCAGGAGCATTTGGAGTTTTACGAAAATGAAGGACAAGGTCCTAGACATCATAATTCAAAATATGAAGTTGTTAGCAATGATGAAGACGAGAATCCATTTTTACTATGCTCATAGTCATTCCTTCGATGGGAGCACTCCACCCCATCCTCGTCATCTTAGAAACTTACAACGAGGTTATGATATGAAGGTGGACATTACAAAATTTGAAGGGAAAATGCAACTTAATGATTTCATTGATTGGCTAACTACTGTTGAGTGAATCTTTGATTTCAAAGATGTTCTAGAAAATCACAAAGTAAAGATTAATGCTATCAAGTTGAAGAAACATGCTTCAATCTGGTAGGAGCATCTCAAATGGCAGCGACAACATGAAGGAAGAGATCATATTATGACATGGGAAAAGATGAAAAAAGAGCTCAAGAGAAAATACTTTCCTGACCACTATAAATAAGATGATTTTATGAAATTTCATAATTTAAAACAAAAAGAGCTTTCTATAAAGGAGTATATAGAGGAGTTTGATCATCTTATGTTTCAATGCAATATTATAGATACAGAGGAGCAAATGATAGCCTACTATCTTGGTGGGTTACGTGTTGAACTTAGTGTTATGGTCCAACTATAGTTGTAGATAATGTATTTTGTCTGCCCTCGATTTACTTGCCCGACCCCTAAAATTTCAAAAATATTATCTTTTCTCCAAGGGGCCGCAGAAACACGTAGATTGACATTACACAACCTATTCGAGCATTGGAATACTTGAAGTGCCATTTCAGGCCAAATTGACCAAAATGCCCCTGGTCAACCCTGGGTTGACCTAAAGTAAAAGTTGGTCAAAATTATCCCAAAATGACATTTTTCATATTTATACATCAAAAATGAGCTACTCAGTTATTTTAACCAACTTTGACCAAGTTTGGCTAAGGTTGACTCCTAAGGGCATCAAAAACCCTAATTTTGATCCGACTGTCAAAACAGGTTAGGACTAGTGTCATTGTGAAGACTATCAAATTCCCTTTTCAATGACTATTCATGGGTTGAAATCATAGTTAAAACGGTTGAGATATCTAGAAAATCGTGAAAAGCACATAAGCACGCTACTTGAGGCCATAACTTTTTATCCAACTGTTGGATTTTTCAATTTCATTAGTGTTCTAAAAACTAGACATCGAGAGCTTTCCAGGGACACCAAGATCAGCTCAATCCAAGTCTGAGAAGGCCTTCAAATACACTTCCAAATTTGAACTGGGAAAAGGCCAAAATTGCTGATGTCAGCAAGGTGGTTGACGGCCTTTCAAGGTTCACTGGAAGCGGAAAGGACACTTTTTTACTATAAATGCCTTCAGACCCCTCATTTTGCCACAAAAAAAAAGAAGAAGAAGAGATTTTTGGTTAGTTTTGGGTAGAAGGCATTTATAGTAAAGAAGTGACGCTTGAGACTGAGACCTCTGTTGCTGAGAAGAAAACCACTAGTGTAAATGTTAGGATTAGTGCCCTTAAATCCTATTGTATGATGTTATGTATGATATTATGTATAACATTATGTATGACATGATGTATGACTTAATATTGTGATTGATAAATTTGTTTTATTATAATCTAAAATAATGGTAACATGAATATGAGACATTATCATATAGTCCATGAGATGCATAGTATGTGATTTATGTGAAAAGTCACAAAAGATATAAATCACAAGTTCTTTGTAAACTCAAAATTTGGTTTGTAGTCGGTGATGAAATTGGGTATTTTATCTGCGAAGACTATAACATATCAACTGAGATGATTTGTCTTGATCATGGAAGTGGAGACTTCTAGTTGATGTGTTGATATGTTTTAAGAGTTAAGACATATTGAACTGGACCGCTGTGAGATTTATTATTCTCCTAACAACTGTCAAATGAATTATAAATCTCACGACTTCTATTTACATGAACTCTTAATCCTAAAAGGGTAATGGACCTGATCATGAAGTGTAGGTTGCTTTGATATATCAGGAGTAAGATCTATCCTAACGGTCAAAACCTCAGTATGTTGGGCAGTCACATTTAGTGTTGATGGAACATATATTCTCAAGATAGAATTCATAATCTCTTAACGGAGATATAAAATATTCCCTTGAGATAAGTTTAATGGGTTCAGTTATTCAGAGAGTTAGGCCTAACCACATTGGTAAGAAGTTACTAAAGTATATATTTATGAAATTGGATTTCATAAATATATGATGAATAATTTTTAAAGGATTAAATCAGGTACTCAAAGATAATATGTAGTAATTTACAAAGTGGCAGTCTACATTCATGACTTTGTATTACTACGAATATTTTATGAAGGGGTTGCATGTATAATTAAGTCTTGGGATATAATTTATAAATAAGGTCTAGAGTGCAACTATATTTATATAGTGGTATTAAATATAGTTAATGGTAACTTTGGACTTGTCAAGAGTTAACAGAAAAGCCTAAGGCCCATTGGAGCTAGTGTCTTATTGGTCCCTTTTGGTCCCATTCCGAGCCACATACTAAAACCCAGTTGGAAAGGCCCAAAAGGCTAGCCCAATTAGATAATCATTTATAAGGAAAGAAACATACCGAATTTATTGATCAGTAGGCACAAAGTCTTCAATGCTGAGGCCCAGGCACTTGCAGTCTTCAAAGGACACACATTCAAAGTGCTTCCATCATCTATCAAAACCATCGGTATCCTCTTCCCCATGGAATCTACAGTAATATGCAAAGGATCATTGTCGTGCTTCCCTTTCTTAGTCAGATCCTTATCAGAATAGGAGATGGTGAGTTCCCTATTTAAGGACCCAATCATAGCATTCAAATCCTAGGAGGTTGTAGTTGTGGGGACTTGGATTTGGTGGAGTAGGTCTACTAGGTTTTGACGGTGTATGTATGAGGCCATGAGTAAACCCCATAGGGATATGTTGGCTTGTGTCTTTTGTTGTTGCTTGAGGACTTCATCTTCCTCGGCAGGTTTTTGTTGGGTAGATCTATTTAAAGCTTCCACTGGATTGTTGGTCTCTAAATGTGGGAGTTTGAAGTGTCTCCCCACCCCCCTTTATGATGTGGGCAATTTTTGTTGGATCATTGAGGTCGGTGTCTTAGGGTTTGAAGTGTCTCCCCCTATTGGTGGATGTTTGGTTATTTACTTGGGGTTTGAAGTGTCTCCCCCCTGTTTATGGGTATTTGGTTGTTTATTTAGGGTTTGAAGTGTCTCCCCCCATTTATGGATGTTGGATAATTGGATTGGGGTTCAAAGTGTCTCCCCCTATGTGTGGGTGTTTGGTAATTCTCAGGTTTTGGTACTTCATTCCATATGTCATATCCTATAGTGGTGGTAGATGTCCTATCCATTAATTCTTCCCATGCCATCATGAAGCATTCAGGTAGGTCATAGATCAAGTCGGATGGGTCTTCCTTATTTTCCTTTTCGGTCATCAAGCAATTAATCCTAGTCCTTTTCCAAAATTGTGATTGGTTAAGGGATTATTAGTGATGCTAGGCCTTGTAGGTGGCGCAATCACCTTGTGCTCTATTAGGTCCTGAATTACATGACGAAGGACAAAACAAAGGTCAGTGTCATGACCAGGGCCAAGGTGGTAAGCATATCTTTTATTTACATCAAACTTTGAGGGCAAGGGATTTGGAATGGGTCTTGGGTATAAGGGTTTCAGTAACCCTTTTGCTTTTAGCCTATCGTACACTTGGCTTATGGGCATGTACAACTCATGAAATTCCTTCCAAGGTCTAGGCCCTTGTGGCACTTTCACAGGTGCAACAAGACCAATTAATTGATAAGGATCACTTTTATGGATGTTGGAAATTCTCTAGCCTTAGATCCTACATTCTTTTTAAACCTTGGTGGGTCATCAATCTTGATAGTTCCATTGTTTATTGCATCCTCAATTTGGGTTTCAGCAACAATTAAAGCTTTAAAATTAGGAAAGTATTGTGCAAACAAGTACTTGTGATATACAGGTAATAAATTCTTTACAACCATGGCTAACTATTCTTCCTCACTCGGCTTACTCATTATTTATGCGGCCTTAGCTCTCCACCTAGTAATGAAAACAGAGAAGGATTCCTTCGGCTCTTGCTTGATAGTCTCGAGGTCTCTTCTTGTGATGTCTACTTCTGTATTATACTTGTATTACTTGTGAAACTCTCGGCAAATGTCCTCCCAACTTCTTGCTCTTGCATCATCCAGGTTGAGGAACCACCTAGGAGTGGCTCCACTCAGTGTGTTTTGGAACATATGAGCAAGTACTTCCTCGGTCGCGCTTAAAGGCTGCATAGCCCTCATATACATCTTCAAATGGGACTTTGGGCAGCCGATCCCATCAAATTTGTCCAAGGTTGGCATTTTGAATTTAGGAGGTAGCCTTGCATTGGGGAAAAGTGAAAGGGTATCATAATATATAAGGTCCTCTATCTTACGAGCTCTTCTAATTATCTCCTCCATTTTATTCATCCTCTCGTTGATCTTCTTCTCACTCTCTACAACTGGCGGATTATGATCAGTCTTGTCCTCTTTTTGATTACTCTTCGAATTCTAAACTATTGCATCATACAGTTCATGTCTTCCCTTAGCTAGATTTGACTAGCTACCATGGTGTTGAGTAGCTCTTGGGTGTTCATAGGTTCCTCTGTGTTTGGGTGTTCTCCTTCTTTTGCCAAAGTGTGGGGAGCTTCAAACTTCATATGGCTTGAACTATCTTGGAGGTTGAAGATGGAGTTGTCATGTTGCAGCAGTGGAGTTTCTTCTATGCTTGACGGCTTCAATATTGTGATGGGAGTTACGGGCTTGGAACTGGAGCTACTAACTTGAGTATCGGGCTTAGGTTCTCTCCGCAGCCTTCCTTTAGATCTTGACCAAATTCTTCCCTAATGACAAGCTTGGTTGAGTTAATCAAAGCTAAGACCCCATCCACATCCATCAATCAACCAAAATAAACGCACACAACATACAATGCAATTTTAACTGGGACTAACCTAAGAATAGGTTCTAAGTCATTATGTTGTAGGGTGGGTTTGTTGTTTCATTGTTTCCTATAGCTAGGACGTTACACCTCCCAACTTGTAATGTAATAACATTGCATTGGTCCAAATGGCATGGTTTGTCCTTTACAGTCAACAAGTAATGATCCAGTGACCATGGGCTATGAGTTGGTGAGTTCACCACTAGGTACCTGAATCAAATGAAGATCGGTGATCCATGGTTACTACCACCACAAAATTGTTGAAAAGGGGTGCATACATTGTTGTTTTAATGGCACACACTATAACAGTTAGGGAAAGATTTTTACAAGCAATACATACAACAAATACCATACACCAAAATATCATACAACATCCCATCAAACATAAATAAATAAACAAAAAACTATGTCATGCAAAACCATGCAAAACAATGGTACACATTTGGTCACTTAAGTCTAATACGAAGCTTAGCTCTTGACATCCCCAGCGGAGTCGCCACTATAAGAGACCTTGAAAGTGCCTCTCAAAAAAGAGAGCATTTTGGTGTGCTTTTTAAGGCACCTCTCTTTTTAGGTAAGTGGTGTGGAGTCGCCAATTATTTTTTATACAAAAAAAAATAAGAAAATATAAATATGAAATACATGATTATATTGTTCTTCTCATTGATTGAATAATAAAATACATAATTGAAAAAATGTAAATTACATGGCTTTAGGTCCTCGTTACAAACTACTAAATAATTACATGGTTCTTTGTGCTAGTTACATTCTACCCCAAAATAAAATAAAGATAAGGCTTAGATCTACCTATCCAAAGACCTAAATCCGAAGACTAGGTTACAAAATGGAATGGTGTTAAGCACCCACTTCGCCCAGACAGAGTCTGGTCTTCTAAACTCTTGTGACCAATGTACCATTTATGCATGATATGTATGACATGTATACACATGAAAAACTAAATCACATAAGTTTATTTATGAATGCATCCTCTTCTTTGTTAAAAAATTCAAATCCGTTTTTGATAATAAAAACAAAAAGGTTTTTAATTTGTAACAAAAATGCCAGATCTGTTTTTATATGTGTAAAAACATGGTTTATGAAAAGAAAATTCAAATCTATTTTTATTTAATAAAACAAAGTCTTTTGGTTTGTCAAAAAATTCAGATCTATTTTTTGAGAAATAAAAAAATGGTTTTAACTTGGTAAAAGATCAGATCTGTTTTGTAGTGATAAAAAATGGCTTTTGATAATAGAAAAAATCAGATCTATTTTTCATGTGTCCAAAAAATATAGAAAAGATTTTTTGAAGAGAATTTCATTGATATCATAAATCTATGATATATAAACAAAACAGAACAAACATAAACACAATCATGCATAATATTTTTCTTTGTTTCAAAATTTGCATATGTTTAAAAAGAATCAGATTTGTATCTAAGAAAGATACAAATCAATTTTTAATTTAAGAAAAATTCAGAATTGCATCTAATTAAAGATGAAAATTCATTTTTGATTAAGAAAAATTCAGATCTACATCTAAGAAAGATGCAGATTCGTTTTTTAATAAGACAAATTCAGATCTATATCTAAGAAAAATGCAGATCCATTTTTCATTAAGAAAAATTCAGATCTACATCTAAGAAAGATGCAGATCATTTTTTATTAAGAAAAATAATTGGTTATATGCAAATTATTGAAATTAAGAAAGAGATTATAAAAAATAAAGATCATTAAAGCATTGGTTAACATTCATATTAAAAATAAAAGAAGACATGCATCATCATAAACAAGAAGCATAAAAGAGAATAGAGTGATTGAAAACAACTTCTTGCATGGGCATTCCTTGTTCTCGAGAGGATGTTTTAGGCTTCAAAGAAATTTATTCAATTATCTTTGAAACCTAAAAACCCTAATTTTGGCAGCAAGTATCAGAAAAGATTAGCAAATATAAGCACTTGGAGAGTCTAAAAACATATGCCTCTAAGAGCACCCAAAAATAGTCCTTGAATTATAAGATCCAGTCCCTATTTATAGAGGTCAGAAAACTCTTAAAAATAGCTCTGATGTGTAGAACACGAATCAGGACTCATCCTTTTGCGAAAAGATCGAAAAGGGTATGCCTTATCGTCACCCGAAGGGTGTTGGACCAAAGCCCCAAAAAGGCCAATTCGGAACTTTTAAAGTGCCGTTCGGCACTCCAAAAGTGCCGAATGGTACCTTGGATGTGGAACACACTTTCGTGTTAGGGTGAGTTTTGGACTCTCTTTCTAGGGTTTTTTGATCCAGTGTTTATATCTAAACGTGTTTTCATCCTTAGTCTATGATTTTTATCTCTTCTATGGATAATTCAAACGTTTTAGGAACAATTATCTTGAACAATTATCTTGTAGATAAATCCCTTAAAATAAATCTTGATAAAATTCAGATTATCCATAATTTTATTGTTATCCAATCATCCGTTTTATTCCTATGCATGCAATCCTATTTTAGACACTAATTATCAACCAATCACAAATTTTTTTAATTAATTTTAATTATTTAATCAATCAAAATTAATTTAAATTAATCGTGCATGGTCGACTCTTCCTAGACACAATGCATGTTGACCATGCAAACTTGATCAAGCGATATCTTTCGATCCTTTCAATCCGATGGTTCGATTTAGAAACCAGACATATCGTTGTGACCATTAGAATCTCAATATCATTTTTATGATATGCAATGAATAACTGATGCATGCAATGCAAGAACAAATTGGTGCATGTAATACCCTTCCCTTTCCACTCCATGCGATGCTATGTTTACCATGCTTGTTTGTGTCACCCGTTGGCTTTCTATGCATCTTTACACGTTTGTTTACATGTCCATGCATAAGTCTTGGTTGCTAGTGTGTCGTCTATGCTTCAACACAATGAAGTTATGGCATTCGATCCAAACCTACATTTGTCCCTCGCAGACACCACCTTTTGTTTGCTTTCTTGCTTGTTTGCCTTCTCGCTTGTTTGCTTGCTTTCTTGTTTCTATGCTTTCCATGTCTATCATGCTTATCTGCTTTATGTCTCTTTCACATGCTCTTTGCATCTTTTTCCTTCCATTGCTTGTCTGCTGGTTTCTTGTCTTTGCCTTTGCATGTACACACATGGAGCGAAGACGCATGGAACTAGGGCATGGTCTCCCAGGTGCAAGCAAAAAGGGCGAGGATGCGAGCAGGTGTATAGAAGCCAAGCATCTATGTTCAGTAGATTTAGGGGGTCTAGCCTTTCCCTTTTGGTTATGTACTCTTTTAAACCCCCTTCCTTCCTCCATTTTTTCTTTCTTAGATGGGTTGTATTAGGTATATGATGTCGTGTACCATTCTTCCTCATCTCTAAAGTATGGCGACCCCTGTTTACTTTCCTGTACCTATATTTTGGGCCATGCTCTAAGGATGTAGGCATTTACTTTCCCACTTTATGTGCTTGCATTGTGCATGATGTATGTATGTATATACCTATTTGGCCCTTCCGGTGTAATTGTCATAGTCCATATCACCTAAGGCAAAGCGATGCCTAATTTCTGCCGTGAAAGTTAGGTGATATGTCGCTGAATTTTCACCATGGAAATCTGGTACTTTGCCCAAATGCCTTAGGAAAGCATAGAATGAGATCACACCCATTCAAAAGCCAAACCTCAAAGCCCCCATGCATGCAAAGCCCTAAAATCCAATGCCAAAATCATATTTTTTTACTGTCAATCTCCAGAAATTAAGGTTTTATAAAAAATTTAAAAAAAAAATGACTGTCCTTGGACAGTCTTTGTGGGGTGCCTAACACCTTCCCCACACATAACCAAACTTCCAGACTCAAGAATCAAGATTTTTTACCATCCACATTAGATTAGGAAAAATGCCATTTTTCTTAGCCTAGGATTGGTAATAAAATCAACTACAAACAGGTGACCAATAGGGGAAAGTGTTTTGTAACAGGTGCACCCTTTTTGCTTGCGCCAAAGAAATTGTGCTCTACTATAGGTTTTTTCTATCCTACTTGCACAACATCCATGATTAAATTCCTAGGGAAAGCAACCCCGTTGCTTGTACATGCTAGATAATACCCCATCCCTAAGGGTTTACAACCCTACAAGGGCACTCATGCATACACTAAATGGTTTCGTCACTTAATTGTGTAAAGATAAAATCTATGGCAAGTTACCAAAACTTCCCAGGAGGAAATGCTACTGAAAAACTGTCAAGAATCCCAAGACATCATAAGTTCAACAATTCTCCCAAGAGAGATCCAAATCATCAAAGAGATCTAAATTGCCAAGAGGTGCAAGTTGTCAAAAGGTCCTAGATGTCAAGAATCCAAGGGCTACCCCAAGAGATCCAAAAGTCCAAGAGATCCATGTTGTCCAAGTTACCAAGAGATCCAAATGTCCAAGAGCTTCCTCGAGAAGTCCACATCATCTAGAGCCAAGTTTTTCCTTGTAATCGCATTTACTTGTATTGTAGAAGGCCCATTGGTGGAGCCATTGAACTCAGCATTGTAAAAGCAAACCTTGTACAAGCATTCTGTTTCCATTTAATCAAAAGTAGGGCCCATCCCGAATTTTCTAGCATGTCATGAAAGTTTCAGTTACTTGCCAATCTTGTGCATTAATCTTGCATTATAGTAGAAACTCACCATGATAAATACTCGTTCAAGGGTGCAAAGCCAATTTTTTTTGAAAATGGTAGGCGCATTTCAAATAGCAAGGGCATAAACTAACTTGATTTTGGTGTTGTGTTTCCACATTTTCAAATGCACCCCATTTCATTCACCTCTTATTCATTCTCAGGATCAAAAGATTGCTAAAAAGAAACAAATTAAGCTACCACCAAGTCATGATCCCATTGTCACTAGGTCTCGTGCAAGAGTGGTGTCTACTAGTGGTACTTCTCCCCATGAGGAAAATGCTTAGGAAATTGCTCTTTTAAAGGAGCAAGTGGCAAAAATGATGTGTATGATGCAACAACTGGTTGTAGGTGGAGGACAGAACTCCTCTGGTCATAGTCAAGGGGGTCCCCAAACCAAGAACGAAAATCAGCCTTCACTAGGACAGGATCAGGGCCACAATATTCTGCCCTAGGGAAATGACCAAGAAACAAATCCTTCTAAGGACAAGAACCCCGAATCTGGGATTGGCCAAGTCAAGAGCCAAGTGGAAACTCTAGCTAAGAAGCTTTGTATCATAGAGGGCTCCAGCACCCATGGAAGTGGTGATCTAGATAGTCTGACTAACTTCCCTCAGGTCATTATGCCTCCCAAGTTCAAGGCACTAGAGTTCGTCAAGTATGATGGTACTGGAGATCCTTGCGCGCACTTGCGCATGTTCTGAAGGAAGATGGCTCCTTATAGGGATAATCACCCTTTGCTTTGCCAGATTTTCCCTGATACTTTGACCGGCCTCACGGCCACATGGTATATGAGACTGGAAAAGACATCTAGCTAGAGGGAAATGGCCAACTCTTTCCTAGAATACTACAGGTTCAACACCGAGATAGCTCCTGAACGGTCCTTATGAGAACAGAGAAGAAAAGTGGGAAATTTTTCCAAGAATATACCTAGAGGTGGCGAGAGCTAGTCGCACAAGTGCAACCCCCCATGATGGAAAATGAGATGATCAAATGGTTCATTGACAACCTCAAACCTCCTTACTATGAAAAGATGATTAGTACCCAAACCACTCATTTTGCTAGCCTTATCCCCATTGGGGAGCATATTGACGAGGGTATTAGGAGCAAGAAGATCATGGATCCAAATCCTTGAGTTCCATGGTTTAACAAGTCAAGAAAATGATAGGTTGCAAATCTAAGGAAGCTGATGTGCACATGGTCGATAATACATTAGAAAGGCCTAAAGGTATTATGGCTGCTTATGCAACCTCAGCTACTAAACCTTATCAGCAACACGCACATTCTATTCAACCACCTAACCAAGCCTTTAATCAAAGAGGAGGCCAGACCCACCTCATCCCTTAGGAAGGAAAACCAAAAGTACACTCTGTTACCCATGCCCATGGTAGATCTCTATGCTTGCCTGCTGAAAAGGATGCTAGTGACCCCGATGTTTGCCATGCCCAAAGAAGGCCATCCATCACCTGGCTTTGATCCATCCAAGAAGTGTGAACACCATTTTAGGGTTGAACGACATACCCTAGAAGAATGCTACCAATTGAGAGACCGTGTCCAAGATCTCATTGACAGCAAGTTGATACAGTTCAACAATGCAGCTACACCGAACATCATCACCAACCCTTTGCCTCCCCATCAGGAAGGGAATGTAAATGCCATCATCACAGTGGAAGAAAGGGTTCTAGATTTCTCCTTACTGTCATTCCCATGGAAGGCCCTGCTCCAAGCCTTGGTCCAAGAGAGCCACCTTAATCTTGAAGGTATAGGAACCCTAGGATTTGATTGGGGAATCCACTCATTCTATGATAGTGCAGACAAGCATGCCCTGTTTGATTGTAGAGTGCTCCAAGCATAGGTTCAAAGTCTAGCTGATCGTGGTATTATCTAGACTGAAAGGGAAATTGTGCGAAGAGATGATTGCATGGCAGCCAGCCTATGTCCTCTAGCTACCCAGTCAGGAACTAACTGCAATGCTATATCAATCGGGTCAAGGAAAGATTGGGACTAATATCTACAAAAGTGCCTTGGTAAGGTTACTTCAATGCCTCCCTCTTCAGTAGTCATTGAGAAGATCACAGAATCATCTACAGATTTAGAGTCATCAGATTCAGGAAAAGGGCAAGCCCCACCAGCCATCGAGGGATTCACTCCATTGTCCCTGCCAGTCACAGGGCCAACTTCATCATTAGTTTAGGAGGGAACCGCCATTGTCCCTGCCATCCAAGGTTTCAATCCTTTTATTTTGCCAAAGCCTACCTCAGGAATCTCTGGGGTATCTGGCTCAAAAGCCCTTGAAGCCATTCTACCAAGTCTGATGATCATTAATTTGAAGATATTCTCCATAATGCCCAATTTTCAAACTCAAGAGGGTCTTATCATTTGCATGCCGATGCCACTCCCTTGGAAATACGATGCCACTCCATAACCATCGTGTCCCCTGGAAATACAATGTTTCCTTGATCTCCACTTAAACCAGAAAAGAAGAGGTTTGCTCCAATATCTCTTCAAGTCTATCTGGGCTTACTAGGAGTTGTCGTTGCTATACTCCTGAAGAGCTAAAAAAGAGAAGGAAGGAGATTGGCAAGGGTACAACTGAACCTGTCAAGAATAGGGTTACAACTGAGGAAGCCATGGAATTCTTGAAAATTATTAGAAACTCAAAATACAGTGTGATTCAGCAGCTAAACAAGTCGCCAGCTCGGATTTCTACCTTAGCACTGCTGCTATCCTCCGATGTCCACCATGAGGCTCTCTTGAAAGTCTTGAAAGAGATGTGTGTTCCTACAAGTATCACAAAATCTTCCTTTAAGGGTATGGTCTCAATGGTGTTGGCTACTAACTAGATTTCCTTTATAGATGATGAGCTGCCACCAAAAGGTAGATAGCATACTTTGCCTATGCATATTATGGTAAAGTGTGAAGATATGATCGTCTCTAGAGTACTAATTGACAATGGATTAGCCCTAAATGTTTACCAAATGTCTACTATAGAGCGTTTGAATATGGATACCTCTCTTGTTTGCCCTACCACCATGATTATTAGAGCCTTTGATGGCACTATCCAGGAGGTGAAAGGCTAGATCGAATTAGCAATTGGAATTACCCCAGGTCTTTCATGGTCAACTTCCAAGTCATCAAGGTGGATTCCCCATAAAATATGCTCCTAGGGAGGCCTTGGCTACACGCCACGGGTGCGGTTGCTTCTACCTTTCATCGGAGACTCAAGTTCCCCTCCGAGGATTAGATTATCACTATTATAGCTGAAAAGCCCCTAACCATCTTTAAGGAGACTTCTATCCCCTACATTGGTGCTAATGCCTTGCCGGATGTAACTTTCCACAGTTTTGAGCTAGTCTCCATGATTTCCAGAGCTTCAGAACTTGATTCCGCATGGCCTTCCTCTACTTTAATGGCTGTCAAGTAGATGCTCAAATTTGGCTATCGGTTAGGCCAAGGCCTCGGTGCCATAGGACATGGGAAGGCTTCTTTGATCGAACTCTCGGACAACAAAGGAGGATTCGGTCTAGGCTACGACCCCTCCGATGAAGTACTTTTCCAAGCTTCTAGAGGAAAGAAAAGGAAGTGCACTGACCAAGGGATGTCCATTCCCTACATCAGGGTCACTTTTCTAGCTCTGGCCGAGATCGTCAAATTAGAAGTGGTACAGGAATCGTGCGAGGAGAAATCAAATCTAGCTTTTCTCATCCATCTTTTCCCTGAAGAATTCTCGGTAAATGCTATCATATCCCCAGGGGATGATCTAACTTCTACCATCCAGCCTTGTGTGCCAGGCAAGACAGTAGGCCATTAGACCATTGAGCCTTGCTTTGTGGTTGCACTGGCTGAGTAAGGAGTATTCCATCATTATGAGGTTGGGTCCTCCAATTGCCCGAAAGAGTTGGAATAGCATATCTAGTTTGTTTTGCGTGTTTACTTCCTATTTTCTACATGTTTGCATTTCCTCAGTTTATTTCCCAAAAAAAAAAAAACATTTCCTTTTTATCATTATCAAGCATGAACTTTGTTATCCCCTATCTATAACCCATTAATGAAAATTATCTAGTGTATTATTCAAGAAATCCTTGCATTTATCTCTTTATTTGCTTTCCTATGAATATGTGTGTGCAAATTATCTTATGTTTCTCTGTATATGTTCTATTCTATAGGATCTATTCTAATTCCCAAGCAGATACATCGTCCGGTTGCCATAACAAGAATATTGATGACGTGAATGAGACAATAAAGTTAGATCATGATGTTAAAGGATTAAAGGAGATTCCAAGTTTGCCTTGTGATATTTTGGAAGCTTTAAACAGAGAGAGAAAAGGGTCCAAGCCCAACATAGAAGAGGCAGAAGTGGTTAACCTTGCCGACGAAGGTGAGAATGAAAAACCCGTGAAGAAAGGGAAGATTGGGATGAAAAGGACAAAGCTGATTATGAAAGGAACAAGCAATTTGAAAAAATCACAACGGAAACCATAGCCATGAGAAAGAAGATGGAGAGAATGCAACTAGCCTTTTACAAGGCCCAAGGAATGGATGATTGTCTCTATAACATTAGGGGTATATGCTCCAAGACTCTTATTGCACTAACTCCAAAGTTTAAGATTCTCGATTCGAAAAAAATTTGATGGAACTGGAGACCAGAAGCAATATCTTAGGTGGGACATATGCATCGCTAAAATGAAAGGATTGGATAAGAATCAAATTTGCATGCATTTCCCCTCTCACTCACAGGATGTGCATCAAGATGGTACTATAGTTTGGATCCTAGCAAAACTAAGGTTTGGAATGAGCTAGTGGAGTTTAAGAGATCAATTCATCTTCAATACCATGATTGATGTGACTTTAAGAGATTTGGAGACCACTAAGCAAGGAGTAGGGGAAACATTCTTTGAATATATGACAAGGTGGAAAGGGAAGGCATCTAGGATGGTTAATAGGCTGAATAAGAAAGATCAAATTTGCATGATTATCAAGAATTTGCTTTCAACATATAATAGTAGGCTCTTGTCATCGCCTATTAGTTCTTTTGGAGAGTTGTGTGATTGTGGAACTAGGATAGAGAATGCCATCAACAATGGACAATTGGAGAAGGGTAAGAGCAAACCTCCAATTGAGAAGGAATATAGAGGAGAAACGACTACCTCAAAAGCTCCTAATCCCATGAATGTAAGTGCTATCATACCTCAACAAACCTTAGCTGACCCAAGCTTCACAAAGAAAGCCCACCTAGAGTTTTTTGACCTAGGAATGACCCTTGCCTAAGCATACCAGAATTTATCTTCCAAAGGATTCATCAAGCCTTTAGATCCCACACCCATGCCTAATCTTGTGCCTCCTACTTGGTAACTCAATGAGTATTGTCACTTTTATTAGAAATCTGGCCATAAAACCAACAATTTCTTCCACCTTAAACATGAGATACAAGACCTCATAGACAATGGAACCCTCCCAAATCCCAATATTACCACCAGGCCTAGCATTAGGAAGAACCCTTTGCCTGATTATCATAGAGCTCCTCCTCCATATCAAAATTAGATGCAAATCGATGAGATTGAATAGGATTGTTCAAAGTTGAAAGAGACTGTGGAAGTTAATGAAGTAGAAGTCGAAGGAATATGGGATGAAGAAGATAAGGTTTTGAAGAATGTAGTGGCTGTGTAGGGGATACTTTCCAAAGGAATGATCGAGCTAAAAAAAAGAGTCACAGAGGACAATGTGGCCAATATTACTAGGAGTGGGAAACACTACAAACCATCATTTTTGGGGAAGGATCATCCTAGTATGGATATAGGAGAAGGGTCCAAGCTCACGAAACTTAAAGGGAAAGAAGAGAAAGGGGAAGAAGATTGAGTTTTGACTCATCTGAAGAAGACTTAAGCTCATATATTGGTATGGGGCTTGCTTATGGCTTCTCACAAGCATCGAAGTGCTCTCTTGGATGCTTTGAATGGAAAGGAGGTACCTATAGAAACTATACCACATGAAGTGCTATCCCACATGAGAGTTGAGGCCCCATCTCATCCTCTTCTCACCTTTTCCAATGAGGAACTTTCCCTCGAATGAGCCACTCACACTAGAACTCTACAAATCACCATTGGGTGCATAGGCGCCGAGGTTCCTTTGGTGTTGATTGATAATCATTTTGCATTGAATGTATGCCCTTTCAGGACCGCCCTTACCATTCGCCTAGATGTGGAGACCAATATACCCTCCCCTTTGACCGTTAGGGCATATGATATTACCTTAAGAAAAGTAATAGGTACTTTCAAAGCTCCTTGCAAGATTGGCCCAATAGAGACAATTCTAGAATTCCATGTCATGGACATCACTCTTAACTACAACCTTCTCTTAGGAAGGGCATGGCTTCGTCCTATTGGGGCTATTCCCTTTTCTCTACACCGAAAGATGAAGATTTCATGGAAGGGAGGAATTATTGTAGTGCTTGGTGATGGTGAGATCTTAGCACCAATTTGTGGACTTGAGGAAGGTGAAGGTGAGCTCCAAATGAGTGGCTTTGATTTTATGAACATGGCTGATTATGGATTGAAGGATGAAAGGTATACTTCGGATTTGGTCCCCTATTATAGCCATGAGGTGATTGCAATCATGAAGAACATGGGGTACATGCTTGGTATGGGTCTTGGAAAAGAAGGAAAAGGGATGGCTAAATTTTCCAATTTCAAGACTCAACTGATCAAGGAAGGTTTTTGAATCTTTGAAGGCTATGATAGAATCAAGATGATCCTTGGTACCCTTAATGGAAACTTTGTGAAGGAAAGGGGAGACTTCCCTTTTTGTGGCTCCCTTGAACTTTAGGTAGGTAAGGATGGAAAGGCGTATCTGGGTTGGGAGATATTCTTCAACGAGAAGCTCACCTTTAAGGAGAAGCCTATGGTGGTGATCAAGAAAGTTCAAGAAGAAGTTGAATGGGTGGATTATATGGATGCTGAAGTATTGGAGACTATGTTGAAGATGGAGGGGGATGTGTTCTCCATCACTAATGAGGAGCCAAGTGATCCTTTTGCCTTCACTATACTTGTCGTGGGGACACTTAATAATTGGACTTGGGTTGGGTTTTCTAAAAATGTGGGAAAGAAAGTGTGTAATGCATGTCTCAATGTATTTTTCAACATTTTTAATAAATTCTGATTTGGCTTATTTTGATGTGTCCTATAAACTATTGGAAAAGAAAATTTAACCTATGGAACTAACTTTTGAAACTCTTAATTTGGGAAATGATGAGATTCCGCGTTTAATTAAAATTGGCTCAATCCTAGATGAAAAATAAAGAAAATATCCCAAAGAGTTACTCACCGAATTTTAGGAGGTGTTTGCATGGTCCAATGAAGATATGCCTGGTATTGTTCTCGAGATAGCCTAACATCACATTAAAACTCATGCTCACGTGGTGCTTGTTGTGGGTTCCCACTTTGGAAAAGGCCCAAGTCCAATAATCTTGAGAGGATCCTAGGCCCCTAAAGGATAGTGTAAATGGTTGGTGGACTGGGCTTGACTCACCATGGCTTTGTTGGACTGTTTATGAGCCAATCTATGCACAAGACATGGGCTCCACAACAGAAATATACATAAACATATATATATATATATATATATATATATATATTGATTAGACAAATAACTAAGAAATAGCAAAGGAACTAAAAAGTGCAAATAAAAGGAACGTTAGGGATCCCTAAAAATAGAGTGCGATAACATTTTCATTATATCAAATATTTGAATACATTGAGTCTCACTTAACTTGGATATATCACAAGGTTCAATAAAGTTCAAAATCACAAACTAAGATAGCTCTTTTGGGCTTCCAAGACTTGTGAGGTTTGAATCCCTTTGAATCCAAGTGTATCCTCCAATATTTCCGCAAGATCCCTCACGATATCTCACTCTTTCCATTATTGTATTTCAAGCTTACAACTCTCTTTTTTTTTATCTTTTCTGGTGTGTCAAGTGCTTCTTTGCTGAGTGCCTTTTGGTTGGAGCTTTGAATAGTGCCACTTCTAGGGCCTGTTTCTGCCATTGATCCATTCCTTGTACTTTGGGTACCAGAACCAATGTTATGTCTGTAACATTGGTAGCTAGTCTTTTCCCCCTTTCCCTCATTATTTCCCCTGTAGACACTCGATTTTGGACCCATAATTTAATATTGGAAGATGGCTAGAATGACCATTCATATACCCGAAAAATCATAATTGCACTACATGCATTAACTAATCCATGGCATATCATAAAAATGATCTTGAGACTCCAACGATCGCGATAATGTGCCCGATTCCCAAATCGGACTGTAAGATATCACATGATCAAGTTTTCACGGTCTGCATGCATTTGTTTTTGGTGGAACTGATCACGTATGATTAATTTAGATTAATTCTAATTGGTTAAACAATTAAAATTAATTAAATAATTTTGTGATTGGTTGTTGGGTTTTGTCAAAAATAAGTCTGCTTACATGGGAATAAAATGGATAATAAGATGATAAGGAAATTGTTGATAATTATGTCTTTTTAGAATATTTATCTATCAAATAATTATTACTTTAAAGACCAAATTATCAAGATAAAATGGATTAATTTTAGAATATGAATTAAAAATGCTTCTAGGTGCAATTCCCAACTCAAAAATCCTAAAAAAAAAGAGTCCAAATCGAACCAAAATTGGAAGAGGGGCTCGGCATCCAAGAGGGCCAGTCGGCATTTCCCAAGTGCCAATTGGCAGAAATTCGAGGCCTCAGCCCGAGAACCTTCTGATTAAGATAAAACCAATCTTTTTTTTGTTGTTGAAGTTTTGGGGTTGACAATGCATTCTAATTCAAACCTGATCTAATTCAGCTTATTTTTCAAGTATTAAACCTCTATAAATAGAGGAAAAAGATCAGAAACCAGGGCCCTTCTTTTTCTGACTTCTTTGGCCCCCTTACGTTAAATACATTCTAAAAGCTTTGGCTTAAGAACATCTTTTTTTGTATGTAAAATAGTTTAGATCTCAAAGAAGTGAAAACTTCTTTGATTTATAAAGTATTCTTCCATTGAAGGGCATATTGATGTGATAATTGCTTAATTTTGCATATTTATATCATTATTAGAAAGCATTATCATACTTATTTTGAGTTAATTCAAGTATTTTATAGTTGGTTTTGGAATAATGCCGAATAATCAATTTTGTGCTTAATTGAATTTTAATGCATGAATTTGTCTTTTGTAGGATAATGAAATTAAATAAGTGAATTTGTACAATGAAGAAAGCTCATGGAATTTAATTTTACAAGGGCCATGATGAAGTCAAAGAAGGCCAACCCAATTAGATTCGAGTCCAATTGGAGCAAGGAATCAAAGGAAATTTGCACCAAATCCAAGTCCAATTCGGATTAGGATTATAGCCTATGTACCAGTTAGTATTTGGAGCATATATTTCGGTTTAGATGTCCAATCAAGATAATTCAAGTAGGGCTGGAAATTTAACTTAAAGGGCTACAACTTTGTAGTTTACCAAAAGTCCAAATTATGAAGTTAAATGCGCCGAACATGTCGATTAAGTGAAGCCTAAAAACCTAGGATTTTTTCCAAACGGGTTTTCAACTTGTAATAAAATTCCTTGACCTATTTAAAGGCTCTTTAGGGAAAAATTCATGGGGGAACTACCATAGAATATAATTTAGGTTTTATTAAAGCTTCTTTACAGTTTTTAGAGTTTTATTTGTGTTATGGCTTACTAGAAGCCTTGCTAAGGTAAGACCGTAAAAGGTGACACCCAACCGTTTATTGGTATGTTCTTAACAATTATATATTGGTTTTAATGCTTATGTTTTTATGTTTTTTATTGTTTTACTCATCTAGAAAAGTATTTAGTTCTATATAATCCTTTGATTTATCATAGACTCCAGGCACGTTAAATGCTTAGTATTCCCTGCGAACTAATTCACTAGTTTTGTTTTGCCTAAAATCAATCAATTTCATGAAACTACCTTAGACAATTAATTCTTGAGTTTTTATTGTTAAATCACTGACTAAGATCAATTTCACTAAAACTTTCTTTTTAAAAACAAAAACAAATTGCATTTTCATTAAATATAGAATTTTTTCTAAACAAAATAGGTCTGTATTTTCATTAAATACAGATCTGAAAATTTTTCTAAATTTTTTTTTAATCTAAAATAGGTCTGTATCTTCATTAAATGCAGATTTGTAAATTTTTTCTAATCTAAAATTGGTTTGTATTTTCATTAATACAGATCTGAATTTTTTTTCAAGCATACAAAACTGATTTGTATTTTCATTAAATACAGATATGTTTTTTATAATAAAAATGGTTTTCTTCTTAAATAAAAATTGTAGATTTTGGATTTTCAAAGAGTGAATTAATTTTGAATTTAGGGATTTTTAATATGTTGTTGTAATGCCATGCATCTTTTGAAAGGCTATATAATGTTCATTTAGAGTCTAGAAGACCAGACTTTGTCTACGTGGAATGGGTGCCTAACACCTTCCCATTCTGTAACCTAGCCCCCGAACTAAGATTTTTGGATAGTAGACTAGTTTTTTTTTTTCTTTTTTATATATTTTGTTTTGGTAGATTGTAACTAGGATCAAAACTTTGTAATTTTTACATAGATTATATCTACGACCCTTGTAAAAGTTATTCTAACAAGTTGTATTTATATAATCAATTAATGAGTTTGAGCTATTTTTGGACATGTGCATTGTATTTCATTTTTTTCTTAGAAAAAAATAAGTGGCAACTCCACACAATTACCTAAAAGAGAGGTGCCCTAAGCCCCCAAATCTCTTTTTGAGAGCACTCCCAAGTAATGCGGTCTCTCATAGTGGTGACTCCACTAGGGATGTCAAGGGCTAAACTTCGTGTTAGTCTTTAAATGACCAATTATATACCCTTGTGTTTTGTATGAAGTTTTTGTTTGTTTGGTTGCTTATGTCTTGATAAGTTTGTATGGTATTTTGTTTGAATTTGCCATATTGGTTGTTAAAAGCTTTCCCTAACTGTCATAGTGTGTGCCATCAAAATAGCAAATATGCATGTACCCATCTCAACATATGGTGGTAGTAACCATGGATCATCGGGCTTCACAAGGGCCGCCTCTAAGACCTAGGAAGGAATTTCATGAGCTGTATATGCCAATAAGTCAAGTGTTTAAGAAACTAAAAGCAAAGGGGTTACTAAAACCCTTAGACCCAAAACCAGTCCCAAACCCATTACCTGCAAGGTTTGATGTGAGCAAGAGGTGTACCTACCATCAAGGCCTAGGCCACGACATTGACAAATGTTATACCCTTCATCATGCAATCCAAGATTTAATAGATATAAAGGTATTGCACCACCTACAAGGCCAAGCATCACCAATAATCCCTTGCCTAACTATAGTTTTGGGAGATGAAAGCTTGGATTTGTGTAAAAACGAGAGTTCTTCAGACCCCAATTTAAAAGATTACGGCTCGGTTGATTTTACTCTAACTTAAACTAAGTGCGGAATAGAATAAATGTGAGCAAACAAAAAATAAAACTACTTTAAGCCATATTTATCATATAACAACAGTAAAATGAAAGCTAAAAGAGTAGGGAAGAGAAATGCAAATACAAGATAACACGCCGATGTGTTATCGAAGAGGAAATCGAAGAACTCGGTGAAAAACCTCTCCGCCGCCCTTTAAGCGGTAAATTGATCCACTAGACAATAAGTTGGGATGCACGAATAGCAAGAGACCCTCCAAGCCTAATATACCCAATGCACCTAAGCCCTCTAAGCTGCTATTCCAATAAGACTTCTCAGAACCGTGTCTTGTCTAGCTTTCCAATCCCGCAATGTGCCCGATTGCATCTGCCAAAGCTTGGCTTCTTCCAATGCTTCCCAGCAGCAACAAACCTCACTTGACACTCTGATTGGGTGTGGTAAGTGTTTGAGCTATCAACCTCTCAAGGATATGGATATGGATATGGAGAGGTAGAAGTATGAGGAAAACCACAAAGAATTGTGTAGATGATTGTGGGTATAACAATCTCTAACTCTGAAGTGTGTATGCTAGGGTTTTCAATTTGAAGCACTCCTTACAATATATGGGTAATGTGGGTATATATATTGTGGGTGAAGACATAGTGGAGTAGATAAGCTAAAATAGCAAAAAAGAATGTTTCGCAAGAAGGCCTTAACCGTGAGATAGTCGCGAAAACCAGCTTTCACCAGATTGTCATGACTTTTCACATTCCAGTCATGTGCTCTTCACGTGGCTTACTTCGTGGGAAGTTTACTCGTAAGATACCCACAAAAATCACTTCTTCTTCATTGCAAGCTTGAGTCTTCACACTCTCCCTCACACACAACCCATACAATGAAATCCCATATAGAATATAGGGTAAACATGATTGAACAAAATTATAATAAAATTTGGCATGAAATTAAAGCCAACACAAAATAGTTGTAAATAACAACTTTACAATCTCCCCCTTTGGCTATTCGGTGACAAAACCCCTAAAACAAACTCGAGACTTAAACTTGATCAACGTAATAAGCAAGATATAAACTATGAAGCATAACTTGATCATACAGGAATAGTCATTAAAGAATAAGTACAATGAACATTTAACTAGTAAATAATCATCCGGATACACGTTGAAATTAAGGGCAATGCAAAAATCAATTGCATGTCCAAACGCACAACCAATGCAAAACACCAAAGTATTTGTATTAAGGATACAAGATCCAACAAGGGCACAAGTGTGTAGTACTAAAGATAATGTATGCATTAAACTAAAAGTACTTTAAAAAGCTACAAAGCAAGGATACATAAAACAAAGTACTACATAAAAATTGAAGTTTTAAACTAGAGTACTTTAAAGCTTTAAAAGAAAGCAATGTAAATAAGACATAGAACAAAAATTGTGCTTTTGATCTTAATCTCCAATGCTCCCCCTTCAATCTAGCTCTTTCTCCCCCTATCATTACACTCCCCCTATCATGAACCATCTCCCCCTCTTTGTCATGGAATTGCTAGTCTTCATCTTCCTCTAGATTCCTTTGAATTTGGTCCAGTTGAGTTTGGAAAGATGTGAACTTTGAGTCGAAACGGATGTGTTGGGAGTGCATGATAGATGCAAGTCCAGATAGCTTAGTGTTGATGTCTTGAATAGATAACATAATGTTGTCCAACTTCTCATCATAGGAATGAGAGCTAGAGCTTGAACTAGCATGAGGAGCATGACTCTCTTGCTTGACTCCCTTTCGAATGCGACCGATACTAGCATTAAGAGTACGAATGTTGATTGGATTTGGCTGTGGGTACGGGTTTTCATCTTCTAACAGATGAGTGCCTTAGAGCTTCAAAATTTTTGATATAAAGCAACAGAAGGAAGGTAGTTACTTGATGTAGATCTCTTAATTGTTTTGCTCAAGATGTGGAAGATATGAAAGGAAATATCAATCTCTTCATCATTGATCAAGTCATGAAGGAATAAGGCCCGACCGAGATTCATGAACTCGGTGCTTGAGAAAGGATAAAGGTTGTGGAACATGATTGTTGTGAGCAACCTCAATTCGGGTGATAGTGATGCGACACTCACCAATTTCCCATTGGAAGAGAACTCCTAGTTTTCTCCTAGCGATTCCCAAAGTAAGTCTTACTTCGGATTCAAATCATCATACACCGGTGGCTTTGGAAACATGGGTCGGTTGATGCACAAAATGATGGCAAGGTATGAGGGTCTGCCTGAGAAGTCCTTTCCTCTAACCCAACATTCGAGTTCATCTCCCTCGAAAATGGCATTTGCATAGAATTCCTTTACCATTTTCTTGTACAGTTCATCAAAGCTTGATAGAAGAAAATTCCAATCCTTAGTGGCAAACCACTTGGGAATATTCATATCGAGAAGAGATGCTTGCTCAGCTACCCTTTCAACCAACAAAGGAGCATCCTTGAAGTATTTCTCATACTCTTGAAATGTGGCATATGATCTGAACTTGTCAACATCATAGAACCTTGTTGATGAACAAGTCCTTTTTGACTTCGGGGTAAAGCTATCAAGATCAATCATGGGTTCTTTCCCTTTGCTACTACCCCCTTTCACAGTTGATTTCTTAAAGGGGGACATTTGCAAAAACATTGACAAAATACAGAGAAACAAGTGTAAAAACACAAAAACAAACTTGATTAGTACCAAGTTAGCCCATAAAACAACTACAAATTCCTAAAGAGAACATAAAAAAAGTCACAATATCATGTAATGTATGCTAACCATGTTATAACATTTATCTAGCATGAGTGATATGCAAAACATGACAAGTGAAAAAACGTGTTCAACAAGTGTGCATGTGGTGTGCATATGTGATGCATGATCAAGGCATGACAAAACACATATGAGTCAAAGTGTGTAAAACACACAACCAATGATCAAAACATGCATAAACATGGTAACCCCTAAAGTTTGATACTATCAGAGTCCAAAACAACACCAAAATGCCATATAAGCATTTTATCAAACACTTGGTATGCACCACTATAATTAACATGTAAACAATGCATGAACATGTGTGAATCTTGCCTACATACATGTTAAAATGCCACAAGGGGCCAACGCAAACACAAAAAAAAAAAAAAAAAAATGGGACAGAGCCCAATCAAGAAATTGAAAAAACTTTCACAAAATAGAAGATTCCCAACCCTTTTTCAAAAATATCCCAACTCATGCAAAAACCATAATCTAAGGCATTATCTTATGAAGTAGAGAGAAAAGATTGAATGAACATACCTTATAGATGATTAGGAGATGATTACTCCTACGATTTAGTTAGGTTTTTGAGATAAAAATAGGTCTAGGGTTGAGAGAGGCTTGAGGGAGGCAAAAGAAAAAACTGTCATGATCACCCCTTTAAAAACTGTCATGATCACCCCTTTAAAAACTGAAAACACGTGTTTTTCGTGGGATAGCTTCTCACGAAGTTACTCGCGAAAAATGCCACTAAAGCATAGATATTTTCATGGGATAGACTTGCTCACCAGACAGTCACAAAAGTTTCTATCTGAATAACATGTGTTTTCATTTTTTGCCTATCGCATTTTTGCGCGAAGAGCTTAGTCGCGAGCTTCTCGTGAAAATGCCTCTGAAGGAGTTTTTTTTTTATGAAAACATAAAAATGCAATATGAACAAAAACTGAAAAACACAAAAGAATAAAAACACTTTCAAAAACATATAAAATACTCAAAAATCTTTTTGGGTTTGATCGACAAGTAATTGAGTATACACATCACATTTGATCATGTACAATCACATAAATGAAATAAGCATTCATTGAACAATAGACTTGTGTGTTGTGTGTGTGTATCAAATGTGGAATAGTCCTTAGTCTAGAGTGAAGCTTCAATGATCAATTCAATCAAGTCATACATAACTAGTACTAAGTCAAGTGATCTATCTCAATTATAGAAATGAACATATACAAGAAAATGATCACAAAACTTAGAAGCTTTTCTATTTAGATTCTTACAACTTATATTGATCATATAAGAACATTACATCTCATTTTGAGATCGATGCCTGAAATTTTTGATATTTCAATTTTGTGAGTAAGCCTTTGGCTTTTTGAGACACCATACATTTCAATACAAGTCACTTTCCCTTTTTCCTAGTTAAATACTAGTATGTGTGATGGCTTTTGTAACTCATTATCTCTTTTCAAGATTTGACATTTGTTGAGCTATAGAGCAAAAACATAAAAACGTGGGAAGATATATAAGCACAAGTCTATGCATGAATCAAGGTCAACAAGACAATTGACTATTCATTCATGACAGGCTTGAAGATCGATTTACAACAATCACACATAGATTTCAAGTTTTTTCCCATAAAGATAGATGTGTATACAAAACAAGCTAAGCTCATAAATGTACTATGCCATTAGTACGAATGTACTAGGCCAAACTCACAAGTGATAAATGTTGGTAAATATGGTTTTGTATCTCATACAAAACACATAGCGGAAGCAACAAACAAGGATCTATTTCATTTATGATTGATAACGTGCACTATGTAAATTTCAGAATTTAAGAACAAGATAGCGTACCTTGGTGTGGTGAAATTCAAAACAAAAGATTAAAAGTACTTGAGAATACTTTTAATCTTCACTCCAATTCCACTTTACACCCAAGAAGTGTGGTCTCTCAATCAATTTCCAAAGGAGAATTATCGAGTGGCTTCACTCACACATACACACCATTTCACAATGATGTCTCTCTTTCTCTTTTTCTCTAATAAATTTTTTTGTATGTTTCTCCCTTTATAACTAACTGATTATCTAATTGGGCAGACTTATTGGGCCTTTCCAATTGGGCTTTAGTGTGTGGCTTGGAGTGGGGCCAAAAGGGACCAATAAGACACCAGCTCCAATGGGCCTTAGGCTTTTCTGTCAACTCTTGACAAGTCCAAAGTTACCATTAATTAAATTTAATACCACTATATAAATATAATTACACTCTATGCCTTATTAATAGATTATATCCCAAGACTTTATTATACATGTAACCCCTTCATAAAATATTCGTAGTAATACAAAGTCATAAATGTAGACTGCCACTTTGAAGATTACTACATCTTAATCCTTGAGTACCCGGTTTAATCCTTTAAGTTATTCATCATAAATTTATGAAATCCAATTTCATAAATATATATTTTAGTATTTCCTTACAAAAGTGGTTAGGCCTAACACTCTGAATAACCAAACCCATTAAACTTATCTCAAGTGAATATTTTATATCTCCATTAAGAGATTATGAATTCCATCTTGAGAATATATGATCCATCAACACTAAATGTGGCTACCTAACATACTGAGGTTTTGACCGTTACTTTAGATCTCACTCTTGATATATCAAACCAACCTACACCTCATGATCAGGTCTATTATTCTCTCAAGATTAAGAGTTCATGAAAATAGAAGTTGTGAGATTCATTATTCATTTGACAGTCATTAGGAGAATATTAAATCTCACAGCGGTCCAGTTCAATATGTCTTAACTCTTAAAACATATCAACATACCAACTGGAAGTCTCCACTTCCATGATCAAGACAAATTATCTTAGTTGATATGTTATAGTCTTCGGAGATGAAATGCCTAATTTCATCTCCGACTATGAACTTAAATTTTGAGTTTACAAAGAACTTGTGACTTATATCCTCTATGATTAAATCACATACTATGCATCTCATGGATTATATGATAATGTCCGAATATTCATGTTATCATTATTTTAGATAATAATAAAACATCTTTATTAATCACAACATAATGTCATACATAGCATCATACAATAGGATTTAAGGGCACTAATCCTAACAATCTCCCACTTGCCCTAAAGACTATTGTGCACTAATCTAACTCCCATTCCCTTCGAATGCGACTCAAAAGTCCTTTGGGGCAAGGTTTTGGTAAAGGGATCGGCTAGATTACTTGTACTATCAATCTTTGCTACTACTACATCTCCTCGAGCAACAAAGTCTCGAATAATGTGAAACTTTCTCTCAATGTGCTTTCCTTTCTTGTGATTCCTTGGATCTTTGGATTGTGCAACCGCTCCACTATTGTCGCAAAACAATGTGATGGAAACTTGCTCCATTCTCATAATACCAAGATCAGAAAGGAATTTCTTAAGCCAAACAGCTTCCTTTGCCGCCTCACAAGTAGCAACATATTCAGCTTCCATGGTGGAGTCCGCAATACAAGATTGCTTAACACTCCTCCAACTTATGGCTCCACCTCCCAAGGTGAACACACAACTTGAAGTGGACTTTTTGAAATCAAGATCTAACTAAAAATCTGAATCTGTATAACCAATGGGAATCAAATCCTCACTATGGTAAACAAGCATATAATTTCTCATTCTCCGTAGATACTTGAGAATATGCTTTACAACTTGCCAATGTTTAAGTCCTGGATTTGATTAATATCCGCTGACCATGCCAACTGAATAACAGATATCTGGTCTAGTACATGGCATGGCATACATGAGACTTCCCACTGCAGAAGCATAAGGAACTTTTCTCATTATATTTTCTTCCTCAAGAGTCATAGGCCTTTGGTCATCAGACAGAGGAACTCCATGTCTAAAAGGAAGTAATCCTTTCTTGGAGTTTTTCATGCTAAACCGTTCTAGAACCTTATCTATATACCCTCATCGCCATCTCGCCCATACATGATTTGGCATTTCCCCTCCTATTTGGGATGTTTTCGACCACCTTAGAGCAAAGATTCCTTTGTTTTAGCACCCGCTATAGTGCATGAACGGTCCGGCAGCGAACCAAACCATAAAAAATTCTCTCTCGTGCATCTGAGACTACAAAAATCCTACACTGGGGCAGTTTATCTTTGTGTGTCTCGTTCAACACTTCTAGACATCTTGAACCTTATTTTTCTAAACCCGGTTTACCGGTTCAGGGGTCGGTTCAACCCCGGTAATTAGAATCCACAACGAAAGGGTACTAGAACCTATTCACAACCATCCGGCGGCTTTCCTAACTTGTTCAGGGGACAGTGGGATTTGTTTCCCATAAAGGCACCCCAAGGAACTAGTCTTTTAAACGATAGCCCACCCAGGAAATAATAGGAGTGATTAGTGCATACCGCCTCATGGCGTGTCTTGGAAGATTTTATTCAAAATGTCTATTAGGACATATATGATTCATGTTAGGAACATATGTCACCATGTATTGGCTAATCCTTTGACAAAACGCACGTTACTTGTAATTGGGTAGATTTAGGATGTGTTTAATATTTCAAGGAACAAAGTTTCAAGATCAAGTGTTAAAGCCATGCGAATCTGTCCAAGAAACAAGTGAAGAAGTGTTGGTTTTTAAATCTCAACATCTAGTATCTATCGAGGTTTAAATAGTTGTCCAAGCCCGATGCTTGACAGTTGCTTGATAGATAGGGTATCTATCGAGGTTTATGAAAAACAGATTTTCAGTTCTGATTTTCATCCAATTCGTGAATAGATGTTTGGGCTTTCTTTTCTCACAGCCCTAAACATATATAAGGATTATTTTAATGGCCATCACAGGTTGCACAGTTGCACGAGTGTGAAGCAAAGTGTTGTTCATGCAAATTGTGATTAAGTCGCGTACTAGGATCCGCGCATCTATTGGTTAGTCACGTACTAGGAGCCGTGCATTAAAAGGAGAGAATGTCACTACAGAACATGTCCAATTGGGTATTAGGGTAATGGTTCAACTGTAGGTTGGTATAAGGTACTGGGATTCTTTTACTTGTAACCGCTTTGTTATGATAATAATGAATTCTCGGGAGTGGTGACCTTAAAATCACCTAATGGGGTTTTTGCCTTAGAGGTTTTCCCCATTCGTAAACAAATCACCGTGTCAACTTTATTTTCCACTGCATTTTATTTTAGTTGGTGATTTATTTGTGCTACCACGTATATTGTATGCTAATTTGATTAATTAATCAACTTGGCTAATTAATTGGTTAATTCATCACAAGGGATCAATACATTCTTGGCCTATCAATGTCCGTATTCATTACCAGCATTGGGTATAGTCCATGGAGTCAGGGACATCTTCGGCTGGTCTGCAGGCTTGGAACCCCGCAAAACCCTAAATTGGGGCAGTTTTATTTTGTGTGGTTCCCTTCACTTTGTGCTAATCAGCATGTAAGTCCTAATAAGAGGCATTGTTTTGCACATGTTTACGACCCTCTCAAAGGCAATCTCTAGAGTATGCATATAAGTCCTAATCAGAGGCATTGTTTCTCACACATCAGAAGCCAGAGCAAAGGCAATTTCCAGAGTTGTACATGTAAGTCCTAATCAGAGGCATTATTTCGTACATGTTTACGACCCTTTCGAAGACAATCTCCATAGTATGCATATAAGTCCTAATCAAAGACCTTGTCCCTCACACATCATAAGCCCTTTCAAAGGCAATTTCCAAAACTATACATGTAAGTCCTAATCAGAGGCATTTTTTTGCAAATGTTCACAGCCCTGCTAAAGGCTATTTCTAGAATTATACATGTAAGTCTTAATCAAAGGAATTTTTTTGCATATGTCTACAGCCCTCTCAAAGGAAATCTATTGGGAGTTATACACATAAGTCCTAATTAGAGGCATTGTTTCTCCTACATCAGCAGCCCTCTTAAAGGCACTTTTCTAAAGTCATACATCACTCCTCCCAAAGGTTTCTTATAATCATACATATAAGTCCTTACCAAAGGCATTGTTTTATTCATACAGCATGAAGCTAAAAGATAATGTCATACATTAAGGCCTACTATGGGGTAACATAATACATACATGTCCAGGCCTTCCAAGAGGCAATACACAATATACATACATGACTGGCCCACCATTGGGCAATGTCTACAAGGTACAAGAAAATACATACATGCCCACATAGGGGCTACATCATGCTACAACAAGGGCTAAACCTACTGAGAATCATCATCCCTTATGTACTAGTCGGCGTCATCATCGTCACCTACAAAAGGGCCAGTAAAAGGCCTTACACCACCCAAAGGGCATGGAGTATACCCTTGGTCCTAGGAAGGCCCCGACATCTGAGCATGAAAATCCCAACCATTTGGCGGGCCTAGGGGAACTGGCATATACCCAAGCTTATATGGGAGATCCCAACCAGGAATATGAGGTGGAGCCGAAACCTAAATACGATTTTGCCATAACTCTCCTATCAGAAGCATAGCATATCCACGAAGTATGGCTAGCTCACTCTGAAGCTGGTACCTATCTCTCTCTGCAGCAGCAGCACGAGCCTTTCTATCCCATTGCTAAAGCTCCCTTTCCTGAGCTAATGCCTGAGCAGTCTCCTCCTTCATGTGCGCCTCCCTAGTGGCAGCACTAGTCTCAAGCTTTATCACTCTATCCTACAGAGCCTCTGCACACGCTCTCCCCTCTGCTCTGGTGGCCACCTAAGCACGAATAATGCATCCTAGCATCCTACCTCTACTCACAAGGACATCTCTGATAATAGGCCCCACAGAGGAATTTACAAATCAAGTAGCAGAATCTCTGTTGGTATCCACGTAGATCAAAAGAACCCGTCGCATAAGCCAGGTCGTGCAGTATAACGATCTCGAATGACAGGCTATGAAGAGGTGGATCTTTAGGTACTCCGTAGACTGACATGACCTGGTGGAAGGTCCTCTCAGCCAAAAAGAACTCCCAGCTCAATAGAGCCTAAAACCAACGTCATATCCTCTACTGGCCCATGGCAATAGTGAGCTTCTACCTCCCTAGCAAGGAACATCATAAGGGCAAAATATAATCGCATCTCGGGTAACGCAGTCTAAGGCTGCAGAGATAGTGACTGGCTGCATTATGACAACCCTAGTGATCGTACAAAGAGCCCATGCATATGCTCGAGGGTACACTATTACTGACAAGCTTGCATACCGTGGTCACAAAGATGGGATGTACTCACATGCCAACCATGTTAGAATTTGCCAATAGCCTTCTAAACTCCTAAAATCTCGCTGGGAGGCTCGCCTCAAGAAAGCGATGAAGAAGCCGTAAGTGACAGATCCCCAGTTGAATCTTCCAACATCTGAGATTGCCCTCATGGCCTATAGCAGCTAGCAGGTCAACACCGATCGATTGTTGCCAAAGAAGCAACTATCGAGAAAACACAGAAAGAATCGCTGAAGATGAATGTCAGTAGGCGCCACACTCCAAGGGATACTACCCTGTAACCACTTGATACAAATTTGTGGAGACATAGTGGTCCGAAAATATCCTCTTGTGTCCGCAGTCAATTGAAGAAGAATGCCCAAGAGCTTGCTAGTCATCTCAAAGCTCATCTCATCGGTCGGAATCAAGAAGCCACCAAATTTGATACCCAGGATGACTATCCAATCAAGAGAGAGGATCGCATACTCCCCACAGCTCAAGTGAAAGGTGCCTGTCTCAGCATGAAACTGCCGCACCAAAGCTTCCCTAATCCTGTGCCTAATGGTGTACGGAGGGATTTGCAGGTAGTCCTCAAATCCCTACTATCTCAGAAACTCGACATATCGATAGTGGGTCCTAGGAGTGAATACCTGCCGAATAAAAATCAACCAAGCCCCCCGACCTCAAATCTTGTTGGGCCCCTGCATTCAAAATCAGAAGCTATTTGTTAGCACATGCATATAGCAAGAATCTCAATAACCAAGATTGACAATGTATCTCTCCCTTCTGCACCTGAGTGGAAGGATAGTCCTTCCGCTCATGCTGAAGGTGAATGTCTCTAATGCCTCCATCTATGGCTCTTGTATAAGCATTAGATCCAGCCTGATGTGGCGAGAACCTAGGCCTCATGCTGCGCCTAAGAGGACTCAAATCTGGGAGAATCTTGTCTCTGGATATATCATCCATACCAATGGTGAGATCTTCAGCTCGCATCTCTCCTCCAGAGGCCTCTCTCCCTCTAACCAGCCTACGCGGTGAGGAAGCCCCACTAGAAACAGTATGAGACTCAAAGGAGACGCTGGCCGTCTCAGGTAAATGGCGCCTCCTAGAATGGGTCTCCATAGATATACCACTAGTGCGGTCAAAGCGACCTATAAAACTCGAGCCACTTGCTCGCCAGCTGAGGCAGTCTCATCAAAGAAAGAATCGTCCTTGTGGGATGTGCCATGCACGAGGGCCTTCCCCCGATCTCCCCTAAAGCTAGCTCTCCGAGACATAATCTACAAAACAGTAATAAATTCAAACATAAGTGGTAAGCCCATAAGTTAAATGGCAATATAGATGAACTAACACTGTTTCTAAACATGATTGTGAAGGTTCATGTCAAGCATAGGTCTTAAAAGAAAGCAGATTCCTACAGGGATCTACAGTGGGTTAACCAGCAACCGCATCGTATGCTCTCATCTTATTTGGAGGCTATCTAGTGGTCGCACCATACATCCTGCAGTAGGTTACCTAGAAGCCGCGTCGTATGCTCGCATCTTATTTGGAGGCTATCTAGAAGCCACGCCATATGTATCTACAGTGGGTCAACTAGCAGCTGTGTCGTATGCTCACATCCTACAATGGGTTAACTAGTGGCCATGCCGTAGGCTTGCATCTTATTTGGAGACTATCTAGCGGCCATGTCGTACATCTTTATAGTGGGTCAACTAGCGACCGTGCCATATGCTCACATCCTATAGCTGGTTATCTAGTGGCCGCGCCGTATGCTCAGATCTTATTTGGAGGCTGTCTAGCGGCCGCGCTGTACATCTCTACAGTGGGTTAACTAGTGGCCGCACCGTATGCTCACATCCTACAGCAGGTTAACTAGAAGCCGCAATGTATGCTTACATCTTTATTTGGAGGCAATCTAGCGATTGCGCCATACGTCTCTACATAGGGTTAACTAGCGGCTACGCTGTATGCTCACATCCTATAGCAGGTTAGCTACCGGCAGCGCCGTATGCTCGCATCTTATTAAGAGGCTATTTAGCGGCTGCGCCGTACGTCTCTACAATGGGTTAACTAGCAACTGCGCCGTATGCTCACATTCTACAGCCAACTAACTAGCGGTCGTGCCGTATGTTCGCATGTTATTTCGAAGCTATCTAATGGTTGCGTTGTATGCGTTATACGTCTCTATAGTGGGTCAACTAGCGGCCGCGCCATATGCTCACATCCTACAGCAGGTTAACTAGCAGTTGTACCGTATGCTCGCATCTTATTTGGAGGCTATCTAGCGACCGCCTTTGTTAGGATTAGTGCCCTTAAATCCTATAGTATGATGCTATGTATGACGTTATGTACGACATTATGTTGTGATTAATAAAGTTGTTTTATTATTATCTAAAATAATGGTAACATGAATATTTGGACATTAGCATATAGTCGACGAGATGCATAGTATGTGATTTAGTCGCAGAAGATATAAATCACAAGTTCTTTGTAAACTCAAAATTTTAGTTCGTAGTCGGTGATGAAATTAAGGCAGTTCATCTGCAAAGACTATAACACATCAACTATGATGATTTGTCTTGATCATGGAAGTGGAGACTTCCAGTTGGTATGTTGATATGTTTTAAGAGTTAAGATATATTGAACTAAACCGCTGTGAGATTTATTATTCTTCTAAGGACTATCATATGAATAATAAATCTCACGACTTTTATTTACATGAACTCTTAACCCTAAAAGAATAATGGACATGATCATGAGGTGTAGGTTGCTCTGATATATTAGGAGTGAAATCTAAAGTCACAATCAAAACCTTAGTATGTTAGGCAGGCACATTTAGTGTTGAGGGAACATATATTCTCAAGATGGAATTCATAATCTCTTAACAGACATATAAAATATTCCCTTGAGATAAGTTAAATGGGTTTGGTTATTCAAAGTGTTAGGCTTAACCACTTTAGTAAGGAGCTACTGAAGTATATATTTATGAAATTGGATTTCATAAATATATGATGAATAACTTAAAGTATTAAATTGGGTACTCAAGGATTAAGATGTAATCTTCAAGTGGCAGTCTACATTCATGACTTTGTATTACTACGAATATTTTGTGAAGGGGTTGCACGTAAAATGAAGTCTTGGGATATAATTTATAAATAAGGCTTAGAGTGCAACTATATTTATATAGTGGTATTAAATATAGTTAATGGTAATTTTGGGCTTGTCAAGAGTTGGCAAAAAGAACCAAAATCCATTAGAGCTAGTGTCTTATAGGTCCCTTCTGGACCCATTCCAAGTCATATGCTTAAGCCCAATTGGAATGGCCCAAAAGGCTAGCCCAATTAGATAATCAGTTAGATATAAGGGGAGAAACATTCAGAATTTAGACACACAATTGTGGAATGAAATAGTGTGTATGTGAGTGTAAGTCACTCTCTTATTCTCCCTTGAATTGATTGAGAGACCACACTTCTTGAGCATTAGTCGAATTGGAGTGAAGATTAAAGGTGTTCCCAAGAACTTCTAATGAATGGTTTTGAATTTCACCACACCAAGGTACACTCTCTTGTTCTTAAATTTTGAAACTAACATAGTACATGTTATCGATTGCAAAGGAAGTAGATCCGTTAATTTTCTGCTGTGTATGTTTTGTATGAGATACAAACCATGTTTTTCCAACAGCGTTGTACGTCTCTACATTGGGTTAACTAGCGGCCGTGCCGTATACTCACATCCTACAATGGGTTAACAAGTGGCCGTGTCGTATGCTCGCATCTTATTTGGAGGCTATCTAGCGGCCGCGCCGTACATCTCTATAATGGGTTATCTAGCGGTCGCACTGTATGCTTACATCCAACAACGGCTTAACTAGTGGCAGTGCCGTATACTCTCATCTTAATTGGAGGCTATCTAGCGGCCACGTTGTACGTCTCTACAGTTGATTAACTAGCGGCAGTGCTGTATGCTCACATCCTATAGTGGGTCAACTAACGGCCGCGCCATATGCTCGCATCTTATTTGAAGGCTATCTAGTGGTCGTGCCATACGTCTTTGTAGTAGGTTAACTAGTTGTCTTGCCATATGCATGCATCTTATTTGGAGACTATCCAGCGGGCGTGCCATACGTCTCTACAATGGGTCAACTAGTAGCCGTGCCGTATGCTCGCATCTTATTTGGAGGCTATTTAGTGGCAGAGCCGCATACTCACATCCTATAGCAGGTTAGCTAGCGGCCGTGCCGTATGCATGCATCTTATTTGGAGGAAATCTAGCGGCCATGCCGTACATCTCTATAGTAGGTCAACTAGCGGTCACGCCGTATACTCACATCCTACAGCGGGTTAACAAGCAGCCGCGTCGTATCTTATTTATAGGCTATCTAGCAGCTGCGTCGTACTTCTCTACAGTGGGTTATCTAGCGGCCGCATCATATGCTTACATTTGATAACGGCTTAACTAGCGGCCGCGCTGTATACTCGCATCTTATTTGGAGGCTATTTAGCGGCCGCGCTGTATGTCTCTACAGTTGGTTAACTAGCGGCGGTGTCGTATGCTCACATCATACAGTGGGTTAACTAACGGCCGTGCTGTATGCTCGCATCTTATTTGGAGGCTATCTAGCAGCCATGTCGAATGTTTTTGCAATGGGTTAACTAGCGGACACGCTGTACGTCTCTACAGTGGGTCAATTAGCAGCCACGCCGTATGCTCGCATCTTATTTGGCTATTTAGTGGTCACGCCATACGTCTCTACATTGGGTTAACTAGCGACTGCGTCGTATGCTCACATCCTACAGCGAGTTAGCTAGCGGCCACGCCATATGCATGCATCTTATTTGGAGGCTATCTAGCAGCCATGTCGTACATCTCTACAGTGGGTCAACTAGCAGCCGCTCCATATGTTCACATCCTACAGCTGGTTAACTAGCTGTCGAGCCATATGCTCGCATCTTATTTGGAGGCTATTTAGCGACTACGTCATACATCTCTATACTGGGTTAACTAGTGGTTGTGCTGTATGCTCGTATCTTATTTGGAGGCTATCTAGTGGTTGCATCATACATCTCTATAGTGGGTTAACTAGCGGCCACGTTGTATGCTCACATCCTACAGCGGGTTAGCTAGCAGCTGCGCCATACATCTCTACAGTGGGTTAACTAGCGGTCGCACCGTATGCTCGCATCTTTATTTGGAGGCTATTTAGCAGCCGCACCTTAAGTCTTTATAGTGGGTTAACTAGTGGCCATGCCGTATGCTCACATCCTACAACGGGTTAGCTAGTGGCCGCACCTATGCTCGCATCTTATTTGGAGGCTATCTAACGACTGCATTGTACATCTCTACAGTGGGTTAACTAATGGCTGCATCATATGCTCACATGTTATTTGGAGGCTATCTAGCGGTCGTGGCATATGTCTCTATAGTGGGTTAACTAGTGGCCGCGTAGTATGCTCACATCCCATCTTAAGGTTAACTAGCGGCCGCGCCGTACGTCTCTACGATGGGTTAACTAGCGACTGCGCCGTATGCTTACATCCCATCTTGAGGTTAACTAGTGGCCGTGCCGCACTCCTCACCATCTCACAATCATCAAGTTCTAAAGAGATTCTGAGTTCTAGATGTAGACACTCGATTTTGCACCCATGATTTAATCGAGGAAGATGACTGGAATGGCCATCCGTGTACCCTAAAGAATCATCATTGCATTATGTGCATCAATTTGTTCTTGCATTACATGCATCAATTTGTTCTTGCATTGCATGCATTAGTTATACATTACATATCATGAAAATGATCTTAAGATTCTAACAGTCGCAATGGTGTGTCCGATTTCTAAATCGAACCATCGGATTGTAAGATATCACATGTTAAAGTTTTCACGGCCAATATGCATTGTGTCTAGGAAGAGTCGACCATGCACAGTGAATTTAAATTAATTCTTATTGGTTAAACAATTAAAATTAGTTAAATAATTTTGTGATTGGTTGATAATTAGTGTCTAAAATAGGATTGCATGCATAGGAATAAAAGGGATGATTGGATAACAATAAAATTGTAGATAATCTGAATTTTATCAAGATTTATTTTGAGGGATTTATCTATAAGATAATTGTTTAGTAAAATTCTGAATTATCCAGAAAAGACATAAAAAATCATAGACTAAGGATGAAAACACGTCTAGATACAAAGACTGGATCAAAAAACCCTAGAAAGAAAGTCTGAAACGCACCCGAACACGAAAGTGCATTCGGCGTTCAAAGTACCATTCGGCACTTTTAGAGTGTTGAACGGCACTTTAAAAGTGCCAAATTGGCCTCTTTTAGAGTTTTGCCCAACGCCCTTCGGGTGACGATAAGGCACGCCCTTTTTGATCTTTTTGCAAAAGGATGAGTCCTGATTCGCGTTCTACACATAGAAGCTATTTTTAGAGTTTTCTGGCCTCTATAAATAGGGACTGGATGTCATAATTCAAGGACTTTTTTTTGGGTGCTTTGAGAGGCATACGTTCTTAGACTCTCCAAGTGCTTATATTTACTGATCATTTCTGATACTTATTGCCAAAATTAGGGTTTTTAGGTTTCAAAGATAATTGAATAAATTTCTTTGAACCCTAAAACATCATCTCAAGAACTAGGAGAGCTCATGCAAGAGGTTGTTTTCAATTACTTTATTATCTTTTATGCTTCTTGTTTCTAATGATGCATGTCTTCTTTTATTTTTAATATGAATGTTAACCATTTTCTTAAATGATCTTGATTTGTTATAATCTCTTTCTTAATTTCAATAATTTTCATATAACCAATTATTTTTTAAATAAAAAACGGATCTGCATCTTTCTTAGATGTAGATCTGAATTTTTCTTAATAAAAAATGGATTTGTATCTTTAATTAGATGCAAGTCTGAATTTTTTCTTAAATTAAAAACTGATTTATATATTTCTTAGATACAGATCTGATTCTTTTTTAACAAATGCAGTTTTTGAAACAAAGGAAAAGATTATGCATGATTGTGTTTATGTTTGTTTTGTTTTGTTTATATAGCATAAATTTATGATATAAATGGAATTCTCTTCAAAAAATCCTTTTCATATTTTTTGAACATATAAAAAACATATATGATTTTTCTGTTATCAAAAGACTTTTTTTTTTTTTATCATTACAAAGCAGATTTGATCTTTTACAAAGTTAAAACCATTTTTTTTAATTCTAAAAAAAAAAATCTGATATTTTTGAATCAAAAGACTTTGTTTTATGTAACAAACACAGATCTAAATTTTTATCTCCAAAAACCATATTTTTCAAATACTTAAAAACAAATTTGATGTTTTTTTTTCTAAACCAAAATAAGATCAATTTTTTTTATTATTATCAAAAACAGATCTAAATTTTTAACAAAGAAGAGGATGCATTCATAAATAAACTTTTGTGATTCAGTTTTGTGTACACACAACATGTCATACATAGCATGCATAAATGGAACATTGGTCACAAGAGTCTAGAAAATCAAACTCTGTTTGGGCGGAATGGGTTCCTAACACCTTCCCATTCCATAACCTAGCCTCCAGATTTAGGTCTTTGGATAAGTAGATCTAAGCCTTGTCTTTATTTTTATTTTGGGTAGAATGTAACTAGGACAAAAAGCCATGTAATTATTTGGTAGTTTGTAACTAGGACCCAAAGCCATGTAATTTTTAATTTTTCAATTATGTATTTCATTATTCAATCAATGAGAAGAACAATTCAATCATGTATTTTGTATTTAGTTATTTTTTTCATATTTTTTTGTATAAAAAATAAGCGGTGACTCCACACCACTTACCCAAAAAGAGAGGTGCCCTAAAAAGCACACCAAAAAGCTCTCTTTTATGAGAGGCACTTTTGAGGTCTCTCACAGTGGCGACTCCTCTAGGGATGTCAAGGGCTAAGCTTCGTATTAGACTTAAGTGACCAAATGTGTACCCTTGTTTTGCATGGTCTTGCTTGATATAGTTATTTGTTTGTTTATTTACGTTTGATGGGATGTTGTATGATATTTTGGTGTATAGTATTTGTTGTTTGTATTGCTTGTTAAAATCTTTCCCTAACTATCATATTGTGTGCCATTCAAACAACAATGTATGCACCCCTTTTCAACAATTTTGTGGTCATAGTAACCATGGAGCACTGGTCTTCATTAGATTCGAGTACCTAGAGGCGAACTCACCAACTCATAGCCCAAGGTTATTGGATCATTTCTTATTGACTGTAAAGGACAAACCATACTGTTTGGACCGACGCAATGTTCATTACATTACAAGTTGGAGGTGTAACGTCCTAGCTATGGAAAAAAATGAAACAGCAAACCCACCCTACAACTTAATGGCTTAGAACCTATCCCTAGGTCAGTTCCAGTTAAAATTGCATTGCATCTTGTGTGTGTTTGTTTTGGTTGATTGATGGATGTGGATGGGGTCTTAGCTTTAATTAACCTGACCAAGCCGGTCATTAGGGGAGAATTTGGTTAAGGTCTGAAGGTAGGCTACAAAGAGCACCTAAGCCCGACACTCAAGCCAGTAGCTCCAATTCTAAGCCCGTCACTCCCATCACAATACTAAAGTCGTCAAGCATAGAAGAAACTCCATTGCTGCAGCATCACAACCCCATATTCGACCTCCATGATAGTTCATGCCACAAGAAGTTTGAAGCTCCCTGCACTATGGCAGAAGAGGGAGAACACCCATACACAAAGGAACCCATCAACACCTAAGAGCTACTCAACACCATGGTAGCTAGTCAAATCTAGCTGAGGGAAGACACGAAACATATGATGCAACAATTTCAGAATTCGAAGAGTAATCAAGAGGAGGACAAGACTAATCATGATCCACCAGTTGTAGAGAGTGAGAAGAAGATCAATGAGAGGATTGATAAAATGGAGGGGATGATTAGAAGAGCTTGTGAGATGGAGGACCTTATGGATTATAATACCCTCTCACTTTTCCCCAATGCAAGGCTACCTCCCAAATTCAAAATGCCAACCTTGGACAAGTTTGATGGGACCGGCTGCCCAAAGTCCCATCTGAAGATATAAATGAGGGCTATGCAGCCCGTAGGCATGACTAAGTACTTGCTCAGATGTTCCAAAACACACTGATTGGAGCTGTTTTTGTAGGTGGTTCCTCAACCGGGATGATGCAAGAGCAAGAAGTTGGGAGGACATCTGCCTAAATTTTCATAAGCAATACAAGTACAATACTGAAGTGGACATCACAAGAAGAGACCTCGAGACTACCAAGCAAGAGCCAAAGGAATCCTTCTCTACTTTCATTACCAAGTAGAGAGCTAAAGCCGCACAAATGATGAGTAGGCTGAGTAAAGAAGAACAGTTAGCCATGGTTGTAAAGAATCTATTACTTGTATATCACAAGTACTTGTTTGCACAATACTTACCTAATTTTATGGCTTTAATTACTGTTGGAACCTAAATTGAGGATGCTATAAACAATGGAACTATAAAGACTAATTACCCACCAAGGTTTAAAAAGAATATAGGATCTAAGGCTGCAGAAATTTCCAACATCCATAAAGATGATCCTTATCAATTGATTGCACCTATTACACCTATGCAAGTGCCACAAGGGCCTAGAACAAGGAGGGAATTTCATGAGTTGTACATGCCCATAATCCAAGTGTACGACAAGCTAAAAGCAAAAGTGTTAATGAAACCCTAAGACCCAAGACCAATTCCAAATCCCTTGCCCTCAAAGTTTGATGTGAATAAAAGATGTGCTTACCACCAAGGCCCTGGTCATGACATTGACCATTGTTTTTCCCTTTGTCATACAATTCAGGGCCTAATAGAAAACAAGGTGATTGCACCGCGTATAAGGCCTAGCATCACTAATAATCCCTTGCCCTATCACAATTTTGGGAAATGACCAAGGATTAATTGCTTGATGACTGAAGAGGAAAATAAGAAGACCCATCCAACTTGATCTATGATTTACCCAAATGCTTCATGATGACATGGGAAGAATTAATGGATAGGACATCTACCACCACCACAGGATATGACATATGGAATGAAGTACCAGAACCTGAGAATTACCCAACACCCACATATGAAAGGAGACACTTTGAACCCCAATCAAATTATTTAACATCCACAAATGGGGGGATACACTTCAAACCCCAAATAAACAACCAAATACCCATAAATGGGGGGGAGACACTTCAAACCACAAGTAAATAACCAAACATCCCCCAATGGGAGGAGACACTTCAAACCCCAAGACACCGACCTCAATGATCAAACAAAAATTGCCCATATCACAAGGGGGGAGACACTTCAAACCCCTACATTTAGAGACAGACAACCCAATGGAAGCTTTAAATAGATCTATCTAACAAACACTTGCTAAGAAAGATGAAGTCCTCAAGCAACTACAGAAGACACAAGCCAACATATTCCTATGGGGTTTACTTATGGCCTCATACAAACACTATCAAAACCTAATAGACCTGCTAAACCAAATCCAAGTCCCTACAACTACAACCTTCTAGGACCTGAATGCTATGATTGGATCCATAAAAAGGGAACTCACCATCTCCTATTCTGACAAGGATTTGACTAAGAAGGGGAAGCACCCCAACGATCCTTTGCATATTACTGTAGATTCCATGGAAAAGAGGACACCAATGGTTTTGATACATGATGGAAGCACTTTGAATGTGTGTCCTTTGAAGATGGCAAGCTACCTGGGCCTCGGCATTAAAGACTTTGTGCCTACTAATCAACATGTGAGGGCATATGACAACAATAAAAGAGAGGTCTTAGGGACCATAACGTTGGAGCTTACCATAGGACCAATGGTCAAGATGGTGGATTTTTACGTCCTTAATATAGCCTCATGCTTTAATATGCTCCTTGGGCGACCTTAGATCCATGACCCAAAGGCCATACCTTCTTCTCTATATCAAAAGGTTTGGTTTCCACAGGAAGGAGCTATTGTGACCATCTATGGAGATAATCTGATTGTGCCTAAGCCTATTTACGGTATTGATTTTGAGAAAGAGCCAATGACCTTGGATGTCTTTGTGATTGAAAGGCCTGGTTTTGAAAAGAGAGAGGAAAAAGTTGAGAAGATCCCAATGGACTTTGCTCCTTATGGTAACAATAATATGGTAGCAATGATGAGCAGAATGAACTGCCTTCCAAGGATGAATTTGGGGAGAACTGTGAAAAAGCCAACTATTCAAGACCCGACGATCCCTACTATCACACTATCTTTTGGGTTAGGCTATACGCCTACTGATGATGATTTGCTAGAGATGGAAGTGAGAAAGTTGGCCCGAGCCAAAGCCAAAGCAAAAGGACTTCCTTGTCCTCCAAAACTTATGAAGCCCTACACTCCAACGCTGAATGGGAAGTTTGTAAAAGCTGGAGAGAGTCAACGTTATTGGGGATTCCTTAAACTGAGATTTGATCCTATGACAAAGACAATGATACCTGGATTTGAGATACTACTTGATTGCCACAACAAGGCTCCAGAATTGAAAAAAGAAGACATAACTTGGGTTCCTATTGATTGGGTTGATTACATGAATCCTGATGCCATGACTACGCTTCTTGGAGATCCTATTTGCAACATCGAAGAAGAAGAATATTGGAAGGCTTGCCAGCATGCATTAAAGAGCCTATATGAACTTAGAGCCAATGATGAAGATGAGAAAGGGGGAGCAGCCCCTAGTGATGATGAAGATGAAAGCAATGATAAGAGTGATAGTAGTAGTGACAGCAGTAACAATGATAGTGGACATAATGATGATGACAGCAGCACAGATAGTGATGACAACAGCAACAAAAGTTATGATAGCCCGTACAACGGGGATGATTGGGGTGAACCCCCTAGTGATAAGAAAGATGAAGATGTAGACCTATTCTATGAAGAATATGATAGTGATGTCAACTATTATGATGAAGACATTGAAAACGATGCCGAAGCTAATAGGTGGAGTGATATTGATAGTGATCAATGTAGACTAATGAATTTGTTAGAGAATGCAAGAGTGGAGAACGCACAAGCTAATCAAATTTACCATGATGAATATCCTTATGGGCACCTTTCAAATTTGAGTGATATCACTAAAGTTAGCTCAAGGTCTAGCCCAAGGTATGACAAGCATGAAAGAGAAGTTCCAGAATTAGGGTTGTATTATGATTCAAAACCAAGTTCACCAACTCCACATACTGAAGAGGAAGATGACATAGATGCCAGGTTGGTCGTACTAGAACAAAAGCTAATGGTCCAAAGTCTCAGAATCATGACACATGAGAATGTTGAACGTAGTGACGAGAGGGAAAAAGGAGGCAAGTCAAAACATCTCCCTCAACCCACTGACTTGGGCAACAGAGGCAAGCATGACCTGTTTGATGAATGGATGGATAGCATAGAGCGCCTGGATGCTTTTGTGATCGACAAGCCTACAAACATGGAGATTAATGAAGAAGCTATAGATTATATGGATATAAATCCCGTAGAACTGATGCTAAGGGAAGAAAGAGCTTACTGGGAGCCACCTACCATTGTGGAAGCCATGACAGAGTTGAAGAATTAGGCATGGGAGGGAGCCACCCACCCCATGGAGGACTCTGTCTAGAAGATCAAGACCATCAAGTCAGTCACCTTTGCCAAGAAAATCAAGACCGCCGAGCCAGTCACCCCTACCAAGAAAATTGTTTCTGTCCCTATTGAGTCTATTTCTGTTCCTGTTAAGACTGTTTGTAATAGTTTTCCAGCTAAGTCTATTGAGTCTATTGAGTTTGTTGAGTCTGTTGAAAACTCTTTCCCTTTTAATATGATTTTTGATTCTGTTTTTTGCTAGCTTTGAATGTTTTTATTTCTAAAATTGGTAAAGAAACACTTAATAATAAGGAATTAAAACACGAATTCCTAGAAGATATAAAAGAAGAAACCCAACCCATTAACATAGGAACTAAGGACGAGCCCCAAAACAATCCAAGTGGGCAATACCCTAACCACTTCAGAGAAAGATGCATTAATGGCACTACTGACAAAGTTCAAGGAGGTCTTTGCCTAGTCCTGTGAAGAGATGCCTGGGATCGATACAAATATAGTACAATAGTACATTCCAACAGATCCAACCATAAAGCCAGTTAAGCAGAAGTTGAGAAGGATGAAGCTAGAGTGGACTCTCAAGATCAAGGAGGAAGTGGAGAAACAGTACAATGCTGGATTCCTAAGAGTGGTCAACTATCTAGAGTGGTTAGCTAATGTGGTTCAGGTACCAAAAAAATATTGGAAGGTTAGGATGTGTGTAGATTTTTTAGTTCTGGACAAGGCCAGCCTGAAAGATGATTTCCCTTTGCCTCACATTGACGTCTTGGTTGACAATACGACAGGTCATGCTTTGCTATCATTTATGGACAGATTTCAGGATACAACTAGATCAAAATGGCCCTAGAAGATATGGAGAAAACCTCTTTCATTACACCATAGGAGACATACTGCTACAAGGTCATGCCATTTGGCCTTAAAAATGCTGGTGCTACTTACCAACTTGCAGCCACCACTTTATTGCATGATTTGATCCTTAAAGAAGTATGAGTTTATGTTGATGACATGATAGTGAAGTCCAAAGATCGTAAAGGGCACATACCAGCTTTGAGGAAGTTCTTTGAAAGAATCTGGTTCTACAAGTTGAGATTGAATCCCAAGAAATTCACTTTCGGAGTCACATCTGGAAAACTGTTAGGGTTTATGGTAACCTAAAAAGGAATAGAAGTTGATCCTAACAAAATCAAGGCAATTATAGAAATGAAACCCCCAAGAACTGAAAAGGAGATCCGAGGGTTTCTAAGGAGAATACAGTACATCAGTAGGTTTATAGCCCAGCTCACCATGAAATGTGAACCAATCTTCAGACTGCTTAATTAGGAAGTTCCTACAGTGTGGAATGAACAATGTCAAGAAGCCTTTGAGAAGATTAAGAATTATTTGATGAAACCGCCAATACCCAAAAAGCCATTGTTGTTGTATCTCACCTCTACAGATATAGCAATGGGGGCTCTACTTGCTCAATACCTAAAAGAGACTAGGAAGGAGAATGCAATTTACTACATCAACAAGAAGATGTTGCCTTATGAAGAAAAGTATTCACCCTTAGAAAAGACATGTGTAGCACTTGTTTGGGCAACCCACAAACTCAGACATTATATGCTTGCTTACAAGTTTCTCTTTATTGCATTAATGGATCCTTTGAAGTACTTAATGGAAAAACCCGTGCAAGATGGGAAGACTGCTAAATGGGTCTTGCTTTTGTCAGAATTTGATATTAAATATGTGATTCAGAAATCTGTGAAAGGGAGAGCAATCTTAAAAAAGACATGTGTAGCACTTATTTGGGCAACCCGCAAACTCAAACATTATATGCTTGCTTACAAGTTTCTGTTGATTGCAAGAATGGATCCTTTGAAGTACTTAATGGAAAAACATGTGCAAGATGGGAAGACTGCTAAGTGGGTCTTGCTTTTGTCAGAATTTGATATTAAATATGTGATTCAGAAATTTGTGAAAAGGAGAGCAATTGTCGATCATTTATCCCATTGTTCACCAGAAAAAGCTGAAGAGATCCAAGGGGATTTTCCAGATGAAGATATTATAGGGATTGAGGTAGAATCATGGAAGATATATCTTGATGGAGCAATAAATCAAAATGGAAGTGGAATTGGAGTTCTCTTAATTTCGCCAAAAGGGACACATTCCATTTTCTGGCAGACTTAACTTTCCTATCACCAATAATGCCACAAAATATGAAGCTTGCATTATGGGTCTACAAGTAGCCTTAGGCCTAGGAGTGAAGGAGTTGGAGGTATATGGAGACTCAGCTCTAATAATCTCTTAGATTTAGAATAAATGGAAGATCAAAGAAGAAAGCCTTATGCCTTATCATGAATGTCTTCAGAAGTGGGCATCAAAATTTAGCAAGATCCAATATCAGTATGTGCCAAGGATGCATAATCAAATTGTAGATGCTTTAGCAACCATGGCATTCATGATGAATGAGCCGAAAAAAGATGAATTCAGGCTGATAGTGTTGGAACAGAAAGCAAAACTAGCCTACTACATGACAATAAAAGAAGATGAGGGAAAGAATGGGGAAGGTGAATGGTATTCAAACACCCTACAGTACCTCAAGGATGGAACATACTTGAAGTCTATAGACAAGAATGACCAATTGACCATCCGCAGGTTGTCTACTAATTACATTATTTGTGAAGAAAGTCTTTATAGAAGATCATATGATGGAATTCATCTCCTTTATGTAATCGCAAAGGAGGCACAACAAATAATTGAAGAGGTTCATGTGTCAAGTTATGCACCATATATGAATGCACACATGCTATTAAGGAAGATAATGAACCATTACTGGACCACCATGGAAACCAGCTGTACGGCTTATATTCGAAAATCTCATCAATGCCAAGTCCATGGAGATCTAAAACACATGCCGCCCATGCCACTACATACTATGACATCACCCTGGCCGTTCTCTACATAGGGGATAGATATTATTGCGAAGATTCATCCAACTACATCCAATGGCCATGAATTCATACTTGTAGCCAAAGATTACTTCACTAAATGGGTAGAAGCTACCTCATACAAAGTTATAAATTCAAAGAAATTTGCTTAATTCATTCAGACCAACATCATCTACAGATATAAGGTACCACATGAAATTATCTCAGACAATGGGTTGCACTTCAAGGGAGAAATAGAAAAGTTACTACAACAATTCAACATTCTGCAGCGCCAGTCTTCACCATACCGTCCTTAGACTAATGGAGTAGTTGAGGTTGCTAATAAATATATAGGGCGAATCTTGAAGAAAAGCACAAAGAATCACAAGGACTAACACCTACAATTACCCTATGCCCTTTGGGGGTACAGAACATCAATTCGATCTTCCATAGGAGCCACTCCTTATTCATTGGTGTATGGGATGGAAGCAGTCCTTTCCATTGAAATGGGTGTCCGTTCACTAAGGACAGTATTGGAAAGTGAAATCTTTGAGGCAGATTGGTTACAAAGCAGATATGACCAGTTATGCATGCTGGATAAGAAAAGACTTAAAGCCCTGAATCACATTCCGGGATACCAAAGGAGACTTAGGAAAGCTTTTAATAAAAAAGTAAGAACAAGAGATTTCAAGTTAGGGGATTTAGTGTTGAAATAAATCCGAGCTCCGATTCAAGATGCAAACGGTAACTTCAAGCAAAATTGGGCAGGCCTATACACTATCAAACAGATATACTCTAGGGGAGCAATAATGTTGATGGACTTAGATGCAAACCCTTTCACTGAGCCAAGCAACATGGATCAATTGAAGATATACCACGTCTAAGGTGGTAGACTGAAAGTGCCACATTTGAAGTGGTTGTAAACTTTGTTATTTCCCTTTCTAGGTTTGATAAAACCAAAAAAAAAAACACTCGCTAGGCTGAAAATTTGAAAGGCGGTTTAGGCAAAATTAGAGCAATAAAGAAAGAAAAGAAAAAATGGTAGGTTGAAAACCTGAAAGGGCGACCTATGAAAAATGAGAGTAAAAAAAAGAGAATGAGAGAGCCTGCTAGGTTGAAAACCCGAAAGGGCGACCTAGGCAAAAGTTAAGGCAAATAAATAAAAATTATCATCAATAAACTACATGATGACCTGATCCTTCTATCAAAGGGGGTACGTAGGAAACCATGCATTGGTCCGGTCACAATTTCCCAAAAGCCACCATTTGCACATTAACCGAAATTTCCAAAAATTCAACCATTATATCAAACCATGTCATTACACAAAATCCCAAACCCTAAGCCAAACCATAAAGAGAGAAAAAAAAAAAAAAAACCCCAAAAACCTACACCATAAATAGAACCCCTAACCTATAAATCCAAAATAACTCCTAAAAATAAGAGTTTTTACATCAACTTTAAAATAAACATGCTCAAAGGCAAAAAAAAAGGTCACTTTGTCTTCAATATTTTCTTTTTTTGTTGATCATTAATTTCTTCTGTGTTAGGTGCTTCATCCTCCCTGTCCCTTCTTTTGAATTCATAGTTGTCTTCATCGAGTTTTTCTCGGTTGTCTCTGAGAAATTGTTCTCTGATAGTGATCCTTTCAGCTTCCTTGTCAACAATCTTCTCTATCAACCAATTAGAGTATTCTGTAGTCATCCCATGAAAGTAAACCTTAACAAAAGATTGATCCACTCGGTCAGCCATCTCTAAACCTAATAACATGTTCTTTATTGAAGTAGGATTTGTGTCCACAGGGCTGAAAGGTATTCTTTTACCACCAGGCATTCCTTGCTCATATTTGAATTCCCCAAGAGTCTATCTCCCTTGTAGAAAGTTGCCCTTCACAACCCAACAAGGAAGATGTGATCTGATCTTGGAGACGGCAGTAAAGGGGGTGGGTACTTCCACCAATAACAGTCCCATTGAATTAAGGTACTAGATTTCTTGTCCAAGAACTTCACCTAATCACTTTCAGTTTGGCACTTAGTTTTGATTACAGACCTGTTAAGAAAACTGCTAGGCCCAAAATTACCGATGGTAGGCTTGACAATCATATCCAGTCGCTCCATCAACCATTTTTGCAAAGTCAAAGGACTCCCTAAGAATATCTGAGTTTCTCAACCATGAAATACAACATTTAGTCCTACAAGAGTTTCTGCTAAGATCAAAGAAACAGGATTATCACCATCCATAATTTGATTCACAACACTTATGGCTCTAGCATCCACAAAACCGTGTCTTCCAATGCAAAGTAAAAATTCTCCCTTGAAGCATAAGGACAAACCAAAGTTTTTCTGCATATTTTCGGTCACTCCATAAGTGCGTTTGTCAATCAGCCGAGAGATAATTGCACGAACATTCACCATATGGCCTTCAATCATACTATTAGTAATGGAAGTAGGAAGATCGAGATCATTAGACAAAGATTCCTTATGCCTACGATCACAAGAAACTGCAACAGATTTTCTGCTTGGATCATAGCCCAAGATAGTGGAAAACTCTTCAATTATCGGACAGAGTTCAGTAATGTTAAATCGAAACACATGATCTTCGAGATCCCAGAATTTCAAAGCAGCACAAAGGAAGTCCCACTTGATTTTGACATTCCTCAAAGCCTTAATTCCCTCTACTTTGAAGGCTGTAAAATTAGTTTTGGTGCTGAAATCAAAGCTACGAACCCATCTGTTGATATCATGAATTGCTAAATGAGAGAAATTTTGATTGCTAGCCACAGATGACTTTAGCTTGTGATTATCGTGTTTTGCTAACCTTTATGCAGAGAATTTTCATGGGAGAATTCATTTATATAAGCTACATCAACTCCTAATCAGGTTTGAAATAGGTTTCAGAGAGTTTGTAGCTAACTAGGACAGTATTTCATGATCATAAACGACGTAAATATTTTTCGAAAAACCCAAAAACACGATACTTGCGTTGGAAAAGAGTAAGGAATCGGCCCGCCATGGCGTGAATTTCATGATGTGGCCCAGTGCCGAATGACACTCCAAAAGTGTCAAATGGCACTCCTCACGTGCCGAGTGGCACGCAGCCCTTCTATTGTACATCCATGCAATTTCGCGTTCTCGGACCCTTTTTTAGATCATTTGACACTCAAAAAGATTCTTTAGTCAAACTAGGGCACTTTGTCGTGTATAGCTCATTTGTTTTAAAAAAAAACATCACTTCCATCGTTGTTTTCAAAAGTTGATCAAATCAAGTTTTTTTAAAAGACTCATGGATTTATGTTCCAAACTAGGGGCGTTCGCCCATGTTTCATTCATTTTCAAAGAATAAAAAAATCATCATCATCTTTTCAAAAAAAATAAATCATCATTGAGATTTCCAAAATTCATGCATTCCTCTTTAAACTAGGGGCATTCGCCCATGGCTTATTTTTCTTAAAAAAACACCATCATCATTTTTCTAAGTAAAGAAAAAAAAAAAAATTTATCACCAAGATTTCCAAAAATCATGCATTCATTTTAAACTAGGGGCATTCGGATCTGCCTCATTCAAGCAAGTGCAGATTCCAAAAGACCTAAAAAAGATAAGTTTAAATTGATACTACAAGACCTCATCGGGTGAATTCTAAACTTATCTTAGTTAAAGTTTCTACTAAAAATGGAAATTAATACATGATTGACTAAGGAACACTTCCTTTTCTTTTGCAAGAAAAATAAAAATACCAGTCATACATCATTGGGACCCCGAGTCTACCTGCATAAGGATCTCCTTGATCCACCTCTAGAGGAGTCGCCTTCAGTATTTTCTTCTTGACTTGAGAAAAAGCGAGGATCGTATTGACAATTTCCAAGTTCAAGGCTCCTGATCCTTTTCTCTAAAGTTCTTCTGGTAGCATCAACAGCTTCCATTCTATGTGCTTGAAAAGTCAAGCAGAATTAGTTGTTAATCCCACCATCAAGCATAGTTCAAGCTAGAGATACTCAAAAAGCAACATGGCATACCCATGATTGAGTGCGAGCCAACAATTGCAAGCCTCCAATCATCCGCATGCTTTCCTCAAGATCCACATTAACTTGAAGCACAAATTGGCCAGATTAAGAGCCATACAATAAGTCAAGAAGAAATGAGGACAGAGAACTAAAAATTTAAGAACACACCAGGTCGGGCCAAGGAACATTTGGTACGTGCTCTGGCCTAGTTAGAGGCATGAAACTATACGTTTCATCAGGATTCATCACATCATACTGCCATGTTGGAAAATGGGGATAAGTCTCCACAAAGGAACTAGAAGAACTACCAGCATGATGTGGAGAAGGAATTTCTTCCTCTTCATCTCCCTCTTCCTCTCCTTCAGAAGGTGGAGGGTGAAAATCCAACATGCAAGATATTGTCACCAAGCAAAAATATGGAAAAAGAATTTGCAAGATGAAGATTTGACTTTAGAAAGGAAGACAAGTATTGTTCGGCCAACCAAGCAACCTTACAGACGAGTTTGAATAAATTGAGAATAAGATCCTCTTGCCCCTGGAAGAACAAAACCCGCAAAGGCCAGAGTAATCTCTTCATCAGTTAGAAATTCAGCTAACCAGATGGAAGGACAAGGAGGAACTAGAATTGTTGTAGGAGGATACACATAGTGAACTTGGGGTAACACTCGATCACCAAGATACCAATACCTTCCATGCCCACATTTAAACAATGCTTGACAACCATTCAACTCCAAAGCCCACTCACACTCTACATACCCCTCACATCCAACCCAAGGATCTAAAGACATCTAAAAAATTACAAAGGATCCTAGAATGAGAAAAGACCAAACCATAATCAAGCACCAAATATCCCGCACAAAAAAAAAAAATGGGGGAGGAAGAAGAAGGGCTCACATCATCAGCAGTCAAATTGTCAATCACCAAGCGCCAAATGTCCAAAGAACGCCTGGAGGTCACCAACGAACGTCACTGGGGCAACCAATGAAGAAATCTAGGAAAATGCCAGCAACTTCCTCCTGGGTTTCATGACCCACTCCAAAATACTCATACATCCAGACCTGAAAATTGCCATAACACCATTACCACAAAGCCAAAATAGTTTTCCAAAGCCCACACATAGCCAAAATTCCAAACCTCACCTGCCATATAAATGGAGCCCCACAGAAGCTTGAAAGACTCCGCCTAGAGAGGTGGGTCATGAAATGCATCAAAGTAGCATAAGCCATGCCGCCCTAGTCATAATTTCGGATTTGTCCAATTTTTCTCAAGCTTTCTAGGTAGCACAGATTCATAGTACTGCCTAAGTCCGGGCACAAGAAAGTCCCAATAAAAAGAAGCATGAACATATGAGCACCTTTTGCTGCAGTCTCACAATGAGGAATATTTTCAAATAGCCAAGACAAAGGGATATTTGTACTCCTCATTCTAGAAGGAACTACACCTAGAAGTTTCTTGAGTTCAGCTGAAGTAAGGGAATCATTGACAAGAATTCTTTCACCACCCAACCTTAAACCAGTGATAACAAAGAAGTCATAAGGTGTCAACATTACCTCCCCAATAAAAGGAAAGTGGAAGGTACATGTAGTGTCCTAGAAGCGTTCCGCCAAGGTGAGAAGTAACTAGAGATCTTTTTATTCATGTGTCTCATGATTTAACAAAGCTTCGAAGAAAGTGCCAAAGCCTGCTTTATTGATGATGTTTTTGATGTTAGGAGACAATGTTGCCCATGCACTTTTTAACATTTGGAGACTGCCTCGACTCTTGAGGCTCTGCAACACAAAAGTTCAGCTCATCAATTTCCACGATTAAACTACATGTCCAAAAAATTCTTCCATGACCAAAACCACATCACACACAAAAAAAGAAAAAAAAAAAAAAGAAAAAAAGAAAAACCTAATGCCCCACCAAAATTTCACCACAATCAAAATTCTTCACATACCCATACACAACTACCAAATTTTTTCGTAGCCATGTGAAAAAAAAGCTACTTCATTTCCAAAATAAATAGCAAAAAAAATTCCCACAAGGTTATGCCCATGCACAAATAAATTCTCACATGGCCAAAATCATAATCACCAAAATTTTCCAAGAACCAACATCACGTGCCCAACAAAATTTTTCATAGTCAAAATTTCATACCCATAAAATTTTTCTCAAATCCAAAAATTTTCCATACCCACAAAATTTTTCCATGACCATAAAACAAAATTTACACATGCCAATAAACTTTTTCCATATATATCATGAACACATTCACATAAGCCTAACACAAATTTTCCATAATGCCAATACTTCCAAAATTAGAACCAAAATTCATCCAAAAACATCACAATCTACCTACACTGTCAAAATTCCATTAAGCCACCAAATCTGTCAAAATTGCACCATGATCAAAAAATAATACTTCAAGAATGCTCCAAAGCCAACATTTTCCAATATAACAAATCATACAATGTCCCAAATTTCAAATAACCAAATGACAATATCTCACCATGAAACTTTCAATGAAACATGCAACAGCATTTTCCCAAGCATAGAAACCAAAGAAAAACTCACCTTGGTGTCTACATGACAATATGGAGCATGGGTCCTAGGATCTTGAAGAAGTCCATCCTCGTCATGCCAATCAAATGTTGGATCATATTTCTTACCATGAAAAGTATGAAGAGAAGGCCCCATGGAAGAAGAAGCCATCTTGATGCAAAGAAAAATGGGTTTAGAAAATGAGTTTCACTAAAAATGGGTGTTTGGTGAAAATGCTCAAAACACAAGGATCTAAAGAAATATTGATCGAGGTTAACTAGCGGCCACACCGTATGCCTCATCATCTCATATTCATCAGATTTTGAAGAGTTTCCAAGTTCCAGATCCATAGCGGCCACGCCATATGTTCACATCCCTTCTTAAGGTTAACTAGCGATCGTATCGTACGCCTCACCATCACATAGTCATCAAGTTCTAAAGAGATTCCGAGTTCCAAATCTACAGTGGGTTAACTAGCAGCCGCGCTGTATGCCTTACCATCTCACAGTCATCAAGTTCTAAAGAAATTTCTAGTTCCAAATCTGCAGTGGGGTAACTAGTGGCTGCGCCGTATGCTCACATCACATCTTGAGGTTAACTAGCGGCCGCGTCGTACACCTCACCATCACACAGTCATCAAGTTCCTAAAGAGTTTCTGAGTTCCTGATCTACAGTAGGTTAACTAGTGGTTGCGCCGTATCCTCACAACCCATCTTTAGGTTAACTAGTAGCCGCGCCATACACCTCGCCATCACACAGTCATCAAGTTTCTAAAGAAATTTTGAGTTCCAGATCTATAGTGGGTTAACTAGCGACCGCGTCGTATTCTCACATCCCATCTTGAGGTTAACTAGCGACCACACCATACACCTCACCATCACACAATCAACAAGTTCCTAAAGAAGTTCAGAGTCCCTGATCTATAATGGGCTCACTAGCGGCTGCGCCATATGCTCAGATCCCTTCTCGAGGTTGAATATGTTAAGGACATATTTTATGTAGTTGGCTAATCCTTTGACAAAATGCACTTTACTTGTATTTGGATTGATCTAGGATGTGTTTAATACTTCAAAGAACATGTTGTTCAAGTCTAGTATTAAAGCCATGAAGATTGGATCAAAAAACAAGTGAAGAAAAGGTGTTTACTAAAGCTGGACACCTGCGGATAGCTGCTGGACACCTAGTGGACAGCTGCTCGACAGATAGCTATCTATCAAGGTTTAATGAGGCTCGACAAATGCTATCTATCGAGGCTATCTATCGAGGTTACGAAAATCAGAATTTTCAGATTTGATTTTGGGGCCAGGCTTTTGTATTTGTTTAAGGTTTCTTTTCTCACAACCCTAGGCATATATAAGGCTTATTTTAGAGGTCGTCACATAAGAGAAAAGAAGGAGAACATATGCAAAAGGTGACCGAAGCCTTATTCTCTCTAAATGAAGCTACTGCGTCTTTGCGCCTTAGGGTTTTGTAACCAAGTGCTTCTTGATCTTCATTGTTGATGAAGTGAAGAACTTTGCAACCAACATCTTCTTCTCTCTCGTTGGTGATTGAAGTCGCGTACTGGGATCCGCGCAATTGGTTAGTCATGTACTGGGATTCGTGCATCAAAGGGTGGCGTTCATATATTGAAGAGTTCAGAGGTTCTGAAGCGGTAGAAGGTTTCTGCTGTGAGTTCATCTACGGGGATTGTAGAGTCTAGGGACAAAGGTTTTGTACTAGATCTGAAACTTCTCTTTACTATAGTGAATTGCTTTTCGGGAAGGTTTCCCCCCAGGTTTTTTCTGTGAAACTGGTTGGTTTCATTGGTTTTCCTAGGTCATCATATCTTGTCTTATTTATTTTTCTGCTGCACTTATTTGTGACATGATATTGTTGTTTGTTTGTTTTAACAAGTCTTATGCATAATAAATCTAATTAACAACTTGGGTTTAAAACTTGTTAATTCTATCAACCGGGGTCTAAATTTCCCAACAAGTGGTATCAGAGCGGGTACACTCTGATTGGATTAATTTCCTGAGTGTGATCCTTGACCCCCGTTGTCATGGATCGTAGACAATCTCTTTTTATTCCTCCTTTATTTGATGGAACTAATTATGCATACTGGAAAGTTCATATGAAAGTGTTTTTACTGGCTCTAGGTGAACAGGTATGGCAAGCTATTGAAATTGGCTGGATTAAGCCAAAGAAAGTGCCAGTGGATTGGGATGATGCAATAATCACAGCGGCAAATTTCAACAGTAGGGCCTTGAATGCTTTGTTTTGTGGGGTGACTAATAAGGAATTCAAGAAAATATCATCCACGGAAGTTGCCCAGGAAGCATGGACCATTCTTGAGACCACCTATAAAGGTACCAAGGTAGTAAAGACTGTGAAGCTTCAAAGACTCACTAGTAGCTTTGAAGAAATAAGGATGGAAGAGGATGAGACCTTTGATAAGTTCTATGCTAAACTCAAGGATATTGTGAATTCTGCCTTCAACCTTGGAGAGTCTATAGCAGAATCTAAAATTGTTAGGAAAATCTTTCAGTCCTTACCCAAAAGATTCCATGCCAAGATCACTGGCATTGAGGAAGCAAAGGACATTGATCAAATTCCTTTAACTGAGCTTGTAGGGAACCTTCAAACTTATGAGATGGGATTAAGCTCAATGGGAAAATGTGGGAAAAGTAAAAACTTGGCTCTTAAAGGTATAGAGGAAGAGATTGAGGACTTTGAAGATGAAGATGAAAATGACGATGAGGATGAGGATCTAACCTTCATAACTGATGAGATTATCAAGCTTCTTCAATTTAGGAAGAAGGATAAGGGCAAACCTCCTAGGAAATGTAAATCCTCTAGGAAGGGTAAGAATGAGAAGCCCCCTATCCAATGCCATGAGTGCAAGGGTTTTGGTCATATGAGGATAGAGTGCCCAAACTACCTTATGAGGGAAAAGGCCAATAAGTCAGAAGATAAAGGGTTGGTTGCTACTTGGAGTGACACCGAGAATGACTCTTCTGATGAGTATGTGGATGAATGTAGGCACGTTATGGCTTTTGCTGCCTCAACTGATAAGGTGATTGTCGAGAGTGCTAGTGACAGTGATGATTCTTCTGATGATGAAGTATCCAAGAAGTTGACCCTTCAAGAAGCCTATGATAAGCTATGCACTGAATTCATAAAATCTGAAATGACTTCTCATCTTTGTAGAAAAGAGCTTAATGAGGTAAAAACTGAAAAGGCTGATATGTTAGTCAAACTGGATGAAACTATAAGGTTAGTTGAGACTCTCATTGTGGAGAACACCTCATTAGATGAGAAGGTCAATAATCTTGAGGTTGAGCTTAGTCAAGCTAGAACTCAAATAGAAAGGATGTCTAGTGCAAAGCTTAAAGAGGTCTTGAGTGTTCAAAAGCCTAGTTCTGATAAGACTAGCTTAGGATATGCTGTCTCCTCCGGCCCTTCCTCTTCCACGGCTTCTGCATCAAGGACTGTCATTGTGCCTCAATCTGATAAAGGTAATAAAGGTATGAAATCCAAAACTGCTTTGGCTAATTCTAAATCCTTTGTTAGACCTCATGTTTGTCACCATTATGGTGTTTCTGGACACATTCGTCTTAATTGCTTTCAGTTGTATCCTTAAAAGCAAGTGTCCAAACAGTCACAGGTTTCCTCTCAAGGACCTACACCTTTGTTTGGAGAGTTATTAAAAGTCTTGAGCTTTTTAACTCAATTCCAGGAGAATCTTAATTCTTCTATGTCCTTTAGTAGACATACTAGGACACGTGCCTTTTCATCTTCACGGCCGAAAACTCGTGCTGTGTGGGTGAGAAAGGAGCCTAAGACTTAATTGTCTTTTCTGTTTGTCCTCTACTTTAATTCTTTCTATCTATAGTAGGACTCACTTTGCTTGATTTCTTAACTGCTTTTGAAATCATGCTTTCATGCATCTGCATCTTTCTATCATGCCTTCATGCATTTGCGTCTTTCTTTAATGCTTTCATGTTGTTTGTCTGTTTTTTTTTTTTTTGGTTGTTTAGTTTTTTATTTTGTGTTGTTTTCAAAATAAAAATAAAAAAAGGAAAAATCAGAAAAATACAAAAACAGTGTGTGTTTGTTTACTCCGGTTCTTATGAACCTTAAAATGGCCTTTGAAATAGAGTTTTCTAAACTTTGTATCTCTTGTAGCTTAGATGAACATCTCTATACACAACTAAGCAAGTGAGCTTTATGGCTCTTTGTTTGTGATGAGTAAGGTTAAGTGATCTCTTGAACTTAATACTCGTATCACTCTTTTTGACGGGTAGGACTAGAAAATCCTAAGAGAAAGGTATAAATAACCATCTCACTACTATTACTCGCCAATCATGATATGACATCTGTATGCTTCGACATAGCAAAAGTGCAATGTCAAAAGCTTAACATAACTGGGTATCTCTTTTCTCTCTTTCATATACCCATGCATGATATGCTTAATAAAAAGAAAATATGCAAAGAAAATAAAAACAAAAAGATCAAAAATACTTTAAATATGATTGCAAGCGTGTTTTCTAGGAGATGTGGGAGTTATAGGATGTACCTCAAAGGTGATAATCCCCATCAAACAGTTATGATTGTGTGTGAGTTAGAGTGCTTTTCTCATATCTCAAATCGTCATAACATAGAGACACTTGTGCAATCTTGCGATGTTTTCACACACAACACGCAATATTCTTTGCTACTTTTGATACATGTGCAGGTACAATGTGATTTGGCCATCACAAGGTTTACATGCATTGATGTATGCTCACTAAATTGTCTTAACTTGTTTTTGAAATAGAAAATTGGTTAGATGTGTTTAGTGTGTGAGTGGGTGTTTTGAGATCCATGTGCTTAAGATTGTTGTTGAGAGATGTTTTGAGAGTCTATTGTGTTGATTGGATCATTGGATGAGTTGCATGTTTGATTGCATTCATATCTATGTTTTTTCTCATCTTGAAAAACTATTTTTAAGCAATCTCGACACTTTCTCTACACCTCTTAATACCTGGCTTATCTGTCGAGTTCTTCTGTTGCCTCTTATCGCAATCTCGACACCTCTCGATAGCTAGGTGGATCGATCGAGAAAGTTTCTGTCTCCTCCATAGCTTCTCGATAGCTGTTCGATCCATCGAGGTATGTTCGATAGCTTCTCGACACCTCTCGATCCATCGAGATCCTCTGCATGCATTTTTTTTCACATGTTTTGCATGTTTCTTTTATCTTGTCATCCATAGCATCTTGTTTCATTACATTCATGCATTTTTCTGGATTCTTTGTACCCCCTTGATCATTTTTGATCATCTTTATGTTTCTCGAGTGATGCTTTATAGCTTCTAGTACCCTTTGTCAATCGTGACGAAAAGGGGGAGAAATTGGAGAATTTGTGGTTTCTTTCTTTAAGATTCTACAAGTTAGGGGGAGAAATACATTCCTTTGTAAGGGGGAGATGTGTTTCATCTTGATAGGGGGAGTGATTACCTCCTTGTTGTTATAGGAGCTACTCTTAGCTTCTTCTTCCTGTACTCAGGTTTTGTGACCATTATTACATACATTGTGCTTATCTTTGATATATATGTGATGGTGTATGTTTTCTTCACCTATCTCTACATGTGTTGTTTCTTTTCTCTCTTGATACACATGTTTCTTTATTTTGTATGCAATCTATTATTTCTGTCTCACACTAAGATGCCTTGATAAGTTTTGTTTAAAGTGTTTCAGAAACACAGGTTGTCAAAGTCTTCCATGCCATGAACTCTCTTCTTGCAAAGTTTTTCAAGAGTTTGTGTTAGGGTAGATTTTATTGTATTCAACAAGTGAGTATGAGTTGAGTGATTTATGACTTCTCTCATATGTTCATTTGTTTGTTGTGGTTTTGTCACGGATTGCCAAAGGGGGAGATTGTTAAGGACATATTTTATGTAGTTGGCTAATCCTTTGACAAAACGTGCTTTACTTGTATTTGGATTGATCTAGGATGTGTTTAATACTTCAAAGAATATGTTGTTCAAGTCTAGTATTAAAGCCATGAAGATTGGACCAAGAAACAAGTGAAGAAAAGGTGTTTACTAAAGCTGGACACCTGCGGATAGCTGCTGGACACCTGGTGGACAGCTGCTCGATAGATAGCTATCTATCAAGGTTTAATGAAGCTCGATAGATGCTATCTATCGAGGTTACGAAAATCAGAATTTTCAGATCTGATTTTTGGGTCAGGCTTTTGTATTTGTGTAGGGTTTCTTTTCTCACAACCCTAGGCATATATAAGGATCATTTTAGAGGCCGTCAGATAAGAGAATAGAAGGAGAACATATGCAAAAGGTGACTGAAGCCTTATTCTCTCTAAAAGAAGCTACTGCGTCTTTGCGCCTTAGGGTTTTGTAACCAAGTGCTTCTTGATGTTCATTGTTGATGAAGTGAAGAACTTTGCAACCAACATCTTCTTCTCTCTAGTTGGTGATTGAAGTCGCGTACTGGGATTCGTGCATCAAAGGGTGGCGTTCATATATTGAAGAGTTCAGAGGTTCTGAAGCAGTAGAAGGTTTCTGCTGTGAGTTCATCTATGGGGATTGTAGAGTCTAGGGACAAAGGTTTTGTACTAGATATGAAACTTCTCTTTACTATAGTGAATTGCTTTCGGGAAGGTTTCCCCCCAGGTTTTTCCTGTGAAACTGGTTGGTTTCATTGGTTTTCCTAGGTCATCATATCTTGTCTTATTTATTTTTCCGCTGCACTTATTTGTGACATGATATTGATGTTTTTTTGTTTTAACAAGTCTTATGCATAATAAATCTAATTAATAACTTGGGCTTAAAACTTGTTAATTCTATCAATCAGGGTCTAAATTTCCCAACAAAATAGCAGCCGCACCGTATGCCTCACCATTTTCACTATATCCAACTACCAAGTAATTCCATTACCCATATTCTGCATTTTATTTTCAAAATTTAAATTCTCGCATATTCATGCACTCATGTACCAAAAACAAAATATATGCATATTTTCCTAAGATAACACGGCATAAATCATGGCAAAAAAATATATGCTTATGAAAATTCCAAAAATAAAGTAAGCACTAGCATGCATCTCTGGTAGTATTGCTACTAAAATTTTGTAGAAAAATAAGAGAAGAAGAAAGATACACATTGACCTCAAGTCCAGAAAGTGTTTCAAAAGCAGCTGCAGCAGCTTGACCGCATCAAGTAAAAAACTGGTCTCGATCCATGAAGAGCCTCTGCACACAATTTAGGGCAACAAAAATACGAAATCATGTTCTTTATCTAACACCTCTCATTGCACACGAGGTATCAAATAAAGAAGGGGCAGCTGTTGAAACCATATTTTGGCTGCCCTCGATTTGCATGCCGGACCCCGAAAAACCTAAAAATAAGATTTTCTCTCCATGGGGTCACAAGAAGATATATAATGGCGTGGCGCAGCCCGTTCGGGCACTAGACCACCCGAAATGCCTTTTTCAGCTAAAATGATCAAAATGCCTCTAGTCAGCACTAGGTTTGACTAAAGGTCAAACAAGGTCAAAACCCTCACAAAACAACATTTTTCATGGTTTTACATCAAACCCAAGCTTCACGGAGAATTTTGGCAATTTTGACCAATTTGACTCGACATTGATCTCGAGTGGGCCCAAAAACCCTAATTTTGATTTGTCTATTAAAATAGGTTGAAATCAATGCCATTATGAAGATTATCAAATTCTCATTCCAACGAATATTAATGGGTCGAAATCTGAGTTAGAACGGCCGAGATATCATAAAAACTGGGATGATGCATCGATTAATGCACCACAAACTTCCGAAAGCCATAACTTTTGATCCGACTATTGGATTTTTTTGCACCATACCTTGTTAGAAACTGAAAATGAAGATCTATCCAAGTGTGTCAAGATCAACCCAATCAGAGGAGTTTTTGGAAAAATGCACCCGAGGCTATAAATAGCCTCAGGCACTCATCAGACCTAAAGAGAGACATTTTTCTTATTTTTTCCTTCTGCCTGTGCATTTTCTCTCTTCCAAACACACAAAAAAATAATAATAAAAAAGCACACACACACACATACACACATAAAAGAACACATCAAAGCTTCTTGATTCTTGCATCTTCACCAACAAAAAAAGGTAGTGTTCTTGTGCTCAATCTTTCTCCTTGGTTCTACATCTTGGATTAGGGGTTTAGGGGTGTGGATGTAGCTTTAAAGGTAGTATTCTTGCTATTTTTGCTTGAATAACATGATTTATTGTTTTCCTTGACATGTTTCTCGCTTTATCTTGTTTCTAGCATGTTTCTAACTTAGATCCATGTTCTTTCATGCTTGCTCACATGTTATTTATTCTGATCTATGTGCTTTATGCTTTGTGCCATGTGTTTGTGCCTAGATCTATCTTTTCTATGTGTTGTTTGGCTAGATCTACATGTTTCTATGCTTTTTTACATGCTTATATCTTTAGATCTACATGTTTATGCTTTGTGCCATGTTTTCCCATGCTTTGTTTATCTTTTTCCTCTATGTTGATGTTAGGGTTTTATGCTCACATGCTTGTATGATGTTTTGGCTATGCCTTGCTTGGATTTACATGCATTTTTGCCTGTCTTCCCATGCTTCTATGCTTGGATTCATGCTATTTCATGTTTTTGTGTTAGGATCTACATGTTTACATGCATGTTTCTATGCTTATATGTCTAGATCTATGTATTCACATGCTTGTGTGTTTGGATCTATGCTCTTTACATGATTTATGCCATCTTCCATATGCTTGTGCACTCCATGCCATGTTTGTGTGCCTAGACCTAGGCTATTTTCGTCATGTCATGTGCTATTGTAGCCCTTTTGTCACTTTGTCTTTCTTTCTTTAGTTTTGGCCTCTTGGTTTGGACCTGATCTAGACCCTATGGTCTTTGTCATTGTCCACACACCTTGGCCCATATCAAAGGGTTTGGATCATTCCTTTTCGCATGTCTATGCTTGCCTACTTCTATGCTTCATGCTTGTGTTAGCCTCTCTAGTTCTAGGCTTTGCCACGTTTGACACCCTTAGCGGGTTTGTGGTTGTGTGGTTACATCTGATGCCCATGAGGCCTTGTTTGGATGTAACCATTTGGGAGGAATCTTTGGATGCCAGGTTGCTTCGTGCATACCTTTCCCCTTTTCCACTCTGTGTGATGATATGCTTGCCATGCTTTTTTGTGCCACCCGTTAGCTTTGTTTGCATCTCTACACACTTGCTTACATGTCCATGCATGAGTCTTGATTGCTAGTGTGTCGTCTATGCTTCAACACCATAAAGTTATAGACCTTCAATCCAAACCTACATTTGTCCCCTGTGGACACCACCTTTTGTTTGTTCGCTTGCTTTTTTGCTTGCTTTCTTGCCTATTTGTCTTCTTACCTTGTTGTTTGTTTATCTTGTGGCTTGTCATATCTTCTTCCACATGCTTTTTGCTTCGCTTGTATGCTTCTTTGCTTCACACCCATTGCACTTTATCCACACATCTTTTTCTTTCCATTGCTTGTCTGCTAGTTTCTTGTCTTTTCCTTTGCATGTGCGCACATGGAGCGAGGACACTTGGAGCTAAGGCATGGCCTCCTAGGTGCCAGCAAAAAGGGCATGCAGTCAAGCGTGAAGATTTGAGCCAAGCAACTGTGTATAGTAGGTTTAGGAGTTTAGTTCCCCTTTGGGTTATGTACTCTTTTAAACCCCCTTTTCTTCCTCCTCCCTTTCTCTCTTAGATGGCTTGTATTAGGTATATTATATCGTGTACCATTCGTCCTCATCTTTAAAGTATGGCGACTCCTATTTATTTTCTTGCACCTATATTTTTGTTAGGACATATGTGATTCATGTTAGGAACATATGTCATCATCTATTGGCTAATCCTTTGACAAAACGCACTTTACTTGTAATTGGGTAGATCTAGGATGTGTTTAATGCTTCAAGAAACAAGGTTTCAAGTTCAAGTATTAAAGCCATGCAAGTCTGTCCAAGAATCAAGTGATGAAGTACCAGATTTTAAATCTCAACAACTAGTTCGACAGCTAGTATCTATTGAGATTTAAAAAGATGTTCTAGCCCGAAGCTTGACAGCTACTCGACAGATAGGATATCTATCGAGAATTATGAAAATCAGATTTTCAGTTCCAATTTCATTCCATTTCGTGAGTATGAGTTTAGGCTTTCTTTTCTCACAACCCTGAACATATGTAAGGATTATTTTAAGGGCCATCATAGGGAGCACAGTTGCATAAGTGTGAAGCAAAAAGCTGTTCATGAAAATTGTGACTGGAAACCTAGTTTGCCCTAATTCTTCTCTTTCCTGAAGAAACTGCTGTGTTTTTACACCATAGGATTTTGTGACCAAGCAACTTCATGATCTTCATTGTGTGATGAACTGAAGAACTTTACAGCCAACATCCTTCTAAAGTTGGTGATTAAATCATGAATTGGAATCCGTGCATCTATTGGTTAGTCACGTACTGGGAGCCGTGCATTAAAAGGAGAGATTGTCACTACAGAACAAGTCCAATTGGGCATTGGGGTAAGGGTTCAATTGTAGGTTGGTATAAGGTACTGGGATTCTTTTACTTGTAACCTCTTGTTGTGATAATAGTGAATTCTCGGGAGTGGTGACTTTAAAATCACTCGGTGGGGCTTTTTTCCTTGGAGGTTTTCCCCATTCGAAAACAAATCACCTTGTCAACTTTATTTTCCGCTGCATTTTATTTAGTTGGTGATTTGTTTGTGTTGCCACGTATATTGCATGTTAATTTGATTAATTAACAAACTTGGCTTGTTAGGACATATGTGATTTATGTTAGGAACATATGTCAACATTTTATGTAATTAGCTAATCCTTTGACAAAACGCACTTTACTTGTATTTGGGTAGATTTAGGATGTGTTTAATGCTTCAAGAAACAAGGTTTCAAGTTCAAGTGTTAAAGCCATGCAAGTCTATCCAAGAATCAAGTGAAGAAGTGTTGTTCATTAGAGCTCGACAGCGAGTATCTATCGAGGTTTAAAAGAGCTGTTTCAGCCTGAGGCTCGACAGCTGCTCGATAGACAAGGTATCTGTCCAGGTTTATAAAAAACAGATTTTCTATTCTGATTTTCATCTAGTCCGTGAATGTATGTTTGGACTTTCTTTTCTCACAACCCTAAACATATATAAGGATTATTTTAAGGGCCGTCAAAGGTTGCACAATTGCGCGAGTATTGAACAAAGTCTTGTTCATGCAAATTGTGACCAGAGACAATATTTGCCCTAGTTCTCTTGAAGTAGCCACTGTGTTTGTGCACCGTAGGGTTTTATGACCAAGCAACTTCATGATCTTTATCGTGTGATAAACAAAAGAACTTTGTAGCCAACATCCTTCTCAAGTTGGTGATCAAGTCGCGTACTAGGATCCGCGCATCTATTGGTTAGTCACATACTAGGAGTCGTGCAATACAAGGAGAGATTGTCACTACAGAACAAGTCCAATTGGGTATTGGGGTAAGGGTGCAACTGTAGGTTGGTATAAGATACTGGGATTCCTTTACTTGTAACCGTTTTTTTTTATAATAGTGGATTCTCGGGAGTGGTGACCTTAAAATCACCCAGTGAGGTTTTTGCCTTTGAGGTTTTCCCCTTTCGTAAACAAATCACTGTGTCAATTTATTTTCTGCTGCATATTTATATAGTTAGTGATTTTTTTGTGCTGCCACATACATTGCATGTTAAATTGATTAATTAATCAAACTTGGCTAATTAATCAATTAATTCATCACAAAGGGTCAATACATTCTTGGCCTATCAATTTTGGGCCATGCTCTAGGGATGTAGGCATTTACTTTCTTGCTCTGCGTGCTTGCATTATGCATGATATATATATATATATACCTACTCGCCCCTTTTCGGTGTGATTGTCGCAGTCCATGTCACCTAAGGCAAGTGATGCCTAATTTCTGCAGTGAAAGCAAGGTGACATGTCGCCGGGTTTTCAAAGTGGAAATCTGGCATTTCACCCGAATGCCTTAGGAAAGCATAGATTGGGACCACACCCATTCAAAATCCAAACCACAAAGCCCTATGTATGCAAAGCCCTGAAAGCCAATGCCGAAATCATGTTTTTATTGCCAATTTCTAAATATTAAAGTTTTATCAAAACAAAGGATTGTCCTTGGACAAGGGCTGTGGGGTGCCTAACACCTTCCCCACACGTAACCAAACTTCCAGACTCAAGAATCAATATTTTTTGCCACCCACATTAGATTAGGAAAAATGACCTTTTTCTTATCCTAGGATTAGTAATAAAATCAACTAGAAATAGGTGACCAATCACACCTTAGAAAAACCCAATGATTGTTGGCGACTTCACTCACCTTTGGTAATCCCTTAAAATTTGGCCCAGATTCCTGCCATAATGCCAAAGGTAGACGTACCTTCCTCCACCAAGAGTGAGAGAGAGAGAGAGCACCCGAAGCTCCACACAAACACACAAAACCACCATCAAGAGGGGCCCTCTAACAGGGCCTCGTACACATGAGAGCGTTGCCACGGTGGGTGGTCGGACAAAGGCATAGCGGCGGCGGTTTTTCCACTGCTAAGTTGATATCGGGTTCATTTAGCTGGCCTAACATGCAACTCATGGATGCTTCTTGCACCGCTAGATAGAGAATCAACGGATGTCCCAGCTTTGAGGGAACCAGAATCGAAGGGTTCAATAAATACCACTTAATCCTGTCAAAGGCCGCTTGACTCTCATCTATCCATTCTATTTTTGTGTCCTTCTTCAAGAGCTTGAACAGGGGGTCACAGGTGGTGGTCAACTGCACTATGAAGCAAGCTATGCAATTGAACTTTCCTAAGAAGCTTCAAACTTATTTCTCAGTTTTCGGGGCAGGCATGTCCCTGATGGCCGGAACTTTTACTGTGTCCACTTCAATTCTTCTCTTGCTGACTATGATGCCGAGCAATTTCCCTAAACTAGCTTCGAAGACACACTTGTTACGGTTAAGCCTTAACCTATACTTGACAAGGCGCTTGAATAGCTTTCTCAAATCTATTAAATGATCTCTAGATATGTGTGACTTGGCTATCATATTGTCCACGTAGACTTCGATCTCCTTGTGCATCATATCATTGAACAAGGTTACCATGGCTCGCTTGTAGGTCGCCCCAGCATTCTTTAAACCGAATGGCATGACGTCGTAGGCATAGGTTGCCCAATAAGTGGTGAATACCATCTTGGCTTTGTCCTCGTCAGCTATCTTGATCTGATTATAACCCGAGAACTCATCTATAAAGGAGAAGAGCATGTTATTTACGGTGTTATCAATCAAGGTACCGATATGTGGCAAAGGAAAATTATCCTTTGGGTTGGCCTGATTCAAATCTCTATAATCAATGCACATGCGTACTTTCCCATCTTTCTTTGGCACGGGAACAATGTTGGTAACCCAATCAAAGTAGGCTATGGCAGTTAGAAAACCGGCTTTCAACTACTTTTCTACTCCTTTAATTTTCAGGATAAACTTTGATTTCATCCTTCGAAAGGCTTGCCACATTGGGGGCATTTAGGTTTAATTGGAATCCTGTGGAAAAAATATCTATATCCAGTCCTAGCATATCTTGATAAGACCAAGAAAAGATTTCATTGAATTCCTTCAATAGAGCTATGAGCTTGTCTTTCATGTCTTTGGGAAAGTTTACCCCGATCCTGACGGGTTTTTCTGTCTGGCCTTCATCGGCTAGGTTTATCACTTCTGTCTCTTCTATACTGGGCTTGGACCCTTTGCTCTCTTTGTTTAGAGCTTCTCATATGTCTCAAGGTAAGCTTAGGACCACATCCATTCCTTCAACATCATGATCCAACTCTATTGTCTTATTCACGTCATCTACACCCTAGTTATGGCAAAGGGACGATGTACCCGTTTGGGAATTAGAACAGATCCTATAGACCGAAACATATACAGAGAAAATTAAGATAATTTACACACACATATTCATAGAAAAGCAAATAAAGAGAGATGCAAGAATTTTCTAGAATAATATGCTGAATATTTCATTAATGGATTATAGGTAGGAGGACAACAAAGTTCAGACCTAGTAATGATAAAAGGGAAATGCTCTTTTTTGTTGCTTGGGAAAAAAACTGGGGAAATGAATAGGAAATATAAATAAAGCAAGAAATAAAAAAAGCATCCAAAACAAACTAGATTTGCTATTCCAACCCTCTCGGGTGATCAGGAGGCCCAATCACTCAATGATGGAATACTCCTTACTCAACCGGTGCAACCACAAAGCAAGGCTTGATGGTCTAAAGGCCTGCTGCCTCACCTGGCATCCTTGGTCAAATAGTAGAAGTTAGATCATCTTTGGAAGATGTGATAGTGTTCACAGAGAACTCTTCAGGACAGAATTGAATAATGCAAGCCAAATCAGGCTCATCATCTTCCGATTCCTTGAAAGGTTTTGGCATAATGACCTCGCTTGGAGCTAGGAAAGTGGTTTTGATATACGGAATAAACATCCTTGATGTGTCATACTTCCTCTTCTTGCCTCTAGAAGCTTGAAAGAGTTCTTCATGAGTGGGTTCGTACCCCAAACCAAATCTTCCTTTGTTATTTGAAATATCAATAAGAGCAAGGCTCCCTTATCCTACAACTTTGAGGCCTTGGCCTAATTGGTACCCAAACTTGAGCATCTCCTTAGTAGCCGTCAAAACTGTCATGGGCTAGCTAGACTCAGGCTCTGAAGCATTGTGAATTATGGAAACTAGCTCGAAACTATGGAAAGATGCTTCTGAAAAAGCATTAGCATTGATGTAGGGGATAGATATCTCTTGTAAGATAGTCATGGGTTCTTCAGTGATAATTGTGATCAGCTAATTCTCGGACATGAGCTTGAGTCTCCAATGGAGGGTAGACACAGCTGCGCTTGTTGTATGCAATCAGGGTCTTCCTAAAAGTAGATTGTAAAGAGAGTGAACCTTAATCACTTGGAAGTTGACCATGAAGGATCTTGGGCCGATCTCCATTATCTCGATCTTGCCTTACACTTCTTGATACGTGCCGTCGAAGGCTTTGATGATCATAGTGCTAGGCTTAATAAGAGACATGTTCACTTTTAGGCACCCAAGAGTGGCCATTGGGTAGACATTCAAGGTTGATCCATTGTCAATTAATACCCTTATGACAATCATGTTTTCACACTTAACTATGATATGCATGGCCAAGGTATAATCTTTACCTTTTAGAGGCAACTCATCATATGAAAAAGGAGACCTGATTAGTGGCCAACACAAATAATTCCATACCCTCAAAAGAGGAATCTATAATACTGGTAGGAACATGCATTTCCTTCAATACCTTCAATAAAGCTTCATGATGGAAACTTCCCTCTCTTTGTCCCACTCAATGAATTTGTAAGCCTAGTTATATGACTCTTAGTCTCTCTCACCTAGTCATCTAGCCTAGGGGACATGGATTCAAACTTTGATTTTGCTCATTTTGCCTTTGAATGAAAGTACTAGGTGCATCCTCCAAGGAAGGTCTAAATGATGATGATGTAGGAGGATTCAACACATTGTCACTCTTATAACTCAAATACGGATGGTTTCGCATATTTGGGTTATAATTGTTAGAATGTGAAGAATTATTTGACCTGTATAAATTAGATGCATGTACTTGTTCTTCTGACACATTTGAGAATGATGAAAGTGATCCACATTCATTTGTAGCATGGTTTATCTCACGACAGATTTTACATACCTCCATTAGGTCCCCTCTAAAGATAGCACTAACATTCTTAATTCCTTTCATTTTGACTGCCTCTATTTCTTTAGTTAACATACTGATTTTTCCATTCATGTTATCATCTTCCCTCAACTTGGAAACACTTCCACTAGAAGTGGTAGTGTTAGTTCTGGTCCTATCAGTGGTGTCCCTAGGTCCAGTCCATGTGTTAGAGTTTTTTGCTATCTCATCAAGATAATCCATTGCATCTTTTGGTTCTTTTTGTAAAAAGTCCCCTCCACATGAGATTTGAACAAACTATCGGTCCCTAGGTGTGAGTCCTTCATAAAAATAGCTAACCAACCTCCAATCTTCATACCTATGAGTTGGGCAGATATTGAAAAGATCTTTGTACCTTTCCCAAGCTTGGTATAAGGCCTTATTTTCTCCTTGGACAAAACTAGCTATCCTTCTTTTTACTTGCTATACTTTATGGGGAGGGAAATGTTTCTTTAAAAACTCTTGAGCCATCTCCCCCCAATTACCTATAGACCTGAGTTTCAAGGTGTAAAGCTAACTTCTTGCCTTATAACATTTTGTTTATAAAAACTACTGATTACCTTCTCAAAAGCTCTAACATGGACATAAGGAATTTTATTTTCTTGTCCCCTAAAGTCAGGAAGTATTGCTAATAAACCTTGTTTTAGTTCTACATGTGGTGTATTAGGTGGAAACATGATGCGTGAAGGAACAAAATTTTATGTGGGATGCAACAGTTCATACATAGTTCTTCTATTCTCCTCATGATTATTACGTGTTTCATCACCCATGATTGATGAAGAAGGTGAATGTGATGGTGTGTCAAAAAGATTACCAAAGTATGTTTCAAAAAATTTTAATCTACCTATCTTGTTTCTAACCCAAATGCTCATGCAACAATGAATGTACAAAAAAATAAAATAAATTAAAAAAATGAGGGAAAAAATGGAACGAAATTACTAATAGAAGAATTTCCACTGGTCGTGTTTTGCTCCCAAAAAATTGCCTCTAAACACACAGCAACTCCCAGGCAACGATGTCAAAATTACTTGCTCACTCCCAAGTGCAAAAGATCGTAGCAATATAATTCTCGGAGTACTGAGGTCGAAGCAAAATGAGCAATATAAAATCAAAGACAATATATTTAAATAACAATTTGGGTGAAGAAGAAAAGTACTTTTGCTTGGTGATTGTTAACAAGAAAAATAATAAAAGCTTATTTAAATCAATAATGTAAAATACCTGGGCACTAGGGTGTTTCCCTATGAAATTCTTTGTGATCTAAGAAAGTATATATTTCATAATTGATTATTCTTATATAATTAAAAATTTATGATTCGGTTGAACTGAGACAATTCAAGAACGCATGATAACCTAGATTAATAATGCGATTAGAATAGTTTTTCAGAAAAAACTCATTCACTTTAAAACGTGATTTTTATTTGAAACTATTAGAAATTTATCTAAACAATAAGAAAAACATGATTGAACTTATTGAAAGCATGAAAGAACTAATACATCAAAAAAAAAAAAATCTAATTGAACAACCAAATATGTTATTGTCTAAAATCTTAGAAAGAATCACATTGAATATTCATACCATATAGAAGAAACATAACCACTAGCCCTAGCAAAGAGTTTAGGCTGCTATTAGAGAAAGGAAAATACAAGGTTTTTTCTCCAATGCCCTAGTATTTTCATTATTGACTTAAATCAGTTATCAATGTTATTCTTGTTTACAATTACTAGGCAAAAATTATTCTTCATCTTCACCAAAAGTCTTTTTTTTTTTTAATTACATCGTCTTTGAATTTACCTCACTCCTTGGGGTTTGACATCAGTATTCCGAGAATTATATTGTTATGATCTCCTGCACTTGGGAGTGAGCAAGCACTGACTAGCGACATGTGCATGCAGGCTTGTGTCTGCATATGCAGGATCATAACACGCATATGTAGGTTGGAAATGATGTGCATTGATAATAGCTTAATGTTGCATATTTATATCATTGTTGGAAAGCATTATCATACTTATTTTGAGGTAATTCATGCATTTTATATTTGGTTTTGGAATAATGGTGAATAATCAATTTTGTGCTTAATTGAATCTTATTGCGTGAATTTATCTTTTGTAGGAGAATGAAATTAAATAAGTGGATTTGTGCAAAGAATAAAGCTAATGGACTTTACTTTTACAAGGGTCATGATGAAGTTAAAGAAGACCAACCCAATTAAATTTAAATCCAATTGGAGTAGGGAATTAAAGGAAATTTGCATCAAATCCAAGTTCAATTCGGATTAGGATTCCAGCCTGCACATAAGTTAGTATTTTTGGCATAACTTTCGGCTCAGATGTCCAATCGAGATGATTCAAGTTGGGCTGGAAATTTAACTTAAAGGGCTACAATTTTGTAGTTTACCAAAAGTCTTAATTCTGTCGTTAAATGGGATAAAATTGTCGGTTAATTGAAGCCTAAAAATCTGGAATTTTCCCCAAACGGAAATTCAACTTGTAATAGGATTCCTTGGCCTATTTAAGGCTCTTTAGGGAAAAATTCAAGGGAGGCCAGTGCTAGGGCTGAACAGAGAGAGTGCGGCTACTTCTTTGGTTTTCTTCCATGGCAGTTAGTTTTATTTTATTTGTCTAGTTTAATGTTTAGTATTTTAATCTTGTGTTTTATTTTAATTACTATGAGTAGCTAAATTTATAATTAGAGTTGAGGATAAAACCTTGTTAAGGATTGTTAGTAATATTTATGTGATTTGATTTTTCTCACAATAGTTGTTCTTTAATGATTTAAATTGTTCTTGCTTCATATCAATTGACTAAGATGAGATTCTAGATATGAGTTCAATCATGTTTTTCTCATGATTTAGGATTTATCTTAATTAATTGAATGCTTGGTTTATTAATTCTTGATTATAAAATTGGATATTGCTTGTGATTTATCTCTCAATGGATACAATTTATGATTTGATTTTTAGAATTGGATTTATCTTGTGATTTGTTTGGCTATAGATACAATTGATGATTTGATTTTATACTTAAGAAGCGAAGAAGAACATGCTTTTGATTTTTAAAATAAGGATTTTAATGAGAATATTTTCCATGATAGCAAGATTGATTTCTAGATTATCATGTAGTAGTTGGGAAAAATTAATGATCATAAATATATGCTAATATGACTTACAAGGCGGATTCCAAAACCTTAATTCTTTTTCCTTGATTGTTTACATCTTTTTATTACTTTATATCTTTTGCTTAGTTTAACTATTTGCTTAGTTTATTTAATTTCAAAACAACCAATTTTTATTAAACTAGATTAGGATTAATTTGGTTAAGATTTAATTAATTTTCCTACGTTCATTCAAGTCCCTGTGGGTTCGACCTCGTTCTTGTCAAACTATACTTCGGTACGGTTCGTACACTTGCGAGTATTTTAAAATTTCACAACAGGAAACTGTGTACGCATGAACTTAAGAATAGATACGTGTATGCATGAATAGGTCTACTTACGAATAAAGCCTAACCACGCATGCATGAATGGAAGCCGCATACGCAAGCTCGAGTCCGTGAACGCATGAATACAAGCAGTGGGACATTCTTCAACATTTCATGCATGCTTCTATCAAAACTCATCCTAAACATGTTCCTACCCCTCCCAAGGTATTAGGTTTTCATCTAAACCCATCCCACAACAAAATTCAAGTATTTACATGTCCAAAGCAGATTAAAATTGAAGATCAAAGAAAAACTCAAAGATGAGAAACTTTGAAAAATTTACTGATCTGATCCTTGCACCCTCTAAAAGATGATCTTGTAAACGGAGGGGACTCATTTAGACTCACCACTCCAATCCAATGCGTGAGGTTGAAGGCATCACTTGAAAGCATGTAAGATGTTTTCTTGGACTTGGATGCCATGGAGAAAATGAGAGCGCTTGGAAAGGGAGGGAACCTCAAATGAGAAGATTTGAGAGAGAGGAGTTTGATTGTGAGAGGAAGTGAGAGAGAGGTAGGGAGTTTTGTAGAGAGAAAAGATGGAAGTTAGAGAGTTGGAAGAGAATGTGAAGAGATAAACATGTAAATTTAAGCACAAACAAGGCTAAAAGCATACAAACATGTAGATCTAAGCACAAACGAGGTATTTAGGCATATCCTAGCCTAAGAAGGCTAGGCCAATATTATCAAAGTAATAAAACATGTTAGAAATCATGGATACATACTAGAAAAGCTATAAGGCATGCTAGGAAGCAAGATAGAGCAAGAGATATACTATGGAAAGCAATAAAACATGTTATAAAGCAAAATAAAGCAAGATAAAAAGCAAGATAAATGGTAGGAAAATAAATGGGTATAGATAGTAGCTAAAAAGCTACATCTATACCCCCTAAACCTCAAATCCAAGGTTCTAAGATTAAGGAGAGTTCAACAACACTACCTCTTGATTGTTGGGAAAAGAGCCAAATCAAAGGATTTTTAATGTGTTTGGCAGAGAATTTAGAGAGGAAAAAAGAGAGAATCTTCCTAGAAAATTGCTCCAAAATGCCCAAAATTGTTTTTTTTTTTTTTTTCCTCTTTTGTCTGAGAGGGTCTAGGGGTATTTATGGCTGAAAAAGGACCCTTCAGCTTCAAGTGGCCACTAAAGGGCTGCCGGCCAACTCCGACGACCCTTTTAGGGTGCGCTGGGCTGGTTGCTGATGTCAGAAATTTTGACATTTTTTGGTTTCGGCTTTGATCCCATATTTGAAGGTCTTCTTGGACTCTGAATGAGATAATCATGGTGTCCCTGGATGGTCAGATCAAAAATTATGGCCTTGGGAAATGTGTTGATAAACTTCGCACGATTTTAAAGATATCTCAACCATTTTCACTACAATTTTGACCCATGGATAGTTGTTGAAAAGGAATTCAATAATCTTTGCAAGGACACTAGCCCCAACGTGTTCTGACAATCGAATCAAAATTAAGGTTTTTTGTGCCCCCAAGAGTCAACCTTGGGTCAAAGTTGGCCAAACTTGATCAAAGTTGAAGAAACTTTCTACATAGCTCGAGTTTGGCATAGAAACATAAAAATGTTGTTTTGGAGTGGTTTTGACCAATATTTGATTTTCGATCAACCTAGGGTTGACCAATGGTATTTTGGTCAATTTAACCAATAAAGGCACTTTGAGTGCTTTGATGCCTAAACAAGTTGCACTGCGTCAATTTAGATATTTTCGTAGCCCCATGTAGAAAAGTTAATATTTTTATAATTTTCAAGGCATGGCATGCATATCAAGGGAAGACAAAATACAGTATTTACAGTAGCCACTCTTAAAGTTGAAGTACACCAACACAGATTGACTATAACATGCCACTTCAAGGTGCACTGAGCAGCCTTGTCCATACAAAGCCCTATAAATGGGCCCCAAAGCCTCATTTTGACCATTCTAACTTCATTTCTCTGAAATCTCACTTCTAAAAAGTTCTCTGGAGCAAGTCTAGCTTTCTGCTTCAATCCACAACTTTAGTCTACAGTTCTGCACTTGAGGTCAGCATCTGTTTTCTTTTTCTTTTTATTTTCTTCAAGTATATTAGTAGAAAAGCATGCTAATATTTATTTTATTTTTGGTATTTTTTGAATATATATATTTTTTTGTTTTTATCATTTATGCCATGATGATGTTGGAAAAATAGATCTGTTCACATGTTTAAGTAGCATAGGAAAACTTGCGTATTTTGGATGCTATGAAAACACATGGAAATCTAACAAAATCAATAGAAAATATAGGTTAAGAAAAAGGCTATGCATGATAAGGATGAAAAGTTTTGAGAGGATTGAAAATGTGGAAACAATGCAATTTTTAAATGAGATTAGGATTAAACGAGCATCGATAAATCAAACCCTCTATAAAATTAAACGAGCATGGTTGAATCAAACCTTGAAAATATGGATAGAATTAAACGGGCATTGCTGAATCAAACCTTGTGTGAGATTACATGAGCAAGATCGAATCAAACCTCGAAAAGATGGATAGGTTTAAATGAACATGGCCAAATCAAACCTTGTGTGAGATGTATTTTGAAAATCTCGATATTTTGAGAAAACGAGAGATTTTGGTATGGACATACATGGCATGTGTTAGGTAGTAAGGTTAGACATACTTACTTGTTTATTTGCGTCACTAAATACTTTTGGGCTTACTAACAAATCTTGAATTTGCTTCTATAGATTATGTCTCGACAGACGAGATCTAGTAGTTCTCGCGGGAAGGCTCCCGCCATTATTCTGTCTCAAGCCGATTCGTCTAGTAGTGACGACGATATTGTCTCTGCCAATCTTCCTGTTGCACAGACTCTTCAGAGGCACTTTGACCGGGGTGGTGATGATCATGTGCCTGGAGGCATTCATATAGCACATTGTACTAAGAGTTGGTGTTCTATAGAGACGACTAGTGCCTAGTCTTAGCAGCTCTGCACAGCTCCCTCCAACTGAGGAAGGAAGAGGCCTAAGGGCAAGGAGCTAGAGGAGGAGCTCATGTTTGATGTTGATGTTGACTTGGCAGCCAATGATAGGGCTAGGCCAGGTCTAAGTGCTCAGAAGCGATGCCATCGTAGATTGATCACAGTATAGTGGACACTCATCTTCAGCATGGTTTGAAAGGCATCCTTCCACTAGACTCAAAAGGCTCAGGTATGTTCCCCTTTTCTCTTTCAATTGTCAAATCTAAATGTGTAGACATAACTACTAACCGGTAGCTTTTTTAACTTTAAGCACAAGCCCCTAACAGGATTCGCGATCAGGGAGCTTGATCTTCATTCCTTCTCCGCCTATTTGACCATGAGGCAAATACGTGGATTTTTGATTAAGCAAGGCTTCAAGCAGTTCTAGAGGAATTCTCCTTATTTTATGCGGAATGCGATACTGAAGATTTGGTGTAGCAATTGCAAGCAAAGATTGGCACCTTTCATTTGAGTTGTGGGGAGTATACAGTCCTTCCCCTTAACTAGAAGGCTATTTTGGACCTTAGATTAGGGGGTATCCTATCCTGTCTAATCCTATCCTGTCTAATCCTGTAGATTTTGCTACTGCAAGCGAGCTCTTGGGCATTCGCAATCCCCTTACTCCGGCAAGGCGACAATATTTTGGGCCTACCAACAAGCCTCAGATTCGTATAAAGTGGCTGAGAGAGATCATTCATTGGGGAGGCGGATCCTAACGACATTGCTATCAGGCATTTCTTTTTCTATTTCATTGGTAATTCCCTGTTTGGCAACACCCGGTCAGTGCTGACCTACAAGCTGCTAGGAGCCACAAGAGTAGCTTCGGACATTGAGGCCTATGATTAGAGGGCCCTTTCTTATGGATTCATTATTTCTTTCCTACATAAATACATGTCAGCATAGGCTGAAAATCAAATCTAGAAATCTGAATTTCATAAAGCTCAATAAATACAGTTGTCGGGCTAGCTGTCGAGACCTCGATAGATAGCTATCTGTCGAGCAACTGTCCAGCTTTAATGAATCAGCACATCTTCACTTGTTTCTTGGACAGATTTGCATGGCTTCAATACTAGACTTGAACTCTTGTTCTTTGAAGTATTAAACACATCCTAGATCTACCCAAACACAAGTAAAGTGCGTTTTGTCAAAGGATTAGCCAATTACATAATATGTTGACATATGTTTCTAACAACCAATCACGTATGTCCTAACAATCTCCCCCTTTAGAAATTTGTGACAAAACCACAACAAACAAATGAATATATGAGAGGAGTTATAAATCACTCAACTCATACTCACTTGTTAAGTACTGTATAATCTGTTCTAACACAAACTCTTGAAAAACTTTGCAAGAAGAGAGTTCATGGCAAGTAGACTTTGACAACCTGTATTTCTAAAACACTTAAACAAAACTCATCAAGGCATCTTAGTGTGAGACAGAAATAAAAGATTGCATACAAATAAAGAAACATGTGTATAAAGAGAGAAAAGAAACAACAAATGTAGAGATAGGTGAAGAAAACATACATCATCACATATATATCAAAGATAAGCACAATGTCTGTAAACATGGTCACAAGACCTAAGGTACAAGAAGAAGGAAGTAAACACACCCCCTAACAAGATGAAACACATCTCCCCCCTACAAGGGCATGTATTTCTCCCCCAAACTTGTAGAATCTTAAAAAAGAAGCCACAAATTCCCCACAATTTCTCCCCCTTTTTGTCACAATTGACAAAGAGTACAAGAAGCTAGAAAGCTTCACCTGAGAAGCATAAAGATGATCAAAAATGATCAAGGGGGCACAAGGAATCCATAAAAATGCATGAATGTAATGAAACAAGATATTATGGATGACAAGATCAAAGAAATATGCAAAACATGTGAAAAACAATGCATGCAAGAGAATCTCGATCGATCGAGAGGTGTTGAGGATCTATCGAGGGGACAAGAGATTTCTCGATCGATCCACCTAGCTGTCGAGAGGTATCGAGATTGTGATAAAAATCAACTAAAGAACTCGAAAGATAAGCCAAGTATCGAGGAGCTGTCAAGATTGCTTAAAAACAGTTTTTCAAGAAGAGAAAAACACAGATATGAATGCAATTAAGCATGCAACTCAACCAAGGATCCAAGCAACATTTTAAGATTTCAAAATCATCTCTCAACAACAATTTTAAGCACATTGATCCCAAAAAAACACACACACACACACACACACTAAACAAGTCTAACCGATTTTATATTTCAAAAACAAGTCAAGATAGTTTAGTGAGCATGCATTAACACATGTAAACCATGTGATGGCCAAATCACATTGTACTTGCACATGTGTCAAGAGTAGCAAAGAATATTTCGTGTTGTGTGTGAAAACATCGCAAGATTGCATAATTGTCTCTATGTTATGAAGATTTGAGATATGAGAAAATCACTTTAACTCACACATAATCATAACTATTTGATGGGGACTATCACCTTCGAGGTACATCTTATAACTCCCACATCTCCTAGAATACACGCTTGCAATCATATTTTTAAAGCATTTTGATCTTTTTTCTTTTTAGTTTCTTTGCATATTTTTCTTTTTATTAAGCATATCACGCATAGGTATATAAAAGAGAGAAAAGAAATACCCAATTGTGTTAAGCTTTTTGACATTGCACTTTTGCTATGCCGAAGCATACAGATGTCATGTCATGTCATGATTAGTGGGTAACAGTGGCGAGATGGTTATTTATGCTTTTCTCTTAGGATTTTTTAGTCCTTCCCATCAAAAAGAGTGATACGAGTGTTAAGTACAAGAGATTACTTAATCTTACTCATCACAAATAAAGAGCCACAAAGCTCGCCTGCTTAGTTGTGAATAAAGATGCTCATCTAAGCTACAAGAGATACAACGTTTAGAGAACTCTGTTTCAATGGCCATTTTAAGGTTCAAAAGAACCAACGTACACAAACACACTATTTTTGTATTTTTGAAATTTTTTAATATTTTTTTTTATTTTGAAAAACAAAATAAAAACTAAACAACCAAACAAAAACAGACAAACAACATGAAAGCATGAAAGAAAGATGCAAATGCATGAAGGCATGATTCCAAAAGCATATAAGAAATCAAGAAAAGAGAGTCCTACTATAGATAGAAAGAATTAAAGCAGAGGACAAATAGAAAAGACAGTTAAGTGTTAGTTTCCTTTCTCACCCACATAGTACGAGTCTTTGGCCGTGAAGATGAAAAGCACGTGTCCTAGTATGTCTACTAAAGGACATAGAAGAATTAAAATTCTCCTGAAATTGAGTTAAAAAGCTCAAGGTTTTTAATAACTCACCAAACAAAGGTGTAGGTCCTTGAGAGGAAACTTGTGATCGTTTGGACACTTGCTTTTGTGGATACAACTTAAAGCAATTAGGATGAATGTGCCCAGAAACACCACAATGGTGACAAACATGAGCATTTTTATTGCTACTCGGCTTCCTAGAAGGAGGTCTAACCTTAGAGGTTGACAGATACCTCAACTTAGGACAATTTGGCCTAATATGACCAACAATATGACAATGATGACAAATGGGGACAAAATAGATTTTTCTTTCATCCTAGGAGGAGTTTTAGACATAGGTTTAGAAACTTCAACGTTAACATCAGAAATTTTACCTTTGTCTATCCTAGCAATATTAGCCTTCAACTCTTCATTATTCCTTTTAATTGGAGGAACATTAAAACCTTTTTCTTTTGAGTTAGGCTCAACAACAAGTTTGGCACTAGTTAATTTTTCAACTTCAGTTTTAAATTCAACTAGTTGCTACTCCAAACTCTTAATTTTGTCCACCTGAGATGAAATTTGATTTTTAAAGTTTTCATTCAAATTATTTTCTTCATCCAATTTTGCAATCAATTCATCTCTTTCAAGTTTGACCTTTTTAAAATTAGCTTTTAATTTTGTAGAACATTCAAGGGATTTCATACAAAAATTATAAAGCTTGCAATAGGGATTTTGAATATCATCATCATCATTCAACATAATATCATGCAAATCAAAACAATCAAGAGTTTCCATGACAACAGGGGTCAATGGATCACACAGCAAAGATTAAAATCTAATCAGAGTGTGCCTGTTTGATACCACTTGTTAGGAAATTTAGACCCCGGTTGATAGAATTAACAAGTTTAAAACCCAAGTTGTTAATCAGATTTATTATGAATAAACCTTGTTAAAACAAGCAAAAATCAATATCATATGCAACAGAAAAATAAATAAGACAAGATACGATGACCCAGGAAAACCAATGAAACCAACTAGTTTCATAGTAAAAAACCTAGGGGGAAACCTTCTCGAAAAGAAATCCACTATAGTAAAGAGAAGTTTTAGATCTAGTACAAAACCTTTGTCCCTAGACTCTACAATCCCTGTAGATGAACTTATAGTACAAACCTTCTACCGCTTTAGAACCTCTGAACTCTTCAAAATATGAATGCCACCCTTTGATGCACAAATCCTAGTACGTGACTCACTCACCAACTTGAAGAAAAAGAATGTTGGCTGCAAAGTTCTTCACTTCATCAACAATGAAGATCAAGAAGTACTTAGTTACAAAACCCTAAGGTGCAAAGACGTAGTAGCTTTTGTTTTAGAGAATAAGGCTTCGGTCACCTTTTGCATATGTTCTCCTTGTATTCTCTTATGTGACGGCCTTTAAAAAAAGCCTTATATATGTCTAGGGTTGTGAGAAAAGAAACCCTACACAAATACATGTCAGCATGGGCCGAAAATTAGATTTGAAAATCTGAATTTCGTAAAGCTCAATAGATACAACTGTTGAGACCTCGATAGATAGCTAGCTGTCGAGACCTCGATAGATAGCTATCTGTCGAGCAGTTGTCAAGCTTTAATGAATCAGCTCTTCTTCACTTTTTTCTTAGATAGATTTGCATTGCTTCAATACTAGACTTGAACTCTTGTTCTTTGAAGTATTAAACACATCTTAGATCTACCCAAATACAAGTAAAGTGTGTTTTGTCAAAAGATTAGCCAATTACATAAAATGTTGACATATGTTTCTAACAACCAATCACATATGTCCTAACACACAAAATTATTTAATTAATTTAACTGTCTAGCCAATCATAATTAATTTAAATCATACGTGGTCAGTTCCACCCAAACATAATGCATGTTGACTGTGCAAACTTGATCATGTGATATTTTTTAATCTGACTGTCCAATTTGGAAATCGGACATACCGTCGTGACCGTTAGAACCCCAAGATCATTTTATGATATGCAATGAATGAATTAATGCATGTAATGTAACTATAAATTTTGGGTATATGAATGGTCACTCTAGTCATCTTCCAAGATTAAATTATGGGTGCAAAATCGAGTGTCTACAATGTTCATTTCCCCACTTTTTTTTCCTAGAAAACAAAAAGAAAAAAAAAAAAAAGCATTTCCCTATTATCATTATCAGCCATGAACTTTGTTTTCCCCCTACCCATAATCAATTAATGAAATATTCGGTGCATTATTAAGAAAATTCTTGCATCTCTCTTTATTTGCTTTCCTATGAATATGTGTGTGCAAATTATCTTATGTTTTTTCTATATATGTTCTACTCTATTGGATCTGTTCTGGTTCCCAAGTGGGTATATCGTCCCTTTGCCATAACGAAGGTGTAAATGATATGAAAATAGAGTTGGATCATGATGTTGAAGGAATGGAAGAGGTCTCGAACTTACCTCGAGACATCCTAGAAGCTCTGAATAGAGAGAGCGAAGGGTCCAAGCCCAATATAGAAGAGACAGAGGTGATAAAACTAGCCGAAGAAGGTGAGATAGAAAAACCCGTCAAGATTGGGGTGGACTTTCCCAAAGACATGAAAGATGAGCTCATAGCTCTTCCGAAGGAATTCAAAGAAATCTCTACTTGGTCTTATCTAGAAATGCCAGGACTAGACATCAAGATTGTTGTCCATAGAATTCCAGTTTACTCCAAATGCCCCCACTGCAGCAAGCCCTTTGAAGGATGAAGTTAGAGATTATCCTGAAACTCAAAGAAGAAGTGGAAAAGTAGTTGAGAGTTGGTTTCTTACCGCTATAGCCTAATTTGATTGGGTTGACAACATTGTTCCCATGCCAAAGAAAGATGGAAAAGTACGCATGCGTCAATTATAGAGATTTGATTCGGGCCAGCCCAAAGGAAAATTTTCCCTTGCCATACATTGATACCCTGATTGATAACACCATGACCAACATGTTCTTCTCCTTTATGGATGGATTCTCGAGTTATGATCAGATCAAGATGGCTGAAGAAGACAAAGCCAAAATAGCATTCACCACTCACTAAGGAACTTATGCTTATGACGTTTTGCCATTCGGTTTGCAAAATACTAGGGCGACCTACCAGAGAGCCATGGTAACCCTATTCCATCATATGATGCATAAGGACATTGAAGTCAACATGGATGATATGATTGCTAAGTCACACACTCTTAGAGATCATTTGATAGATTTGAGAAAGCTATTCAAGCACCTTGTCAAGTACAAGTTAAGGCTTAACCCTAACAAGTGCGTCTTTGGAGCTAGTTCAGGAAAATTGCTCTACTTCATAATTAGGTAGGGAGGAATTGAAGTGGACCCAGCAAAAGTCCAGGCTATCAAGGACATGCCCATGTCAAAAATCAAGAAACAAGTTCGAAGCTTCTTATGAAGGATACAAAGATAGAATGGAGTTGACCGCCATATGAGATCCTTTGTTCAAGCTCTTGAAGAAAGATACGAAGATAGAATGGAAAAATGGATGTTAAGTAGCCTTTGACAATATTAAGGAGTATTTGTTGAACCCTTCTATTCTAGTTTCCCTAACACCAGGACATTCGTTGATTCTTTGTCAAGCGGTGAAAGAGGCATCTATGGGTTGCATGTTAGGTCGGCTAAATGAACTCAATCAAAAAGAAAGGTGATTTACTACTGTAGACACTGCATTTTGTACCCCTTGCGACTCGGGCCCCCATTCCCCAATGATGCTCAAAATCTAAGGCCCCATGCCAGTTTAGAGCACGATCCAATATCAATTGACTTGAGGAGAGTTAAAATGGAAAATATAACCTTTTAAATGAATAAAAATCTATTTTTAGAAATAAAATACCAAAGTGGCCCTTGGCCCATGTACGTGGTTAGCGACCTTTGTACGTGGTCCAGAGCATGCATACGCAGGCACACTCCTACATACACAGCTAGGGTTTCAGAAATATAAAAAAGGCAAGTTTTTAGCAATAATGGCTAAGGTTTGGAATGAATCCCACATCGTCTGGGAGCCGTTCCAAACCCCATCGTCTAGTACATTTTCAAAAAACACATAAATCCCATGGAAAAATCCAAGATTCATTAGAAAATAGTGAACCAAAAGGAATTTTTTCACAAAACACCCTCAAGTTAATTTTGTTTGATTGGGACCATTTCTGGCCCCAATCCTATGAGTCTATAGTTTCTAATCAATGTGTTATTGAATTGTGATAGATTTAACTAAGGGGAACGATCAAAAATCAAGCTTGAAGGGCTTTTTTTTAAGGTATCCCTTAAACCCTTTATTTTTCTCTTTTGCCCTTAATCTTTGTTTTAGCTTATTTTATTTTTTAGTTTATATTCATGCATGTTTGTTTAGGTTAATTTTATAGTGCTTTTTATGTTCTAAGTATGTTAGGTTGTTAGATTTATGTTTTTCTTTTATGCTCTATTTTTTAGTTTTGTGTTTCTGGGTTAGGGCTTATCAACAATCCTACGCATGCATGCTATGAGCACGCGTACACAGACCTCTGTCTGCGTATGCAAGAATTTGCCAAGAAACCCTAATTTAGATTTCTGCTTTGTTTGGTTTGCTTGTTTCACATATCTTGCCTCTATTTAAGTCCTTTATACATACATATCTGTATCTGAGTTCCTATTTCACAAGTTTTATTTGCTTGTTTGCTTTTAATGTGTTAGATTGGGGTTTTCTTGTTTAAGATGCTATGTACATGCATTCACATGCTCATACATGATGGCATAGGTGCTATGTTACTAAAAGGAATGTAAAGGTAAGTCATGCATAGGTATGAACATGCGTTTGATAATGTATATTGTTTGAATATTTACTTTATGTCTTTTTATTCCAATTACAAGCTTTATATAATTTTTTGATTGCCATGATACCTTGTTACCATGATTAAGTTACTGCCTTCTTTTAGTGCATGGTATGATAGGGTTTCACATGCTAGGGTTGTATATGTGTGGTTTTGGCTCCTTTTTGCTTTATGGATCGATATGTATGTATTTGGGATGAATGATGCCATGTTATATGCTTAGATATATGCTAGTGTATGTGTAAGTTAGAATACAAGTGTTGAACATGATTTTATCGAGGTTAAGATGTAAGACACAATGATGGGAGGCCAACCTTAGGATTGGGTGGTCTTGGGTGCCTAACACCTTCCCAAGAACGTACCTAACCTCCGAATCCATATCTTTGGTAGTAAGATCAAAATGTCCTTCCTCAAGAGGACGATATATCTATGATTTCTATATCATTGCAAAAACTAGGTGGCGACTCCACATTCTGTTGTGTCTGCGGTGGCAACTCCAATAGGGATAGTGATTTTAATTCCTATGTGTCTTGTTTCTTAATCTTGATAAAAACTATTTAAATACTTGTTTGCACACACATCATTTGGTTTCTTTTGTCCCTTAACCTTGGTTAGTGATGAGTGGGAAGATGAAAGGCTTCACTCAGGCCCAAATCTTCCGAAGTTCATCCCACCAACTCACAATTGGAGTACGTTAAAGGTTTGCTACCAATCCACTATGGGGTCCACTTAGGCCCTCGGTTGGAATCATAGCCCACCAAGTTGTGAGTGACCTAATTATCTATCCCTTTAGCCTTAGGGAGCCTACCTACACTAGAGAGATCCTAGACCTTATTATGAAGGATACCCTTTATATCTCTTGTTTGTTCAACCCTATATTAGGTGTTCACCTAATTCTAAAAGAATAAATAAAATATGAAAAATGGAAGGGATGACCCTAAAGTTATGGTATACCCTAAGATGTTTTGGGATAAAAAAAGGAAGTTCTCACATGTAAGAGGCTTGTCCCTAAATCCAAAGGTATATCTTAACTTGAAAGGTTCATAAGACTGTAGCCTAATTGCTATTTGTAGACACTGGATTTTGTACCCATAATTTAATCTTGGAAGATGGATAAAATGACCATTCATACACCCAAAAATTAGAGTTGCATTACATGCATCAATTCATTCATTGCATGTCATAAACATGATCTTAAGATTCTAACGGTTGTAACGGTATGCCCGATTCCCAAATCAGTTTGTCGGATCAAAAGATATCACAAGATGAAATGTTCATGGTCTGCATGCATTTCGTTTGGATGGAACTGATCACGTGTGATTAATTAAAATTAATTTTGATTGGTTAAAAAATTAAAATTAATTAAATAATTTCATGATTGGTTGTTGGTTGTTGGTTGTTGTAAAAAATAAGCCTGCTTGCATGAAAATAAAATGGATAATTAGATATTAAGGGAATTTTTGATAATTAAGTCTTTTTAAGAATATTTATCTATCAAATAATTATTGTTTTAAGGACCTGATTATCAAAATAAAAGGGTTTAATTTTAGAATACGAGTTAAAAACACATCTAGGTGCAATTACCGACTCAGAAAATTCTCAAAAATGAGTCATAATTGAACCAAAATTTGAAGTGGGGCTCGGCACATGGCAAGTGACGATCTGCATTTCCTAAGTGCTGATTGGCACAACTCCGAGGCCTGGCCCAAAAATCTTCTGATTAAGCTGGAACATATCTATTTTGAATTTTTAGGGATAACGACGCAATCTAATTCGTATCTGATCTTATTCAACTTATTTTTCATGCATCCAACCCCTATAAAATGGGGAAAAACATTAAAATCAAGGCCCTTCTTTTTTTTGACTTCTTTGCTCCCCTTACATTAAAGACATTTTGGAAGCCTTGGCTTTAAGAATTTCTTTTTTGTAAGTAAATATATTTTAGATCTCAAAGAAGTTGAACTTCTTTGATTTCTAAAGTATTCTTACATTGAAGGTGCAAGTAGGCATTTAATTTCATTCTTCTGTTTATTTTTCTCTTTCCTAATTGATATATGCATGTTGTTCATTGCATGGTTTTCATGGATACATGTTTGATTTCATTGTCAAAACAATCTTGTTCATATTTTATATATACCATGTGCACATATTAGTTCAATTTTTTCATCAGTTGATGAACATGCTTAAGATTTAGTTCTCCTTTAAATTTCAAGAAGCAATTAATTACTAAAAACTATTTTTGAAACAAAAACGGGTCGGTATTTTCATTGAATACAAATTAGAGATTTTTTCTAAACAAAAATAGATCTGTATTTTCATTAAATACTGATCTGAAATTTATTCTGAATAAAAAACTAATTTGTATTTTCATTAAATATAGATTTAAATTTTTTTCTAAACAAAAACAGATCTGTTTTTGCATTAAATACAGATCTAAAACTTTTAAAAAACAAAAATAGGTCGGTATTTTCATTACATACAGATCTATATTTTTTCTGAACAAAAACAGATTTGGATTTTAATTAAATACACATCATATATTTTTTTGAATAAAAAACTATTGAGGTCTAAAAAAAATCATGCTAAAAGGCCCAAACAAATGGCACATCAGGCCAACTCATGGGAAGAAAAAGAATTGGGGAAAGAAAATTGGGCTTACAAATGAAAGAAGGATGATGGGCCTAGGGCCCTGGATCTGTGAAGAGGCAAGAATTATAGCCCATAAAACAAAGGGAAAAAGAAGTCAGCCCAATCAGAAAAAAAAAAAAAGAAAAAAAAAAAAGGAGCTAGGCTAGGACGCCAGAAGCTGCCTGGGATCTCTGGGTGTGCAGCACGGCTAAAGGGAGATTAAGACAGCTCAAAGAGGGATCAAAAGGCACCAGGAACAAGAAACAGATGAGCCCTTCTCGAAGCATCCAGCGATGCAGCACAAAGCCTGAGGACTTGGAGAGCAACGACTTAGGAGCAAGAAGCCAGTGCCTCGGGGAACCTAGAAAAAGAGATCCACGAAAGGAAATGGCTAGGGAAACCTTCGGATTGGAAGAAGAAGACTCTACTTACTGGGAAAAATGACAAAAGGGGAGGGGCGGCTAAAAGGAGGTAAGCGCGAAAAGAGAAGACAGAGAAAGAAAGGATTGGAGAAAGAGCAAAGTTAAAGGTTTGGCTCCCAAAAGGGCACCTCAGAACAGAAGGTCAACAAGACACTTTTGAAGAAAAAAACACCAAAAGAAGAGAACTATGGAAAATAAGGAAATGCTCAGTTCATAGAAGGGCTAAGACAAACAGAGGGCTCTAGTACCCAGGGAGCCAAGGGGGAAGAATCAATGGAATCCCGAAACCCTAATGTGACACTATAAAAGGAAGAAGCAGCCAACATTGAAAAGGGGGGGATTGAGCAAGAAAGAAATCGTATAGAATTATCAATAAAAAGCTTTGTAAAACTCAAAGAAAACAGGGAAATATCTCCCGGTATCCCAAAAACAGCCACTATAGCACATGCTTGGATTCAAAATGATTCAAATTTTGCAAGTCTTAGAGGCCTAATGGGCCATCTAAATCTATAATTTTTGAGCTTATTTGAACCTTGTATTAAGTCGTAGTGAGCTCATTGTAGTTAACAACTAAGAAAACTAATGAAATATTTTCTTTATTACGTTTATCTTCATTTGCTGTTTTTCTTCTTGATCAATAGATATATTCTCGTTTGCTAGTGTATGTGTATTGCAGGAGTTTTACCCTATGCATTACTTGGTCTGTAAACGGCCCATTTAGCCACAGTAGACCAAGCCCAGTCCCTTCAATCTACAACTAGAGGATCCAGGGTCCTTGTTTAAAGCTTGGGCCTGGATACTATTCAAAAAAGGACTCTCACAAAAGCTAATCTGTATTTTCATTAAATACAAATCTAAAATTTTTCTAAAAAAAAATTGATCTGCATTTTCATTAAATGCAGATCTGAAATATTTTCTAAATAAAAAATGATCTGTATTTTCATTAAATACAGATCTGAAATATTTTCTAAATAAAAACTTGTCTGTATTTTCATTAAATACTTATTTGAATTTTTTTCTGAATAAAAACTTATCTGTATTTTCATTAAATACAGATTTGAAATTTTTTCCAAATAAAAATCAATCTATATTTTCATTAAATACAGATTTGAGTTTTTTTTTTTGAATATAAAAACTGATCTATATTTTTATTAAATACAGATTTGAACTTTTTCATAAAAAAAATGTTTTCTTCAATGTGAAATATCAACAATTTTGTGTGTCTTCTTAAATAAATATTGCATATTTTGAGTTTTTAAAGGTTGAATTAATATTGAATTTAGGGATTTCAATATATCATTGTAATGTCATGCATCACTTAAATGGGTATATAATTGGTCATTTAGAATCTAGAAGACCAGACTCCGTCTAGGCAGAATGGGTGCCTAATACCTTCCCATTCTATAACCTAGCCCCCAAATCTAGATTTGGTTCGTAGATAGTGCTTTATCTTTTCTTCTAGATTGTAATCTAAGAAACAAATCCTTGCTTTTTTTTTTCCTGTTGTAATCTAGGAAACAAAACTTTATACTCTTTTACTAGATTGTAATTTAGGAGACAAAACCTTGTATATTTCATTTTATTAGATTGTAATTCATTCAAATTAATGAGAAGTTATATTATTCAGATATGTACCTGTAAGGACACAATTCAAATTCCCAAACCACGACTGGGAGGAAAATGGGCTTGAAAGGCCTTTCTTCACAATGAATTTGTAGAGGATGGGTTTGTAATTTAGATTTCAAGGATGGCTTAGACAATTACAAAAAGAACGGGCTTTGGGCCCAATGGAACAAAACAAAGAATCGTTTGCAAAGAGTAAGACTGAGAATTCCTCCTCGGACTGTTTCCGAGGATAGTTTCTAATAGTATTTCTCAAGTTTGGATACAAATATTGATTATCATACACTTTTTCTTTCTCAAAAAGCCTCCCTCTGCTTCGTATGCCTTCCCTCCTATTTATACTCTTTCTCTTCTCTTCATCATCTTCCACTTTATGGTTGCAATCCTGATTTTTGGATACTTGTCCCATCCATTCTTCCCTAAAGCCCGCTGGGATTTGGGACCAAGTTCCAAGCTCTATGCTCAGGTCCCATCCTTCCATCTATACAGTCAGCGTATCAATTATAGAGTCTTTAATATATGGGCGGTGGTAGCAGCTTTACTTTAGACATTCCACCGCTCTTTCTACTGTCCTCCACGTATACTGTGTATCCTCGGCTTAAAATTCCGAGGACAAATCTACTCCTCGGACGGTATGGGACACTTAAATACTCCACGATTATTTTGATGTTTTCGGATTTGGGTTTCTAGCCCAAAAGACCTCGTTGGGCCGTCCTTCATAAATTACTGGGCCCAATACCCCTACAATAGCCCCTCGAGATTCTTTATTTTTCTTTCACCTCGGGAGGAAAATAGGATCTCGACTTAAAAGACCTTTTTACCCTGCAGAATCTTGGAATACTACTAATGGAAATAACTTCTGAATTACCCATCGCGTGTTCCCGATGCTTCGGTATGCGAAACGCCCCCGAATTTATTATTGGCGCTTCTATGTCCCCCACGTTTCATTGATATGACACATATCCAACGGTCGAGAGCGATTCCTTTGTTGAGGCGGGAATTCGCCCGCTTCAAAACACCTTTTGACATATAAATACCAATTTTCTTCAAAATTCTTCACACTACAGAAACCTCATAACGTACCTGCCACACTTTCCATCTCCCCGTACTCTCTCTTTCTATCAAGTACCCTGTCCGAGGTGACGTGCTTTCTTCTTTTTTAAAAGTAAGTTCTCCAATACTCTTTCCCCTCCTTATCAGCTTTTTGTTTCTTTTGTTTCTTTTCCTTCCCGTCTTCTCTTTTTCACTGTGTCTTTCATCCTCGGCGTAATTAGTTTTTCTTCACACCCCCCTTTTCTCAAAAAAAAGAATGGGTAGATTTGCGTCCCTGGTAGATTCAAACGAAAAAATAGAGCAGTTTAAGGTTAAGTACAAAATTCCCTCGGATGTATCCATTAGGTACTGTAACGAGGAAAAGTATTATACAAAAAGAAAAACGGGGGAAGTTGTAATCCTGATGATTGCGTTCATCGAAGGGGGAATGAAAATCCCCATGGGAACCGTGACTAGGGATTATCTTAGGGCTTTTAGATTAGCTCCCACCCAGTGCGCCCCAAATGTCTTTAGGATCCTAGGTTCCATAGATGCCTTAAATGAGAAGATGAACCTAGGGCTCACCCACCACGACGTGAACTGGGTTTACAACCTCCATTACCTAAGCAAAAAAGACGAGTATTACCTAAAATCTAGATACCCAGAAGTTAGGCTAATTCAATGTCTCATTCGAATCAAATAAGTGGCCTAAAAATGACTTCCCGATCATATCAGGAAATTGGCACGACGGCCTCCCCGTCCCGACAAGGGAAGGGACTCCAGGTAAAATTTCTTTTACATACTATTATCCTCTGTCTTTTACTTATTCTTACCCTCTTTTACTTGGATAACTCTACAGATCCACACGCCGCGGATCGTCATCCCAATCTCGTTGACTTCGGACGGTTGGATAGGGATCCTACAAGCTGAAGGTTTTCGTGCACACCGACGGCCAACTCCGAGCAGCCTCATCCGATCCTCGGCTACAATCCAATATCCAAAGCTTTTCGGTGCGCCGAAGTGCGTGATCAAAGCCAACGATCCTCGACTTCCTCGGATCGTTGTCCGTTGAAGGTTTCTTGCTACCGAGGGGACTACCATTCCTCAAGGCACCTTGGTCACCCAACCAATCCAACCACCACAATTCGTTCCAGTTGGGATTCCCACAGTTCCTTTCTCCACAAAATTAACCTTTGGTGAAGCCGCGTCTTCCCACTCTACTGTAAAAGAAGAAGAAGAAGAAGAAATAGTTGAGGTATTAGATTCCGAGGACGAGTTTGAGGTTTTTAATCAACCCTACTCTCCTGAAGATTCAACTTTCATCCTCGGCACCTCTACCCAAATCTCAAAGGCTACTACTGAAGAATTTGACAATATGGGCATTCAACGAAAGATTAAGCCCAGCCTAAAGGATATCCTTGAGGGCGCTGACAAGGGCCTTAAAGTTCAAGAACCACCAAAAGAGGTGAGCCCTCGGACTCAAGAAAAGGGTGCTGACAAAGGCCTTGAAGCTAGGCTTCCTCCTCCTCCCCCATCCTCCCAAACTCAACGCACCAACATAGCTGATCTCAAAAGAAAAAGGGATCAGCCGAAAGGAAAGGAAGTGGTGGAGGTAGGAAAGCGCTCTGTTTCCAAGGAGCCCGAGGTGGAAAAGGGTGGAAAGCAGGCCCGCACTATGCAGACTAGGTCGGAAAGGAGAACCGACCAACAGGTGGCCGTGCGCGCCCCTGTATGGCTCCCTGACATGTCTATGGACAACGAGGTCATTACCGTGGATGCGTCCATTAGAAATTCCGATGAAGGGACAGCTGCATGCGTCGCGGATGCATTGGAGCAGGCGCTGTTACTCCCCGAGGATATGGTTGAGCTGAGAAAGAAAAGGGACCATACCGTCTTCATGACTTTGAAGAAGGAGCTTGCAATGGTAAGTTTTCTTTTTCTAAAACCTTGGCTTTTGTTTTTATTTCCTATATATATATATATATATATATATGTCTAATTTTTATATGTTTTGTTCGTAGGCCGTTCAATCTGCCCATAGGGCAGAGGAGATTGCCATCAACTCCTACAAATCTCTGAGGGCCGAGGAAGCCAGGTGTGAAACCGCCCAAAAGATCTCGGACCTTCACAAGAAGAAACTGCAGGAGGTCACAGCAAAGTTGGCCAAGGCAGAGAGTGATAAGGCAGGCTTGGAGGCTGATCTGAAGACAACGACTAATCAAGCCAAGGATCAGCGCCTAAAGCTCCGTGAAGCCGACAATAACCTCTCAGCAGCACGAAGGCTCGTAGAGGATCTCAAGAAAGATCTAAACGAGTCTGAGAAGGCCAAAGAGGAAGCCATTGAGGAGAAGAAAAAGGCTAAGGAAGCAAAAGAAGAGGCTGAGATCTCAAGGGACCAAGCCGAACAAAACGGTTATGATATAGGCGTGAAGGAGGTCACCGAAACCTTCAAGGCTCAGGTTCCCGAGGTATGTAGGCACTACTGCCTCCAAGTGTGGAATGAGGCACTTTCCCAAGCTGGGGTTGATGCCTCTTCCACTCTTTGGAAAGCAGAGAGTGTCTACTATCCTCCCGCAATTCGCGCTTCTTCCATTCCTGAAGCTGCCCAAGAAGCTGCCCAGGGATCATTTGAGGATAAGGGGGGTGATTTGGTTGAAGATTCAACTCTTCCTGAAGATGCTCCTAAGCAAGTTGATCCAGTACAAGAAAAGGCGCTTGAAGACGTACAGCCCTCAAGTGACCTTCAGGAATCTTCGAAGGATGAGTTGGGTGATCAAGCTAATCCAATACCCTTGATAGATGATCCCAAAGGCAAAGGAATTGCCGTTGAGTCCTCGGTCCAGCTTCCATCTCCTAAAGACCCCAAAGGCCCTCTGAAGATCAAGCTGAAACAATGAATGCCTGCTGCCTTTCTCCTTTTTTTTTTTATATTTTATTTTATCTCTAAGTGTAATTTCTAAATGTGATTGAAAAAGTACTTATTTTGAATTTAATATAAGCACGAATGTTGTTTTACTTGTTTAGATGATTCTTACTTTTTTGCTCTGTTTTGATCATATCATTCCATAAATATCATCTCTTTGTCTTTTACCAAAGTTATTAGCAACAATTTGAATTGAAATTGATACTCCAGGAAGGTTTAATTATGCCGGGAACTGCATTAAGTGATGCATTTTAAGTATTTGATTCTTCATTTTGGATCTCTAGTTGAACTGTGTAAAAATAAGACATATGGTCTTTTGATTTAGACATGCAAAGATCTGATGTTTTTGACAAAAAAGAAAAGAAGTGTTAATTTTTCCCAAGTAAATGATCCGAGGATCCAGGCATACCAAGCTTCAGCTTGGTACTTAGATAAATAAATTCGAAATGTTAATTTTCCCAAAGTAGATGATCCGAGGACCAGACGTAACTTAGGTTCTGTTTAACACTTAGTAAAGAGTATCAATTTAGACGAGGTATGTGGTCCGAGGATCCAGGCATACCAAGCTTCAGCTTGATACTTAGACGAATAAATTTTAAAATGTTAATTTTCCCAAAGAAGATGATCCGAGGACCAGACGTAACTTAGGTTCTGTTTCTAACACTTAGTAAAAGCAGTATCAATTTAGACGAGGTATGTGGTCCGAGGATCCAGGCATACCAAGCTTCAGCTTGATACTTAGACGAATAAATTTTAAAATGTTAATTTTCCCAAAGAAGATGATCCGAGGACCAGACGTAACTTAGGTTCTGTTTAACACTTAGTAAAGAGTATCAATTTAGACGAGGTATGTGGTCCGAGGATCCAGGCATACCAAGCTTCAGCTTGATACTTAGACGAATAAATTTAAAATGTTAATTTTCCCAAAGTAGATGATCCGAGGACCAGACGTAACTTAGGTTCTGTTTAACACTTAGTAAAGAATATCAATTTAGACGAGGTATGTGGTCCGAGGATCCAGGCATACCAAGCTTCAGCTTGATACTTAGACGAATAAATTTAAAATGTTAATTTTCCCAAAGTAGATGATCCGAGGATCAGACGTAACTTAGGTTCTGTTTAACACTTAGTAAAGAATATCAATTTAGACGAGGTATGTGGTCCGAGGATCTGTGCATACCAAGCTTGCTTCAGCTTGATACTTAGACGAACGAATTTAAAATGTTAATTTTCCCAAAGTAGATGATCCGAGGACCAGACGTAACTTAGGTTCTGTTTAACACTTAGTAAAGAATATCAATTTAGACGAGGTATGTGGTCCGAGGATCCAGGCATACCAAGCTTCAGCTTGATACTTAGACGAACGAATTTAAAATGTAAATTTTCCCAAAGTAGATGATCCGAGGACCAGACGTAACTTAGGTTCTGTTTAACACTTAGTAAAGAATATCAATTTAGACGAGGTATGTGGTCCGAGGATCCAGGCATACCAAGCTTCAGCTTGATACTTAGACGAACGAAGATAATGAATATAATGTAGTTTACAACAAAAAAAAACGGCCGAAGTGCCTTTTATATAATAATAGTACCTTCGTAGATTATTTACATTCCAGGGACGTTGTACAACACGTTCATCCAAATCTTCCAGATTGTAGGCCCCTATTCCTGCGATCGAAGTAATATGATAAGGTCCTTCCCAGTTGGGCCCCAATTTTCCCCAAGCAGGATTCTTCGTCGTACCCAAAACTTTCCTTAACACTAAGTCACCAGGTCCAAGAGGTCGAAGTTTCACATGAGAATCATATCCCTGCTTGAGCTTATGTTGATAATAAGCTAGTTGAACCATGGCGTTTTCTCGTCGTTCCTCAACTAAGTCTAAGTTTCTCATTAATAGATCATCATTGCTATCTGAAATGAAAGAGCTTTTCTTCAGGGTTGGGAACCCAAACTTAATGGTATTACTGCCTCGGCTCCATAAGTCATGGCGAAAGGTGTTTCACCTGTGGATCTTCGTGGTGTAGTTCGATACGTCCACAAGACATGTGGCAGTTCTTCCACCCACTTCCCCTTGGCGTCACCCAACCTCTTTTTGAGTCCGCTCACTATTACTTTGTTGACAGCCTCGGCCTGCCCATTTCCTTGGGGATAAGCCGGAGTGGAATATCTATTCGTAATGCCCAAATCACAACAGTATTTCCGAAAGGCTTTGCTATCAAATTGTAAATCGTTATTTGAAATGAGAGTATGAGGGATGCCGAACCTGGTAACGATATTCTTCCATACAAACTTTTTTGCTTCCATGTCTCTGGTATTTGATAATGGCTCAGCTTCAACCCATTTGGTGAAATAATCTGTTCCCACGAGAAGCCACCGCATGTTTCCTGTTGCTTTGGGGAAGGGTCCAACAATGTCCAAGCCCCATTGAGCAAAAGGCCATGGGCTAGATAGAGGATTCAGGATTCCCCCTGGTTGATGTATATTTGGAGCGAACCTTTGACATTGGTCGCACTTCTTTGCATAATCTTGCGCTTCTCTCTGCATATTTGGCCACCAATAGCCCTAAGTAAGGGCTCTATGAGCTAAAGACCTTCCCCCTGTGTGACTTCCACAAATCCCTTCACGTAACTCTTCCAAAAGTAGCTCCGTTGCCTCGGGGTGTATACATAACAAATATGGTCCGGAAAAGGAACGTTTGTACAATTTCTGGTCCTCGGATAACCAAAAACGAATGGCTTTCCTCCGAACTTTATCTACTTCAGCCTTTTCTCCAGGCAGGATGTCATTTCCGAGAAATGTTACTATTTGATCCATCCAACTAGGCCCAGTCCTAATTTGGAGAATTTGAGTGGAGTTACCGTCCGTCCCAGTGGGTCTCAACAGATCTTCAACAAGGATAATTCGTGGTAGACTTTGTGCCGAGGACGTTGCGAGCGTGGCTAATGAGTCGGCATGGGTATTGCCACATCTGGATACATGCAATAGTAAAAAAGACTCAAATTTAGATTGCATATACCTGACCTGGGTTAGGTATTCTCGCATTCTGGAATCCCTTGCTTCTAGCTTCCCTTCTACTTGGCCTACCACCAATAGTGAATCCGAGAACATTTGCACCGTCTTTCCTCCCATTTTATGAACCATGTTCATCCCTGCGAGGACGGCCTCATACTCTGCTTCATTGTTGGTGGCCGAGAATCCTAATCTCAAAGATTTCTCAAAAGTAATTCCCTTTGGGGATATCAAAACTAGTCCTATACCCGATCCCCTCTGATTTGCTACTCCATCAACATGGACTTTCCATAATGGAGGCCCTTCACATGAAATCATGCCTACTGATTTTTTACCCATGCCTTCTTGATAGTCTTCTAACGAAGGCTCAGCAAATTCCGCCACAAGGTCCGCGATGATCTGTCCCTTTATAGAGGTGCGAGGCATATACTTGATATTGAAAGCTCCTAGGACAGTTCCCCATTTGGCAATTCTTCCCATATAATCTGCACTTCACAGAATTGATTTAAGAGGGAGTTGTGTAAGAACAACAACTGTATGAGACTGGAAGTAATAGGGAAGTCTTCGTGTAGCATGTACCACCGCCAAGATAGCTTTCTCCAGTGGTAAATAACTCAGCTCGGCCTCGTGCAGAGATTTGCTTACATAATAAACCGGTCTCTGGATGTTATTGTCATCTCGGATAAGAACCAAACTAACTGCATGGTTGGCCACCGCAATATATGCAAACAGAATTTCATCCATTTCTGGTCGAGACATAACTGGTGGTCGCGAGAGATATTCTTTTAGCTGTTGGAAAGCCACTGCGCACTCCTCGGTCCATTCAAAACCTTTCCATTTATTTAATAATTGAAAGAAAGGTCTGCATCTATCCGCGGACCGAGATATAAATCGGTTGAGAGCAGCAGTCATACCTGTTAGCCTTTACACTTCTTTAGGATTCTGAGGTGGGTGTAAGCTGTTTATTGCCTTAACCTTAGCAGGATTCACTTCAATTCCCCGGTGAGTCACCATATATCCTAGAAACTTGCCCGATCCCACACCGAAAGAGCATTTAGAGGCATTGAGCCGCAATTTACATTCTCTCAGCTTCTGAAAAGTGTTGCTCAGATCTTCCAGATGTGCAGAAACTTCTTTACTCTTTACCACCATATCATCCACGTATACCTCAATAGTTTTTCCTAGCTGGGCCTCAAACATTCTCGTCATCATCCTTTGGTAGGTAGCCCCTGCATTTTTCAAACCAAAGGGCATTACCTTATAGTGATAATTCCCTGTCGGAGTGACGAATGCAGTCTTCTCCTGGTCCTCAACGGCTAAAGGTATCTGGTGATAACCTTGGAAAGCATCAAGAAAACTCATCCGAGGATGTCCAACAGTAGCGTCAACCAATTGATCAATCCGAGGCTTCGGGAATGAGTCCTTCGGGCAGGCTTTGTTTAGATCTGTGAAGTCTACACAAACTCTCCACTTCCCATTCTTCTTTTTCACCACCACCGTATGGGCTAACCATTCAGGATAAAACACTTCTTTGATAGCCCCTGCCTCTTTGAGTTTGAGCACTTCCTCTTTTACGGCTTCAGAATGTTCTTTGGAGGACCTCCGAGGTGGTTGCCTCCTCGGCACTACAGTTGGATTGACCTTTAAATGATGACATATGAAGTTCGGATCAACCCCAGGGGCCTCATATGCGTTCCAAGCAAATACATCCATATTTTTCTTTAAAAATAAAATCAGTTATGTCTTCTCTTCCTGCGGCAATTGAACTCCAACCTGGAAGAACTTCTCAGGATCATTATCTATGAGAATTTTCTCCAATTCTTCACATACCGCTTCATCTACCTCGGCTGTGTGAAGAGACTTTGATTGCTATGTCTCTTCGTTAGCCGAGCCCGAGGAGTCTGGTTCTGGTCGACGCAGAATTGCAGCCGTGACACACTGTCGAGCCACAGATTGACTCCCAAGTAACTCCACCACCTGGTCTCCAGAATGAAATTTGACTTTGACATGCAAGGTTGAGGAAACAACCCCTAACACATGCAGCCAAGGTCTTGCCACAATAGCTGTATAGGGAGAATAAGCATCAACCACGATGAAATCTACGTCTACCACCTCCGGACCAGATTGCATCGGCAGTCTAATTTATCCCTTTGGAACGACAGCTCTCCCTTCGAAACTTATCAAGGGTGAGTCATATGGCATAAGATCTTCAACTCTTAATTTCAAGCCTCTAAATAGGTCAGGGTACATGATATCTGTGCCACTGCCTTGATCAACCATTACCCTATTTACATCATAGTTCTCTATTCTGAGGGTTACCACCAAGGCATCATCATGAGGCTGGATGGTCCCCATCTTGTCCTCTTCAGAGAAACTTAGGACGGCGGTGATACTTGCCTTAATCCTCTTCGGCCGATCCCGTGACTCTTCGGCCAATGTTCGAGCCACTGACATTACCCCGAAAGGAGCCGAGCTACCCTACCAAAGGTGCCGCAAAAATGACATTGATAGTACCTGCAGGAGGTCCGGATGAAGGACCGTCGTGGTTCGCCACTCCTGATTGGTTTCCTCGCCCGTTGGGTTGGTACAAAAATCTTCAGCCTTTCCCTCTTTAACTAATTGTTCCAGATGATTCCACAAAGTGCGACAATCCCTGCGGTATGACCTCTCTCCTGGTGATAATGGCGTGGAGATTTTGGTTGCGTCTCAAAGTGGTCCCCCGCCATTTTATTTGGCCATTTGAAAAAAGGCTCATGCCTTATTTTCTCCAATACCGCCGCACCGGCTCTCCGAAGACGGTGTTGACCACTTGTGGGGGTAGTGACCAGCCCAGCTCGGAAAAATCCCGTGCAGTGCCTATTGTTGTTGTATCGGTCCGACCCGAAATCCCTCCTTTCTTGCGGGATAACCTTCACCTTGCCTTTTCCCCGTCGCCGATCTTCCTCAACCCTTTTGTACTCGTCGATGTGATCCATCAGTCGACGTACGCTTCTGACAGGTTTCTTCATTAAGGATTTCCTCAAGTCATGCTCCGTTGGTAGGCCGACCTTAAAGGTCCTTATTGCTACATCGTCAAAGTCTCCGTCAATTTCGTTGAACATTTCCCAATACCGGTCTGAATATGTTTTCAGGGTTTCCCCTTCCCTCATGGCCATGGATAGTAAAGAATCCAATGGACGAGGAACTCTACTGCACGTGATAAAGTGAGAACCAAATGCCCTAGTAAGCTCTTTGAAAGAATCAATGGAGCCTGCCCTTAAGCCGTCAAACCATCTCATGGCTACGGGCCCTAGGCTAGAAGGAAAAATCTTGCATAACAAAGTTTCATTCCTGGAATGCACTGCCATTCTCTGGCTGAAATGGCTTACGTGCTCCATAGGATCCGTCCGACCATTGTAAAGAGTGAAGGCCGGTTGTGTGAAGCGCCGAGGCAACCTTCCTTCTTCCAATCTGCGCGCGAAGGGTGATCTGGAGATTTGGTGTAATGCTTTTCCCATTGCGTCATTTCCTAAGCCCCTAGGGGGGTAGTCTCTGCCACGCCTCCCATGCAGATTGTCTTCTTCGAAAGAGACATATTCACCTGGGGGAGTTCTGGATCTCTGCCCGTAATTGTCATCCTCGGATCCTTCCAAAGAGGGGTCAGAAACCGGAGGAGTTCTCCTTCGCCTTTCGTGGCGCAATCTCCTCTTTAGGCCGTCAATCTCCTTCTGCATGGCCCTGACATTTCTTTCATAAGGAGCTCTGCTTCCTCCTTGCGAATGACTTGCACTTCTGATGGTGTGTGTAGTACGTACACTTCCTTCTCGGTTCTCTCCGTGATCAAGATGCAAGGAGTGATCCTCACGCTGAGAGCCCACGGACTTCGCGCTGCGTTGTGGTCCTGATCCTACCATGATGTCCTAAACTTCCTTAAAGACTAAATTCCCACAGACGGCGCCAATTGTAAGGACACAATTCAAATTCCCAAACCACGACTGGGAGGAAAATGGGCTTGAAAGGCCTTTCTTCACAATGAATTTGTAGAGGATGGGTTTGTAATTTAGATTTCAAGGATGGCTTAGACAATTACAAAAAGAACGGGCTTTGGGCCCAATGGAACAAAACAAAGAATCGTTTGCAAAGAGTAAGACTGAGAATTCCTCCTCGGACTGTTTCCGAGGATAGTTTCTAATAGTATTTCTCAAGTTTGGATACAAATATTGATTATCATACACTTTTTCTTTCTCAAAAAGCCTCCCTTTGCTTCGTATGCCTTCCCTCCTACTTATACTCCTCCTCTTCTCTTCATCATTTTCCACTTTATGGTTGCAATCCTGATTTTTGGATACTTGTCCCATCCATTCTTCCCTAAAGCCCGCTGGGATTCGGGACCAAGTTCCAAGCTCTATGCTCAGGTCCCATCCTTCCATCTATACAGTCAGCGTATCAATTACAGAGTCTTTAATATATGGGCGGTGGTAGCAGCTTTACTTTAGACATTCCACCGCTCTTTCTACTGTCCTCCACGTATACTATGTATCCTCGGCTTAAAATTCCGAGGACAAATCTACTCCTCGGACGGTATGGGACACTTAAATACTCCACGATCATTTTGATGTTTTCGGATTTGGGTTTCTAGCCCAAAAGACCTCGTTGGGCCGTCCTTCATAAATTACTGGGCCCAATACCCCTACAGTACCCTATGTATTTTTTTTTCTTATTTTTTGTTACAAAAAATAAGTGGCGACTCCACACATAATCCTAAAAAGGGAAGGTGCCAATGCCTCACCCCTTTTGAAAAAGAGGACTTTAGGCCTAAGGTAACAAATATGCTATAGACTTAGCATCCAAAATCCTACAAAGCCAATATGAACTTCCTTAATCTTAGGCCTCCTTGTTGTATGACTAGGCCCAAAATGATGAGAACTTCATGGACTTTGAAAGGAAGGCTACAATATATTCTAGCTAAAGGGCTATTTCAAAAAAGTGAAATGATGAATAAAAATGAAAAACCCAAAAAATCCATAAGAGGGAAGGGAGTGATACTGTAATTGGGCCTTCATTAAAATGAACTTAAGAATTTTCTAGGGGCATCTAACAAGTTAAAAAAACCTTAACTAGGATATAAACTTAATGAAAATGGGACTTCTTTTTAGACATCACTCCAATCCAAGTCCAATGGAAGATGAGACGCTCAAAGGGAAAAACCCTCAAGAGGGAAAGATGGACACTTCAAGTGAAAAGGTCCTCATGCAAAAGATACTCAAGTGTGTGGAGGCGTAAGTTGATATTCTTAAGAAGATAATAAGCAACCTCTCTAGGATAGAAGAAGAGGAAGCTAAAGAAGACAAGCCTAACAATGGACAAAGAAAACAAGCCTAACAATAAGCCACCTCCTAGGAGTGAAGAGTTTGAGGTATACGGAGTCTCAGCTATAATAATCTCTCAGATTCAGAATAAATGAAAGACCAAAGAAGAAAGGCTGATGCCTTATCATGAATCTCTTCAGAAGCGGGCATCAAAATTCAGCAAGATCCAATATTAGTATGTGCCAAGGATGCAGAATCAGATTGCGGATGCTTTAGCAACCATGGCATCCATGACGAATGGGCCAAAAGAAGATGAAGCCAGGACGATGGTGTTGGAATAGAAAGAAGAACTAGCCTACTGCATGACAATAGAAGAAAATGAGGGAAAGAATGGGGAAAGTGAATGGTATTCAAATATCTTACAATACCTCAAGGATGGGACATACCCACCATCGGCAGACAAGAATGACCAATTGACCATTCGAAGGTTCTCTACTAATTTCATTATTTGTGGTGAAAGGATCTACAAAAGATCATATGATGGAATTCATCTACTTTGTGCAACTGCTAAGGAGGCACAGCAGATAATTGAAAAGGTTCATGAATCAAGCTATGGACCACATATGAATGCACACATGCTATCAAGGAAGATAATGAGACAAGGCTATTACTGGACCACCATGGAAGCCGACTGTGTGGCTCATGTTTGAAAATGTCATCAATGCCAAGTCCATGGAGATTTGAAACACATGTTGCCCATGCCACTACATACTATGACATCACCCTAGCCCTTCTCTACATGAGGGATAAACATTATTGGAAAGATTCATCCAACTGCATCCAATGGCCATGAATTCATACTTGTAGCCATTAATTACTTTACTAAATGGGTAGAAGCTGCCTCATACAAAATTCTAAATTCAAAGAAAGTTGCTCAATTCATTCAGACCAACTTCATCTGCAGATATGAGGTACCACATGAAATTATCTCCGACAATGGGTTACATTTTAAAGGAGAAACAGAGAAGCTACTATGACAGTTCAACATTCAGAACCACAAGTCTTCACCTTACCATCCTCAAACCAATGGGGCAGTTGAGGCTGCTAATAAAAATATAGGGCAAATCTTGAAGAAAAGCACAAAGAATTACAAGGACTGGCACCTACAATTACCCTATGCACTCTAGGGGTATAGAACATCAATTCAATCTTCCACAGGAGCCACTCCTTATTCATTGGTGTATGGGATGGAAGCGATCCTTCCCATTGAAATGAGTGTCTGTTCACTAAGGATAGTACTGGAAAGTGAAATCCCCAAAGTAGATTGGTTGCAAAGCAGATACCACCAGTTATGCATGCTGGATGAGAAAAGACTCAAGGCCCTGTATCACATTCAGGGATATCAAAGGAGACTCAGAAAAGCTTGAGAAAAAAAAGTAAGAACAAGAGATTTGAAGTTGGGGGATTTAGTGTTGAAAGAGATCCGAGCCCCGGTTCAAGATGCAAACGGGAAGTTCAAGCAAAATTAGGCAAATATACTCTAGGGGAGTAGTTTGATGGACTTAGATGCAAACCCTTTTACTGAGCCAACCAACACGGATCAATTAAAGAAATACCACGTCTGAGGTGGTAGACTAAAAGCACCACGACTGAAGTGGTTGTAAATTATGTTATTTCCCTTCCTAAGTTTGATAAAAAAAAAAACAAAAAAAAAAAAGAAAAAACAAAAAAGCTTGCTAGGTTGAAAACCCGAAAGGGCGGTTTAGGCAAAAATTTGAGCAACAAAAAAAAAGGGTAGGTTGAAAACCCAAGAAGGCGACCTATGCAAAAAGAGAGTGAAAAAAAGAGAGAGAGTGAGAGAGCCTGCTAGGTTGAAAACTTGAAAGGGTGGCCAAGGAAAAAATTAAGACAAATAGAAAAATCAATGAACTAACCTAATCCTTCTACAAAGGGGGTACGTAGGCAACCATGCATTGGTCCAGTCACAATTTCCCAAACCCACCATTTGCCCATTAACCAAAATTACCAACAATTCAACCATTCCATTAAACCATGTCATTACACAAAATCCCAAACCCTAAGCCAAACCATTTTTTTTTAAAAAAAAAACCAAACCCCAAAAGCCTACACCATAAACAGAACCCCTAACCTGCAAACCCTAAATAATTCCTAAACATAAGAGTTTTTACATCAACTCTAAAATAAACATGCTCAAAGCCAAAAAATAAAGAAGGTCACTTTGTCTTTAGTCTTTTCTTTTACTGCTGATCATTAATTTCTTCTGTATTAGGTGCTTCATCTTTCCTGTCCCTTCTTTTGAATTCATAGTTGTCTTTATCAAGTCTTTTCTCAGTTGTCTCTAAGAAATTGTTCTCTCATAGCAATCCTCACAGCTTCCTTGTCAACAATTTTGTTTATCAACCAGTTAGAGTATTCTATAGTCATCCTGTGAAAGTGAACCTTGACAAAAGAATGGTCCACTCGGTCAGCCATCTCTAAACCCAATAGCATGTTCTTTACAGAAGTAGGACTTGTGTCCACAGGAGTGAAAGGTCTTCTTCTATTGCGACAAGGCATTCCTTGCTTATATTTGAGTTACCCTGCGCAACCCTGCAAGGAAGGTGTGATCTGATCTTAGAGACCGTAGTAAAGGGGTTGGGCACTTCCACCAATAACAGCCTCATTGAATTGAGGTAATGGATTTATTATCCAAGAACTTCACCCAATCACTCTCAGTTTGGCACTCAATTTTGATTACAACCCTGCTAAGAAAACTGCTAGGCCCATAATTACCGGTTGTAAGCTCGACAATCATATCCAGTCGATCCATTAGCCATATCTACAAAGTCAAAGGACTCCCTACGAAGTTCTGAGTTTCTCCACCATGAAATATAACATCCAGTCCTAAAAGAGTTTCTGCCAAGATCAAAGAAATAGAATTATCACCATCCTTAATTTGATTCACAACACTTATGGCTCGAGCATCCACAAAACAACTTCTTCCAGAGCAAAGCAAAAGTTTTCCCATGGTGCATAAGGCCAAACCAAAGTTTTTCTACATATTGTTGGTCACTCTATAGGTGCGTTTGTCAATCAACGGAGAGATAATTGCACGAAGATTCACTATATGGCCTTCAATCATACTATTAGTATTGGAAGTAGGAAGACCGAGAGCATTAGACAAAGATTCCTTATGCATGGGATCACAAGAAACTGCAACAGATTTTCTACGTTGATCATAGCCCAGGATAGCGGAAAACTCTTCAATTGTCGGACAGAGTTCAGTAGTGTTAAACTGGAACACATGATCTTCGAAATCCCAAAATTTCACAGCAGCCTGAGGAAAGTCCCACTTGGTTTTAACATTCCTCAGAGCCTTAATTCCCTCTAGTTTGAAGGCTGTAAAATTGGTTTTGGTGCTGAAATCAAAGCTACGAACCCATTTGTTGATAACATAAATTGTTGAATGAGAGAAATTATGATTGCTAGCCATGGATGACTTTTGCTTGTGATTATTGTGTGTTGCTAACCTTTATGCAGATAATTTTTGCAGGGGAATTCATTTATATAAGCTACATCAATTCCTAATCAGGTTTGAAATAGGTTTTAGAGAGTTTGCAGCTGACTAGGAGAGTGTTTCATGATCGTAAACGAAGTAAATGTTTTTCAAAAAATGCGAAAGCATGAAACATGCATTGGAAAAGAGTAAGGAGTCGGCCCACCATGGCACAAATCTCATGATGTGGCCCAGTGCCATTCGACACTCCAAAAGTGCCGAATGGCACTCCTCACGTGCCAAGTGGTACTCAGCCCCTCCGTCATACACCCATGCAATTTCGTGTTCTTGGACTTTTTTTTAGATCGTTTGACACTCAAAAAGATTTCTTTTTTAGTCAAACTAGGGCACCCTAACGTGTCTAACTCACTTGCTTTCAAAAATCATCACTTGCATCATTGTTTTCAAAAAAATTGATCAAATCAAGTTTTTTTTTTAAGACTCATGAATTTATGTTCCAAACTAGGGGCATTCGCCCATGCCTCACGCAATCTTCAAAAAAAAATCATCATCTTTTCAAAAAAAATCATCATTGAGGAGAAGGAATTTCTTCCTCTTCATCTCCCTCTTCCTCTCCTTCAGAAGGTGGAGGCTGAAATTCCAACATGCAAGTTTTGTCACCAAGCAAAAAAGTGGAAAAAGAATTTGCAAGATGAAGATTTGACTTTATAAAGGAAAAGAAGTACCGTTCGGCCAACCAAGCAACCTTGCAGACGAGTTTGAATAAATTCAGAATAAGTTCATGCTGTTCATGGAACAACGAAGCCCGCACAGGCCTGAGCAATCTCTTCATCAGTCAAAAAGTCAGCTAACTGGACGGAGGGACAAGGAGGAACTGAAATTGTTGTAGGAGGATACACATGATGAACTTGGGGTAACACCCAATCACCAAGATACTAATACCTTCCATGCCCATGTTCAAACAATGCCTAACAACCATTCAGCTCCAAAACCCATTCACACTCTGCATACCCCTCACATCTAGCCCAAGGACCCAAACACAACTAAAAAATCACAAAAGAGCCCAGAATGAGAAAAGACCAAACCATAATCAAGCACCAAAGATCCCGCACAAAGAAAAGGGGGGAGAAAGAAGAAGGACTAACATTATTAGCAGTTAAATCATCAATCATCAAATGCCAAATTTCCAAAGAACGCCTGGAGGTCACTGACAAACGATACTTGAGCAACCAATGGATATATCTAGGAAAAATACTGTTAACCTCCTCCCGAACTTGAGGACCCACTCCAAAGTATTCATACATCCAAACCTGAAAATTGCCACAACACCATTACCACAAAGCCAAATTAATTTTCCAAAGCCTACATATAGTCAAAAAAAATCCCGAACCTCACCTGCCATAAAAGTGGAGCCCCACCCATGCTTGAAAGACTCTGCCTAGAGAATTAGGTCTTGAAATGCATCAGAGTAGCATAAGCCATGCCGCCCCAGTCATAATTTCGGATTTGTCCAATTTTTTTCAAGCTTTCTAGGTAGCCCAGATTCATAGTACTGCCTAAATCCGGACACAAGAAAGTCCCAATAAAAAGAAGCATGAACATACGAGCACCTTTTGCCGTAGTCTCACAATGAGGAATATTTTCACATATCCAAGACAAATGAATATTGTTACTCCTCATTCTAGAAGGCACTACACCTAGAAGTTTCTTAAGTTCAGCTGAAGTAAGGGAATCATTGACAAGAATTCTTTCACCACCCAACCTCAGATCGGTGATAACAGAGAAGTCATAAGGTGTTAACACTACCTCCCCAGTACTTGGAAATTCGAAGGTACATGTAGTGTCCCAGAAGCGCTAGAGATCTTTGTATTCATGTGTCTCATGATTTAACAAAGCTTCTAAGAAAGTGCCAAAGCCTGCTTCATTGATGATGTTTTTGATGCTAGGAAACAATGCTGCCCATGCACTTTTTAACATCTGGAGACTACCTTGACTCTTGAGGATCTGCAACACAAAAGTTCAGCTCATCAATTTCCATGACCAAACTACATGTCCAAAAAAAAATTTCAATGACCAAACCCACATCACAACAAAAAAAACCCAATGCCCTATTAAAATTTCACGACAATCAAAATTCTTCACATATCCATACACAACTACCAAATTCTTTTCATAGCCATGTGAAAAAAAAAAAAGTTCCTACATTTCCAAAATAGCAAAAAAATTCCCACAAGCTCATGCCCATGCACAAATAAATTCTCACATGGCCAAAATCATAATCACATAAAACTTTTCCAAGAACCAACATCACATGCCCAACAAAATTTTTCATAATCAAAATTTCATGCCCATAAATTTCTCTCATGCCCAAAAAGTTTCCATACCCACAAATTTTGCATACTCATGCCCACAAAATCTTGCATGTCCATAAAACAAAGTTTACACATGCCAATAAACTTTTCCCATATACATCATGAACACATTCACATAAGCCTACCACAAATTTTTCACAATGCCAATACTCCCAGAATTCAAACCAAAATCCATCCAACAACATCACAATTTACCTACATTGTCAAAATTCCATAAGTCACCAACATTGTCCAAATTGCACCATGATCAAGAAATAACACTTCAAGAATGTCCAAATCCATTTTCCAACATGATCAATCACACAATGTGCCAAATTTCAAATAACCAAATGACAATATCTCCCTATGAAACTTTCAATGAAACATGCAACAACATTTTCCCAAGCAAAGAAACCAAATAAAAACTCACATTGGTGTCTACATGACAATATGGAGCATGGTGAAGGAAAAATTCTAGTTTTGCATCTCATGCAAAACCCACAGCGGAAGCAACAAACAAGGGTCTATTTCATTCATGATTGATAACGTGCACTACATAAATTTCAGAATTTAAGAACAAGATAGCGTACCTTGGTGTGGAGAAATTCAAAACAAAGATTAGAAGCACTTGGGAACACTTTTAATCTTCACTCCAATTCCACTTTACGCCCAAGATGTGTGGTCTCTCAATCAGTTTTTCAAAGGGAGAATGAAAGTGTGTCTCACACTCTCTCACACACCGTTTCTTTTTCTTTTCTAGTCTCTTCTAATAAAAATTCTGTATGTTTCTCCCTTTATAACTAACTGATTATCTAATTGGACTGGCCTATTGGGCCTTTCCAATTGGGCTTTAGTGTGTGGCTTGGAGTGGGACCAAAAGGGACCAATAAGACACTAGCTCCAATGGGCCTTGGGCTTTTTCCGTCAACTCTTGACAAGCCCAAAGTTACCATTAATTATATTTAATACCACTATATAAATATAATTGCACTCTAAGCCTTATTAATAAATTATATCCCAAGACTTTATTATGCATACAACCCCTTCATTAAAATATTCGTAGTAATCCAAAGTCATGAATATAGACTGCCACTTTGAAGATTACTACATCTTAATCCTTGAGTACCCGGTTTAATCCTTTATGTTATTCGTCATATATTTATGAAATCCAATTTCATAAATATATACTTTAGTAACTCCTTACTAAAGTGGTTGGGCCCAACACTCTGAATAACTAAATCCATTAAACATATCTCAAGGGAATATTTTGTTCTCCATTAAGAGACTATGAATTCTATCTTGAGAATATATGTTCCATCAACACTAAATGCGGATGCCCAACATACTGAGGTTTTGACCGTAACTAATAGATCTCACTCCTGATATATCAAAGCAACCTACATCTCATGATCAGGTCCATTATTCTCTCAGGAATTAGAGTTGATGTAAATAGAAGTCGTGAGATTTATTATTCAATTGACAGTCGTTAGGAGAATAATAAATCTCACAGCGGTCCAGTTCAATATGTCTTAACTCTTAAAACATATCAACATACCAACTAGAAGTCTCCACTTCCATGATCAAGACAAATCATCTTAGTTGATATGTTATAGTCTTCGCAGATGAAACGCCCAATTTCATCACCGACTACGAACTAAACTTATGAGTTTACAAAGAACTTGTGATTTATATCTTCTGTGACTTTTCACATAAATCACATACAATGCATCTCATGGACTATGATAATGTCTTAGTTCATTTATAGATAGTCTCATATAATTAAACAATTTAATTATTAAATACATGCCAATAAATTGGGTTTTAGGGCATAAACCCCAACACATGGGTCCTAGGGTCTTGAAGAAGTCTATCCTCATCATGCCAATCAAATTTTGGATCATATTTCTTACCATGAAAAGTAAGAAAAGAAGGTCCCTTGGAAGAAGAAGCCATCTGATGTAAAGAAAAATGGGTTTAGAAAATGGGTTTCACCAAAAATAGGTGTGTGGTGAAAATGCTCAAATCAAAATGATCTAAAGAAATATTGATAAAGATGGATGAGGGAAGGTTAAGAAGCTTAGATAAGTATTTCTTGTGAGAAGAAATGAAGAGATGAAGAAGGAAAATCAAGGGGAAGAAGAAGGTAAATAGTGACAATGGAGGAAGAGAAGTTGATGAAGGATGAAGCAAAAAAAGAAAAAGGAAGAGACAAAGACGTGGGGGGCCAAAATCTGTCAAACCCAAAAGAAAAAACTTCAAATTCAAAGCTCTCAAGTATCTTTCAAACTCCAAATTTTCAATTCAAAATTTTCATTCCCCCCCAAAAAAAAAAAGAGAAAAATCCACATTCTCAATGCCAATTTTCAAATTTTCAGTTTTCAAAATTTCAAGAAAAAACATTCAACCCCCAAATTTCATTATCAAAATTTCAAGCCTTAATTTTCAAACTCTAAATCACAAAATTTCAAATTCCAAATTTCAAGTCAAATTCTCAAAGTTTCAAAGTCTCAAAATTTTAAATGTCCATTTCAAAACTTCCAAGTTTCAAAAATCAAATGTTTCTCAAAAATAGAATCTTTTGTCAATTAAACTTTTTCTTGATAAAGTTCAAATCGAGAAGGGGTTAATGAAAATTACACATCTTAGAAATAGTGGGACCACAAAGCACTCATCAGTTAAAGTATAATTCCAAATTTTGATTTTTGCAGCCAACAAGCCAGATCAAAGTGGAGAAGCCCTTTGATCGGCATTTCAATAGTTCAGATCGAAGTAAAAAAAGCCCTTTAATCGACATTTCAATAGTTCAGATCGAAGTAGAAAAACCCTTTGATCGACATTTCATCAGTCCATATTGAAGTAGAGAAGCCCTTTCATCGACATTTCAACAATTCAAATCGAAGTAGAAAAGCCCTTTGATTCACATTTCATCAGTCCAGATCGAAGTAGAGAAGTCATTTGATTGACATTTCATCAGTCCAGATCGAAGTAAAAAAGCCCTTTGATCGACATTTCAACAGTTCAGATCGAGGTAAAGAAGCCCTTTGATCAACATTTCATCAGTCCAGATCGAAGATATTTCATCAATCTAGATCGAAGTAGAGAAACCCTTTAATCAACATTTCATTAGTTCAGATCGAGGTAAAGAAGCCCTTTGATCAACATTTCAATAGTTCAGATCGAAGTAGAAAAGCCCTTTGATTGACATTTCATCAGTCCAGATCGAAGTAGAGAAGCCCTTTGATCGACATTTCAACAGTTCGAATCGAAGTAGAGAAGCCCTTTGATCGACATTTCATCAGTTTAGATCGAAGTAAAGAAGCCCTTTGATTGACATTTCAACAGTGTAGATTGAAGTAGAGAAGCCCTTTGATTGACATTTAATCAGTTCAGATCAAAGTAAAGAAGCCATTTGATCAACATTTCAAAAGTTCAAATCGAAGTAGAGAAGCTCTTTGATCAACATTTCATCAGTCTAGATCGTAGTAGAAAAGTCCTTAGATCGAAGTAGAGAAGTCATTTGATCGACATTTCATCAGTCTAGATCGAAGTAAAGAAGCCCTTTGATCGACATTTCAATGATTCAGATCAAGGTAGAGAAGCCCTTTGATCGACATTTCATCAGTCCAGATCGAAGACATTTCATTAGTCCAGATCGAATTAGAGAAACCCTTTAATCGACATTTCATTAGTTCAGATCAAGGTAGAGAAGCCCTTTGATCGACATTTCAACAGTTCAGATCGATGTAGAGAAGCCCATTGATCGAGATTTCATCAGTCCAGATTGAAGTAGAGAAGCCCTTTGATCGACATTTCAACAATTCGGATTGAAGTAGAAAAGCCCTTTGATTGACATTTCATCAGTTCAGAGCAAAGTAGAGAAGCCCTTTGATCGACATTTCAACAGTTCAGATCAAAGTAAAGAAACCTTTGATCGACATTTCATCAGTTCAGATAAAATAAAGAAGCCTTTTGATCGACATTTCAACAGTTCAAATCGAAGTAGAGAAGCCCTTTGATCGACATTTCATTAGTCTAGATTGAAGTATAGAAGCCCTTTGATCAACATTTCATTAGTTCAGATCGAAGTAGAGAAGCCCTTTAATCGACATTTCATCAGTTCAGATCGAAGTAGAAAAGCCCTTTGATTAACATTTCAACAGTTCAGATCGAAATAGAGAAGCCCTTTGATTGACATTTCAATAGTTTAGATTGAAGTGGAGAAGCCCTTTGATCGACATTTCAACAGTTAAAATTGAGGTTGAGAAGCCCCTTGGTCATAAACAGCTCCATTTTCAAGGTTGAAAAGCCCCTTGATTGCCTTTCTTCAAATTCCAAGGTTGAGAAGCCTTTTGGTTACTTCTCGTCAAGATCGAGGTTCAGAAGCCCTTTGGTCACAGACAATTCCATTTTTAAGATCAAGATTGAAAAGCCTCTTGGTCACCCCACTTGTCAAGAATCATTTCCAGAGTCATCAACTACTATCTAAGTCAAGTATTTTCATTTTTTGTCAAAAGATAAGGTACTAGTTCTATGTTCCAAAGTTTTAGGTTCGAAGGCTAGGTAATCTTTGAAAATTCAACCTTAATTAAATCATGGTCACTAAAATTAGTGTCTTTGTTTTACATTGACATTTGTTTTCCAAGCTCTATCAATGAAGGGCATTCTGTAGACACTCGATTTTGCACTCATGATTTAATCAAGGAAGATAACCGGAATGACCATCCATGTACCCCAAAAATCATGATTGCATTACAAGCATCAATTGGTTTTTGCATTACAAGCATCAATTGGTTTTTGCATTACATGCATCAATTGGTTCTTGCATTACATGCATCAATTTGTTCTTGTATTACATGTATCAATTTATTCATTGCATATCATAAAAAGTCGCAATGGTGTGTCCGATTTTTAAATCGAACCATTGGATCGAAAGATATCGCATGATCAAGTTTTCATGGTCAACATGCATTGTGTCTAGGAAGAGTTGACCACACACGATTAATTTAAATTAATTCTGATTTGTTAAACAATTAAAATTAATTAAATAATTTTTTGATTGGTTGATAATTAGTGTTTAAAATAGGATTGCATGCATAGGAATAAAAGGGATGATTGGATAGCAATAAAATTGTAGATAATCTAAACTTTATCAAGATTTATTTTAAAAGATTTATCTACAAGATAATTGTTCTCAAAAAGTCTGAATTATCTAGAAAAGAGATTAAAAAAATCATAGATTAAGGATGAAAACACGCCTAGGTATAAGGACCAGATAAAAAAAAACCCTACAAAGAGAGTCCAAATCGCACCCGAACACAAAAGTGCGTTTGGTGTCCAAAAGCCCCATTAGACACTTTTGGAGTGCCGAATTGGCCCCTTTTGGGCTTTGGCCCAACGCCCTTTGGGTGACAATAAGGCACACCCTTTTTGATCTTTTCGCAAAAGAATGAGTCCCGATTCGTGTTCAACACATCAAAGCTATTTTTTAGAGTCTTCTGGCCTCTATAAATAGAGACTAGATCTCATAATTAAATAAAAAAATAAAAAAAAAATTTGGGTGCTTTGAGAGGCATACGTTTTTAGGCTCTCAAAATACTTTTATTTGCTGATCCTCTTTGATATTTGCTGCCAAAATTAGGGTTTAGAGGTTTCAAAGATAATTGAATAAATTTCTTTGAACCCTAAAACATCCTCTCAGGAACAATAAGTGCTCCATGCAAGAGGTTGTTTTCAATCAGCCTTTTCTTTTCTTTATGTTTTTGTCTTTTATGATGATGCATGTTTTTCTTTATCTATAACATGAATTGTTAATCATTTTTTTGTTTAAAGCATGATCTTGATCTTTTTTTATATAGTTGTTATGATCTCTTTCTCAATTTCAATAATCTGCATATAACCAATTCTTTTTCTTAATTAAAAAAAGGATCTGCATCTTTCTTAGACATAGATCTGAATTTTTCTTCAAATAAAACGGGTCTGCACCTTTCTTAGATGTAGATCTTAATTTTTCTTAATCAAAAATGGATCTGCATGTTTCTTACATGTAGATCTTAATTTTTCTTAATAAAAAACGAATCTGCACACTTTCTTAGATGTAGACCTGAATTTTTTTTTAATTAAAAATGGATCTGCATCTTTCTTAGATGTAGATCTGAATTTTTCTTCAAATAAAATGGTTCTGCATCTTTTTTATATGTAGATCTGAATTTTTTCCCAATCAAAAACTGATTTGTATCTTTCTTAGATAGAAATCTTATTTTTCTTTAACATATGTAGATTTTGAAACGAAGAAAAAGATTATGCATGATTGCATTTATGGTTGTTTGTTTTATTTAGTTTATGTAGCATAAATTTATCTTATGAATGAAATTCTCTTCATAGAAAATCTCTACCATATTTTTTGAACCCATAAAAACAGATCTGATTTTTTTTCTCTGTTATCAAAAGCCATTTTTTTAATCACCATGAAAACATATCTGATTTTTTAAAAAAACTAAGAAGAGGATGCATTCATAAATAAATTTGTGTGATGTAGACTTATGTATATATAACATGTCATTCATAGCATGCATAAATGGTACATTGGTCACAAGAGTCTAGAAGACCAGACTCTGTCCGGGCGAAATGGGTGCCTAACACCTTCCCATTCCATAACCTAGCCCCCAAATCTAGTTCTTTTGGATAAGTAGATCTAAGCCTTAGTCTTATTTTATTTTGAGTAGAATGTAACTAGGATAAAAAGCCATGTAATTATTTGGTAGTTTGTAACTAGGACCCAAAGCCATGTAATTTTTGATTTTTCAAACATGTATCTTTTTATTCGATCAATGAGAAGGATACTATTCAGTCATGTATTTTATATTTATTTTTTCTTATTTCTTTTTTGTATAAAAAATAAGTGGCGACTCCACACCACTTACTTAAAAGAGAGGTACCCTAAAAAGCACTCCAAAAATCTCTCTTTTTTAAGAGGCACTTTCAGTGAGGTCTCTCATAGATCCTCTGAAGGATATCCTATCCTAGGTTGGGATGTTCACTCGGATTTGGCTCTACCTAGTCCTCACGGGTTTGACATAGTTTAGGCCAACTATATGAGACACAGCTTAACTGGTATGTTGGTCCTATTCTTAGGGGGGACCTTGATCATCTAATCCTCCCCTTCATAGAAGTTATGGGATAGAACAGATCAAGGTGGCCTTTTCAACATAATCTTGTCCACCCATGGACCTAGGAAAAGCCTACAATTTGGCATCTCGTAACTATCTAAGGTATACGCATCCTACATTAGCCTTCAATTTTGAGCCCGGGTTCGACCCAATATGAGGGGTGATGTCATGCATTTTGAAATGAAAGGGAAAATACTTTCCAAGCACAATAGATTTAAGCACAGATAAAGGTGTAGTAGAAATTATGTCTTACTACCCTAGGTCCGCACATGTGAGGGAAAGCTGTATAGCATGCTTTAGGAAAGGAGTAAAGCTTCACACATACAAATGAAAATACCTCAAAGCCAGATTTTGGAAAACCATTTTGAAAACATTTGTGGAAAATATTTTTGAGTTTTGAAAGTATTTTACTAGGATATAGTAAAAGCAATTTTCAAAAAGAAAGCCCTGGAGGCTAATGCCAATTTCAATGTTTTTGAAAGCCAATGTCCATATATTAGGATTTTATCAAAAGCTCTAAAGGCTCTCGAAGTATCCCTAGTGGAGTCGAAGTCGCCAGTCTATCGACGCCTTATGGCTGCTCGGCCACCCATTGCCAAGACACTCACGCACTATATGTGGAGGTATGTCATACCTCGGGTGTGTGATTGGAATCTAAATCGATTTTATGGAAATTACCAAGGGTAAGTGAAATTTCCACCAATCATTGGGTTTTTTCTAAGGTGTGTTGGTCACCTAACTCTATTTGATTTTTTATTACCGATCCTAGGTTAAGAAATATGGCATTTTTCTTAAATCTAATATGGATGGGAAAAAATCTTATTTTTTGAGTTCGGAAGTCTGGTTACGCGTAGGGAAGTGTTAGGCACCCCACAACGCCTGTTTGAAGACAGTCCTTTATTCTGGTAAAATCATAATTTTTAGACATTGGCAATTGAAAACAAGCTATTGGCATTAGCTTTCAGGGCTTTAAATGTGTTGGGTTTTGAGTTTTGGTTTTAGACTGAGTGTGATCAAAATCAATGCTTTCCAAGTGTGTTTGAAGTTGTTGCCAAATTTCCACAACGAAAATCCGGCAGCATTTTGCCTTATTTTTGTGGCGAAAATTCGGCAGCGCTTCGCCGTAGATGCGTCATAGCACACCAAACGCTATTCTTACCACACTTTCAATGTGAGAATACAGCAATGGGGATGCCCTATTTTCACAGCGAAAATTCGGCAAAGTTTTGCGTTTAGTGCACTATGGCACACCGATAGGGTTTCGCATCTGTATATACGGCGTGTATCAACATGCTCGCACTATGACGAGCCAAAGCACTCCAAAGCATCAAGCATATTGATGCGTGTTGCATACACAGGGAAACCAATGTCACTTGGTGACATGGATCAAGACAATCACACTGCGATGACCGTGCACATAGTATGGCATAAATATGCACCTATGGCAATTGCCTTGAGTGCATACCCATACTGCAAGGTCAAAAGCTTTCACGATTAGAGAGGGTCACTCACATAGCCACGAGAGTCTATCATACAAAGTGCACAATCACCCACACACACGCAGGCATATATATATAGACACACACACACACACACACATCATGCACAATGATATCACACAAAGCAAGAAATTAAACCAAACATTGCCGAAGTTTCAAGGGTATGGCCCAAAAAGGTAGAAGAAACGTAAAACAAACATTGCCATACCTAAGGAATGCAGCCCATTTAAGGAGCAGGAAAAGTAAAGGGGGCACATAGAGGGGGACCCTAATACATGCTTTAAATAAGAGGTTTAGAGAGAGAGAGAGAGAGAGAAAGAGAAGACCGCTCTAGAAGGGCTAGGCCCCCTAATCATTGAGCATTGCCCTTTGTGGGCTTGCATCCTTGCCCTTTTTGCCTACGCCTAGGAGGTTGCACCCTTACTCCAAGTGTCTTTGCTCAATGCATGTACATGCAAAGACAAAAGAAACAAGCCAACAAACAAGCAAAGGAACAACTGGTAGGAGAAGCATGCTAAAAGACAAGCTAGCAAAAATGGGGGCAAACAAACATGTGAAGCATATGAAGAGGCAAACAAGCATGTTATCAAACAAAAGGGGATGTCCTAGAAGGATAAATGTAATTTTGGATCGAGTGTCCATAGTTCCATTGGATTGGAGTATGGACAACACACAGACTCATGCATGAACATGTAAGTAATCATGCGAAGATGCAAAGAAGCAAATAAAGCCAAACGGCTGGCACAAAGCAAGCAAGGCAAGCATATCAACATTTCATGGAGTGAAGAAAGGTGTTAATCAAGCACATCGACACCATGGGTGTATATCTCACAAGTGGTTACATCCAAAAAAAAATCTAGGAGGGACGAATGTAACCACGTAAGCACAAGCCCACGGAGGGCACAAAGCATGGCAAAGCCTAGAACTAGAGAGGCAAACATGGAGATAAAGCATAGAAGCAAGTAAGAAAACATCGACATGCAAAGGAAATGATCCAACCCCTTTAATATAGGCCTAGGTGTGCAGATGTAGGCCTAGACCACAAGATCTAGATCTACACCCCACCGAAAAGGCCAAAATGCAAGAAAGAGAGATACCAAGGGACAAAAAAGGGCTAAAGTAGCATATGGCATAGCAACCAACATAGATCCAATCACACAAGCATGGCACGGAGCACATAAACACATAGATCTAAGCATAAACATGTAGATTTAGGCACAAACATGTAGATCTAAGCAAAAACATGGCAAAGTACACATAGGCATATAGGCATGTAGATCTAAGCATAAACATGGCAAGGAACACATAAGCATGTAGATCTAAGCATAAACATGGCAAGGAGCCTAAAAACATGTGGAACTTAGCACAAACATGAAATGTAGACATATCCTAGCCAATGAAGGCTAGGCAAACAACATTAAAGCGATAAATCATGGCAAAAATCAAGGAAACATGCTAGAGAAACCATAAAACATGCTAGGAAGCAAAATAAAGCAAGAACATGCTAGGAAACGCAATGGGTGTGGATTGTAGCTAAAAAGCTACATCCACACACCTAAACTTCAAATCCAAGGTATAGAACCAAGGAGACAAAGATTGAAATTAAGAACACTACCTTTTGATTGTTAGGAGAAAGGAGGAACCAAAGGTTTTTTTTATGTGTTTTTGGGAGAGAAATGTAGAGAAAAGAGGGAGAAAACTGCCCAGAAACTGCTCAAAGACTACCCAAAAATGTTCCTACTTTAGATTTGATCTAGAAAAAGGACGTTTTGAACGCCTTCTTGTTCTTGGATTAAGCTGATCTTAGTGTCCTAGAAATCTCTAGATGTCTAGTTTGTAGAAAGCTAAAAAACTTGAAAATCCAATGGTTGGATCAAAAGTTATGGCCTTGAGAAGCAAGCTAACACGCCCAGCATGGTTTTCAAGAGTCAACCTTAGGTCAAACTTGGTCAAAGTTGACGAAAATCACCAAGTAGCTCGGGTTTGATGTAAAAACATGAAAAATATTGTTTTGGGATGATTTTGACCCAAATTTGAATTTTGGTTAATTCAGGGTTGACTAGGGGCATTTTGGTCAATGTGACCTAAAATGCCACTTCTAGTTCTCCGATGCCCGAACGGGTTGCGCCACATCAATTTAGATGTTTCCATGGCCTCATGGAGAAAAGATAATATTTTTGAAATTTTCGAGGTCCAGCACACAAATCTAGAGAGGACAAAATATGGTGTCTACAATGGGTATAACTTGCCACTCTTCAAAGAAAGTGGTAATTTCTCACCATTTTAGTATAAAGTAGCATTAGCTTGTCCCAAATTTAATGTACTTCCACACAAAATGGCAATAACTTGCCACTCTTGGAAGAATGTCGCAATTACTTGCCACTTCAGTAAAATGGGGCAAGGAGTAGCCATTCCCAAATTTCAAGTACATTAACACAATGTAGCTATAACATGCCACTCTTCAAAGAAAGTAGCATTTTCTTGCCACTTCAGTAAAATGTGGCAAGTAGTACACAATCTCAATTTGCCACTCATTGAATAATGAGGAAATTTCTTTCCACTTCAGTAAAGAGTGACAAGGAGTAGCCACCCCTAAATTTCAAGTACATTGACTCAAATTGGCTATAACTTGCCACTCTTCAAAGAAAGTGGTAATTACTCTCCACTTTAGAAAAATGTGGCAAGTAGTAGCTAGTCCCAAATTTCACGTACTTCGACATAGGATGGCTATAACTAGCCACTTCTTTAAAGAGTGGCATGGACTACCCACTCCAAAATTCGAGTACATCGGCACAGAGGGCCAATAACTACCCACTCTTTGAAGAAAGTGGCATTTCTTGCCACTACTATAAAAAGTGGTAAGTAGTAGCCAGTCCCAAATTTGATGTACTTCGAAACAGAGTGGGTATAACTTGCCACCCTTGGAAGAAAGTGGCAATTTCTCGCTACTTCAACAAAAAGTTGGAAGTAGCAGCTAGTCCCGAATTTCAAGTACATCAACATAAAGTCGCTATAACTTGCCACTCTTTGAAGAAAGTGGTTATAACTTGCCATTCTGCAGAGATAGTGACAATTTCTTGCCACTTCAGTAAAAAGTGGCAAGCAGTAGTTAGTCCCAAATTTCATGTTGTTTGACACATAGTGGGTATAACTTGCCACTCTTCGATGAAAGTGGTAATTTCTCACCATATTAGTAGAAAGTGGCATCAGTTGTCAGTCCTAATTTTAATGTACTTTGACATAGAGTGGCAATAACTTGCCACTCTTGGAAAACTGTCGCAATTTCTTGCCACTTCAGTAAAATAGGGCAAGATGTAGTCATTCCTAAATTTCAACTACAACAACACAGTGTGGCTATAACTTACCACTCTTTGAAGAAAGTGGAATTTTCTTTCCACTTTAGTAAAATGTGGCAAGGAGTACTCAATCTCAAATTTCAAGTTGGTTATACAGTGGCTACAACTTGCCACTCATCAAAGAATGTGGCAATTTCTTTCCACTTCAATAAAGAGTGGCATGGAGTAGCAATTCCCAAATTTTAAGTACATTAACATAGATTGACTATAACTTGCCACTCTTCAAAAAAAGTGGCAATTTCTTGCCACTTCAGTAAAATATGGCAAGTTGTAACCACTCCCAAATTTCAAGTTGTCAACACAAACTGGCTATAAGTTGCCACCATTCGAAAAACGTGTTTATTTCTTGTCACTTTAGTAATGAGTGACAAGGAGTAGTCACTCCCAAATTTCAAGTACATCGATACAAAGTGGCTATAACTCACCACTCTTTGAAGAATATGGCAATTTGTTGCCACTTTAATAAAATGTGCCAAGGTGTAATCACTCCCAAATTTCAACTTGTCGACACAGTATCACTATAACTTGCCACTCATCGAAGAATGTGGCAATTTCTTGCTACTTCAATTAAGAGTAGCATGGAGTAGCTACTCCCAAATTTCAAGTACATCGACATAGATTGACTATAACTTGCCACTCTTCAAAGAAAGTGGCAATTTCTTACCACTTCATTGATATGTGGCAAGGAGTAGCCACTCCCAAATTTCATGTTGTCAACTTGGAGTAGCTATAACTTGCCACTTTTCAAAGAAAGTGGCAATTTCTTGCCATTTCAGTAAAGAGTGACAAGGAGTAGCCACTCCCAAATTTCAAGCACATTGACACCAAGTGGCTATAACTTGCAACTCTTCGAAGAAAGTGGCAATTTCTTGCCAATTCAGTAAAATGTGACAAGTAGTAGCCAGACCAAAATTTCACGTACTTTGAAACAAAGTGGCTATAACATGCTCGTTTTGGAACAAAGTGGCAAGATATTGCCACTTTAGTAAAGAGTGTCAAGGAGTTGCCACTCCCAAATTTTAAGTACATCAACAAAGAGTGAATACAACATTCACTCTATAAAGAAAGTGACAATTTCTCGCCACTTCAGTAAAAAGTGTGTTAAGCAGTAGCCAATCCCAAATTTTGTGTACTTTGGAATAGAGTGGCTATAACTTGCCACTCTTGGAAGAAAGTGGCAATTTCTTGCCACTTCAATAAAATGTGGCAAGGGAGTTGCCACTTCCAAATTTCAAGTACATCAACACAAAGTGGCTATAACTTGCAACTCTTGAAAGAAAGTGCAATTTCTTGCCACTTTTGTAAAATGTGGCAATGTGTAGCAATTCCTAAATTTCAAGAAGATCGACACAGAGTAGTTATAATTTGCCACTCTTCAAAGAAAGTGAGAATTTCTTACCGCTTTTGTAAAGAGTGGCAAGGAGTAGCCACCCTCAAATTTCAAGTACATCAACCTAAAGCGGCTATAACTTGGCACTCATTGAAGAAAGTTACAATTTCTTGCTACTTTAGTAAAGAGTGGCTAGGAGTAATAACTAGAGTATCCCAAACGTTTAATTATGAATTAAAAAAAAAATTTTAAAATACACATTAAATTTTTTTTTTAATTAAAAAACACATTTTATAATCTGGGAACTCAAACAACACTTTCTTTCTTTCTTTTGAGGGGGAAAACGACATTTGTTGGTATAAAAGATAGACGAACTTTTGCTAGGACTAATAACTAGAGCATCCCAAACGTTTAATTATGAATTAAAAAAATTTATTTTTAAAATACACATTAAAAAAATTTTAATTAAAAAAACACATTTTATAATCTGGGAACTCAAACGACACTTTCTTTTTTTTGAGGGGGAAAAGACATTTGTTGGTGTAAAAGATAGACAAACTTTTTTTTGTTTTTTTGTTGAATTTTATCACACTTGTTATTACAAACGTCACTTACAATTTTTTTTTTCTTTGAAATCATATTTTAAAAATACAATTTCAATCCACATGATTGTGTGGATCCGGTTAGCATGCAATAAATAAGGAGTTTGTGGGAATAACAATAGTATATATATATTTTTTAAATGTATTTTATTTATTAGAATATACTAGCTTATAACCCGCACAATGTGCGGGACACTTTTATTCATTACGAAAGACAAATTGTAGGTGAAAATTTAAACATTTTAGAGTTAGATAATACCAAAAAATATATTTTAAAAAAACTTGCAAGAAAGAAAACTATGAAATCTAATCTTGAAATAGACCAAAAAAAAAAAAAGTCTTTCTTCATCACACATGCACTCAAGCACATCAAAGAAAGTGATTCTTTTTTTTTTTTTTTTCTTTTAACTCCAAGAGTTAATTATTTCAACCATGTTCCAAATTTCAAAAAGATATTCAAAATAAATTCAAGGTGGTCCAAGAGAGATAATAGGTGTATTTGTTTTTGCTAGAAGCAAGTATCGGTGTCTTCAACTAACAATAATTAATAATTAAAATATCATGAAATTCAAATCCTATAGTAGTAATCTATGAATTACATCAAACTACAATAGTAAGTAGTCTCACAGAAAAAAAAAAATTAAAAACAAAAGAATATTGCAAGGAATGCACCAATTGGCAAAATTTTAGACTATGTAAAGATGAAGTCTTTACTTTCATATATACAAAGTCATTCTATCACTTTAACACCACAAAAAATGCCATAACTCCTTATACTGTTAGACAATTTTTTTGCAGAAAATAAAAACAAATAAATTGAATAGTTCCTTCACAATTCAATAAGAATATCCTCAATGTACAACATAATAATTCCATACATTCTAAAAGAAAACATCAGAGAGAAAATTTGGATTCCATCTTACTTTTGTTGTTGAGTTTGAGCTATTTGTCTTAAAGCTTTCCTCTTTGTATCCTTGCACTTCCTGCAACATGCATATTAATCCAATTGAAATCCCTTTCTTGGTATTGAGCAATGCAGACTGCAGGGTGCTTTACTCTTTACCATCTACCTAATTCTTTATAATGGTTTTCAATTGATTTGGACATCAATCATTGAACTATTAAGAAAGATATTTATAGTTACATATCTTTAAGTTAATCAAACCCAAAAACAACTCTCTTGTAAGCATCGTGCGATATCAAATGTTAAAACACAAATGTAATACACACACACACACATATCTAACTCCATCTAGAGCTTTGGTGTGATTCCTAATTGACCAAGCCATCTGTTAAATCTAACGCATTTCTAATATAATTATGCACCCCAATTTTTAATTCAATTACCAATTTGTTGCTATCCTATCTTTGTAGCTCTTTGAATCATCCTTTTATTATCTACCCAAATAATAAATCATTTGTCCCCGGCTAGGATAAATAGAGGTATTCAACTTAAATAACTAAAAATCACTATAATGTAGCCATTAAAGTTGGGTATAAAAGTCAAGCATCCATACCAACTTGCAGATTAACTATCACAATACTTCAATACATTGACTTGCTAAACAAAATTACTAAACAAACATACAGCTATAATTTTTTTCATTTGGTGTTCAAGTAATAACCTTGAAATAATTTTTTTTTCATACAGTACAAAAGAAAAGGGATCGAATGAGGTAAATAGCATAATGAAATAGATAAATAGTACCTAAAAGAAGCACTAACAGAGAACACTATATTTTATAATTGTGCACTATATATTCTCTTCAGTGGTTTCATCTCCTCCCCATAGGAAACTCCAGGATCAATATAACACTCTTGAAAGTACGAAACAAAAACAGAATATCATGCACACTGTCAAATTGTAGTACTTTCAAAAAGTAGCAAGACCAAATACCATACTTTACTAAAAACATAAACCAATATTGTAGCTTCTTCAATGTGTGAACCCCTTTATTTATAACCTTTTTCCACCAATAATTCTCTTCCAAAATAGACCTTAAAGTATAAGAGGATTAAGAAAACTGACCAAAGAAACTTGGTACATTACACTATGAATTAGGCAAAACAAATACTTCTATTATTCACAAATTGAAAAAGAAATCATTTCAATTGAGTTAAGTCTTGTATAAAGCCTTGAATTATTGAATTTTCTCATGTGGTTGCATGATATATTCTCTCTTGATCATCTCAACTTGCTGAAATTTCATGGTATTTAAATATTATAAATGGTTGCAATTCTCTACTTATCACCACAATTCACGGATTAGCAAAGTAAACTAACAAATTTAATTTAAACGAGAACAATTTAAAACCTTCAAAGCTGGTTTACAATTCCTTTTACTATTGTTACACTTTTGTTTCATAGTACTAAAAAGATTCTCAATGAATTTTCAAGAACAGCATACAACATGAAAAACCCAAAAAACCAAATATTGTACACACCAAAACCAACACCTAGAAATCTCTCATATATATTTTTTTGATAAGTAAATCGCTGAGAAAATTATTCTCTATCATAACATACAAAGTAATCAATTTTGTACAAAGAACATTATACTTTCAGATTTAACAATTTGAAACATGCAAAACCCAGAAAAACCCAACATCAAAAATAACAAAATCATGACTTAAAATTATCTTTTAAAAAAAATATCGTCTAAAATCTACAATGTATAAACAAAATAACAAAATATTTTTTGATTTCAAAACCCCACAATTTCAATCCCCCTTACAAATAAGGGAACATGTAAGAGAGAAAACAAAACTTAAAAATTAAAGTGAAATGATTTAGTTTAAAGGATTTAAAAGATTTCATTTTGCGAGAGGTTTTCCATGATTTCAACAAATAGAGAGGAAAAAGTAGGAGAATATTAGGAAAAAGAAATTGATACCTTTGCTTTGATGAAATTAGAGACTCCGGATTGAAGAAAGATTCCACTTCATCTGCGAGAGAAAGAAATTGAATGTTTTAAATCCAAAAGAGTCGAATTTAAACAAACCCATTACTAAAAATATCTAAAAATATACTCACATATCGAATTTCAAATTCCTTAACCTAATTTACGGAACCAAACCCACCTGTAATTGTAAAAGTTTGAAACATATAACAGATCTAATTTGTGGGGGAAAAAGTCGGAAAATGAATAGGAATACATCAATCGAAGTTTTTGTTTTCCTTAATCACAAAGTAGAGTTAAAGATATTGAAAGGAATTTGAACATAGGTTTTTTTTTTTTTAAGCGATGTGATTGCAAAGGGAAGAAATTAGCACAACTTATTTAGGTAAAGCAGAAGGTGTGGTCTTTTGATTCAATTTCAAAGGTTTATCTTTTATCTTTTCTGGGTTTTGGTTTTACTTTCCATCGTTTTCTGGGCAACCAAACAGATATAGAAAATAGTTGAGAGAGAGAGACCTGTTGGGAGGCGACGTCGGCAGTGCGAGGCTTAAGGAGGATGTGGAGGTGGGGAGGGTAGGATTAGAGAACCACGCAATCGTCTTCGGACACTGCTTGCATCGCTTCTACTTCTGCCGCAACTTCCTCTCCTTCGTCATTGTTCTATGAGAGAGAGGGAAAGATTTTTTTTTTCCTTTTTGTTTTGGGAGAGAGAGAAAAATAAGGATGCTTTCTCTTCTTTTTAATGTAACCCTTCTTGCTTTTTAATTGTCAGACGTGGCAGGGTTAAAAATCCAACCATTGTACCGTACGGATTTTTTTTTTAAAAGTGTACATGTGTCTGAATTTTAAATAGGTAGTTATCCTATTTGTTAGCACGTCCTTAAATATAGGAACTAATTTTCTCTCAATTTTGTCTATTATATATATATAGATATAGATATAGATAGATATAGAGAAACATAGGGAAAAAACAAAACACGCCATTTATGCAGACCTTATTCACAGGAAGCACGAAAATCAGTCCTTGCTGTCAAACACGTCGACGAAGAGAAGCATGTGGACAGACAGCTGACATCAGATAAGAAGAGAAGATAAGATGAGAGACAGATAGAGAGGATAGATACAGAGAGTAATTAATCAAAGGGCATTTTTTATATTATATTATATTTTTAAAAAATCAGAGGAAGGAAGGAACGAGGTTCTACTGTGGCAAATTTGACGAAGGGTCTGCCAGGTGGCAATTCTTTTAAGGGGCACGTGTCACCTGAACGGGTATTGAAATAGAACAAAATTGAAGAAGTTTTTATTGTCTGCCGAATCGAGTAAATTTTTAAAAAAAAGAAAAAAGAAAAAAAGAATCGATGGTTGAGTTAATGAAGAAGGCGGTATTAGAAGAAGTTGAAAAATCCTCCATAGAATTTAACAAGCGATCCAAGCACAAGCACATGCACATGCATCAATCTCTGCAACAAAAGGAAATGTACAATCCCTTGGATCATGAGCTAAGACCACTTGGTTTGCATCTCCGAAAGAGCCCCTCCCTTTTGGATTTAATCCAAATCAGGCTGCTTTCTCATCAAAACACCCACAACAACAACAACAATAATAATAATGATAAGCTTAAGGCTTCGAACTTTTTGGCTTCACTTCTTAGAATCGGGACATGGGAGGTATATAAATTTATATTCATGTTGCCTGGATGATGCTTGTTGTTGACTTTCTATTCTATTTTGTAGTATAAGTCGAAGTACGAAGGAGAGTTGGTGGCAAAATGTTACTTTGCAAAGCATAAGCTGGTGTGGGAAGTCCTTGATGGCAGTCTTAAGAATAAGATTGAAATACTGTGGTCGGATATTGTGGCTATCAAAGCAATCTATCCAGATGATGGACCGGGAACTTTGGATGTTGTGGTAAATTAAAAAAATTCAATTTTTTTTTTAGGTTATGATTGTAGCTAGATTCATGTTCTTGTTTGTTTGTTTGACTCAGCTTTCTAGAAGGCCCCTTTTCTTTAGGGAGGCAAATCCACAACCTAGGAAGCACACCTTATGGCAGGCATCCTCGGATTTTACAGGTGGTCAAGCAAGCGTTTATAGGTACTTCGTTTTTATTAAACTTACAACATTTTATTATTGTTTGACCCAAACTTATGATTGCGTGTTTATATTTTACATTACATTTGGAGCAGATCATATATCTTTCTTCCTTCATCATCATCTTCTTTGATGTATGATTCACTGGGAATTACAATTACTTCCTAAATGATATGGTGTGTTTTTAATTAGACCAGCTGTAGAGATTGTAGGGTTAATTAGCATTTTAGGTTTCATGTCATTACTGGGAATTTAGACAGGATGAGATTTTAAAAAAAAAATAAAAATGGTGCCAAATGTAAGAGACTAGGATTAAACTTATTAAATATCAGGGGCCAATATCAAAATTGATCCAAACACAGAGTTGTAACTTGCATTTTAGACTGCAACTAATCAAGAGCATGAATCACTTCTGTGTTGTATCATCAAGATTCTAAATGTGTGATGCAGCTGCGGTTTTTGATATTATCACAGGCGACATTTTCTACAGTGCCCACAAGGGATGTTAGGCAAGCACTTCGAAAAGCTTATTCAATGCAACCCTCGTCTCAGCTTTTTAAGTCAACAACCAGAAATTGTATTAGAATGTCCGTATTTTGAATCCAATGTTGCTGGGTTTGAGGAGCTAAATGAATATGGCTCTGATATGAAAAGTGAAGAGACTTCATTGGGGGCTGTGGCATCACCATCTGGAGCTCAAACCTCATTCTCAACAAATGAGCAAGACTTCATTGCTAGAGCCCCAGAAAATTATATTGAGGAAACTCCTTCACCTAGTTCAGGTAAAATTTTGTTCCTGGAAATGAAAGCAATAGTTGATATGGTTATAGCTAAATAACTCATACTCGTCTCTCTTTAAACTAGAATATGATATGATGATAAATGCATATCCTTCATTTAATATTTTTATGTTTCATTTCAATAGAAATATAAGATTTGGATTTAGTTTCTAGACCAAATGACTGAATTGAATAAGGTATTTTGAGAGAGAGAGAGAGAGAAAGAGAGAAACATTTTCTGTTAATGAATTTCAGTTTTATCAATTTGTGGATTTGAAACAAGTATATAAGATTTTATTTCAAATTCATAACATTACAAGTGTTTTTTTTTTTGGTTGTTGTTGATGGGATTACAAGTGTTTTTGTGGGAGAAAAATCCTCAAAAAAAGTTTAATTCATCTTGTGCTGTTAAAATTCTTATCAAGTAATTTGTACCAATAATTATCCTTGAAATTCATTGACTATAAATCCTCAAATTCAAATGCAACCTTATAAAATTGTCAAGATATAATTGTTCCTGTGCTAATAGCTGTACAGCTTCTCAACTTCAGTGACAAGGATAATTCTCTTATTCTGTGATTATGTTAAAGTCTGAATTTATGTGGACTCTATTTGTTTCTTCTTTTTGTTTTATATTATAAAAAGGAAAAGAAAATAACACATAATAATATGTGGACAAATTATTTTAATTGAATACACAACTCACAACGAAAGAGAGTCAATAAAATCAACATAAGGCATCAAAGGGATGTTGCCTAGAGCAAGCATCCAATCAAACAACGATTTGCTCTTTGATAACATGAGCAGGTCACTCAACACCATTAAGGACCCCCCATTTCTTTGTACAATCTTTGCGAGCTCTCCAACATATCATACACGGATTTTGGCATCACCCAAGCTAATCTTGGAGAGTGAAAACAAAGGACAATAAATATGTTGCCATGGGACAATGAAGAAGCAGGTGATCAACAGTCACACCGCTACCTCTACACACACAACACTAATCAACTATCAAAATATGTCTTTTAAAGGTTATTAATTGCTAGGATTTTCCTAAGGGCTCAATCCACTCTAAGAATGCCACCTTTCATGGGACCTTGGCCTTCCAAACCTTGGCCTTCCAAATTTTTTTCGATGAGAAGGATGAGAAGGGAAAGGCTTGTAGAGTAAATTGATAATGGTTTAACAAATTTACATTGTATAATTTCAGCAAAGCTCAACAGATTTCTTAGACATTGGATTTATGGGTTGATAGCAATGACAGACATGATAGAACTGCATCTAGCCATTGGTGTGTTCCAAGGGATGACAAATCTGAAGGAAACCTTATTAGAAAGAGGATATGAAAACAGGCTATCTGATAGTATTATTACTGCCAGGCACTTAGGTGAATCTATTGAAAGCTACAAATTTTTTTTTTTTTTCCTCTTTTAACTTTTCATTATTGACTTTTTTATTGGTAGGTTACACATGTACCTCAAATGTGCTGAACTCATAACTTCTCAAAAAAAATTAAATAAATAAAATTCACCCTCTACCCATTCTTGTGTGAGGGAGTGCCATTGGAGCTAGAGTTCATTGACGCAATCTTAGAGACCAATTAAGGATATGCCATTTTTCTATCATCTCATGTAATGTGCCAAAAATATTTTCTCACCATTCATTAATTCTAAAAGACATGACATGATTATGCTGGTAAGTAAGTGTGCCTTAGTGCTGTTCTAGGTGGAAGGTAGCAAGGATGCCTGCGGTGAAAAAAGTTCTAACTCTTTATAGTACTATTTTTATGTTTTAGTTTCAAAGAACATTCTTAATTAAGTTTATAGTACTGTTGTTAAGTTTTGGGTTCAAAGATAATTCAGGAATGTAATATCGTGTTTCTTTCAAGATATGAAAAGCCAGGTCTACATGATGCTTTCTGTTGTGTAGGAAATGCAGAAAACCATATGCTGGAAAAGAAAATAAAGAATGCAAGATACTTATCAAAAAATTAAAATTAAAAAATAAAGCAAGCAAAATTTGTGCAAGTTTGTAGCTAGATGAGGTAAGAAATTCTTTGGTGTTGTTTAGTTTGTATGACTAGAAAACATTCCATGATGGTATGACTGACAGAGAGAAGATCTTTTCAGCTGAAAGTGTTGATGGGATGAGTTTGGAACTCTCTTTTAAGCTGGTCCGTGGGCCCAGTGGTAAGTGGGAGATCTGCTGGTCCAATGTCAATGAGGTGGTTCCTTCTATGGGCCTAGCTTCTAACTTCAAGCCCACCATTTCTTTTAAGCCCAACTGCCTCCCCCTGGTTAACCATATTCCAAACCCATTACCATCTCAAGCCTCTAACCCAAAGCCCATTCCTAACCCAAACCCCCTTCAATCCTGTCCTACTCGTGGGCCTAACTCCAAACCCAAAACACATCCTTCCCAGCCTAACTCCTACCGCTACCTCTATACACTCTAAGCCCAAACTGAAAACTACCTTTAAATGGAAACCCAAACCTTCCCAACCCCCCGTGTTTAAGTCTCCGACCCACCCACTGGCTGTCTCCTCCTCGCAAGCCCCACACTCCCACCTTATTTCGTCGGTGACAGCAGAAACAGGTAGCGCTAAGCCTGTCGGCATGCCTATCTCTTCTCGGAGCCTGTCGCGCTTGGAACTTACGTGCACCGAGAAGTCTCTCTCAGTGCCCGATATCTTCGAAGCCTTCGTGACTGAGTCCCACTGCTCCGATGCCTCGGTGGAGGTGTCCCTGTGCTCCGATAATGAAGTAAATGGGTCCCTGTGCTCCGATAATGTTTTGGATGAGTCCCTGTGCTCGGATACTGAAGTGGCCTTGCATCGTGACATCCAACGGATCATCCATGAGCACACAGACAAAGCCATCAGGAAATGGGGTAATTCTGAGCAGTGGGTTCTTGAATTACGAGACGGGAAGAGAGTGGCTGTCCCGATTCTTATTTCTTTGCCACCGGATGCTGCGGTTGTTGGAACGAATGAGTCGAACCAGTTGGTGTTGGTTCCAGAGGAGTCATCGGAACCTAGGGAGATTAATTCTGATCTGGATAAAGGGGTTGAGGTTAGTGTGGAGGATTGGGTATCAAATATTGGTTCAGAGGATGTTTCCTAGTTCTCTGATTTTTCGGCTCCTCTCAATGTTGAACCCCTGGCAGTCTCCTTACCTACGGGTGTTAGGGATATTCCTGAAGGGTCAACAACTTTGGTGGATAATTTGCTGGGAAAGGACAAGTACTCAGTGTGGTTTCAGGACAAATTCAGTGGCTTTGATGATTTTCTTGGGACATCCCTTAAAGGTTTGGAAGAGCCAGCTACCAAATTCCTGTTGGCTGTAGAAGCTGAGCTACAACAAAGGGATTTTAAGGTTCATTCTGATAAAGCATTGAAGAGCTCAGGGAGGAAAGGGATTAGGGAATTGAGGGGTTTGTTTAGCTCTGTCAATTATGGTCCAGCCTCTTATAGGCGCAGTGATAATGGTAAGGACAGGGCTCTTTTTATTTCTCAATGAATCTGAAGATTATATCTTGGAATGTCGTGAGGTACGAATGGCAAGGAAAAACGACTCAAGGTTCGTAATCTTTTACGCTCTTGGAAGGCTGATATAGTTTGTTTGCAAGAGACAAAACTGGAATGGATTACAAGAGGCCTTGTTAGAAGTATCTGGAGTTGTCCTTTCATAGATTGGCTTTACTTGCCCCGAGGGAGCTAGGTGGTATTCGCTCTTGTGTGATAGAAGGTTGGTTGAAAAATTTGAATAAGTCTTGGGGTGATTCTAAATATCTTGAAGGTTTAAAAACTTTAGTGACCACTTTGAGTGGGCCTTCACAGTACCTATGGCCCTAATTTTTATAGAGAGAGTCAATATTTGTGGGAGGAATTGGCGGTGCTTGATTAGTTGGTGGAATTTACCTTGGTGTTTGGGAGGGGATTTCAATGTCACCCGCTTTCCTTCGGAGAGGTTAGGGGCGGGAAGATTCACCCGCTGCATGAATGATTTTTCAGATTTTATTTCTCTTCATGGGCTAATGGATAACCCTTTGGAGGGAGGCCTTTTCACATGGTCTAACTCTACCTCGGCCTCTAGAATTGATCGGTTCCTCTTTTCTCCGGCTTGGGCAGATCACTTCTCTCATTTCTCTCAAAAAAGGCTTCCTAGAGTGTTATCCGATCATTTTCCTATTCTATTGGAGACTGGGAATCTTCGTAGAGGGCGAACCCCCTTTCGTTTTGAGAATATGTGGTTGAAGGCGGAAGGGTTTCTCGATAAGGTGCAGTCTTGGTGGGATAATTACCATTTTCAAGGGACCCCTAGTTTCATTCTTGCCAAGAAATTGACTGCCCTAAAATCTGACCTTAAGCAGTGGAATGAATCAGATTTTGGCAATATCTCAGTTAAGAAACAGTTGTTATGGAGCAAGTTGAATGCTCTTGATGCCAAAGCGGACACTCAACCTCTTTCAGATCAAGAAATGTTGGAAAAAGCTTCCCTTCGTGTCGATCTTGAGAAGGCAGCCTTGTTAGAGGAGATTAGCTAGAGGCAAAAGTCCAAAGTGTTGTTTTTAAAGGAGGGAGATTCCAATACGAGGTTTTTTCATAGGATGGCGAATTCTAATAGAAGAAGTAATTGTATTGAAAACCTTAACATCGATGGGGTTTTGTCTTCCAACCAGGATAGAATTGCTGACCATATTGAACAATTCTATTTGAACCTTTACTCGGAGCGACAAGAGCAGCACCCTTTCTCAGATGTTTTGGATTTTCCTAGGATTTCTAGGGATAATGTGGATTGGTTAGAGAGACCTTTCGAGGATTTTGAGATTTTTGATGTCATCATGGAGTTTAATGGGGATAAATCTCCTGGGCCTGACGGTTTTTCGATGGCTTTCTTTCAATCTTGCTGGGGGATTCTCAAATCAGACATCATGGCAGTGTTCCACCACTTCGATGATACTAGCCAATTTGAAAAAAGCTGCAGCAGTGGAAGTAAAGGACTTCCGACCTATTAGCCTTGTTGGGGGGATTTATAAAATTCTTGCCAAAGCTTTGGCTAATCGTCTTCGCATGGTTTTAGGAGAGATCATCTCAGCTCCTCAGAATGCCTTTGTTCTAAATAGGCAGATCCTTGATTCTGTTCTTATTGCCAATGAATGTCTTGATAGTAAATTAAAGTCTGGTCAGCCAGGGTTGTTATGTAAACTGGACATAGAAAAAGCCTTCGATCATGTGAATTGGAGATTCCTTAATTACTTTCTTGAGCGTTGCGGTTTCTCAGATAAGTGGAGACGTTGGATTTCCTTCTGTGTATCAACGGTTCGTTTCTCTATCCTTATTAATGGTACTCCTCATGGGTTTTTTGGAAGCTCAAGGGGGTTGCGGCAAGGTGATCCTTTGTCCCCCTTGTTATTTGTTTTGGTTATGGAAGCCTTTAGTAGAATGTTGGATAAGGCTGCCCTAGAAGGCCGTTTATCTGGCTTTAGAGTTGGTGTTTCCGATGGTAGACCTTTGATGGTTTCCCATCTCCTTTTCGCTGATGATACTCTTATTTTTTGTGATGCTAACATTGATCAGCTGCTGACTCTCCGTATGGTGCTCATTTGGTTTGAAGCTGTGTCGGGTCTGAAGGTTAATTTGGGTAAGTCCGTGGTGGCGTTGGGGTCAGTGCAAGATATGGATCTTTTAGTGGCTGTCTTAGGTTGCAATCATGGGTCCCTCCCTATGAAATACTTGGGTCTTCCTTTGGGGGCAAAATTTAAGGACAAGTCAATTTGGATTCCTATTCTTGAAAGGATGGAAAGAAAATTAGCAAGTTGGAAAAAATTATATTTATCCAAGGGAGGTAGAGTCACTTTAATTAAAAGCACTCTCTCCAATCTTCCTACTTATTTCCTTTCCTTATTCCCTATTCCTGCTTCTGTGGCCAACCGAATTGCTAGACTTCAACGTGACTTTCTTTGGGGTGGTCTAGGAGATGAGCCCAAATTTCATCTGGTTGATTGGTCTTCGGTGTGTTCTCCTCTCTCTTCAGGTGGGTTGGGGATCAGGAATCTGAGAACCTTCAATATTGCCTTATTAGGGAAGTGGTTATGGAGATTTGGGCAAGAAAGGGATGCTCTTTGGCGTCAAGTGATTGAGGTGAAGTATGGTTGTGATTGGGGTGGCTGGTGTTCTACCTCTTTCTCTGGTCCTTATGGTGTCAGTTTGTGGAAAAACATTAGACGGGGGTGGCATTCCTTATCTCGTTTTATTATGTTTGATATTGGAGATGGATCAAAGGTGCTGTTCTGGCTAGATCATTGGTGTGGTTCTTCTTCTCTTGTCGTTCGCTATCCGGAATTATTTAGGATTTGTCGTAGAAAAGAGGCTATTGTGGCAGATCTTTTGAGGTACACCAATGGAGTCCTCCATTGGGAGTTTCAGTTTTGTAGGGATATGCATAATTGTGAATTGGAAGCTTTCAGGAGCTTCATCAATTCCATTTATAGCACTCCCGTAAGAGGGATTGGGGAGGACAAGTCCTGTTGGCTGCCCTGTAAGAGTAAGGGGTTCACGGTTAGTTCTTACTACCATCTTCTTGTTGGACATAAGGAGCAAATTTTCCCTTGGAAAAGCATTTGGAAGCAGAAGATCCCCTCTAGAGTAGCTTTCCTTGTTTGGACCGCAGCTTTGGGGAAATGTCTGACTGTAAACAATTTAAGAAAAAGAAAGATTTGCATCCTGGATTGGTGTTATATATGCAAGTGCAATTGTGAAAGTGTTGACCATCTCTTTCTTCACTGCCCGGTTGCCATGGAATTGTGGGACATGGTCTTCGGTTTATTTGGAGTTTACTGGGTTATGCCAAGGTCTGTTGTGGGGCTTTTGGCTTGCTGGCAAGGTCGTTTTGGTCGCCATCGTAATGGAGATATTTGGAAGGCCGTTCCTCATTGCTTGTTGTGGTGTATTTGGAAGGAGAGAAATAGTAGATGTTTTGAAGACATCGAGAGTTCCATGCCTGTTCTTAAGTCTCTTTTTTTTCGAACCTTACTAGATTGGTTCTCCGTGTGGAGAAGCCTTCCTTTTCTTTCTATTTTGGATTTTCTTGATTTTTGTAATGTTCGTCTTTGATTTGTTCTCCCTTGTATACTTCCTGTGTACTTGGGTGACTCTCTTTTTTCAATAAATTTCTTTATTACTTATCAAAAAAAAAAGATTGATAGAAGTTATTGTGATGTTCCCTCTCACTCTAGTGGTGGGACATAGGCTTAGATGATTGGTAGCAGATGGTCTGTGAATGTTTGTGATTATTGGTGCAAGTCTGCCAGAGAAATAGAATGATGATGCGTTCAAGAAAGATAGAATTTTCTAGAGGGGGAGAGGCTCAACTTCTATCTATTCTCAAAGGAAATCTCAAACTCATTTATTAAAATCTCGATTTTAGAAGGCTTATGCTTAGTTAGCAATTTATAGCTTAGGGAATTAGTTATGATGACCTTATGAGGATGATCATCCATAATTGATTTCTTAGATTTTAACTTCCATATTTATCACATGCTAAAATACAATACAATGTGAAACTAATTACAAGTTTACACATATCAAACACATTCTTCAATTTGAACACATGCCTATCTAACTACCAAAATTTAAGCACATGCTAAATTAATTCATTACATGTATCTGGGATTTACTTGACAGGAGTGAGTCCAAAAGGTCCTACCTTGAAGAGATTCCATGTCTATATATATATCATGTTGGCAAATTGCCTTGTTCCTTATTTATTCATCTATACTTGGCCAGTTGATTCCATGCATCCCTTGAATTTAGCCCCCACATGTGCCAACTCATCTTGTCACATGCCATGGCATCTTGTCGTGTCACATCATTAAGGCATGCATTTTTTATTTTTCCATGTAGTGTTATTGTGTGCTAATACTTTATTCCATAATAACGTATAACACTTTTGTTTGCCATGTTATGTTATTATTGATCAAGTTCCTGAGGGTTACTTGATAAAATTGAACCATATTGAGAGTACCTTGTTATAGACGCTACCTTGTTATTGTTCTAACTCTTCTAACTAGTGTCTTATTTTAATATATAGTGATGGGTGCTAATAACATTGAGAAATGAGGAGTATTGCAGACAAAGATTCAAAGTTTCTCAGCAATTTAGAACAAATTAAAGTGCCTGTGCTTCATCCATGGATGTCTATGAGTGATCTAGCGAGCCACATCGGACTTTGCATTTCAGAACAAATGGCAAATGATAGACCCATCTTTTCTAGCAACAAACGTGGAAGGGACATTCTGGAGGAGGTTACCCAGATCTTGTTAAGCGACACTCAATCAACATTAGCTTTTGACCAGCAGTCACTCGTGTGTAGGGTCAATTCTCTTTGCTGCCTTCTGCAGAAGGATCCTTCAACTTCACAAAACTTGGAGGCCAAACGTGATGACAATATTGATATAAACAGTGATCAGAATATAGGTGAAGCTTTTGCTGCATCAACACATGAAAGTAATCCTGCAGAGGGTGATGGTGAGTCCAATGATGGTTCTGGCTGTAAGCAAGCACCAACAATGTCGAGGAAGGACTCATTTGCGGAGCTGCTTCTTAATCTTCCAAGGATAGCCTCTCTCCCTTAGTTTTGCTTTAGCTTGCCAGAAGATTCTCATAATCATTCTAGATAGTGTTCCTCAACTAATCTTATTTTAAGAAGCGCGTTATTTCCTCTGTAATCTAGGTTGTGTTTGCTGAAACTTGTAAAGCTTAGGTAAAAAAATTAACTTCAGACAGAATCCTGACGTGCTCATATGGTGAGGATGATGTCTATACATTTTCTGTATTACCTCGTGTATATAAGTTGGTGAATTCTGTTGTATCTGTATTTTTATAGTGCATCTGACATAGCCATGTAATATTTGGCTAGCCAAACCCATTTTTTTGGCCTCCAACAAACTTGCTGGCAACTTAACAAATCCTTTGAAAGCTATAGTAATGAACATTGTATCTTTGCTAAATAATTACTGACCCAATTTTTATTTGCTCCCCATTGTTCTCTCTCTCACTTCTGGGACAGCCACTGCTACTTCCTTGAAGCCTAGGTTGCTGCCGTAGAAGCCACTGATGCCAATAACAGATCAAAGGAGTATTCCAATGCCAATAATAGAAGTTTGGGGATGATGTTGCCACTGGGGGTATAGGTTTTGATTGAGTTGATTAAGAAATAGCTCTAGAGTGAGAACTAGGTGACGAAAATAAGGTATTCATATTTGTGGAAAATTTGAGAAAGTATACGACCATTGGTAAAAAAATAAAGAAGAATATTTAAATAAAATAAAAATATATATATAGTTTTTGTTTGGGAGTATATCACAAAAATAAGGTAGGTAGCTATAATCGAAAAAGGACTTTCTAGCAAAAATTTAACTAGAATTTTGTTGAACTAATCGTGAATGCTCTAATAAATGAATTGCTGTAATATGTACTTCATAATATATGCTAGTACTTCATAATATATGCTAATGAAACAATTACAAGCAAAGAGTATTCATCTCCAATGCACTAGCGGTACCAACCTGTGCAATTATATATATATATAACCTATGTTTTTGAATGGTTGATTTCAACTTTTTCGAAACTTTCTACAAAAAGAATAAACAAACAAACAAACGACCGAACAAACCACCACTATGGTTCATCTGAGCCTTCATCTGGGCCTTCTTCTCCCATGGACTCGTTATCATGTAACATGTTCATCAACATAGATATCTGGTCTTGTAGCACTGCATTTTCTCTCTCAACCTCTGCACGCTTGCTTCGTTCTTGCAGAAGTTGAAGTTGCAGATGTTCTAGGCATTGGGCATCCTCTTCCAATTGCTGATTTAGGCCATCAATTTCCCTGTCCTGCATGTATAACCAAAATATGGTTCACGTTTGTATTGCAACCCCATCACTGTGTGTGTTTGTTGGTGCGTGTGCATGTGTTGTTGAGGAGAGAGGTTTGAAATAGAACCTTTCTGTTCATTTCCTGCACAGCAATCCTCCGCATACTCTCAACAACATCCACATTGACTAGCTTTCTTTTCTTTCCAATCAGCCAGCCTTTGGGATAGTTTGTGGAGTCAAAGTCAGGTGGAGGGAGTAAGGATTCAGCTGATGGTCGTCGGCCATTTATATTTGTCACAGGTTCTAATGGTTCAAACAAGGCCTTTCGACGCTCAGAGAGCATAGAACTTTCAGTAGAGTCCTGCGCCTTCTCTTCAATCAGAGGTTCTTCCTGTTTGTTGGGTGTTTCATCAGCAGTATCTTCTGTTACCTTGTCTATATTCATCGAGCCAGCTGTTGGAAACAAGTTACTATTCTAGTTCCAACAAACTTAGAGACGCTGCATATCTATACACTAGCATAGCATCAAACACAATAGGGAGGCCATAGTACCACCATGCCATTTCTTCAATTCCAGCATAGTGAATATTAAGAAAAATCATTTAATACATGTGTGGAGAATGGAGAAAGGAGAGTGCATCCAACATAAATTTGGTTAGTTAGGCAATTGCACTATGCTAAATGTAACAAGTACCAAGGTCTAATCAGGCAAAACAGCAGATAAGTAATAATTGATACTAAAAGATCCACTCTAGTTTTCAGGGCATTTAAAGGTGAAACTTGATGCCCAACATTCATATAATGACCATGTCTTTAAGTCAAAAAAGAAGTTAAAAATAAAAAACTTCAAGGATCAACCCATTTCATGTTATCCAATAAAGGGCCATTAAAGAAGACTGATGGTATGACTCCCCTAATGTTCACCATAACCCTTATCACAAAGTACTAGTGATTGCAAAATTTTCAGACCCCAGCAGTAAAGGCCTTCTAACCGGATCACTATATGGAACACAACACCTTTTCTGATCAAAAAGTAGAAAGCGGCACTTATTTCTCGCTTGGATGGAGACCTTGGATATAAACTAGACTTGTGTTTAGTGGCATTTCACTTCTTATTTTATAAATTTTACTTTTTAAGTGCATTTACTTTATAATAAATGCATCAAAAGTGAGTTAAATAAAGCTAAAAGGAAATTGCCAATAAAACTACATTTCATAAATTGTCCAAACACAACCTGACATGTTTTAAGAGATCAATGATTGCATTCCATCATTTCCTAGTCCCCCAATTATTCATTTTGCTTTAGACTATGCAATAAATCTTTAAATTTTTTCATTTTTCAGTAGCTTCAATTGCAATTACTTAAGGGTGCACAGAAAAGAAACGGTGTGAAATGTTTGTGAACCATTTAGTGTGGACATTTCAAAATAGGCATATTCTGTACATTGCCTTTTTTTTTTTTTTCGTAAGTTAGTAGGTACAGTTTTTTATTTTTGGTAAGTAACAGGTACGGGTGTTCTTTCATGAACAACTCCAATAAATATATATAGCAAAAAGTGACATGTTTTTAAAATATTATCCAAGAAATAAAAAATTAAAAAAAATAATAATAAAAAAAAAATAATAATAATAGTAATTGGGAATCCTATCTTTAGTTCCAAGGAATTTGGGGTTGACTTGCAAGGGCACTCTGGTGCCAAATACAAATCATTTACTTATACAATTAAGTGTTAAGAGTGAACTCCAAAAGGTTCAGCACTTACGAATGGAAATATTTACAAAGACAACATAATATTAACATTGGGAAATTTATGTTACAAAAGAAATCAGCCTATACATATGCTAAACGAAGAAAACAGGTAAAGAATTAATATATGTAAAAAACAACAGAGAAGTAAATTAATTGTGGACACCACAGCTTATGCAATCCTCATCTCTAGAACTTATTAGGTCTTGTTACTGAGATCAAGGGGAGTACTGGCCACATCACGATTGTGTTCAACGAAAAATGTGACTAATTAGGACATGCCGCCAATTAAATATTTGATATTTATTGTCATATAGAGCACAAGACCAACAAAGACCACTTTGCACATGTTACATTCTCATTGGCCCCAACCTCGGTTGTCGCATAACTGCAACAACTATGGCTAGCAGTTCTCCTAACAGATTACCAAAACAAACAAATGTGGCAAGGTTTTCTGCAAGGATCGTTGTGAATAGTTTCCAAAAACAGCTTGCTATGATAGGCACAACTTTTAAATTCAAGCTTTATATATCCTTTTTTTCTGATATTTTATTAAAAATTCTTTCTAGTCTGTGTCCTAGTTAAGGCAGAGCGTATAGGCTAGAGCACTTTTACTTCTCAAGAAAAGTGAAAACACACACTTCGTATGACACTCTTATCCCTTGATTTCAAAACAAAAAATGCTCATAAATATCTTCAAAACCACGAACGATCCAAAGTTTTCGCAAATATATTACAATAAAAAATGAAAATTGACAAAAAAGAAAAAGAACTTATCTTTATAGCCAGTGAACCAGTTGCTCATTCTTTTTATTTAAAAATAAATAATAAATAAAGATCTTTGAAATTTTTCTGGAGGGGGGGGGGGGAACTCTTATGTTTGCAAGCTAAACCTTTCAAAATGTGTGTGTATGCGCGCGCGTGTGTTTAAATTAGGGGAGGGGAGGGGAGGGTGGGGAGCATGGACCACCAAACTAACACCTAGTTCCACCCTTGCATTGGTTAGTTATGTCTACTAGAAGTGGAAAATGTTTCTTATTATTATTATATAAAAAAAAAAATAGTTGCTACTGTAATGAATCTATTAGACATAAAAGGATTAGGGCCTATGAGAAAAAGGGATTCAAATTTTAAGAGAGCAATGTCAGTTAGGTATACATGTGTAAGTGGAAGGCCATATGAAGAAAAAGTATGAAAAAAACGAGGAATTATGATAACATTATTGAACCCAAACTTATAGGCTCCATATAACATAGCGGTTTCCCTCTAATTGAAGTCTTCCTAAGCTATTATGGGACTTTGGGAGGTTTTTGGGTTCACGGAAGACCCCAAGGTTCAGCTCACACAGAATATTTTCCCAACTAATGATGAGCATGCCAAGTTAAGGAGTCATTATTCAAAAAGAATATGGAGAAAAGCGATAGAAAGGCTGGGGTTCATTATAAAAATAGAGTAAGAGAGTTTTATATGTGGTTTGGAGAAGAGTTCTTTCAAGAAAATAAGGAGAAAACAGGCAAAGAAGAGTGTCATATGCAAGAGACATAAAAGGTGAGTGTTGAGCAAAGAGAAGCAGGGTTTTTTTTTTTTTGAGAAGAGGGTTTTGTTTTTTTCAAGTAAAGACATAAAGTCGAGAAGAATTAATCAATTTTCTAACTAGATAGTTTTAGTTCTTTTTTTTTTTTGGATTGATTAAAATTCTTTTTTGAATTTCTTAGTTCACACAAGGTTAAATTGTGGCCTAACAATGTTGTCTATCATATATAAATCAAGTTTTCTCCAATATATATACACCATAACCATAAAAAATTATCATTCATATAATATAGTTGGTGAACTTCCCAGCCACAAAATATATAGCAGATCACGTGCCTCACAAAAATTGAGGTTATACATACAGGGTTTGGCTTACCTCCAATACTTTTTTAACTAAAATCTCATTTTATTTTAATGAGAAATTACGACATCATCCACTAACTAAATAAAAAGTGGACATTAAAATCCATGGGTTTAGCTTACCTCCAGTACTTTTTTAACTGAAATTTCTTTTTATTTTAATGAAAAACTATCACATCACCTATTAACTAAATGAAAAGTAGAGATTAAAACGCACTACCACTTGTCATTGTATATTTAAAACAACAAGAAATGTCCAATTAAAAAAGTACTGGAAGTAAGCCAAACTCAAAACCCGCTATCACTTGTCATTGTATATATAAAACAAAAGGACATGTCTAGTTAAAAAAATACAGGAGATAAGCCAAACCTATAAATATATATATATATATATATATATATATATATATATATATATTGGGTCGAGAATATTCCTAGGTACCTTCATTTATAACACATAAATCTTCAAAAATATTATAAAGACAAATAATTATTTATTTATTTATAAATAAATAAATAAATCCTAGCAAATACATAAACAAATTATATATATAATCGAAACCTCTGAAACTCTCACAATTTTCCACATCAGCATTTTTTATTTATATTTTTTAATTTGGTTTAGGATTTTTAAGATGTATTCAAACGCAAACACCTCCTCTCTCATATAGTTTTCTATTTTGTTTTGGACTGTTCCTTATCTCCTTCTCTAATTCTCTGGGCACTACATCACTATAAGGGCTTATTAAGAATTAAATTGAATACTACCATCACAATTTAAGAATTAAATTGAATGCTACCACAATAGCCACACCAAACCACAAAGCAGTCATCATAATCGTATTCCCTAATTGTTATGGATGTTAAGGCTGTTATTTCTTTTTCTTTTTTGAGGAACTTTAGGGTTGTTATTTCTAGGCTTCTGCACCGATTGCATGGTAAACAAGCGTGGTGAAGTTTCCCTCAGATGTCCTCTTTGAAATCTTTTCATGACTACCCATCAAGTCACTTCTCAAATTCAGGTCCGTCTCTCAACAATGGCGCAATATCATTAATGATCCACATCTTGCTTACATGCACCATTCTTGATGTGTTGAAGAACCCAAAATCCTACTTCTTGATCATCACACCCAAAACGAAAAACCAATAGATGTAACAATTACAAATGTTGGGGTCTTCTTGAACGCTGACTTGAATTTAGTTGCAAAGTTCACAAAATCAGTGACATGTTACCTAGAGGATTGTTGCAATGGTTTGCTTTGCCTTTCAAAAAGTTATGATGATAGATTCTTGGTTTTGTTTAATCCTCTAAGGCAACAACTTCTATCTACCACTGCCACCATCTACAGGCTCTCCTAAGCTAGGTAGTAGAAAATATGGATTCTGGTTTCATTTTTTAAAGAACACATAGAACATTGTTGTTGTTGCAGTTTTCTTATGCGAAAGTGTTGATGAAAAACCACGCTAAAAGTTGGGTGCTGAAGTTTACACTCTTTGGTACACCTCATCTCTATGTAGTCATTTTTTTTATTTTTTTTTATTTTTTGTTTTGTTTATATTTGCAGCTTTCCGGGACATTGCACAAACGGCATGAAAATAGTTATCAATGCATTGTAATATGAAATTAAATGTTCTACAGATTTGTTAAGATGGTATGGAATAATCAATAAAGTTCACATCTACCACGCTTGAATATAAGATTGCTTTATTTTTTGCACTTTGTTATGGTGTTTTTCTTAGCTTTTACTTTTTTGTATGGTGCGGCAAAAGAAATCATTTGATTGATATTTGGTATCTATGGTTACCAAGCATCTTAATAAGGGCATCAATGGTGCAAATATTTGTTTTGCACCCAACAATGTACCTAAATTCTTTACTCTTTCTTTTGGCTTTTTAGAATTTTTAACATCTAAATTTTGGGTTCATATTTTGTAATATCTAAATTTTGATTAGAATGGTTTAACAAGAGAGGCCCGACTACCTCAAATTAGTCAGAAATACTGTTCTTGGTTATTTTTTACTTCTGTTTTGGATCGGTATGGGTGGATTTCGTAGTTTTTTTTATTGAATCGAAGTTGTTCTAGCTGGTGGTTGAGGAAGGGGGAACTTTTTCTCCCTTAAGATTTTTGAACGGGGGGAAGTATTTCATGCAATCAGTGTTTATGGGTAAGAATGCAACACGTTGGTTAATGCATAGCTTGAAACACGGCGATTGGGGTTAACCCCAAACACTTCTTTATGCTCAGGGAAGGAGACACTGCCTACACAGTGCAACGGGGTTCTAACTCATTTGGCCAATATTTGTTGGTAACAGAGCTCAAAGTAGGCGGGATGAGAAGATCTATCATTATTCCTGCAGGCAAGGTTCAACAAGGTTGGAGGGCCTTTGGGATTGAATTAAGGAGAATGTTGGAACCTTCTCATTATGCGTTGGGTGGTCCAAAAGCTTTACCGTACAAGCCGAAGTTGGGTTCAGAGATTCACCCTTCTCAGTCCTTTGTTGAAACGGTAAAAGCTTCTGTGCAAGTAAAGAAGCATTTGCAACAGCCCTCCATTAGAGAGAAGGAGAAGACTCCAGTAATGGAGAACACATTGACGCCTCCGAGTGACGAATCTAGTAATCAGGTGGTGGCTTTTGAAGTTCCAGCCGAAAACGCTATACCGATTGCTATGGGTGGTGTGGAGGGGAGAGACCGTGGTATTAATGGGGAGACTAAGATTAAGAAGAAACTTCTGGAACAAAATAAATTCAGATTGCCTTTGAATAATTAGAATTTGAAAGACGTTGATTCTAGAAGGGAGCGTCAAGGTAGGAGGTCTAGCTAGTTAAGGAAAGGTTTGATTGTGGAAGTAAATGAATTTGGAAAGAGGCAGGTATCTTGGCAACGTTATAGGGGTGATAAGCAAGCTGTAAAGTGGGTAGCACGTGGGGCCAGTTCTGCCCAGGAGGTTATTAAGGGAATGGACCATTGGCCTTCAGAAGCCTATGCACCTAGGTTGGGTAATTTTAAGAGTTACTCAAGCCCATGCACCTAGGCAGGAGATTGTTCCAACTCATACCACACAAGGACCCATGAGTTCTACGGCGTACCCCGTGTGAACTAGGACTGCTTCTCTACGACCAAGGAGGATGGCGATAGCTCCGATGGTCACCTTGGGTTTGAATTCCTCCTTACCAGTACCGGAAGCCCCAGGCGGGAGTGGGTTTAGCGATCAATTGGGTCCGAGTTGGCTTACCCAGTCACCCACCTTGCCGATATTGACAGCAGAAGTGGCCCAGGCTGCCTGCGAGCTGAATTTGTCACCCTTAGCACTGATATGTGCTTCTTTGGAGCTGGCGGAGGCGATGGTGCTATCGTCTGGGGACCCAATAGAAAATCTGGTGGTGAATTCCTCATCTCTGGCGGCAACAAAGGATGAGGACGAGGAATCTTTGGGTTCGAAGGTAAGGGTAATGGTACATTAGTCTTCTGATTTTAAGGGTGTACTTCACTCTTGTCACACTATTAGGGAATTGGTCGGTGATTTGGATAAATCATGGGGTAACTCCAAAGAAAGGATGCTACAATTGCGTGATGGTCGGCAAATAGTGCTTCCTTTGTCTCTATATCGATCTCCAGAGAGTGTGTCAGATTGCTCAGCCACGGATGTAGAGACTGTAACAGGTAATGATTCTTTTATTAATGAAGGTCAGTTGATTAGCTAGGCAGAGGATTGTGATGAGTTAGTAGATTCTTAGTTTATTGTTACTGGGTCAGAGGAGGAGATGTGGGGATTTGATGAGAGGTTGATGACTTGGGAGAGTAGTGGCAAGACTTTAGTTGTGGTACCTTTGGTCATAGAAGTTCCCTTGGAGCTGGAGTATAGTTTAGAGCTGGGGGCTGGGTGTAAGGAGATGGTTGATAGCAATCATTTATCACAATGGGTAACCAATCGAATTAAGGCTTTTAGAAAATCAGTGGGCACTTCTTTGGAAGGTTTTGAGGAGCAAATTATGGGATTGTTGTTAGCTATAAAGGCCAGGAAAAAGAATAAAAAGTTTCATGCAGTAGATGATCAAATGAAGCAAGGCAAGTCGGGGCAGAAAGGTCAGCGGGAGTTGAAAAATTTATTGACTTCTATGAATGTTGAGGTTGGTTCAACAAAATCAAGGAATGCTAGTAAGGAGTGGGCTGTGGTGGTTCATCAATGAATTTGAAGATTATTTCTTGGAATGTTAGAGGGTTGAATGATAGGGATAAAAGGCTTCAAGTTCGAAATTTGGTTAGGAAATGGGGACCAGATGTTATTCGTTTTCAAGAAACTAAAATGGAGTTGATAACTAGAGCTGTGATTCGCAGTTTGTGGGGAGGTCAACATGTTGATTGGTCTTATCTAGGCTCTTGTGGAGCTTCTGGAGGGGTGCTACTGATGTGGGATACGCAGGTTGTGAATAAAGTGGAGGAAGCAGTGGGGCGATATTCGGTTTCTTGTAAATTTATAAGTGTATCATATCAGTTTGTCTGGGCGTTTACTGGCATATATGGTTCTAATTCTTTGAGAGACAGAAGGTTATTATGGGAGGAATTATTTCGTTTGAGCAGTTGGTGGAATGTTCCATAGTGTGTACGTGGTGACTTTAATGTGGTAAGATTTCCTTCTGAGCGCTTTGGTTCTACCTCTTTTACTACTGCTATGCAGGAGTTTTCCAATTTTATTTTTGAGCAAGGCCTCATTGATATTCCGCTTCAAAGGGGATCTTTCACTTGGTCTAATTCTCGTGAAGTTGCTTTGAAGGCTAGGCTGGATAGATTTTTGTTTTCTGCAAATTGGGAGTATAAGTTTCCATCTGTCTCTCAACGACACATGCCTAGGTTGTTATCTGATCACTTCCCGATTGTTCTTGAGGGTGGTTCCTTTCAGAGAGGCAGGAGGCCGTTTAGATTTGGGAATATGTGGCTTAAAAGTGGGGGGTTCGTGGAGAGGGTGTGAGCTTGGTGGGAATCTTATAATGTCCTAGGAGCTCCGAGTTTTGTTTTGGCCAATAAACTGAAACTCTTGAAAAATGATTTGAAAAAATGGAATGTGGAGGTTTTTGGGAATGTTGAAGATCGGGTGAGAAAATTGTGGAAAGATCTTAGCGATTTAGATATGATTGAGGAAAGTCGAGTTTTATTGGAGGAGGAAAGGCTGGAATTGGAGAGAGTTCAAGGTGAACTAGAAAAAGCTACTTTGATGGAGGAAATCTATTGGAGGCAGAAGTCTAGAGTCCTTTGTATTAGAGAAGGAGACAGGAATACCAAATTCTTTCATCGTACAGCTAACTCTCATAGGAGATTTAACTCCATTGATAGGCTTATGGTGGATAGAGAATTGTTTTCAGATCCGGAGGCTATAGCAGGTTGTATTTCTCATTTTTATAGGCAGCTATATACTGAAAATGTGGCTCATAGACCTTTACTAGATGATGTGGAGTTCTCTTGTATCTCGGAGGAAGATGCCCTTTGGCTAGATAAGCCACTTGATGAGGAAGAGGTGTTTAGGGTGATTAGTGAGTTTAAGGGTGATAAGGCACCTGGCCCGAATGGCTTTTCTATGGCGTTCTTTCAATCTTGCCGGTGTATTTTGAAGGCTGAAATTGTGGCAGTGTTTGAAAACTTTGATACTCAAGCTGCGTTTGAGAAGAGCCTTAATGCTTCTTTCCTTGCTCTTATTCCCAAAAAGGTGGATGATGTGGAGATTAAGGATTTTCGGCCTATTAGCTTAGTTGGTGGGATTTACAAGATTATTGCTAAGGTGTTGGCCAATCAACTTCGAAGGGTGGCTCATGGGCCTATTTCAGATTCTCAGAATGCATTTGAGAAAGGTAGACAGATTTTGGACTCCTTTTTAATTGCTTTAAAATGTATTGATAGTAGATTGAAGACGGGTGTTCTAGGAGTGTTGTGTAAGCTGGATGTGGAGAAGGCGTATGACCATCTGAGTTGGGGTTTTTTAATGTATAAGCTTCAGCACTGTGGGTTTTCAAAGAAATGGAGAAAATGGATAATGTGTTGCATCTCAACTGTTAAATTCTCCATTCTACTCAATGGTAGTCCTTCTGATTTCTTTAGAAGTTCTAGGGGGATTCGGCAAGGGGACCCCTTGTCTCCGTTGCTATTTGATATTGTTATAGAGGTTTTGAGTCGTATGTTGAATGTGGCTGCTACTACTAAACAGTTCTCAGGCTTCTCTGTAGGTAATACGGCTGGTAACTCGGTGATGGTGTCATCTTTTATTTGCTGATGACACTCTTATCTTTTGTGATGCTGATCCTACGCAAATAGCTAGTTTGAGAGCAATTCTGGCTAGATTTGAGGAGGTCTCAGGCTTAAGGATTAACTTGCGGAAATCTAAGTTGGTTCTATTGGTGTGGTGCACAATATGGATGTTCTGGTGGGGATGTTGGGTTGTAGGCAGTCCTCTCTTCCAATGAGATATTTGGGTCTACCGTTGGGTGCTAAATTTAAAGAGTTGTCAATTTGGAATCCGATTTTGGAGAAGATGGAGAGGAGATTAGCAGGGTGGAAGAGGTTGTATCTATCTAAGTGGTATTAGTGGTGGGTTCTTTAGACATGTTGGATCGGTGGGTGATACATAATCGGTTTTCCCCTTTGTCTGAGCTGGGTAACAAGATGGGTACTGAGTTTGGGGAAGGGGAAGATGAAGTAGTGGTACAACCGAGGTTAGTGGCTTCTGTTGGTCTTAGTCATAATGATCCGGGGCTTCTTTTCCTGCAGTGGGACATCAGTGGAGCCGATAACTGTGGTGGTGGTGGTAGTGGGGCGAAGGATAACTGTCTTTTGGAGTGTAATCCTTTGACTTGGTGGGACCCCAATACACTCGGTGAGGTGGTGAGGGTTCAGGATGATGCAGGAGGGGTACAGGTGGCAGAAACTGAACCAATTTCAAGTTGGGTGTCCCAGCTGATGAAAGATTTTTGTAATATGGTGGGTTTTCCTATTGTGAAACATGAAGCTCATTGTTTGGCTTTGTTTCGCCTTCTTGAATAGGAATGCCTTAAGGTGATTGATGTTGGGGCGCCTAAGCAACCTACAAACTTTAGGGTCACAGTTTTACGGGTTGCAAGCTGAGGGTTTTGTCGATAGAGTTCAGCAATGGTGCATTGGTTACAGTTTTACGGGTCCCCAAGTTTTATTTTGGAACAAAAGTTGAAGGCTTTGAAAGTAGATTTAAAAAAGTGGAACAAGGAGGAGTTTGGTGATTTGGCTTGTAGAAAGAAGCTTTTGTTGACTAAACTTATGGGCTTAGATGCTAGAGAGGAGTCAGTGGGTCTTTCGAATGAGGATCAGATTCGTCGCATTCATCTTAAAGGGGAGGACATAGAGCATTTGGCTTCTCTTGAGGAAATTTCCTGGAGACAAAAGTCTCGTGCTTTGTTTGTGAAGGGGGGAGATAATAATACTCGTTTCTTTCATAGATTAGCAAATTCCCATAGAAATGCTAATCTGATTAAGAGGATAGAGGTGGAGGGTGTTCTTTATGAGGATGAGGATGATGTACGCTCTCAGTTAGTTCTCTTCTACCCGGGGTTGTATGAGGAAAATGAGGTGAGGCGTCCTACTATGGATGGATTAGATTTTGCTTGCATTGAAGAGGACTTAGAGAAGAATTTCTCAAAGGAGGAAGTCATCCAGGTTTTAAGGGAGATGGAGGGTGATAAAGCCCCGGTCCTGATGGTTTCACCATGGCTTTTTTCCACAAATGTTGGAGTGTTGTGGAAAAGGATGTCATGGATTTCTTTGATTACTTTCATCGGCACTCTGTGTTTGAACGGTCTCTGAATGCTTCGTTTCTCACTTTAATTCCCAAGAAGTGTAATGCTGTTAACATTAAGGACTTTCGCCCCATCAGTTTGGTGGGTAGTGTGTACAAGTTGCTATCCAAGGTGTTGGCTAATAGGTTGAGGGCGGTTTTGGATAATCTTATCTCTGATTCTAAAAATTCGTTTATTAGGGGTAGGCAGATTTTGGATTCAGTACTTATTGCAAATGAATGTCTGGATAGCAGGTTGAAGAGTAGATTACCGGGTGTGGTTTGCACGCTTGATATTGAAAAAGCATATGACCATGTGAACTGGGAGGCCTTGTTTTATTTGCTGGATCAGATGGGCTTTGGGTTGAAATGGAGGGGGTGGATTAAGGCTTGTGTTACTTCTGTCTGTTTTTCAGTCCTAGTAAATGGTTCTCCTGAAGGTTTTTTTGGTAGTTCTCGTGGATTGAGACAAGGGGATCCATTATCCCCGCTTTTGTTTCTTCTGATAATGGAGGTTTTGAGTAGACTATTGAAGAAGACAGAGGAGTGTAATCTTATTCGGGGGTTTCATGTGGGCTCTGTGAATTCTGTTGCTGTGCGTATCTCCCATCTGTTATTTGTTGATGACACTATATTATTTTGTGATGCCTCTAAGGAACAGCTACTGTCCATAAGGTTGGTATTGTCTTGTTTTCAGGCCTTTACGGGTTTGAAGGTCAATGTTGGGAAAAGTGAGATTGTCCCTGTTGAGGAGGTGAATAATCTAGTTACATTGGCTAATATTCTTCAATGTAGAGTGGGCAGTTTGCCTATGAAATATTTGGGGATGCCATTGGGGACTTCTTTTAAGATAGCTTCGATTTGGAATCCTATTTTGGAGAAGATGGAGAAGAAGCTATCTGGTTGGAAGCGTCTCTATTTATCTAAGGGTGGTAGGCTGATGTTACTAAAGAGTACTCTTTCAAGCCTCCCAACGTACTTTTTATCTCTTTTTACTATTCCTAAATCTGTGGCTGCTAGATTGGAAAGTATTCAGAGGAACTTTCTTTGGGGGTCTTCTGAGGGGAGTTTCAAATATCCTTTGGTGGCTTGGAAAAAGGTGGGTCTACCCGTTAAGATGGGTGGTTTGGGGATAAGAAGTTTGGTGTCTCTTAATCAAGCTTTATTAGGGAAATGGTTGTGGAGATATGGTCATGAAGTTTCCCATCTTTGGCAGCGAGTTATCTCCATAAAATACGGTGAAGGTCAGGGGGGGTGGTGTACTAAAGTGTGTAGGAGGACTCATGGGTGTGGACTTTGGAGAAGCATTAATGGAGGGTGGGAGAGCTTCTCTAAGCATCTATCTTTTGTTGTGGGTGAAGGCACTCGTATCCTCTTTTGGCATGATAGGTGGATTGGTGAGTATTCTCTAAAAGATCTCTATCCTGAGCTCTATGTGTGTTCAGCAGGCAAGGATGCTTGTATCTCTGAGGTTTTGTGGATTCTAGAAGGGGGTACTGTTAGAGTATGGGATTTAACGTTTTACAGAGCTTTTGAAGATTGAGAACTAGCTGCATCCTATTCTCTACTCCGGCTTGTCCAATCTCGTATTCCTCAGGGAGATAGGAGTGATACTCTTGGCTGGCGGCTAAAAGGGGATGGTAAGTTTGACATCCGGTCATATTACCATGCGATTCGGGGTGATTCGAATTTTTTGTTTCCTTGGAAAGGTGTTTGGAAACCAAAGACTCCTAGGCGAGTGACGTTCTTTTTGTGGACAGCTGCACATGGTCGGATCCTCACTTTGGATAATCTTATGCTTAGGGGTCGCCCGTTGGCTTCTTGGTGTTGTATGTGTTGTTGTGATGGGGAGTCGGTTGACCACCTTCTTCTTCGTTGTCCTATTACTCATTACCTATGGTCTTTTATACTTCAGGCTTTTGGTATTCATTGGGTTATGCCAGGTTCAGTGGCGGGTTTGTTATCTTGTTGGCATCAGTGGCTTGGGAAACATAATTCGGACATTTGGAATTTGGTTCCAGGATGCTTAATGTGGATTATGTGGTTGGAACGAAATCGTCGTTCCTTTGAGGATAATGAGAAGACGTTGGATAAGTTAAAGGTTTTATGCCAACGTAGTCTTTTGGAGTGGTCTCGTTGTTGGGGTTTTACTGATTGTTCTTCTCTCTCTGAGTTTATGTTTTCTCTTAGCTTAGTTTCCTGGTTACTCCTTTTGTTGTGATGTCTGTTTTATTTTTTCTTGCTGTTCATCATCATGAACAACTTGTACTTTTCTTTTTTTCTCATTTATAATAGTTTTCAGATTACCTATCAAAAAAAAAAAAAAAGTGGTGAATCTAAATTACATTTAGTCAATTGGGCTAAGGTTTGTAAGCCGCTGCAGGTTGGAGGGTTAGGTATTTAGACGATTGACGAGTTTTGATTCTGCCTTATTAGGAAAATAATTATGGAGGTATGCCATGGAGACCAATGCTCTATGGAGGAGGGTTATTGAGGTGAAATATGGGAATGATTGGGGTGGTTGGTGCACGAAAAAGGTGACCAATGCTTATGGTGTTAGCTTGTGGAGATATATTAGAAGTGGTTGGATGAATTTTTCTAAACTCCTTCTGTATAATGTGGGGGATGGTACTTGAGTGAAGTTTTGAAAGCATGTGTGGTGTGGAGATTGTACTCTCCAAGGGCTTTTTCGAAACTTTATTGTATTAGTAAGACAAAGGATTCTCCAGTAGCGGAGGTTATGTGTTGGTCTGGTGGGAGGATTCATTGGGATGCTAAATTTCGTCGTCCTCCACAACATTGGGAACAAGAATCCTTTGATCTGTTTATGGATATGGTCTACTCTTTGACGATAAGGGGGCTAGGTCCTGATCGAGTTTGTTGGAAGCCAGCAAGGAATAGAGGTTTTGAGGTTAGAGGATTCTATCTTTTTTTCTACCCTCCTACCCTCTTATCCTTCCCTTGGAGAATGATATGGCAATCGAAGGTCCTTCCAAGGGTAGCTTTCTTTTCATGGTCTGCATCCTTAAGTAAGATTTTAACAACAGATAACCTTCGCAAATGACGTGTGCTAGTTCTTGATTGGTGCTATATGTGTAAGAATTGTGGGGAGTCAGTGGATCATCTTCTTCTTCATTGCCCCATAGCTTGTGAGTTGTGGTCGTTGGTGTTTTGTTTGTTTGGAATTCATTAGGTTATGCCTCACAAAGTTATTAAGTTGTTTGAGTCTTGGCAGGGTATGTTTGGACGACACATAAAAACATAGATTTGTGGAGACTTGGGCCTCATTGCTTGTTATGGTGTATTTGACGTGAAAGAAATGCTAGAAGCTTTGAGGGATGTGAATGCTCCATGTTAGACATTAAGTCTTTTTTTTTTACACTCCTTGAATGGAGTGTGGTCTTTTGTCATTTTTTTTGTTCGTCCCTTCCTATTTTACTTGATCGTTGTAATCTTGGTTCTTGATTTGTGCCCCCATAGTACATTTCCAATGTATTCAGGTTGGCTGTTTTTCTTTGATTAATAAAATTTCCGTTACTTATCAAAAAAAAAAAAATTGTCTTGACAAATTTGAATTGCTATAATCATGAATTATTCTTTTGAGGTAACCTATATTTCTCTTATATTTTCTCTATTACGTAGTCATATGTTTTTTTTGCTGATTCTTCCAATTTTAAGCTTTTAAGAAGTTTAACAACTTAATTTTTTTATTCAATTTTTGCAATATTATATTTTTGTTTATATTATGTAGTCCTATGTTTTTTGTTTTTTTGTTTTTTTTTTAAGAATTTCTAGGCATTAATTCTTTACTCTTTCTTTTGGCTTTTTAGAAATTTTAGCATCTAAATTTTGGGTTCATGTTTTGCAATATATGAAATTGTCTTGACAAATTTCAATTGCTATAGTCATGCATTTTTCTTTTGAGGTAACCTATTTTTCTCTTATATTTTTTCTACTATTAGGAGCATTCCAAGTGCTTCTTAGATTGGTCGTCTTCTATCTCGATTAAAACTCTATGACCTGTCAACTGGTATATCCTTATTCTTCTTTCTACATTTATATATTCTGAAATTTATTCTTTCCAGTGCATTTATCTGTCTTCATTCTCTAACGAAGTCAATTTATTCATCTAATGCGCATTTTTGTTGTTGTTCTTTTACGCGTTAAAATATTATAACTATTGCTTATAACACTAAATTAGCTTTTCCAATTCTCAAAAAAAAAAAAAAAAAAAAACTTTTCCAAAACCTATTGCTCTAGATTAATGACTCTTTCTGAGTGTCAATGTCATTTCTAAGTGTAAATAATTATTGTTTTCTATATAAAAACTTTTATAGTTTTATTTTCTTATTTTTGGGTTTTTTGGTTGCATTTTATATGGCAAGAAAAAACCCAGGATTTTGCAAACAAATTAAGCAATAGGAGGGATTATATTATATTAAAAAAATGATTAAGACTTCAATTTTCATTAAAGAAAGGATGCCATTGATAATAGATATGGCATGCCTAACATTATTAGTGTTAGTATTTTTTTTTTCTCCATCTTAAATTGTAACTTATTTTTTCAAGTGATCATAACTTTAGGCAAATTTAAAAATTTTGTTACTCATCCGTGCATTACATGGGTTAGCGACTAGTTTATTTTAAAGATGAAGAAGCTATTCAAATTTCAAAGTTGGCATTAGTATTTTTATAATATCCTAGCAAAAGAAAAGACCAATAAAATAGGCAATTGAGTTTTGGCGCAAATACATAAACAACCTAGAAAATAAAAGGATACATACATATATACATATATATATATATATATATATATATATATATATACACACACACACACACATATATATATATAAAAGAAAACTGAGGATACCATGAGAGCTTGTTTAAACAGCCCATCGCTTATAACTACCGCAAGAAAAGAGAGTACGGAAAGAAAGAAAGAAATAAATAAATATTCCGTTATAATAATAAGAGAGAGAGAGAGAGTGTGTATTTGGTGAGTTTCAATTCAAGTAACGTAGAGGCAAAGTCAGCAACTCGAATCTTATAAACAATTTTTATATATAAAATATTTTTATATATAAAATATTTCTATTTAACATTTTGAGTTGACAATTTGTTAAAAGGTTGTTAAAATCATCTATCCAATTAAAGCCTGATAATTCAATTATTGTCAAAAAAAAAATTATTAGTATGAATACTGTTTCGGAAAATACTACAAATTTTACTAACTAACAATTACAAACTGAAATGAAAAAATAAATATTTGGAAGTCTTTATTTGTAAGCAAAAATTATATAGTAAAATCTGTAATATCCCGATCATCACTTGATTAATTCTAGCTTGTGTTAATATACTATCTCTATCTCTCTCTCTTCAACAAACACGCGCAGGCAGGCGTTAATTACAATGGTGATAGAAGTAGAAGTAGATGAATTTTTTAAAACTTATAATAATAATTCAATTAAAGGATTAGCTTCATATGCACATAGAAACCAAAGGATATATGATCTGATCATGATTTACCAAAATACTTTTAGTAAGAAAGCTACACCAAGCAACAAGTTCTATGTATTAAGAAAATTAATCCAAGTATTGGGACAAAGGGACTGGTAGGTAGATTAGGTGATGAGTCTGAAATTCTAAACTGATTGAGAATATGAATATATAGAATTTAAGTAGGTAATAAGGGAAAAAAATAATAATAATAATTAATGAAAGAAAAATGGGTACCTGATGATGATCTCTTTCGGGATTTCCAAAAAATCCGAGGGGAAGAGACCGGAGAGAACCCTACCAAAGCTCCATCCTCCACCTTCTTCCTTTCCCGATTCTCAATACTTTGGTTTTCCATTGAACAAGTGCAGCAAAGAGAGAGAGAGAGTTTTGTTGTTGTCGGATAAATCAAAGTCTAGTCTTTTTTGAAGCCTGCTTCTTCTTTTTCTTGTATGTTTGTTAGCTCCAAGAAGATAATTCGTTGAGACAATTATTACACGGACGGGGGACCACACAGTTTTTTAACGGTTCAGATTTCATGCAATTTTGGTGGACGATTTTATGTTTACAGATGTCTCTTCACCATCCAATTGGGTCCCATCATTTATCATTGTTCCTTTTTTTTTTTTTTTTTGGATCAGTCCTCGCTAGTTTTTTTTTTTTTTTTTTCCTTTTTTCTTTTTTTGATCAGTCCCTTCTTCTTCCTCGCTAGTTTTTGATCAGTCCCTTCTTCTTCCTCGCTAGTTTTTAGTTTTGCAATAATGCTATTCATAAAACTTTTTGGCAGCATGTTTTAAGATAGTTTCAACATATGCTACATAACTCTTTACCATCAGATTAAGATACTAATTAATTTTTTATAATATTTTTTTATAATTATTCAAAAAATTTCTTAATTTTTTTGGAAAAAAGTAAGTAGTAGAGAAGAAAAATTGAGATTCTATCATAAAAGCATGCTATAAACTTCACTCTACAATGGCCAAAGTTGCTCATTATCAATGCTGAGGAAAAAAAATTGGTAGTTGATAATGCCGAAAATTGTCAGTAAGCTATACGATCCTTGCGCGCTCTTAGGCAAGACCTGCACAACAAAGAAGAAGAAGAAAACCTTATAGAGAGTACTGGTGTGGTACCGGTCAAATACCCTTCGAAGGTTAAGTTAAAGAGCTTTTACAACTCTAGAGTGCCAGAGTTTGGGTAAATTATGCGTACCTTGAAATCTGAGAGTTTTGGGTTTTTATAGTAATGTGGAACCGACTTTGGTTTCTTGGCAAGGAAGATGTTTCCTTATAGGGAAAATTCTCATTAATACACGTATTTATGGGATCTTTCCATATAGAGACTTGATTGACTATGGTTAATCATAGAGCACAAGACATTTCCATTTGAAATTCCTTGAGGACCAATTAAACCATGTGGGTGCCATGTGACTTTGCCACTGTCCACTTTGTATCCGTCTGCTTTCTCGTCCGTTTGCCATAGAGAGTTCGTCCACCTTCAACACGTTTCATCGTGTTGCTTCTTTCCCTTTGATCGTCCATTACCTAGTTCCATCACTCATGGTAGGTTGTGTAAAACAAGATCGTCTACTTTAATTTTATCCTCTTCAGTTGCCCCCTCACTCTATGGGTTCGTCGTCTTATTTCCCAAACTGACCCATAAAGTGATGGTTTAACTCAACCCTTAGGAAATGCTTTCTGATTTGACAGGCTAGCCTAATGCCACTAATGCAATAGGGGCACATGGCACGTTTTTAGTGGTTAATTACTCGTACCAAAGCATCCATTCGTCTTTTATGCCGTTCCCTCTATATACATGTTGCTTTCTCCCTCTCATTTTTACTTTCCATAACAAATTTCCAAAGTTAGAGCGCTACCGTCTACTTTCTTTTCAGCTACGTCTTCTCGGTCGCTTTTGGGTGACCGTTCACTTGTTGTGACCGTCCGCCACGCCGTATCCATTGCCTCTTTGTATCGTTCAACTGGTAAGCACCCGTTGCCTTACACTGACATCTCTTTTTGTTCTTTACTTCAAATATTGCTTGCCCGTCGCCTATGTAGACCTGTAGAGTCTTAGGGGTTTATCCATCATGTGTAGGTGACAGATGTCTAGTAAGGCGTCGAGTGATCAATTGTGTGTCTGTAAAGGAGTGGGCTACGATGAGGTGTATCCGTCTGGTCATGATGACCCTAGCACCTCTCATAATGAAAGGGTTTCGTCTGCCAGTTCTCCTTCTACGAAGGCGAATAAGGATGTGGACGTGGTCAGATCAAAGAGGGGTTCAGGTGGTGATTCAAATAGTTCAAACATGATCTACGCTGAACCTCCCATCTAGTTCGTCGTAGGTCCAGATGGCCTTAGGAAGTTTATCCTTCTCCCGCTATGGACAGTAAATGACTTTAATTCTACCGTCAAGAAAAAACACTTCAAGTCCCTTAAGGAGAGCTACTAGATCCTCGTCGGCATCTCTATCCGTTTACCAAAAGTGTTACTACGAGGACGTCGAGGTGTATGAGCAGATCTTTAAGGCGGGATTTAGGTTCCCTCTAAGTGCTCTTCACCATCTTCTTCTTCAGTTCCTGGGGCTTGTCGTCACCCAAATCTATCTAAATGCTTGGAGAGTGTTCCTTGGTGGGAAAGTCTTGTATGGAGTCTTGAGTGAAGGGGAGCGTAGGATGACTGATGTAGGACACAATTTACTGTTTAATTATTGTAATTTATTATTTTTGGTATCTTTATGTAAAAACGTTATTTTAGGTATAGGTGATTTATTTCCTTATTTTTAGGTGCATTTAATGCTTTTTAGGTCAAATTTGATTCATGATATGGTAAGGTATCAATTAGGAGTTATTTTAGAATATATTTTCTTGTCTGTCAAGTTTTATGGAGCCCTTAAATAGGCCCTGAAGTCTGTAAATGTTTTTATTATATTATTGAATAAAAATCAGAAAAGGTGTGGCTTTGCTCTTCTTTTGGTTCTTCAAAAACTGTGAACTTATCAGGGATTCTTCCTTGTGGCGTTCAAAATTTATACCTTCAGTTCGTGATTCTTTATAATCATTGGGTCAAAGTCAACTTATACCTTGGTTCACGTTTCGATTATAAACGTTGGGTCAGGGTTTCTATCATAAATCTGAATTTTAGCTTTCTTGGGTAAATATTCCAATATTTTTGTTGGGTCTCAAAGCGTGTCAATTGAGGTTCGCATCAATGACGGTAGAGGAGTTCTTCCATTGCTACCGTCCATTTGAAATTAGCTAGTCCAAGGGTATGTATAGCTTCCTACCAAGGAAGCTTGTACTCAGGCTAGTGTGTGACACTCTTGACTCCAACAGAAATTGGAAGAGTCGGTATTTCTTCATTCAGGGTGACAACTGGATGTGTCATCCCAATGATCAAGAGTACATGCTCGTAGACAAAACTGTTAGGATTAGTGCCCTTAAATCCTATTGTATGATGTTATGTATGTTATTATTTATGACATTATGTATGACTTAATGTTGTGTTTGATAAAGTTATTTTATTATAATCTAAATAATGGTAACATGAATATTCAGACATTATTATGTAGTCCATGAGATGCATAGTATGTAATTTATGTAATTTAGTCATAGAAGATATAAGTCACAAGTTCTTTGTAAACTCAGAATTTTAGTTCGTAGTCGGTGATGAAATTGGGCGTTTCATCTGTGAAGACTATAACATATCAACTAAGATGATTTGTCTTGATCATGGAAGTGGAGACTTCTAGTTGATGTGTTGATATGTTTTAAGAATTAAGACATATTGAACTGGACCGTTGTGATATTTATTATTCTCCTAACGAATGTCAATTGAATAATAAATCTCACGACTTCTATTTGCATGAACTCTTAATCATGAGAGAATAATGGATCTGATCATGAAATGTAGGTTGTTTTGATATATCATAAGTGAGATCTAAGGTAACAGTCAAAACCTCAGTATGTTGGGCAGCCACATTTAGTGTTGATAGAACATGTATTCTCAAGATGAAATTCATAGTCTCTTAACGAAGATACAAAATATTCCTTTGAGATAAGTTTAATGGGTTTGTTATTCAAAATGTTAGGCCTAACTACTTTAGTAAATAGTTACTAAAATTTATATATTTATGGAATTAGATTTCATAAATATATAATGGATAACATAAAGTGTTAAACCGGGTACTCAAGGATTAAGATGTAGTAATCTACAAAGTGGTAGTCTATATTTATGACTTTGTATTACTACGAATATTTTATGAAGGCGTTATATGTACAATAAAGTCTTGGGATATAATTTATAAATAAGGCCTAGAGTGCAATTATATTTATATAGTGGTATTAAATATAATTAATGGTAACTTTGGACTTGTCAAGAGTTGACAGAAAAGCCCAAGACCCATTGGAGCTAGTGTCTTATTGGTCCATTTTGGTCCCATTCCAAGCCACATACTTAAGCCCAATTGGAAAGGCACAAAAGGCCAGCCTAATTAGATAATTAGTTAGATACAAAGGGAAAAACATACAGAATTTTCTGTAGAGAATTACTAGAACATCATTGCGAAGTGGTGTGTATGTGAGAGTGAGATACTCTAACATTCTCCCTTTTGAAACTGATTGAGAGACCACACATCTTGGGCGTTAGTGGAATTGGAGTGAAGATTAAAATTATTTCCAAGTGCTTCCAAGCTTTGTTTTTGAAATTCAATACACCAAGGTACGCTCTCTTGTTCTTGTATTCTGAAACCTACATAATGCGTGTTATCGATTGTGAATGAAGTAGATCCGTTAAATTTCCATTACACATGTTTTATATGAGATACAAACCATGTTTAATCCGAAAATCCTACAAAAACTTGGGGCATAATGCCTCAGTTTGGTAGGTGTCCATTTTGTTTAAATTTTGTCTTTTATTTATCGTTGTTGGTCTAATTGTCCCATTTTTTGTAGCTCAAGACCGTCCAGAGGTGACCTTGGAGTAGTGGAGCTTTCTGGAGAAACTTTTTGCGATTAAATTGAAGAAGAGGACGTGGGCCAAGCTTGTTACCTTGAACATGATCCACTGGTATTGCGACGGTCTTGAACCCACTGAAGTTGCCCGTCGCTACGACAGTCAAGCACGCAGACATAAGTCTGCCGTTCTTTATTTTCCCCTCTTATTTCTTGTAATTTACCTAACCTTTTCTTTCCGTCTACCTTGATCTAGAAATGGAGGAAGGCAAAAGGAGAGCTTTTATAAAGCAGCAGGCTGTTGCGAAAAAGAAACAGGAGGGAAGCTTGCCTCTTAAGACTGCGGGTCAAGTTAACCAGTCCATGAAAAGGAGACCGTCGGAGAAGACCGACCGTCCTCCTAAAAAACTCAAAGTCATGGCGGAGTCAGCTGTCGGGGTCAAGGCTGAAACAATGAAGACACCTACTCTACTCGGTCCGGGGAAGGGTAAGGGTCTCATGACGGGTCAGGTTCCCGTCACTGAAAAACCACCCGCCCTTCTCTATGAGGACCTTCGGTCTACACTTGAGCAGTTTTCGTCAATCATTAAAGCCAACGACTATGAGGACTTAAGCAATCATGCAACTAAGGCGATGAGGGAAACGGGTCTCTTTAGCATTGCACAGGTAAATACATATGCCCCTTTCCTCTTTTTGTCAAATTGTCTCCTTACTTTTCTAACCCTTTTTTGGTTTCTACAAGGGATGCTAATGATGAAGGGGTTGATGGACCGTTTTCTCTCCCACGAGACGACATTGGATTGTGTAAGGGCGAAGGCAAAGGCGACAGTGGCTGAGTTGGAGGAGCTGAAAGCCTGGAAGGTGGTCCAGGAGAAAAAACTTGCTGTGTCAGAGCAACTTCGGTGCGAACTAGAGAAGCAGACAAAGGTCCTGAGGAAAGTCCTTGAGGACAAGGAAGGAGAAATCAAAGACGTCAAGGACCAGCTTCGTCAGGCTAAGGAAGACGTGATACAAGAGTATTATGATTCCGACACCCTTCTAGCAGAGCTTGGAGGCTCTTTTGCTAACGGCTTTGACGATTGCTTCTGTCAAGTCAAGGCCTTCTTTCCAGACCTTGATTTGTCCCATATTTCCATCGACCCCTAGGCCTAGACTCCAGCTCAGCTCGTCTACCCTGAAAGCACCAATGAGTTGTTTGCTGATGACACCATTGTCGATCCTCAAGGTGATGGGAATCCTGCTCCTATGGATCAAACCAAATCTGTTGGGGACGATGCTCGTCCACTTGAGGGGGACGATGCTCGTCCACTTGAGGGGGACGATGCTCGTCCACTTGAGGGGGACTAGACGGCTAGAGGGAAGGACAGAGAAAACCCCGTGGACTAAGACTAGATTTTTCTTTTTTACTTATTTTTTTTCTTAAATGTAAGGATCTTTTGGGAAAAAAAAAATTTATGTCAATTTAACCGTTGCCTATTACTTTTTTGGCTTTGCATGTAGACATTTCCCTTTATTGGCTTTTATGATATTTTGATTATATGCCTTACAGTATATATTTGCAATATATCTGTCTACTTTAGACTTTATATCTGCAGATCAACCATTGGGATGAACCCATCCTCTTGTGAACTTAATAAATATAAGCCATGAACCCATCCAATTTGTGGACTAAATAAATATAAGTCATCCATTTAGGATAATTCTGTCAACTTTGTGGACTTAATGAATGTAAGTCATCCCTTTAGGATGAACCCGTCCACTTTGTGGACTTGATAAATATAAGTCATCCCTTTAGGATGAACCCGTCCAATTTTTAGACTTAATAATAATCCCTATAAACATACGCATGACATATCTAAATGACTCCTCTTATTATGAAAAACATGCATGTAGAAATTGTTCTTAAAAAAGAAATAAGAAACTGCCCTTTGGACTTAAACGGTACTGTAAATAATAGAAATTAACTAAAATGAAGTAAAATGGAAATGAGGAGTGTCGTCATTCGTACCCTTGTCTACTGGTAGTACTTTTTCTGGTGCTTTATGTTCCATGGGAAATGCAGTTTTTGCCCGTTCGGTGTCTCTAGGTGGTAGGTGTCTCTTCTCTGCCATGACGCGATCCTATAGGGTCCTTTCTAATTAGGTCCTAGCTTTCCCTTTGCGGGATTTCTCGTGGCGCCCATCACCTTCCTCAAGAGGAGATCTTCAACTTGAAAGTACCTGTTTCTAACTTTGGAGTTGTAGTGCTTAGCCATGAGGTCCTGGTATCGAGCTAACCTCAACTCAGCCGTTGCCCTGACCTCGTCCACCAAATCAAGCTGAAGGCGCATAGCTTCATCATTCCTACTCTCATCATGGTTTTCAACTCTGTAGCTTGTGAGTCCGATCTCGGCCGGGATAATTGCCTCGCTTCCGTATGCTAGTCAAAACAGAGTTTCTCCTGTAGGTATCCTTACCGTTGTCTTGTAAGTCCATAAAACGCTTGGCAATTCTTCCGGCCATATTCCTTTTGCCCCCTCGAACCGAGTCTTGATGATTTTGAGCAAGGATCGGTTCGTGACCTCGACTTGTCCTTTAACTTGAGGGTGGGGGGATGATGAGTAATGATTCTTGATCCCCAACTGTGAGTAGAAATCCCTGAATCAATCATTGTCAAACTGCTTCCCGTTGTCTGAGATTAGTACTCTAGGTATACCGTACCTACATATGATGTTCCTCCATACAAAGCTTCGCACATTCTTCTCCGTGATCATGGCAAGGGCTTCGGCTTCTACCCACTTGGTGAAGTAGTCTATACCGACTGAATTTCAATTGTCTAACTGCTGTTGGGAATGGACCCATGATATCCAAACCCCATTGAGCGAAAGGCCATGGAGCCGTCATCAGAGTGAGCTCTTCTATTAGTTTTCTGATGAGGTTACCAAACCTTTAACACTTGCCGCAGGCTTTGACGTATGCATAGGCATCCTTCTGCATGGTAGGCTAATAGTACCCTACTCGGATTAGTTTATGCACTAAAGACCGCGATCCTAAATGATTCCCGCAGATTCCTTTGTGGATTTCCCTCATGACTTAATCCGCCTCCTCGGAGTTAAGACACCTTAGGTACGAACGGGAGAAGCCCCTTTTGTACAAGATGCCTTTCATTAGCACGAACCGTGCTGCTTAAACCTTTAACTCCCTAGCGGCCTCCTTGTTTTCTGGTAGCATGTCGTCCTTTAAGTAGGAGGTTATTGGTGTGGTCCAATTGTTTTCAGAACCTACCTCCTGCACACTGATGTCGTTTATTAATGGTAAATTTTGAACAAAGGACGATACCCGATTGGGGATGATCATGTGTTCTGCTGAGGTAGCCTTGGCTAGATGGTCGGCTTGCTTGTTCTCCTCCCTTGGAATTTGAACAAATTTCGCTTAGAGGTTGTTGACTCGATTCTTCACTTGCTCCATGTACTTCTTCATCCGCTCGCCCTTGACTCGTAGTCATTGACATGACTTGTGACAACCTGAGAATTGCAGTAGACGACCACATTTTCGGCTCCTGCTGCTTTGGCTAGATCGTAGGGAAGTCGAGTTGAATCATGCATTTGATCTCGTCCCCTTCTAGGGAATGAAGTATCATACCAGCTTCGCCTGCTTGCCTGTTGGATGATTCGTCCATGTGGATACTCCTGGCCTTCCCCGTTGGTGAATTCAGCGATAAAGTTAGCGATGACTTACCCTTTTATGGCTGTTTGCGGGCGATATTGTATATTGAACTCACTCAACTCAATTGCCCATAGCGCCATTCATTCAGCTGCTTTAGGGCTGCTCATTGCTCTCTGCAGAGGTTTGTCTATTAAGACGACCATAGTGTGGGCCTAGAAGCATGGCTTGAGTTTACGAGCTGCCGTCACCAATGCGAAGGCGAGCTTTTCCATCGAGGGGTACCCCTTTTCTGCGCCTCAGAGCGCCCGGCTAGTGTAGTACAATGGCTTTTGTACCTTGTTTTCTTTCCTAACTAAGGTTACGCTGACAGCTACTGGGGAGACAACCAGATAGAGGAATAATTCCTCCCCTAGTTTGGAAGGACTCAACAACGGTGGGGAGGAGAGGTATGCTTTCAAGACTTCAAACGCTTGTTGAAATTCAGCCATCCATTCAAACGACTTCTTCAATGTGCGGAAGAAGGGCATGCATTTATCTATTTCTCTTGAGACGAACCTATTTAGCGCGACTACTTTGCCGTTAAGGCTTTGTACTTCCTTGATTTTTGTAGTCGGTGTCATCTCCATTATTGCCCATATCTTGTCCGAGTTGACCTCAATACCTCTCTAGGATACCATAAACCCCAAGAATTTTTCAATCGTCACCCCAAATGCGTACATGTTCGGATTTAGCTTCATGTTGTACGACTGAAGGGTATCAAAGGTTTCCTTGAGGTCGTCTAAATGGTCTCTTTCCAATTGGCTCTTTAACAGCATGTTGTCCACGTAGACTTGAACGTTTCTCTCTATCTGATGTTCAAACATCTTGTTCATCAGCCTTTGATACGTGGCGCCTGTGTTCTTAGGTCCGAACAACATTACTTTGTAGCAGAAGAGACCCTGGATAGTGACAAAAGAAGTCTTCTCCTGATCACCTTCATCCAGCTTGATCTGGTTGTAACCAGAAAACGCGTCTATAAAGCTCAACAACTGGTGTCTTGCTGTTGAATCTACTAAGATGTCAATCCATGGAAGTGGGTAGCTGTCCTTGGGGCACGCCTTGTTCAAGTCTGTGAAGTCTACGCACATCCTCCACTTTTCGTTGGCCTTTTTTACCATCATCACATTGGCCAACCAGTTGGGGTAGTATACTTCTCGTATGAATTCTGCTTCTTGTAATTTGCGAACCTCTTCTGCTATAGCCTTGTCTCGCCCCTGCGCAAACACTCGTTTCTTCTAGCGGATGGGAGAAAATGAGGACAATACATTCAATTTATGGACTATGACTGAAGGATTGATCCTGAGCATGTCTTCATAGCTCTAGGCGAAGACGTCCTGGTTCTCCTTTAGAAACGCTGTAAGCACCCGGCGGACTGGCAGGCTAACAAGAGTACCTATTCTTGTTATTTGACCGGGCTTGGAGTCATTAAGGAGCACCTCTTCCAACCCTTCCACTAATTCTGCCACCGTTCGTTGTTCTCTATTCACATGGTTTGTAAATGGTCGTCCATCTCCAGCATGGCAATATAGCACTCTTGTGTTGCTACTTGATCACCTTGTACCTCTCCCACTCTATATTCGGTGGGGAATTTGATCATCAGGTGGTAGGTGGAGGTTACGGCCTTCCACGAATTAAGGGTAGGATGGCCCAGGATGGCGTTGTAAGCGGATGAACAGTCTACAACCAGAAATGTGACATCCTTGGTGATTTGTTGAAGGTAATCACCGACTGTTACGGGTAAAGTAACCGCCCTAAGGGGGTACACTCCCGTTCCTCTGAATCTAACGGGTGGCGCGTTGGTTGGAATTAGCCGTTCTCTCTCGATCCTCATTTGCTGGAACAACGGGTAGTAGAGTATATCAGCTGAGCTCCCATTGTCCATAAAGACTCGATGAGTGTTGTAGTCCCCAACCCGTATGTTAACTACACGCGCATCGTCTTGTGGGTGATGGAGACGTCGAGTATCCTCTTTTGTGAATCCAATTACAGGGTTGTCAATGCGTGCCATTTTTGGGACTAAGCCCGTCAGTTGGACATTCTAAATCATCCAGAAGTAGGTCTTGCGTGCCTTCCTTTTTGAACCGGTGGTCACGATGCCCCTACAATCATCCTTATGCCTCCTAGGGGTGGCCTAGGACGCTCATTTTCCTTCTGGGCGGCTTGCTCTTGTGGTTGGTCTGTCCTTTCCTTGCTGGCGAACCTTTGCAACTTCCCTTGTCTGATAAGGGCTTCTATTCGCTGCTTCAAGTCGGATGTATCATGACCGTGATCACAGTGGAAGCAGTAGTACTCATCTTTGGACCTCTTGCTGAGGTCCCCCCTTAACTTGCCAAGAAATGTTAAGGCTCCTTCGTCCTTGATCTGCATTATGACTTGGTCAATCGGGGCATTCAGCGGGGTGAAATTCACGAACCTTCCTGTGGGGGGTTTGGAAAGCCTATCCTCTCGTCTATCTCTAGTTCTTATTATCTTTTGCCCCTATCTTGTCATGCTTCTTCTGGTCTCTCCCTCTTCTTTGGCTTCTCTTCTCGGGTAAGTAACACGTCCTCCGCGTTCATGTATTTAGTAGCCCTATGAAGCATATCTGACATGGATTTTGGATCGTTTTTGTATAGGGAAAACAAGAACTTCCCCTTCTGTAATCCATTGGTGAACGCAGCCATGAGTATCTTGTCATCAGCTTCATTAATCGAGAAGGCCTCCTTGTTGAAGCGAGTGATGTACGACCTCAGTGTCTTATCCTTCCGCTGCTTGATGTTCATCAGGCATGTAGTGGACTTCTTGTACTTGTGCCTTCCGATAAAGTGCAAGGCAAAGAAGGAACTCAACTCCTTGAAGGTACTGATGGAGTTTGGTGTCAACCTGCTGAACCATACCCTTGCGGGGCCCTTTAATATGGTAAGAAAGGTCTGGCACATGATCTCATCCGCCACACCTTGTAGGTGCATGAGGGTTTTGAATGATTCTAAAATGGTCCAAAGGATCTCTTGACCCATCGTAGGTCTCTCCTTGTGACATGTAGAACTTTGGTGGCAGGGGGAATGTAGTAACGGATGCAGTGAAGGGTGAGTCTGTCCGATGAACCAGCTTGTTGAGGTCGTTTAATACCTGTCCCCTTAAGGCATTCATCATGAAATCCATCCATTCTTTCATCAACTGCATCTCTATGACCAGGTGGAGCCATGTCCATGGCGGATAGACGGCTAGTGTCCTGTTGCTCTAGTTTGCTTGAGGTGTTGCTATCTTTCGGCCCTTCTTGATCCCTTCACTTAGCGCTGGTACCTTCTTGGTCTTCCGCCTGAGTATTAAGCCTCATGTTGTTTTGGCGTAGCTGCTTCTTGGTTAGGCGCTCGACAGCCGTGGCAAGAGTCTGAACCTGTCTTTCAAGGGTGGTGGTTATTGGTTTATCTCCCTGGTTATTATTGGTAGTCGCCATCGAGGGAGTAAGTACCATCCAAATTTTTTTTTGGGAAGCGTATGGCTTACAAATTCGTTCCCACAGATGGTGCCAATTGATGATGCCGAAAATCGTCAGTAAGCTACATGATTCTTGCGTTCTTAGGCAAGACCTGCACAACAAAGAAGAAGAAGAAGAAGAAGAAGGACTTCATAGAGAGTACCGATGTGGTACCGGCCAAATACCCTCCAATGGTTAAGTTAGAGAACTTTCAGAACTCTAGAGTGCTAAAGCTGGGGTAAATTATGCGTACCTTGATTTTTGAGGGTTTTGGGTTTTTATAGTAGTGTAGAATCGACTTTAGTTTCTTGGCGAGGAAGATGTTTCCTTGTAGGGAAGATCCTCGTTAATACATGTATTTTATGGGATCTTTCCATATAGAGACTTGGTTGACTATGGTTAATCGTGGAGCATAAGACATTTCCATTTGAAGTTCCTTGAGGACCAATTAAACCATGTGGGTGCCACATAACTTTGCCACCGTCCACTTTGTATCATCTACTTTCCCGTCCGTCTGCCATAGATAGTCCGTCCACCTTCAACACGTTTCATTGTGTTGCTTCCTTCCCTTTGATCGTCGATTACCTAGTTTCATCGCTCATGGCAGGTTGTGTAAAACAAGACCGTCTACTTTAATTTTATCCTCTTCAATAGATCTATATAAAAAGGTATATCCACAACTCTTAATTAATTACTTCAATAATTGTATAATAAAGTATTCTATAGCATTATTATCTTCTTCTTCTTCTTCTTCTTCTTCTTCTTCTTTTTAATGTCTTTGTCTCTTTTTTAATTGCTTCCCTACATATGTAATCTCAACCCAAAATGAAAACTATAAGGTATGTGCAATCCAGTAAATGATTGACAAATATGATGGTGCGGTTCAAGCGTAGCTTCAGGTGCTCTCTCTCTCTCTCTCTCTCTCTTGGTGGAGGAAGAACATATTTGTCTACCTTTGGAGGTGTGGTAGGAATCTTGGCCAAATTTTAGGTGATTACCAAAGGTAAGTGAAGTCACCACCAATCATTGGGTTTTTCTAAGGTGTGATTGGTCACTTATTTCTAGTTGATTTTATTACCAATCCTAGGCTAAGAAAAATGACATTTTTCCTAATCTAATGTGGATGGCAAAAAATCTTAACTCTTGAGTCAGGAAGTTTGGTTACGTGTGGGGAAGGTGTTAGGCACCCCACAACGCCTGTCCAAGGATAGTCATTTGTTTTGATAAAACCTTAATTTTCGGAGATTGACAGTAAAAATATGATTTTGGCATTGGCTTTCGAGGCTTTGCATGCATGGGGGGCTTTGGGGTTTGGCTTTTGAATGGGTGTGGTCCCAATCTACGCTTTTCTAAGGTATTCGGGCAATGTACCAAATTTCCACGGCGAAAATCTGGTGACATGTCACCTTACTTTTGTAGCAGAAATTAGGCATCGCTTTGCCTTATGTGACATGGATTGTAACAATCACACTAGAAGGGGGCAAGAAAGTATATATATACATATTGTTAGGATTAGTGCCCTTAAATCCTATTGTATGATGTTATGTATGATATTATGTATGACATTATGTATAACATTGCGTATGACTTAATATTGTGATTAATAAAGTTGTTTTATTGTTATCTAAAATAATGGTAACATGAATATTTGGACATTATCATATAGTCCATGAGATGCATAGTATGTGATTTATGTGATTTCGTCATAGAAAATATAAGTCACAAGTTCTTTATAAACTTAGAATTTATAGTTCGTAGTCGGTGATGAAATTGGGCATTTCATCTGCGAAGACTATAATGTATCAACTAAGATGATTTGTCTTGATCAAGGAAGTGGAGACTTCTAGTTGATATGTTGATATGTTTTAAGAGTTAAGACATATTGAACTGGACCGTGTGAGATTTATTATTCTCCTAACGACTGTCAAATGAATAATAAATCTCATGACTTCTATTTACATGAACTCTTAATCTTGAGAGAATAATAGATCTGATCATGAGGTGTAGGTTGCTTTAATATATCAGGAGTGAGATCTAAAATAACGGTCAAAACCTCAGTATGTTGGGCAGCCACATTTAGTGTTAATGGAACATATATTCTCAAGATAGAATTCATAATCTCTTAACGGAGATATAAAACATTCCATTGAGATAAGTTTAATAGGTTTAGTTATTCAGAGAGTTAGGCCTAACCATTTTAATAAGAAGTTACTAAAGTATATATTTATGAAATTGGATTTCACAAATATATAATGAATAATCTTAAAGGATTAAACCAAGTACTCAAGGATAAGATGTAGTAATTTACAAAGTGGTAGGCAACATTCATGACTTTGTGTTACTACGAATATTTTATGAAGGGGTTGCATGTATAATAAAGTCTTGGGACATAATTTATTAATAAGGCCTAGAGTGCAATTATATTTATATAGTGGTATTAAATATAATTAATGGTAACTTTGGACTTGTCAAGAGTTGACGGAAAAGCCCAAGGCCCATTGGAGCTAGTGTCTTATTGGTCCCTTTTGGTCATACTCCAAGCCACACACTAAAACCCAACTGGAAAGGCCCAATAGGCCAGCCCAATTAGATAATCAATTAGTTATAAAGGGAGAAACATACAGATGTGTGGGAACACTTTCAAATATCCTCTATTTCTACCTAACACAAATCAAAACTACTATTCAGATATCCTCTGTTCCTGTCCGACCTAAGACCAAGATTGCTATTTAGATATCCTTTGTTTCTACTTGGCGAAAATCAGGACTGCTATTCAGATATCCTCTATTTCTACCCGTCATTAATCGGGACTCCTGTTTAAATATACTTTATTACTACCCTGCCTAAGACCGAGAGTGCTATTCAAATATCCTCTGTCTCTACTTGGCGAAAATCAAGGTTACTATTCAGATATGCTCTTTTCATGCCTGGCCTAAAACCAATACTACTATTCAGATATCTTTTGTTTCTACTTGGTGAAAATCAAGACTACTATTAAGATATCCTCTATTTCTATCTTTCATCAATCGGGGACTGCTGTTCAAATATCCTCTATTACTGCTTGGCCTAAGACTGAGAGTGCTATTCAGATATCCTCTATTTCTATTTGGCGAAAATCAGAACTGCTATTTAGATATCCTCTGTTTCTACTTGTCATCATTCGGGACTGCTGTTTGTGGAGGTCTAAAAAAATGTATAATAAGAGAACATGATGAAAGGCCCAAAGAAATGGTACATTGGGCCAATCCGTGGGAAATAAAAATCGAAATAAAAAAGAGAAAGGTTGGGGCTACAAAAGAAAGACGAATGATGGACCTAAGGCCCAAAAAGAAGAAAAAGGGGTAAGAAGTCCATAGGAAAAAAAAGGGAGAAAGAAAAGAATTTAGCCCGCCTAGACTTAAGAAAAAGAAAAGAAAGACCAAAGAAAGAAAAAAGCTAGGCAAGGACGCCAGGGGGAGGGGGGGACTGCCTGGGGCCTCTGGGTGAACAGCACGGCTAAAGGAGGACTAAGACAGCTCAAAGGGCACTAGGAACAAGAAGCAGATGGACTCTTCTGAAGCACCTAGCGATACAGCGCAAAGCCTGAGGACTTGGAAAGCAACGGCTCAAGAGTAAGAAGCCGATGTCTCGGGGAACCCAAAATAAGAAGTACATGAAAGGAAATGGCTGGGGAAACCTTCGGTTTGACAGAAGAAAACTCCACTTACTGGGAAAAATGACAAAAGGGAAGGGGCGTCCAAAAGGGGGTAAGCCCGAAAAAGGAAGACAGAGAAAAGGGGGCTTGGGGAGAGAGAAGAGCTAAAGGTTTAGCTCCCCCAAGGGCACCTTAAAACAGAAGGTCAGCAAGACACTTTCAAGAAAAGAACACCAAAAGAATAAGAGGTATGGAAAATAAGGAACTGAGCAGTTGTCAAAAGGGCTGAGACAAACAGGGGCTCTAGTACCCAGGGGGCCAAGGGGGAAGAATCAATGGTACCCTGAAACCCTAATGTGACACTATAAAAGAGGAGAAGTAGCCAACATTAAGGTCATTCAGCAAAAGGGAAATCAGACAGAATCATTAAGAAAAAAGCTCTGTAAAACTCAAAGAAAACAGGGGAATATCTCCTGGTATCTCAAAAACAACCACTATAGCACCTGCTTGGATTCAAAAGGATTCAAATTTTGCAAGTCTTAGAGGCCCAGAGAGTCATCTAAGTCTGTAATCTTTGAGCTTATTTGAACCTTGCATTAAGTCTTGGTGAGCTCATTGTAATCCACAACTAAGAAAAATTAATGAAATATTTCCTACTGACTCTGAGGATCCCGAGCAATTATTTTGTGTTTTTTTTTATATTAAGTTTGTCTGCCTTTGCTCTTTTCTTGTTAATCAATACATATATTCTCGTCTGCTAGTGTTTGTGTATTGTTTTCCTTGTGCATTACTGAAGGAAAAATTCTGGTTTTGCATCTCATGCAAAATCCACAGCGGAAGTGACGAACTAGGATCTATTTCATTCATGATTGGTAATGTGCACTACATAAATTTCAGAATTTAAGAACAAGATAGCGTACCTTGGTGTGAAGAAATTCAAAACAAAGATTAGAAGCAATTGGGAACACTTTTAATCTTCACTCCAATTCCACTTTACGCCCAAGATGTGTGGTCTCTCAATCAGTTTTTCAAAGGGAGAATGAAAGTGCGTCTCACACTCTCTCACACACCGTTTCTTTTTCTTTTCTAATTTCTTCTTAATAAAAATTCTGTATGTTTCTCCCTTTATAACTAACTGATTATCTAATTGGGCTGGCCTATTGGGCCTTTCCAATTGGGCTTTAGTGTGTGGCTTGGAGTGGGACCAAAAGGGACCAATAAGACACTAGCTCCAATGGGCCTTGGGCTTTTCCGTCAACTCTTGACAAGTCCAAAGTTACCATTAATTATATTTAATACCACTATATAAATGTAATTGCACTCTAGGCCTTATTAATAAATTATATCCCAAGACTTTATTAAACACGTAACCCCTTCATAAAATATTCGTAGTAACACAAAGTCATAAACGTAGACTGCCACTTTGTAAATTACTACATCTTATCCTTGAGTACCCGGTTTAATTCTTTAAAGTTATTCATTATATATTTATGAAATCCAATTTCATAAATATATACTTTAGTAATTTCTTACTAAAGTGGTTAGGCCTAACTCTCTAAATAACTGAAACCATTAAACTTATCTCAAGGGAATATTTTATATCTCCATCAAGAGATTATGAATTCCATATTGAGAATATATGTTCCATCAACACTAAATGTGGCTGCCCAATATACTGAGGTTTTAATCGTCACTGCATCTCACTCCCGATATATCAAAGCAACCTACACTTCATGATCGTGTCCATTATTCTCTCAGGATTAAGAGTTCATGCAAATAGAAGTCGTGAGATTTATTATTCTTTTGACGGTCGTTAGAAGAATAATAAATCTCACAATGTCCTGTTCAATATGTTTTAACTCTTAAAACATATCAACATATCAACTAGAAGTTTCCACTTCCATGATCAAGACAAATCATCGTAGTTGACACGTTATAGTCTTTGCAAATGAAATGTCCAATTTCATCACCGACTATGAACTATTAATTCTGAGTTTACAAAGAACTTGTGATTTACATCTTCTGTGACTTTTCACATAAATCACATACAATGCATCTCATGGACTATATGATAATGTCTCATATTCATGTTACCATTATTTTAGATAATAATAAAACAACTTTATCAATCACAATATTAAGTCATACATCATGTCATACATAATGTCATACATAATATCATACATAGCATCATACAATAGGATTTAAGGGCACTAATCCTAACAATCTCCCACTTGCCCTAAAGACTATTGTGCACTAATCTAACTCCCATTCCCTCCAAATGTGACTCGAAAGTCCTTTGAGGTAATGCTTTGGTAAAAGGATCTGCTTTGGTAAAAGGATCTGCTAGATTATTTACACTTTCAATCTTTGCTACCACAACATCTCCACGAGCAACAATGTCTCGAATATTGTGGTACTTCCTCTCAATATGCTTTCCTTTCTTATGATTTCTTGGATCTTTGGATTGTGCAACTGCTCCACTATTGTCACAAAACAATGTGATGGGAACTTGCTCCATTCTCACAACACCAAGATCAGAAAGGAATTTCTTGAGCCAAACAGCCTCCTTTGCTGCTTCACAAGCAGCAACGTACTCGGCTTCCATGGTGGAGTCCGCAATACAAGATTGCTTAACACTCCTCCAACTTATGGCTCCACCTCCCAAGGTGAAAACACATCCTGAAGTGGATTTTCTGAAATCTAGATCTGATTGAAAATCTGAATCTGTATAGCCAATGGGAATCAAATCCTCACTATGGTAAACAAGCATATAATCTCTCGTTCTCCTAAGATACTTGAGAATATGCTTTACAGCACAATGGTTTGGTCCTGATTTGATTGATATCGGCCGACCATGCCAACCGAATAACAAATATCTCCGGTCTAGTACAAAGCAGTATGGCATACATGAGACTTCCCAACGAAGCATAGGGAACTTGTCTCATCATATTTTCTTCCTCTTGAGTCTTAGGTCTTTGGTCATCGGACGAGGAACTCCATGTCTAAAAGGAAGTAATCCTTTCTTGGAGTTTTGCATGCTAAACCGTTCTAGACCTTATCTATATATCCGGCTTGTGATAAGCCTAACATCTTATTCTTGCGATCTCGCCAAAGCTTGATCCCTAGAATAAAGTTAGCCTCACCCAAGTCTTTCATATCAAATTGGCTTGACAACCAAACTTTAACCGATGACATTACCCCTACATCATTTCCAATGAGTAGAATATCATCAACATAAAGCACTAGGAACATTACTACTTTGTCTCGATGCCTTTTGTACACACATGGTTCATCAAGATTTTGTTCAAAACCAAATGACTTGATTGCTTGATCAAATCTGATGTTCCATGACCTAGATGCTTGTTTAAGTCCATAAATGGACCTATTCAACTTGCATACCATATGCTCTTGGTTCTTTGCTATGAAACCTTCTGGTTGCAACATGTATATTTCTTCTTCAAGATTGCCATTAAGAAATGCAGTCTTGACATCCATTTGCCAAATCTCATAATCATAATGAGCAGCAATGGATAAGAGAATCCTAATAGATTTAAGCATGGTTACTGGCGAAAAAGTTTCATCATAATCAATACTTTCTTTTTGTGTGTACCCTTTCGCCACTAGTCTTGCTTTAAAGGTTTCAACCTTTCAATCTATCCCTCTCTTTCTCTTGTAAACCCATTTGCAACCAACAGGTTTAATGCCGTTAGGCACCTTTACAAGATCCCATACATGATTGGAATCCATAGAATCCAATTCAGATTTCATAGCTTGGACCCAATGATGTGCATCTATATCATTCATTGCTTTATCATAAGTGTAAGGATCCGATTCAGCCTCTTCTGAGATAGCCTCATAAGTTTCTCCTAAACCTACGAATCTTATAGGAGGCCGAACAATTCTCCCACTACGACGAGGCACCTGTGTACTAGACAACTCATGAGTAGTATCTTGTGGTGTATCTAATACAGTCACATCATCCCTAGTTTCATCCATTGGTTGTTCAACTACAGGTTCATTCATTTCAGCCAAGACAACTCTACTTCTAGGAGTAAAATTATTCATATAGTAATTTTCCAAGAATATGGCAATTTTCATAACAAACAATTTATAAACCTTATGAATATAGAATAAACCTCCAAGCGTTCCTTTTGGATACCCTACAAAAAATACCACTTCGTTTTAGACCGTAACTTGTCGACTTTCCTTTCAACACATGTCGGACAACCCTAAATGTCGAGATGTCTCATACTAGCCTTACGCCCATTCCACAACTCTATAGGTGTTTTAGGAATAGACTTCGAAGGTACTAAATTCGAAAGATACATTGCAAATATTTAAGGCATATCCCCATTAAGATTTTGGTAGAGTAGAATAACTCAAAATGGACCTAACCAAATAAAAAAGAGTCCTATTCAATCTTTCAGCTACACAATTTTGTTGTGGAGTTCCGTGTGCAACAATCGGGATATAATCCCATTTTCAGTCAAGTAATCCTTGAAATCACCAAGAAGGTATTCGCCACCTCGATCAGATCGAATGACCTTTATGTGTTTACCCAATTGATTTTCAACTTCAGCCCTAAACTCTTTGAACTTTTCAAAGGCTTTGGATTTCCGTTTCATTAGGTACACATAACCAAATCTAGAGTAATCATCAGTGAAAGTAATGAAATACTCATAGCCACCTCTTGCTTGAATTGACATAGGACCACATACATCTGAATGTACTAGTTCTAGCAAATCTTGGGCTCTTCTACCCTTTGCATTAAAAGGTCGTTTGGTCATCTTACCTTCCAAACAAGATTCGCAAACTGAAAAACCATCAAAGTCCATGGGCTGTAAAAGTCCATCTTTGATTAGTCTTTGAATCCTACTTGAATTAATATGACCTAAACGCAAGTGCCATAGATATGCATCACTAGTAGAAGGAAACTTTCTCTTTAATGATTTCACATGAGAGCTACTATCTAATTCAGAATTATATAATTCATGCTTATCAGGAGTTAAAATATAAAGACCATCCATAATATTGCCAGAACAGATAAACACTTTATCCTTCTTTATTACAACATTGTCTTTCAGGATAATACAATACCCATGTTTACCTAAGTAAGTTGCAGAAATTAAATTCCTACGAACATTAGGTACATACAAACAGTCTTCCAATATTAAAACTCTAGACTTAAAAACACAAATTAAACACTCCAACAGCTTCAACCGGAATCTTGCTCCCATCGCCCAAAGTAAGAAATAGTTCTCCCTCATTCAACTTTCTCGGTCTCTCGGAACCCCCGCAAAGAATTGCGTATATGATTAGTACAACTCGAATCCACACACCCGTGTGAACTGTTGGATTCGTACCAAACATATTTCAAGAAGAAATGAACTTTTCATACCTTTATTCTTGGCGCCTTGAATGTTGGACAATTCCTCTTCCAATGTCCTTTCTCACCACAATGGAAACACTTTCCTTTGGTTTTCTTTCCTTTGTTGGCAACCCCTAAGGCAATTTGTTTACCATCTTTCTTAGTGAAGTCCTTCTTCTTCTTCTTCTTACCCTTGCCTTTCGACTTAGGTTGAGAAGTAGAAGCTTCACCCACATTGGCTTCAACACTAGAAGTACCAAGGATGCCTTCCGCCGCCACTAACTCATTCATCAATTCGACAAAGAATAAATTTTTTTGTTCATATTATAATTGAGTCTCGAATTCCTTGAATGATTCCGGTAGTGACCGGAGTATCATATCCACTTGGGATTCTCCATCAATGTCGGCACCTAAAACTTCTAATGTGTTCGCATTAGCAATCATCCTAAGACAATGCTCCCCTCACCGAACTTCCCCGCAGCCATTTTGGTATTATAAATTTGCCTCATGGTTTCTTGCCTCATAGAACGACATTGCTCACCAAACATCTCCTTCGACTATGCATTATGTCCGAAGCAAGTTCTACATCCCGCATTTGATGCCGTAGAACATTTGAGATAGATGCTAGGATGTAGCACTTGGCCATCTCATTAGATTTCGCCAATGATCATATCGCTGTTTTTCCTCAAGAGGAGCATCTAATGAAGGAAAGTTAGGACATGGTTGAGTAAGCACATACTTGTGCTCTTCAGCAGTAAGAACAATGTCCAAATTTCTTTTCCAATCAACATAGTTGGATCCAGTCAGTTTGTTTTGGTTAAGAATAGAAACAAGTGGACTAAATGATGCCATGACAAAATCTGAAAATAATAAACATGAATATAATAAGTAAATTGGACATTATCAATTTAGCATAAAAGCATATAATATGGAATCTTAATAAAACCATAAAATAATATATGCAACAACAACCCAATCTCATATTCAATATCCCTCAGCATAGAGTGAACATAAAATACTATGATTGATTGAGAACAATTCTCATTACTAGTGCTATCATGATAACTCTTATCAAACACTAATAATATGTCGTTTTACATTTAGCCTCTAAGTAATAATAGTAAGAACTCAGCATAGAGGATACTAAAATACTTAGTCTAGTGTATACCATTGTCTAGAATCATGTGTAACCACATCTCATCCCTTTAACAGGCTTATTTTGTAGTACCATGACAAAACACCTTCCGCATGGAATGCAAAGCTCAAAGCTAAGACAAGGTGTTTATCAAACCACTACTCAATCTTGTAGGGCCATGAAATAAATACTCTCCGCATGGAATGCTAAGCTCGAGGCAAAGACAAAGTATATATTTCACACTACTATGAACCAACAATGGAGGCCGTGAGATCCAACCCTTGAATCTCTCTCCCACTAGATATTTTAAAATAAAGGTTTTTTAAGTCAAGAATGATAATAATGCTAGACACGTGAAACAATATAATCCTAATTTAATTAGGAATTAATTTCATTAAACTAGCATTAACGTATATAAATATATATATAACGTAATAAAAATCTTTATTATATATAAAAATCTATATTATATTATATATAATATAATATACAAATTAATATATATAATATATATTTAATTACATTACGTTATATATGTATTATATATTATATTATAATATATATATATATATATATATATATATTATAGTTGTCAGAAGAATGGAATCCACACGGATTCACTTTCTTCAAAACAAATACAATGGTCATTCTTTTGTCATGTAGTCTAAAAGGTTCAAGCCAAAAACAAGCAATTGGCACACGGATACACTTTCTTTCTAAACAAAAGAATGGTCAAACCATGCAATCAAAGGTCAAATGGTGCATTAATGATTCAAAGTTTTTTGACAAGTGAATAACTGCCAAACAATAACCGCCAAGCCAATAACTACCCCTATTCAAATAAACATCAAGGCAACAGATATTAAATGTTGCCGTGCAGAGCAGTGATGGCCATATATATTGATCGCATGAATACCTTATAAGCAATTTACATGCCAGCCAAACCGTGCAAAAAGGAATACAAGCAGTGCAGTTATGGTTCACACATGACAGTTATTGAAATTTCAAAAACTTTATCTTCTTCAATATATTTAAATGATGCAGAAAATTGAAAGACAAAGATAACGATTTTCTTAAATTCTAAAATTTAATCACACATTATACAATCATGATATGAAAACCTGGCTCTGATACCAATTGAAGGAAAAATTCTGGTTTTGCATCTCATGCAAAATCCACAGCGGAAGTGACGAACTAGGATCTATTTCATTCATGATTGATAACGTGCACTACATAAATTTCAGAATTTAAGAACAAGATAGCGTACCTTGGTGTGAAGAAATTCAAAACAAAGATTAGAAGCACTTGGGAACACTTTTAATCTTCACTCCAATTCCACTTTACGCCCAAGATGTGTGGTCTCTCAATCAGTTTTTCAAAGGGAGAATGAAAGTGTGTCTCACACTCTCTCACACACCGTTTCTTTTTCTTTTCTAATTTCTTATTAATAAAAATTCTGTATGTTTCTCCCTTTATAACTAACTGATTATCTAATTGGGCTGGCCTATTGGGCCTTTCCAATTGGGCTTTAGTGTGTGGCTTGGAGTGGGACCAAAAGGGACCAATAAGACACTAGCTCCAATGGGCCTTGGGCTTTTCCGTCAACTCTTGACAAGTCCAAAGTTACCATTAATTATATTTAATACCACTATATAAATGTAATTGCACTCTAGGCCTTATTAATAAATTATATCCCAAGACTTTATTAAACACGTAACCCCTTCATAAAATATTCGTAGTAACACAAAGTCATAAACGTAGACTGCCACTTTGTAAATTACTACATCTTATCCTGAGTACGGTTTAATTCTTTAAAGTTATTCATTATATATTTATGAAATCCAATTTCATAAATATATACTTTAGTAATTTCTTACTAAAGTGGTTAGGCCTAACTCTCTCGAATAACCGAAACCATTAAACTTATCTCAAGGGAATATTTTATATCTCCATCAAGAGATTATGAATTCCATATTGAGAATATATGTTCCATCAACACTAAATGTGGCTGCCCAATATACCGAGGTTTTGACCGTCACTTCGCATCTCACTCCTGATATAACAAAGCACCCTACACTTCATGATCGTGTCCATTATTCTCTCAAAAGATTAAGAGTTCATGCAAATAGAAGTCGTAAGATTTATTATTCTTTTGATCGTTAGAAGAATAATAAATCTCACAATGATCCTCGTTCAATATGTTTTAACTCTTAAAACATATCAACATATCAACTAGAAGTTTCCACTTCCATGATCAAGACAAATCATCGTAGTTGACACGTTATTGTCTTCGCAAATGAAATGCCCAATTTCATCACCGACTACGAACTATTAATTCTGAGTTTACAAAGAACTTGTGATTTACATCTTCTGTGACTTTTCACATAAATCACATACAATGCATCTCATGGACTATATGATAATGTCCCATATTCATGTTACCATTATTTTAGATAATAATAAAACAACTTTATCAATCACAATATTAAGTCATACATCATGTCATACATAATGTCATACATAATATCATACATAGCATCATACAATAGGATTTAAGGGCACTAATCCTAACAATTACTTGGTCTTTAAATAGCCCATTTAGCTGCGGTAGACCAAGCCCAGTCCTTTCAAACTACAACTAGAGGGTCCGGGGTCCTTGTTTAAGCTTGGGCCTGGATAACTGTTCAAAAAAGCACCCTCACTCTGTTCAAATATCCTCTATTACTACCCGACCTAAGACTGAGAGTGTTGTTCAAATATCCTCTATTACTACCCGACCTAAGACCGAGAGTGCTGTTCAAATATCCTCTATTATTGCCCGACCTAAGACCGAGAGTGCTATTTAGATATCCTCTATTTCTACCTAACACAAATCGAAACTGCTATTCAGATATCCTTTGTTCCTGTCCGGCCTAATACCAAGATTGCTATTCAAATATCCTTTGTTTCTACTCGATGAAAATCAGGATTGCTATTCAGATATCCTCTATTTCTACCTGTCATTAATCGGGACTCCTGTTTAACTATCCTCTATTATTGCCTGGCCTAAGACCGAGAGTGATATTCAAATATCCTCTCTTTCTACTTGGCGAAAATCAAGGCTGCTATTCAGATATACTTTGTTTCTACTTGGTGAAAATCAAGACTACTATTCAGATATCCTCTATTTCTACCTTTCATCAATCGGGACTGCTATTCAAATATCCTCTATTACTACCCGGCCTGAGACCGAGAGTGCTATTCAAATATCCTCTCTTTCTACTTGGCAAAAATCAATGCTGCTATTCAGATATACTTTGTTTCTACTTGGTGAAAATCAAGACTACTATTCAGATATCCTCTATTTCTACCTTTCATCAATCGGGACTGCTATTCAAATATCCTCTATTACTACCTGGCCTAAAGCCGAGAGTGCTATTTAGATATCCTCTGTTTCTACTTGGCGAAAATCAGGACTGCTATTCAGATATCCTCTATTTCTACCTATCATCGATCGGGACTGCTGTTCAGATATCCTCTGTTCCTACACAGCCTAAGACCAAATTGGTATTTAGATATCCTCTTTTCTACTTGGCAAAAATCAGGACTGCTATTTCGATATCTTCTGTTTCTACTTGACACAAATCGGGGCTGCTGTTCAAATATCATTTGTTCCTGCCCGGCCTAAGACCAAGACAACTATTCAGATATCCTTTATTTTAACTTGAGAAAAATCAAGACTACTATTAAGATATCTATTCAAATATCCTCTGTTTCTGCCTGACATCATTTGGGACTACTATTCAGATATCCTCTGTTCCTACCCAACCTTAGGCCAAGACTATTATCCAGATATTTGTCTATTTTGTACCTCACACAAATCGGGGCTGCTGTTCAGATATCCTTTGTTCCTACTTGGCCTAAGATTAAGACTACTATTTAGATATCCTCTATTTTAACTTGATAAAAATCAAGACTGCTATTAAGATATCTATTCAAGTATCCTTAGGTTTTGCTTGACATCATTTGAATAGATATCTTAATAGCAGTCTTGATTTTTATCAAGACTACTATTCCTAAAATGAGGTTAAAATGAGCTAAAAAGAGGTTTTTATAGGCCTTTTGGTGGCCTGCGCTGCCCAGCACACCTTCTTAGGCCACCGGGTCAGCCCAGCGCACCCTGAAGGGCCGGTGGTCAATGTTGGCCAAGTCAACGTTGACCGTTCACCTAGTCAAACCTCCAAAAAAAAAAGGTGGGGCCTTTTCTTCTCCTAGAGCTCAGAGACAGGGCCAGAAAATGTTTCAGAAGTTGCAGCAGATCGATCCAGTCAAGTAAAATTCGATCTCGATCCGTGAGTAGTCTCCACACGCAATTTGGGGGCGAAAAAAATTTGAAATCACGTTCTTTATCCGACACCTCTCATTGCACTCGAGATGTCAGATAAAGAAGGGGAAACTATTAATACCGTATTTTGTCCGCCCTCGATTTGCATGCTGGACCCCAAAAAATCCAAAAATATTATTTTCTCTCCATGGGGCTGCGAGAACATGTAAAATGATGTGACACAACCCATTCAAACACCGAAGCACCCAAAGTGCCTTTTTCAGCAAAAATTACCAAAATGTCCCTAGTCAACCCTAGGTTGACCAAAAGTAAAACAAAGTCAAATCCCCCCAAAATATCACTTTTCATAGTTTTACATCAAACCCAAGCTTCTCGAAGATTTTTGGCAACTTTAACCAAGTTTGACCCGGAGTTGACTCCTAGTGGGCCTAGAAACCCTAATTTTGATCCGGCCATTAGAATGGGTTGAAACCAATGCCATTGCAAAGAGTATAAAATTCTTAGTCCAACAACAATTAATGAGTCAAAATCAGAGTTAGAACAACCTAGATATCATGAAAATTTGGCTAGCGCACTAATCGATGCACCCTTAACTTCCGAGAGCCATAACTATTGATCCGACGGTTGAATTTCCAAGTTCCATACCTTTTTAGAAATAGGAAGTCAAGATCTTTCCAGAGGTTTCAAGATCAATCCAATTTGAGACAATTTGCAGGTGGTGGCTCTTAAAGGTGCTCTAGCGGCCCTTGAAGGGTCACCGCCTTGTAATTCGTGCTGGGGCTATAAAAGGCCTAGACACCTCTAAACAAAAGAAAAAGAGGACTTCCTGGCTACCTGCTCTCTACTTAGGTGATTTCTGAGCATTTCTCCTCTCTTCCAAACACAAAAAACACATCAAAACCTCTTGATTCTTCCTTCTTCACCAAAAATGCAAGGTATTGTTCTCATACCCAATCTTCCTCTCCTTGGTTTTACACTTTGGATTTGGGGTTTAGGGGTGTGGATGTAGCTTTTTAGCTACTATGCACACCCCTAGCTCTTTAAATCTTTCCCTAGCATTTATCTTGCTCCTTTTGCTTTAATAACATGATTTATTGCTTTATCTAGCATGTTTCTTGTTTTATCTTGCTTTTAGCATACTTTTTAGCTTATTTCCACATGCTTCCATGTTTGTTCATGTGTTGGTTGCCTCTTTTACATGTTCTATGCTTTATGCCATGTTTTAGATGCTTAGATCTTTCTTAACCTTGTATTATTGTTTAGATCTACATGCTTACACGCTTGATATCATGTTTGTGGTTACGCCTTACTTAGATCTACATGTTTGTGGTTACGCCTTACTTAGATCTACATGTTTGTATGCATGTTCTATGCTCTTATGCCTATGTCTATGCCTTCACATGCTTGTATGCTTGGATTTGTGTTCTTCCCTGCTTTTACGCTTACATCCACATGCTTAGATGTATATTCACATGCCTACATGCATATTTCCATGCTTATATGTGTAGATCGGTATGTTTACATGCTTAGATCGATTTTCTCTATGTGCTTTATGCCATCATCTATGTGCTTGTGTGCTTCACGCCATGTTTATGTGCATAGGCCTAGACCTTGTTTGTCATGCCAAGTGCTATTGTAGTCCTTTTTGTTTCTTTTATCACATTTTCATGTGTTTCGGCCTATTGGTTCAAACTCGATCTAGACCCTATGGTCTTTGTCATCATCCATACAACAAGGCCCTCATTAAAAGGTTTGGATCATCCTATTTGCATGTCTATGCTTGCTTGCTTCTATGCTTTATGCTTGTGCTAGCCTCTCTTGTTCCAAGCTTTGCCATGCTTGACGCCTTTCATGGTTTTGATCTTGTTTGGTTACATTCGATGCCTATGAGGTCTTATTCGGATGTAACCATTTAGGTGGCATCTCCAGATGGCGAGTTACTCCATGCGTACCCTTCCTTTTTTTCGCTTCGCGCGATGCTATGCTAACCATGCCTATTAAGGCCACCCATTGGCTTTCTATGCATCTTTACTCGCTTGCTCACATGTCCCTGCATAAGTCTTGCTTGCTAGTATGTCGTCCATGCTTTAACACAATGAAGTTATGGCATTCGATCCAAACCTACATTTGTCCCCCGCAGACACTACCTTTTGTTTGCCTTTTTGCTTGTTTGACTTATTTCTTGTTTACTTGCTTGCCTGTTTGCCTTCTTGCTTTCTTGTTTGTTTGTTTATCTCGTTGGATGTCATGTCTGAAGGAAAAATTCTGGTTTTGCATCTCATGCAAAACCCACAGCGGCAGCGACGAACAAGGATCTATTTCATTCATGATTAATAACGTGCACTACATAAATTTCAGAATTTAAGAACAAGATAGCGTATCTTGGTGTGGAGAAATTCGAAACAAAGATTAGAAGCACTTGGGTACACTTTTAATCTTCACTCCAATTCTACTTTACGCCCAAGATGTGTGGTCTCTTAATCAGTTTTTCAAAGGGAGAATGAAAGTGTGTCTCACACTCTCTCACACACCGTTTTTTTTTCTTTTCTAATCTCTTCTTAATAAAAATTCTGTATGTTTCTCCCTTTATAACTAACTGATTATCTAATTAGGCTGGCTTATTGGGCCTTTTCAATTGGGCTTTAGTGTGTGGCTTGGAGTGGGACCAAAAGAGACCAATAAGACACTAGCTCCAATGGGCCTTGGGCTTTTCCGTCAACTCTTGACAAGTCCAAAGTTACCATTAATTATATTTAATACCACTATATAAATATAATTGCACTCTAGGCCTTATTAATAAATTATATCCCAAGACTTTATTAAACACGTAATCCCTTCATAAAATATTCGTAGTAACACAAAATCATAAACGTAGACTGCCACTTTGTAAATTACTACATCTTATCCTTGAGTACCCGGTTTAATTCTTTAAAGTTATTCATTATATATTTATGAAATCCAATTTCATAAATATATACTTTAGCAATTTCTTACTAAAGTGGTTAGGCCTAACTCTCTGAATAACTGAACCCATTAAACTTATCTCAAGGGAATATTTTATATCTCCATCAAGAGACTATGAATTCCATCTTGAGAATATATGTTCCATCAACACTAAATGTGGCTGCCCAACATACTGAGGTTTTGACCGTCACTTCAGATCTCACTCCTGATATATCAAAGCATCCTACACTTCATGATCAGGTCCATTATTCTCTCAGGATTAAGAGTTCATGCAAATAGAAGTCGTGAGATTTATTATTCATTTGACAGTCGTTAAAAGAATAATAAATCTCACAGCGGTCCTGTTCAATATGTCTTAACTCTTAAAACATATCAACATATCAACTAAAAGACTCCACTTTCATGATCAAGACAAATCATCTTAGTCGACACGTTATAGTCTTCGCAGATGAAATGCCCAATTTCATCACCGACTACGAACTATAAATTCTGAGTTTACAAAGACCTTGTGATTTACATCTTCTGTGACTTTTCACATAAATCACATACAATGCATCTCATGGACTATATGATAATGTCCCATATTCATGTTACCATTATTTTAGATAATAATAAAATAACTTTATCAAACACAATATTAAGTCATACATCATGTCGTACATAATGTCATACATAATATCATACACAGCATCATACAATAGGATTTAAGGGCACAAATCCTAACAGAATGTTCTAGAAGAAAAATGTTAGAATTTGTTGTAGGAAAACTATAAAATACATTTAGAAATGAGATGGTTGTATTAGATACACCACAAGACATTATTTGGTAGATAACTATTACATTGGTATAATATCGTAGTGGGAGGATTATCAATTAACAACGATGAAGTGGGAGGATTATCAATTAACAATTTTTTCACCAATAGTCAAGTTTGACTATATTTATATCATGAAAGCTTCTTTTATTAGCAACCTTGAGGAAGACATTTATATGATGTAACTAGACTTATTCATAACAAAGAACCAGTAGTGTTTAGTATGCAAGTTGCTTAAAGTCCATTTATGGACTAAAGCAAGCATCTAAATCATAAAATATCATCTTTGATCTAGCAATCAAATTTTTTGATTTTGATCAAGTATTAAAAAGCCTTATGTGTGTAAAAGCTATATAGAATAATAAATTTCTTAATGTATGTTGATGACATTCTAATCATTTAGAATGATGTAGAGTTATTGTCATCAATAGAGTTTTTTGTTGTCTAATCCAGTTTTATATAAAGTACTTGGGAAAGACTGGTCATATCCTAAGAATTAAAATTTGTTAAAATTCAGAAATTAGGATGTTAGGTCTATCTCATATTGCTTAAATAGATTCGATTCTAGCCAAGTATAGCATGTAATACTTCAAGAAAGGATTCTTTCCTTTTAAGTTTGAAGTTCCTTTATATAGGACTATAGTCCTAACATATATAAAAAGAAGAGCATATTAAGACGGTTCCTTATACCATATCAATAGGAAGTCTTTATGCTATGCTATATACTAGGCTAAATATCTATTTTGCGGTGGGCATGGTAAGCAAATATCAATTGAATCTAAGATCACTTAATTTAGTGGGAGTAAAGCATATACTCAAATATCTTAAGAGAATGAGGGATTATATGCTTGTCCACCAAAGTGAGGATTTGATGGTTACTGGTTGTACAAATATTGACTTGTAGTTTGATTGTGATTCATAAAGTTGGATTTCAAGATATGTGTTCATCCTAGGTGGTGAAGATACACATTAAGTGTAAGTATTGTCTCATTAGAAAGATATGAGTATGTGATTTGTAGTAGAAGAAAAGATAATTTATGCAATAAATCTGGCAGAAACTTGTTCCCAAACCTTGCCTTAGAGTGATTATGAATTACTCTAAAAGGAAATAAGTGTTGGATATATGATAAATTGTCTTTAAGGGCAAGTGGGAGATTGTTAGGGTTTGTGCCCTAAAATCCAATTTATTGGCATGTCATAAATAATTAAATTGTTTAATTATATGAGATTATTTATAAATGAACTAATAGGACATTATCATAGTCCATGAGATGCATTGTATGTGATTTAGTCACAGAAGATGTAAATCACAAGTTCCATGTAAACTCAAAATATAGTTCATAGTCGGTGATGAAATTGGGCGTTTCATCTGCGAAGATTATAACACATTTGTTAAGATGTGTGCCCTTAAATCCTATTGTATGATGCCATGTATGACATTATGTATGACTTAATGTTATGATAAATAAAGTTGTTTTATTATTATCTAAAATAATGGTAACATGAATATTTGGACATTATCATATAGTCCATGAGATGTATATGATTTATGTAAAAAGTCGCAGAAGATATAAATCACAAGTTCTTTGTAAACTCATAATTTTAGTTCGTAGTCGGTGATGAAATTGGGCATTTCATCTGCGAAGACTATAACATATCAATTAAGATGATTTGTCTTGCTCATGGAAGTGGAGCCTTCTAGTTGATGTGTTGATATGTTTTAAGAGTTAAGACATATTGAACTGGACCACTGTGAGATTTATTATTCTCCTAACGACTGTCAAATGAATAATAAATCTCACGACTTCTATTTACATGAACTCTTAATCCTGAGAGGATAATGGACCTGATTATGAAGTGTAGGTTGCTTTCATATATCAGGAGTAAGATCTAAAGGAACGGTCAAAACCTTAGTATGTTGGGCAGCCACATTTAGTGTTGATGGAACATATATTCTCAAGATGGAATTCATAATCTCTTAACGGATATATAATATATTCCCTTGAGATAAGTTTAATGGGTTTGGTTATTTAGAGTGTTAGGCCTAACCACTTTGGTAAGAAGTTACTAAAGTATATATTTATGAAATTAGATTTCATAAATATATGATGAATAATTTAAAGGATTAAATTGGGTACTCAAGGATTAAGATGTAGTAATTTACAAAGTGGCAGTTTACATTCATGACTTTGTATTACTACGAATATTTTATAAAGGAGTTGTATGTACAATAAAGTCTTGGGATATAATTTACTAATAAGGCCTAGAGTGCAATTATATTTATATAGTGGTATTAAATATAATTAATGATAATTTTGGACTTGTCAAGAGTTGACAGAAAAGCCTAAGGCCCATTGGAGCTAGTGTCTTATTGGTCCCTTTTGGTCCAACTCCAAGCCACACACTAAAGCCCAATTGGAAAGGCCCAATAGGCCAGCCCAATTAGATAATCAGTTAGTTATAAAAGGAGAAACATACACAATTTTTTATTGGAGAAAAAGAAAAAGAGAGACATCATTGTTAAATGGTGTGTATATGTGAGTGAAGCCACTCGATTATTCTCCCTTGGAAACTGATTGAAAGACGACACTTCTTGGGCGTAAAGTGGAATTGGAGTGAAGATTAAAAGTGTTCCCAAGTGCTTCTAATCTTTTTTTTTGGATTTCTTAACATCAAGGTACACTTTCTTTTTCTTAAATTATGAAATTTACATAGTGCATGAATGAAATAGATCCTTGTTTGTTGCTTCCGCTGTGTGTTTTGTATGAGATACAAAACAAGTTTTTCCAACAACATCAACTAAGATGATTTGTCTTGATTATAGAAGTGGAGACTTCTAGTTGATGTGTTGATGTGTCTTAAGAGTTAAGATATATTGAATAGGACCGCTATGAGATTAATTATTCAATCAACAACTGTCACCCGAATAATTAATCTCACAACTTCTAATTTCGTAGACTTTTAATCCTAAGAGGGTAGTGGACCTGATCATGAAATGTAGGTTACTTTGATATACTAGGAGTGAGATCTAATATTCACGGTCAAAACCTCAGTATGTTGGGTAACCACACGTAGTGTTGAGGGAACACATATTTTGAAGATGGAATCCACAATCTCTTTTGTAGAGACACGGAATATTCCATTGAGATAAGTTTAATGGGAACTGGTTATTTAGGGCGCCCATTTTAGTAAGGAGTTATTAAAGCTTATATTTATTGAAATTAGATTTCAATAAATGTGAATAACTAAAAGATTAAACCAGGTACTCAAGGATAAAATAGTTGTTTATAAAGTGACAATTTATTATGATTTTGTTTACTATGGATATTTCATGGAGGGATCAAATGATATCATTAGAGTCTTGTGATATAATTTATTAATAAGGCCTAGAGTGTAATTCTATTTATATAGTGGTATTAAATATAATTAATGGTAACTTTGGACTTGTCAAGAGTTGACTGAAAAGCCTAGGGCCCATTGGAGCTAGAGTCTTGCTTGTTCCCTTTGGTCCTATCTGATGCCACAAACTAAAGCCTAATTGGGTAGGCCCGAAAGGCTAACTCAATTAAATAATATGTTTTTATCTAATAAGAGTTATTAAATAAAGTAACTACCAAGGTAGTTAGAATGTACGTATGATGAAAAGAAAAGAAAACAGTTTTTCTCTACAATGAGAAAAAAAAAGGATTTTTCTTTGAGAATCAATGTACATAAAGACTGATTGAGAGACCACACTTCTTGGGCACCATGTGGAATTGAGATGAAGATTAAAGGTATTCTCAAGTCTTGTTTTTGAATCTGCATTAAGGTACGCTTTCTATTCTTTGTTCTAGAATTCAAGGTTACATGTTATCTCTCATGAATGAAGAAGATTCCTGTTTGTTGCTTCCGCTGTGTGTTTTGTATGAGATGCAAAACCAGATTTCCAACACAGAGGATATTTGAACAGTAGTCCCGATTAATGTCAGGTATAAATATAGGATATTTGAATAGCAATCCTGATTTTTTCCAAGTAGAAATAGAGGATATGTGAATAGCTGTCTTGGTCATCGGTCTGGTAGGAATAAAGGATATCTAAACAAAAATGCTGGTTTATGCCAGGTAGAAATAGAGGATATCTAAATAGCAGTTTGATGTTTTGCCAAGTAGAAACAGAGGATATCTAAATAACAGTCTTGGTCGTAGCTCGGGTCGTAATAGAGGATATTTGAACAGCAATCCCAATTGATGTGAGGTAGAAATAGAGGATAACTGAATAGCAGTCCTGATTTTGGCTAAGTAGAAATGGAGGAAATTTGAATAGCAGTCTTGATTGTGAACCGGGTTGCAACAGAGGATATCTGAAGAGCAGTCCCGATTCATGTCAGGTAGAAAAGAGGATATCTGAATAGCAATCCTAATTTTCGCTTTGTAGAAAAAGAAGATATCTGAATAACAATCTTAGTCTTAGATCGGGCAGGAACAGAGAATATCTGAAGAGTAGTCTTGATTGATGTCAGGTAGAAATATAGGATATCTGAATAGCAGTTTCGATTTTCGCCGAGTAGAAATAGAGGATATCTGAGTAGAAGTCATGGTCTTAGGCCGGCCAAGAACAGAGGATATCTGTGCATTAGTCCGGATTGAAGTCAGGTAGAAAAGAGGATATTTGAATAGAAGACTTGATTTTCAAAAAGTAGAAACGGAGGATATCTAATATGCAGTCCTGGTCTTAGACAAAGCAGGAACAAAGGATATCTGAAGTGAAGTCCCGATTGATGTCAGATAGAAATAAAGGATTTCTGAATAGTAGTCCTTATTTTTGTCAAGTAGAAACAGAGGATATTTGAATAGCAGTGTTGGTCTTAGGCCTAGCGATAACAGAGGATATCTGAATGGCAGTACCGATTGTTTAAAGGTAGAATTAAAGGATATTTGAATAGTAGTTTCGATTTTCGCAAAGTAGAAATCGAGGATTTCTGAATAGCAGTCTTGGTCTTAGGCCAAGCAGTAACAGAGGAATTCTGAACAGCAGCCTCGATTTCTGTTAGGTGGAAACAGAGGATATTTGAATAGTAGTCCTAATTTTTGCCAAGTAGAAACATAGATTATCTAAATAGCAGTCTTGGTTTTAGGCCAAGCAGGAATAGAGGATATCTGTGCAGCTGTCCTGATTGATGTCAGGTAGAAACAGAGGATATCTGAATAGTAGTCCTGATTTTCGCAAAGTAGAAACAGAGGATATCTGAATTGCAGTCTTGGTCTTAGACCGGGCCGGAACAGTGGAAATCTGAAATGTAGTCCCGATTGATGTCAGGTAGAAATAGAAGATCTCTTAATAGCGGAGCTAATTTTTTCCAAGTAGAAACAGAGGATATCTGAATAGTTGTCTTGATTGATGTCAGGTAGAAATAGAGGATATCTGAATAGCAGACCTAATTCATTCCATGTAGAAACTGAGGATATCTAAATATCTGTCCCGATTGATGTCATGTAGAGAAAGAGGGTATTTGAATAGCAATCCCGATTTGTGCCAGTTAGAAACAGAGGATATTTGAATTGCAGTCGTAATTTTTGCCATGTAGAAACAGAGATTATCAATATAGCAATCTTGGTCTTAGGCCGAGTAGGAACAGAGGATATCTGAATAGCTGTCATAATTAATGTTAGGAAGAAACAGAGGATATTTGAATAGTAGTCCTGATTTTTGCCAAGTAGAAATAGAGGATATTTGAGTAGTAGTCTTGGTCTTAGAACGAGCAAGAATAGAGCATATCTGAAAAGTAGTCCCGATTTATGTCAGTTTTAAATAAGGGATATTTGAATAGTAATCCTGATTTTTGCCAAGTAGAAACGGAGGACATTTGAATAGCAACCTTGGTTTAGAACGGGCATATATAGAGCATATCTGAAAAGTAACCTTGATTTATGTCAGGTTAAAATGAGGGATATCTGAATAGTAATCCTGATTTTTGCCAAGTAGAAACGGAGGACATTTGAATAGCAGTCTTGGTCTTAGGCCAGGCTGTAACAAAGGTTATCTGCATAGCGGTCTCGATTGATGACAGGTAGAAAGAAAGGATATTTGAATAGAAGTCCTGATTTTCGCAATGCAGAAATGGAGGATATGTGAATCTCTGTCTTGGTCATAGGTTGGGCAGGAACAGAGGATATCCGAACAGCAATCCCAATTTGTGTCAGGTAGAAACATAGGATATCTAAATTGCAAGCTAGGTCTTAGGCCAAGCACGAACTGAGGAAATCAGAATAGCAGTCTTGCTTTGTGTCATGTATAAAAAAAAGATATCTGAATTGCAGTCCTAATTTTTCCCATGTAGAAACAGAGATTATCTATATAGCAGTCTTGGACTTATGTCGGGTAGGAACAGAGGATATCTGAACAGTAGTCATGGTTAATGTCAGGAAGAAACAGAGGATATTTGAATAGCAGTCCTGATTTTTGCCAAGTAGAAATAGAGGATATTTGAGTAGCAGTCTTGGACTTAGGCTGACGATATCTGAACAGAAGTCTCGATTGATGTTAGGTAGAAATAGGAGATATCTGGATAGTAATCTTGATTTTTGCCAAGTAGAAACGGAGGACATCTGAATAGCAGTCTTGGTCTTAGGCTAAGCTGTAACAGAGGTTATCTGAATAGTAGTCCCGACTGATGACTAGTAGAAATAGAGGATATCTGAGTAGCAGTCTTGGTCTTAGAACAGGCATGAATAGAGCATATCTGAAAAGTAGTCCTGATTTATGTCAGGTTGAAATGAGGGATATCTAAATAGTAATCCTGATTTTTACCAAGTAGAAACAGAGGACATTTGAATAGCAGTTTTTGTCATAGGCCAGGCTGTAACAGAGGTTATCTGCATAGTAGTCCCGATTGATGACAAGTAGAAAGAGAGGATATTTGAATAGCAGTCCTAATTTTTGCAATGTAGAAATGGAGGATATGTGAATCGCTGTCTTGGTCATAGGCCAAGCAGGAATAGAGGATATTCGAACAGCAATCCCGATTTGTGTCAAGTAGAAACATAGGATATCTGAATTGCAATATAGGTCTTAGGCCAAGTAGGAATTGAGGAAATCGGAACAGCAGTCCTGCTTTGTGTCATGTACAAACAAAAGATATCTAAATTGTAGTCCTAATTTTTCCCATGTAGAAATAGAGATTATCTATATAGCAGACTTGGACTTATGTCGGGTACGAACAGAGGATATCTGAACAGTAGTCACGATTAATGTCAGGAAGAAACAGAAGATATTTGAATAGCAGTCCTGATTTTTGCCAAGTAGAAATAGAGGATATCTGAGTAGCAGTCTTGGACTTAGGCTGGGCAAGAATAGACGATATCGGAATAGAAGTCCCGATTGACGTTAGGTAGAAATAGGAGATATCTGAATAGTAATCCTGATTTTGGCCAAGTAGAAACGAAGGACATCTAAATAGCAGTTTTGGTCTTAGGCCAGGCTGTAACAAAGGTTATCTAAATAGCAGTCCCGACTGGTAGAAATAGAGGATATCTGAGTAGCAGTCATGGTCTTAGAACGGGCATGAATAGAGCATATCTAAAAAGTAGTCCTGATTTATGTTAGGTTGAAATGAGGGATATCTGAATAGTAGTCCTGATTTTTGCCAAGTAGAAATAGAGGATATCTGAGTAGCAGTCTTGGACTTAGGCTGGGCAATAATAGACGATATCTAAACAATAGTCCCAATTGATGTTAGGTAGAAATAAGAGATATCTGAATAGTAATCCTAATTTTTGCCAAGTAGAAACGGAAAGCATCTGAATGGCAGTCTTGGTCTTAGGTTGGCAGGAATAGAGGCTATCTGAATAGCAATCCTGATTTGTGTCAGGTAGTAACAAAGGATATGTGAATAGCAGTCTAGGTCTTAGGCAAAGCAGGAACAGAGGATATGTGAATTGCGGTCTTGCTTTGTGTCATGTAAAAATAGAGGATATCTGAATAGCAGTCGTGGTGCTGGGCAGGAACAGAGGATATTCGAATAGTAGTCTAGATTTGTGTCAAGTTGAAACAAAGGATATCAGAATTGTAGTCCTAGTGTTTGGACGAGCAGGAATAGAGGATATCTGATCAGCAGTCCTGAATTGTGTTAGGTAGAAATAGAGGATATATGAATAACTCTCCTGATTTTTGCCATGTAGAAATAGAGGATATCTGAATAGCAATCATGGTCTTAGGCCTGCAATAATAGAAGATATCGGAACAACAGCTTCAATTGATGTTAGGTAGAATCAAAGGATATCTTAATAGCAGTCCCGATAATAGGTCGGGAGGGTACAAAGGATATTTGAGCAGTAGTCACGATTGATGTCGTGTAAAGACAGAGGATATTTGAATAGCAGTCCCGATTTCTGTTAGGTAGAAATAGAGGATATCCAAAAAAGCAGTCTTCATCTTAGACTGGGCGGGAACAAAGGAAATCTAAAGTGTAGTCCCGATTGATGTTAGGTGGAAAGAGAGGATATCTGAATAGCGGACCTAATTTTTTCCAAGTAGTAACAGAGCATATCTGAATAGCAGTTCCGATTGATGTCAGGTAGAAATAGAGGATATCTTAATAGTAGTCTTGATATTAGGCAGGGCAGGAACAGATGATATTTGAATAGTAGTCTCGATTGATGTCATGTAGAGAAAGAGGATATCTGAACGGTTGTCCCGATTTATGCCAGTTAGAAACAGCAGATATCTGAATAGCTGTCCTAATTTTTGCCATGTAGAAACAGAGATTATTAATATAACGGTCTTGGACTTATGCTGGGTAGGAATAGAGGATATCTGAACAGCAGTCACGATTAATGTCAAAAAGAAAGAGAGGATATTTGAATAGTAGTCATGATTTTCGCAAAGTAGAAATAGAGGATATCTAAGTAGCAGTCTTGGACTTATGCCGGGTAAGAACAGAGGATATCTGAACAATAGTCCTGATTAATGTCAGGTAGAAATAGGGGATATCTGAATAGTAATTCTGATTTTTGCCAAGTAGAAAAGGACATGTCAATAGCAGTCTTGGTCTTAGGCCAGGCTATAATAGAGGTTATCTGAATAGAAGTCTCGACTGATGACAGGTAGAAATAGAGGATATTTGAATAGCAGTCTTGATTTTCGCCAAGTAGAAATAGAGGATATATGAATAGTTGTCTTGGTCATAGGCCGGGCAGGAATAGAGGATATCCAAACTGCAATCCTAATTTGTGATAGGTAGAAACATAGGATATCTGAATTGTAATCTGGGTCTTAGTTGCCGAGGAAATCTAAACTGCAGTGTCCTGCTTTGTATAATGTTGAAACATGAGATATCTAAATAGCAGTCATGACTTTTTCCAAGTAGAAACATAGGATATTCGAATAGTAGTCTTGGTTTTAGGTCGGGTAGGAATAGAGGATATCAACATAGCAGTCCCGATCGATTTTAGGTACAAAAGAGGATATCTGAATAATATTCCTAATTTTCACTAAGTAGAAGCAAATTATATGTGAATAGCACACTCGGTCTTAGACCTAGCAGGAACAGAGGATATTTGAACAATAGTCCCAATTGATGTCATGTAGAAATATGGGATATCTGAATAGCAATCCTGATTTTGGCCAAGTAGAAATAGTGGGTATCTAAATAGCTGTTTGGGTCTTAGGCTGGCAGGTATAGAGGCTATCTGAATAGCAATCCCGATTTGTGTCAGATAGTAACAAAGTATATCTGAATAGCAGTCTATGTCTTAGGCAAAGCAAGAATAGAGGATATGTGAATAGCGGTCCTGCTCTGTGTCATGCAAAATTTGAGGATATCTAAATAGCAGTCGTGGTGCCAAGTAGGAACAAAGGATATTCAAATAGTAGTCCAGATTTGTATCAAGTTGAAACAAAGGATATTAGAATTGTAGTCCTAGTGTTTGGCTGAGAAGGAACGGAGGATATTTGATCAGCAGTCCCGAATTGTGTTAGGTAGAAATAGAGGATATATGAATAACTCTCCTGATTTTTGCCAAGTAGAAATAGAGGATATCTGAATAACAGTCATGGTCTTAGGCCTGCAATAATAGAGGATATCGGAATAGCAGCTCTGATTGATGTTAGGTAGAAACAAAGGATATCTTAATAGTAGTCCCAATAATAGGTCGGGTGGGCACAGAGGATATTTGAGTAGCAGTCGCGATTGATGTCGTGTAAAGACAGAGGATATCTGAACAATAGTCCCGATTTCTGTTAGGTAGAAACAGAGGATATGTGAATAGTAGTCCTGATTTTTGCCAAGTAGAAATAGAGGTTATATGAATAGCAATCTTGGTTTTAGGCTGGGCAAGAACAGAGGATATTTGTATAGCAATCTTGATTGGTGTCAGGTAGAAACAGAGGATATCTAAAAAAGCAATCGTGGTCTTAGACTGGGCAGGAACAGAGGAAATCTGAAGTGTAGTCCCAATTGATGTTAGGTAGAAAGTGAGGATATCTGAATAGCAGACCTAATTTTTTCTAAGTAGTAACAAAGGATATCTGAATAGCAGTTCCGATTGATGTCAGGTAGAAATAGAGGATATCTTAATAGTAGTCCTAATATAAGGCCGGGTAGGAACAAAGGATATTTGAACAGTAGTCCCGATTGATGTCATGTAAAGAAAAAGGATATTTGAACGGCAGTCCCGATTTGTGCCAGTTAGAAACAGTGGATAGTTGAATAGTTGTCCTAATTTTTGCCTTGTAGAAACAGAGATTATCAATATAGCAGTCTTGGACTTCTGCCAGGTTGGAACAGAGGAAATCTGAACAGCAGTCACGATTAATGTCAGAAACAGAGGATATTTGAATAGCAGTCATGATTTTTGCCAAGTAGAAATAGAGGATATCTGAGTAGTAGTCTTGGACTTAGGCTGGGCAAGAACATAGGATATCTAAACAATAGTCCCGATTGATGTCAGGTAGAAATAGGGGATATCTGAATAGTAATCCTAATTTTTGCCAAGTAGAAACAAAGGACATGTGAATAGCAGTCTTGGTCTTAGGCCAGGCTGTAACAAAGGTTATCTGAATAGCAATCCCAACTGGTAGAAATAGAGGATATCTGAGTAGCAGTCATGGTCTTAGAACGGGCATGAATAGAGCATATCTAAAAAGTAGTCCTGATTTATGTTAGGTTGAAATGAGGGATATTTGAATAGTAGTCCTGATTTTTGCCAAGTAGAAATAGAGGATATCTGAGTAGCAGTCTTGGACTTAGGCTGGGCAACAATAGACGATATCTGAACAATAGTCCCAATTGATGTTAGCTAGAAATAGGGGATATCTGAATAGTTTCCTAATTTTTGCCAAGTAGAAACAAAGGACATGTGAATAGCAGTCTTGGTCTTAGGCCAGGCTATAATAGAGGTTATCTGAATAGCAGTCTTGATTGATGACAGGTAGAAATAAAGGATATTTGAATAGCAGTCTTGATTTTCGCCAAGTAGAAATAGAGGATATATGAATAGTTGTCTTGGTCATAAGCTGGGCAGGAACAGAGGATATCCGAACTGCAATCCTGATTTGTGACAGGTAGAAACCTAGGATATCTGAATTGCAATCTAGGTCTTAGGAGCTGAGGAAATCTAAAATGCATTTTCCTGCTTTGTGTAATGTTGAAACATAAGATATCTAAATAGCAGTCATCACTTTTGCCAAGTAGAAACATAGGATATTTGAATAGCAGTCTTGGTTTTAGGTCGGGTAGGAATAGAGGATATTAGCATAGCAGACTCGATTGATTTCAGGTACAAAAGAGGAAATCTGAATAGCATTCCTAATTTTCACTAAGTAGAAGCAGATTATATCTAAATAGCAGAATTGGTCTTAGACTGAGCAAGAACAGAGGATATTTGAACAATAGTCTCGATTGATGTTGTGTAGAAATATGGCATATTTGAATAGCAGTCTTGATTTTGGCCAAGTAGAAATAGCGGGTATCTGAATAGCAGTTTGGGTCTTAGGTTGGTAGGAACAGAGGCTATCTAAATAGAAATCCCGATTTGTGTCAGGTAGTAACAAAGGATATCTGAATAGCAGTCTAGGTCTTAGGCAAAGCAAGAACAGAGGATATGTGAATAGCGGTCCTCCTTTGTGTCATGTAAAAATAGAGGATATCTAAATAGCAGTCTGATGGAAATATGCATGTACGCAATGAAAAAATAACGGATCTACTTCATTCATAAAAGTTAACATGTACTATATAAGTTTCAGAATTTAAGAACAAGAGAGTGTACCTTGGAGCGGTGAATTTCAAAACAGTAGATCAGAAGCACTTGGGAACACTTTCAATCTTCACTCCAATTCCACTAAGGCCTAAGATGTGTGGTCTCTCAATCAGTTCCAAAAGGAGAATGTCAAAGTATCTAACACTTCTTGCACCACTTCACAATAGTGTTCTTATAATTCTCTTCAGAAAATTCTGTATGTTTCTCCCTTTGTATCTAACTGATTATCTAATTGGGCTGGCCTTTTGGGCCTTTCCAATTGGGCTAAAGTGTGTGGCTTGGAGTGGGACCAAAAGGGACCAATAAGACACTAGCTCCAATGGGCCTTGGCCTTTTTTGTCAACTCTTGACAAGTCCAAAGTTACCATTAACTATATTTAATACCACTATATAAATATAGTTGCACTCTAGGCCTTATTTATAAATTATATCCCAAGACTTTATTGTACATGCAACCCCTTCATAAAATATTCGTAGTAACATAAAGTCATAAATGTAGACTGCCACTTTGTAAATTACTACATCTTATCCTTTAATACCCAGTTTAATCCTTCAAGTTATTCATCATATATTTATGAAATTCAATTCCATAAATATATACTTTAGTAACTCCTTACTAAAATGGTTAGGCCTAACTCTCTGAATAACCAATCCATTAAACTTATCTTAAGGGTATATTTTGTATCTCCATTAAGAGACTATGAATTCCATCTTGAGAATATATGTTCCATCAACACTAAATGTGGTTGCCCAACATACTGAGGTTTTGACCGTTACTTTAGATCTCACTCCTGATATATCAAAACAACCTACACTTTATGATCAGGTCCATTATTCTCTCAGGATTAAGAGTTCATGTAAATATAAGTCATGAGTTTCTTATTCATTTGACAGTCATTAGGAGAATAATAAATCTCACAGCGATCCAGTTCAATATGTTTTAACTCTTAAAACATATCAATTAGAAATCTCCATTTCCATGATGAAGACAAATCATCTTAGTCGATATGTGTGAGAGTCCTTTTTTGAACAGTATCCAAGCCCAAGCTTTAAACAAGGACCCTAGACCCTCTAGTTGTAGTTTGAAGGGATTAGGCTTGGCCTATTGCGGCTAAATGGGCTGTTTACAGACCAAGTGATGCACAGGACAAGACTCCTGCAATACACATACACTAGCAAACGTGAATATATGTATCGATCAACAAGAAAAACAGCAAATGCAGATAAACGTAATAAAGAAAACACAAGATAATTGCTAGGGATCCTCAAGTCAGTAGGAAATATTTCATTAGTTTTCTTAGTTGTTGATTACAATGAGCTCACTAAGACTTAATACAAGGTTCAAATAAGCTAAAAAATTATAGACTTAGATGGTCCATTAGGCCTCTAAGACTTGCAAAATTTGAATCCTTTTGAATCCAAGCATGTGTTATGGTGGTTGTTTTTTGGGATACCGAGATATTTCCCTGTTTTCTTTGAGTTTTACAAAGCTTTTTCTTAATGATTCTATACGATTTCTTTCTTGCTTAATCCCCCTATTAATGTTGGCTGCTTCTTCCTTTTATAGTGTCATATTAGGGTTCCGAGGTACCATTGATTCTTCCCCCTTGGCCCCCTATTTGTCTTAACCCCTGTTAACTGATCCTTTCCTTATTTCTCGTAGTTCTCTTCTTTTGGTGTTTTTTTCTTTAAAAGTGTCTAGCTAACCTTCTGTTCTGAGGTGCCTTTTGGGGAGCCGAACCTTTAACTTTTTTCTTTCTCTAATCCTTTCTTTCTCTGTCTTCTCTTTTTGGGCTTACCTCCTTTTAGCCGCCCCTCCCCCTTTTGTCATTTTTCCCAGTAAGTAGAGTCTTCTTCTACCAATCTAAAGGTTTCCCCAGCCATTTCCTTTTATGGATCTCTTTTTTCTAGGTTCCCCAAGGTGCCGGCTTCTTGCTCTTGAGTCGTTGCTCTCCAAGCCCTCAAGCTTTGTGCTGCATCGCTGGGTGCTTCGAGAAGGGCCCATCTATTTCTCGTTCCTGGTGCCTTTTGATCCCTCTTTGAGTTGTCTTAATCTCCTTTTAGCCGTGCTGCTCACCCAGAGATCCCAGGCAGCTTTCGGCGTCCTAGCCCAGCTTCCCCTTCTTTTTTTGGTCTTTCTTTGGTTTCTTCTTCTTTTCTAATCGAGGTGACTTCTTTATCCCTTTGTTTTATGGGCTCTAAGCCTTGCCTCTTCATAGATCCAGGGCCCTAGGCCCATCATTCTTCTTTCATTTATAAGCTCGATTTTCTTTCCTTAATTCTTTTGCTCCCCATGGGTTGGCCCGATGTGCCATTTGTTCGGCCCTTTTATCATGATTTTTTAGACCTCAACATTTAGCCCCTCAAGCTTGTGGGTTGCTTGCAACCCACGCGTGAGTAATGTAGAGTTTGAGTTTTTGTAGAACTTCACTCTTTGTTACTTTGACCTTCCTCGGGTTCCCTTCTTTCTTTTTTCAGTGCCCTAACGTATTGCTGACTTTGAGTATCCTGGTCTTCCTTGCACATTGTACCTTCTTCCCTTTTTATACAGGATGTGGCAGTTAACAGAGGTGGGAAAAGAAAAAACTTCCTCCCTCCACTTTTCTCGTTCCCTGTAACTTCCATTAATAATTGCTAATAACTTTCTTCTTTGAAATTAAATTTGGCAACTGGCGCGTCTTTCCATACATTGTCTTCCCTAACTGCTTTTGGTGCCATTATTGTGATTACTTCGTGTGTGTGTATGTGTATATATATATATATATATATTTTCAGAGTTTTTCATTCCTAGGCCTGTCTTTTTTATTTTTTTATTTTTTTTATAGTTAATTTGCCTTCTGGTCTTCTCTCTCCCTTTTTTTTTATCCCTGTGTTCTCCATTTTTCGATTTCTCTATTTCCAACACACCCGCCGTTCCGATGGCTTCCTCTTCATCATGAAAAAGGAAGGAATGTACTCCCAGCCCTTCTAAAGGCGAGGGTTCCTCTAGCTCTACACAGGATGAATCACAGGGAGTTATAGAGCGTCCTACCTTCCCTTTATGGGACCCTTGGTACACTCCCAGCCTGTTCTTCCCTAGGGCGCCCCCTGGTGAGGTGCCTCCTTCTCATGTTTGGGTGTTTTTTGGCGAGGCCGGTTTTGCTAGTTCCGCTCAGGTGCCAGACCCAAGAAAGATTTTAGATCTCTAAGTTAGGCAGGGATTTCGCGAGGCGGTCCCTATTTTCTTCGATTTCGTCCCTGGGAGAATCTCTGGTTGGCCCATTTGGGTGGACAAAGAACTTTCTGATAGGGAGTTCATGGGTTTTCTGGAGCGCGCTGGGATCCTAAAGGCAATGGCAATTTTTAGGAATCTTGAAGGCTTCAGAGACGCTAAGGGTCTCAGGCACTTGGAACGCCGTTGGTGCCCTTCTCTTCATACCTTTTGCTTTTCTGTTGGTGAGCTTACGATCACCTTGGAGGACATGGTCAACAACTTCCTCCTTCCAATGTTTAGGGATGAGAGTCCTTTTACCATCAATCTTTCTGATGAGGATCTCAAGGTGGAAGATGGGTTATATGCCCATTTTGGTAGGCGTGGTGCTTCTCCTAGCGGGAAGCCAGCTAGGATGGGCTGATGGGTTATGAATCTTTCACGGGAGAAAGACAAGGAGATCAGGTGAGCTAGGTTCCTTGCGCTCTGGCTTAGCAAATTCTTGTTTTGTGAGTTCCTTGGGTATGTGGTTAAATCTGTTTTCTTTCCATTGGCGATCAGGATGGCTCGGGGTGTTCGGTATCCCCTAGCCATCATGTTTTTGGGCCATGTTTACACTCAATTGGATCTGCTTCACGAGGATGAAGTTGAAGGTGACTCCTGCTATGTGATCACCTCATCCCTTCACTATGCCATCCTCTAGGTATTTATGTGGGACCGTTCTTCGGTTACTTTAGAAAAGTGTAGGAATTTGAGATTTGTAAAAGACAAGTTCAAGGGATCCCCTAATGCAATTAAAGGTCTATGTGGTAGTTCTACTGATAGCCACCCCATTGTCTTTCGTTGGACTAGTTTGAAAGGTGGTGGCCTCAACCTGGTCGAATTATTTGATCAGGTAGGGCACCTTAAATGGCGATCTCCCCGGGAGTATAGCCACGGGTTTGCTTGTGACACTGTATTAGCTTCCTCTCTTAATTCTCCAAGGAATACCTTTGACTTACGTCCTGGTGATAAGAGCAGTCTAGCTTACTTGGACTGTGTCAATCCTTCATGGCTTCTAGTGCCCTCCTCAAGTGGCCCCAGGTACACTCACTACTCAGCACACCGAGTACTCCGGCAGTTTGGCTTTGATCAGGATATCCCTATAGTGTTTAAGGATGTAATACCTTTCCTCCCTTCTTTGGACCAGTTCCCGAGACCTCAGGCCTTCTCCTATTAGTCACGTAGGAGTCCTCAGTTTGTGGTGCCCAACTCTCAGAGGGGATTCTTTGCCTCTAATGGTTTTACAGGGTATTGGAGAAGAGTACAAGAGTCCTTTGTTGACTATGTGGGTTTTGGCAGAATTGGGAGAATTTCTAGCCCCGCTATTCTTTTGCTCTAACATCCAACATGCGCTTGTCTCTCCCTACTGCTGGTATTATGTCTGCTGCCGTAAGTAGCAAGACAGGGTTTGCAGAGTAGCATGCTTCCAGGGGTGGTTGGGTGTGCTATGCTCAGGATTTTCCGGAAGAGTGGCCAGGGTGTGACCTCATTGTTGGTGCTTCCTCCAGAGTGCCAATTAAAAGAGGGGCTGTAGAGGCAATTGGGGTAGCTACTCCCATAGGTAAAGGCAAAGAGAAAAAGATTAAGTGGGAGAAGGTCAAGCAGGCTGAATTTGAAGAAGGCGTGGGAGGTGTTGAGATTGGCTTTGAAGCCAAGAAAAGAAAGACTGCGAGGTTCTAGAAGTAGTTGGTAGTTTTTGAGGAACCCGAGAAAGTGAGTTCCCTTGCAGTGGGAAAAGAAGTTGGGCGTTCTTTAGCCCCCAAGTCTCGAGTAAAGACTAAGGTAGAGTCCTTTCTCTCTCAGGTTCTTTTGAGTTCTCCAGTCCAAGGTTCTTTGGGATCCTTTGATCTTGTACCCCAATCTCCTCTAAGACCCTCTAGGTGTACCCATAGTAGACAAAAGACCACTGGAGGTTCTGTAGAGAGACAGAGAGAAGGGCAAGGCCTCTTTCCTTCTTCTCTCTTTTTTTTTTTTTTTTTTAATTTTTAATTTTTTTTTTAATGGTGATTTGTCATTGTTGCTGCAGAACCTTTCTTTCTCTTTTAATTGATGCTTGACCATTTTCTTCCTTACAGTCCAAGTGTAAGTCAGACCTTAAGAAAGGCAAGCGTCAATCATCTGGTGATGATGTGGTATGTCCCTCTTCGTGCCTTTCTCTCTTTTTTTTTTTTTTTTTGGTACTGTATACTTACACCCATATTTTGTAGGTGGAAGTGTCCCCTCCCATGGCGGGCAGGACTTTGGAAGAAGTAGTGGTTACTGCTTCTTCTACTGGTTTTCTAGGTGTGGAAGAGGAGGCTCTTGGTGGTGGTGTAACTGAGGAAACCGGGTAGCTAATGCAGGATGTCCCATCTACTACATCTGTTGTTCCTCTGGTACTCAGGATCTTGAAGCCCCTCAGCCTCTTGCTTTCCAAGACCCCCAGCCTGGGCAAACTTCTAATCCTGCCAAGACTGTGTTGCCTGATCCTACGTTGAGTAAAGAACCCTTGGGGGGTGCATCTCCATCCATTCAAACAGGTAAGCCCCACTCTTCTTTTCATACAACGCTTAACCTTGTCCACGCATACATATTTTTTTAGACTTCCTTTCTTCTCTTCTCTTTGCTAGGTCAAACCAATGCTCTATCTGCCCTTGAGGCTGCTCCTTCTTTGGAATCAAAAGGTTCTGAAGGTGCATGTTGGTCTTCCTTTACTGTGCTTCTTTCTCCTTTTATGCTCTTCCCTTGCCTCTTCCTCCTATGGCGGAGCCCCTAGTATCCTTTCCTTCTTTTAGCCTTTTTGCTAAGGTTTCCTCACCCTTTCTTCAACCTGCCTCATGTTCTTTCACAGAGTCTTCCAAGAAATCGGAGGAACAAAAGGAGGAAGTTTCACCACAGGAGACTGACATAGGTGCTCTCCCTTCTTTTTTTTTTTTTTTTTTTTTTTTTTTTTTTTTTTTTTCTTTTATGCCCCTTTCCTTCTTGGCTCCATTTTCCTTGTTGAATTATGCTTGTTCTTACAGGTGTTGACACGGGTGCTAGAGATCCTCAATTCATGGTTCCCGAGGTGGCTGCGGGATCTGCTCAGATTGTTGACTCTCAGGCAGGGACCCCTCAAACTGTCCAGCAGATTAAAAGTTCTCTAGCACCTATAAATGGAGATGTATCAATGGGGGGAGCTTCAGAAGCTGTTGCCTCAGACCTTGACCCGGGGCTCTCTACCTTCCTGGCTCATTTTGATCTCCTGGAGTTTAACAACCTTCCTGTGAGCCATTTTCATCACTTTGGGCCTTTTTATGGCAACTTCTTGCATTTCTCCGTTCCTGCGGAGGGTCTGCTATTGCTAGTGGGGTTGCTTAAAGTCCATAAAGACTTCACCAGTGGCTTTAGGGGAGGTATGTTTTTGGGTAACATCCTGATGGAGCTGCTGTGTGCTGTGCTGATCTCCCTAAGGAATTCCTCCCTTGACTCCTTATCTGAAGAGAAGATCTTGGAATGGAGGGGAGGTGGTGCAGGATCTTTTAGAGGCGAAGTTCAACCTATCCTTCCTGCTGATCCATTTGCGTTCACTGGCCCATATGCTATTCCAGAGGCGGGTTTCCAGGAGTATAGATGCTGAGATTGTTGTTGCCAAAGAGGCTCTAGCTCATGCTCACAAGGTACTACAGGATTTGAAGGCTAAAAGGCAAACGGTTCTATCTCCTTCAGCTGTCCCTGCCATTTCCCCAGATGTTTCTGTTAGGATTAGTGCCCTTAAATCCTATTGTATGATGCTATGTATGATATTATGTATGACATGATGTATGACTTAATATTGTGATTGATAAAGTTATTTTATTATTATCTAAAATAATGGTAACATGAATATGGGACATTATCATATAGTCCATGAGATGCATTGTATGTGATTTATGTGAAAAGTCACAGAAGATGTAAATCACAAGTTCTTTGTAAACTCAGAATTTATAGTTCGTAGTCGGTGATGAAATTGGGCATTTCATCTGCGAAGACTATAACGTATCAACTAAGATGATTTGTCTTGATCATGGAAGTGGAGACTTCTAGTTGATATGTTGATATGTTTTTAGAGTTAAGACATATTGAATAGGACCGCTGTGAGATTTATTATTCTCCTAATAACTGTTAAATGAATAATAAATCTCACGACTTCTATTTGCATGAACTCTTAATCTTGAGAGAATAATGGACCTGATCATGAAGTGTAGGTTGCTTTGATATATCAGGAGTGAGATCTGAAATAACGGTCAAAACCTCAGTATGTTGGGCAGCCACATTTAGTGTTGATGGAACATATATTCTCACGATGGAATTCATAGTCTCTTGATGGAGATATAAAATATTCCCTTGAGATAAGTTTAATGGTTCAGTTATTCAGAGAGTTAGGCCTAACCACTTTAGTAAGAAATTACTAAAGTATATATTTATGAAATTGGATTTCATAAATATATAATGAATAACTTTAAAGAATTAAACCGGGTACTCAAGGATAAGATGTAGTAATTTACAAAGTGGCAGTCTACATTTATGACTTTGTGTTACTACGAATATTTTATGATGGGGTTACGTGTATAATAAAGTCTTGGGATATAATTTATTAATAAGGTCTAGAGTGCAATTATATTTATATAGTGGTATTAAATATAATTAATGGTAACTTTGGACTTGTCAAGAGTTGACGGAAAAGCCCAAGGCCCATTGGAGCTAGTGTCTTATTGGTCCCTTTCGGTCCCACTCCAAGCCACACACTAAAGCCCAATTGGAAAGGCCCAATAGGCCAGCCCAATTAGATAATCAGTTAGTTATAAAGGGAGAAATATACAGAATTTTTATAAGAAGAGATTAGAAAAAAAAAGAAACGGTGTGTGAGAGAGTGTGAGACACACTTTCATTCTCCTTTGAAAAACTGATTGAGAGACCACACATCTTGGGCGTAAAGTGGAATTGGAGTGAAGATTAAAAGTGTTCCCAAGTGCTTCTAATCTTTGTTTTGAATTTCTCCACACCAAGGTACGCTATCTTGTTCTTAAATTCTGAAATTTACATAGTGCACGTTATCAACCATGAATGAAATAGATCATAGTTCGTCGCTTCCGCTGTGGGTTTTGCATGAGATGCAAAACCAGAATTTTTCCTTCAGTTTCTTTGCTGACTGGCCTCCTTCCTTAGCCCCTTCCTCCTTTCAGCTAGTTTAAATACTTTTTTTTTTTTTTGGGCTGTATAAGATTTGCCTTTCTTAGACATTGTTTCTGGCTTCTTTTTTTTTTTTTTTTTTTTTTTTTTTTTTGTGATATGGATTCTGCATTTGTATTGTCTTCTTTTTTTATTTTTTATTTATTTTTTATTTTTTAAGGACTGCTTCTGCCTCTTAATAGCATATGGGCTTGTCTTTTTTTTTTGTTGTACATTGTTTTACTATTTCTCTTCTTGTTTTTATACATACATATATATATATATATATATATATATTACCCGTGGTCCTAGGCCTTGTACTTTTGGACTAATCGTGATGTGGGTCCTAGATCGTATGCCAGAGTTTTTGCATCGATCCAAGTATCCTCCTCAGGTCTACCCATGTTTGGATTTTTAAAATATTTAGTTTGACCATAATTTAAAGGAAATAAAAAGAGGCTTCATTGAATCAAAATGCAGTTGCTAATCTTGAAGAACACAGAATAATTGTTAAAACAGTAGGAAACCCAGAGTGTTTGTGTTTTTTTTTTTTTTTATTTTTTTTTTTATCATGGGTTCTTGGATAATGCTACTCAAACAAAATTCATGACAAAGCAAAAGGAAAGATGAAAATACTTGGCGGACTGGAGAAGAAAGGAAAGAGGTCCCGACGTACTGAGAGTTTTGTTTTCCTACGCATAGTACTGTTTCAGCCATTTCCCATTTATGGGCCCTGTCAGAACTGTTCCATCTTCCTTTGTGAGGTAGTAATACCCACTATCATGGGGTTCCCTGATGATGTAGGGTCCATCTTCATTTGGAAGGTCTTGGGAGTTTTCTCCTTACACGTTCTACTGTTCTCAGTACCAGCTGCCCTTCAGTGAAAGCCCTTGGGCGTACCGCCTGTGCATATGCCCTAGTTATCCTTTGCTGGTACCTCTGACTTCTCCTCCTGGCCAGTTCTCTTTCTTCCTCTACCCTTTCCAAATCTACCAATCTTTTTTCATTGCTTGTGTCCTCGGTGTCCCCCTGTTTTTCCTTAAGTACTACTCTTGGTGTAGGGACAACTAACTCCACAAGACTGATGGCTTCTGTCCCATAGACTAGGGAGAATGGTGAGAACCCTGTGGCTGTTTTTACAGAGCTCCTACATGCCTAGAGCACATCTGTCAAGTGGTCACTCCATTTTCCCCCATATTCATGCTTCATTTTTTTAAGGGTTTTCAATATCACCCTATTAGTGGCTTCAGCTTGACCATTTCCCTGTGGGTAGTATGGTGTAGACCTTCCATGCTTGATGCAGTACGCCTCAATCAGGCACTTCATGTCTTTGTTTATGAACGGGGTCCCATTGTTCCTGATCAGTCTCCTAGAGATCCCGAACCTTGTAATAATGTGCTCACGAATGAAGTTTGTTACAGCTGCTCCAGTGGCCTTTTTCAAAGGGATAGCTTCTACCCACGACTTCTATTTGCATGAACTTTTAATCCTGAGAGAATAATGGACCTGATCATGAGATGTAGGTTGCTTTGATATATCAGGAGTGAGATCTATTTGTCACGGTCAAAACCTCAGTATGTTGGGCAGCCACATTTAGTGTTGATGGAACATATATTCTCAAGATGGAATTCATAATCTTTTAACGGAGATGCAAAATATTCCCTTGAGATAAGTTTAATGAGTTTGGTTATTCAGAGAGTTGGGACCAACCACTTTAGCAGGGAGTTATTAAAGTATATATTTATGGAATTGTATTTCATAAATATATAATGAATAACTTAAAGGATTAAACCGGGTGCTCAAGGATTAAGATGTAGTAATCTTCAAAGTGGCAGTCTATATTCATGACTTTGTATTACTACGAATATTTTATGAAGGGGTTGCATGTATAATAAAGTCTTGGGATATAATTTATAAATAAGGCCTAGAGTGCAACTATATTTATATAGTGGTATTAAATATAGTTAATGGTAACTTTGGACTTGTCAAGAGTTGACAGAAAAGCCCAAGGCCCATTGGAGCTAGTGTCTTATTGGTCCCTTTTGGTCCCATTCCAAGCCACACACAAGAGCCCAATTGGAATGGCCCAAAAGGCTAGCCCAATTAGATAATCAGTTATATATAAGGAGAGAAACATACAAAATTTCTAAGAGGGTTTTCATGAGACCTTTTTCATAAGTGTTTTCATACAAGGAATGAAATGGTTTGTATGTGAGTGTTGGACACTCTCCTATTTTCTCTTTGATGAAAACTGATTGAGAGACCACACATCTTGGGCATTAAGTGGAATTGGAGTGAAGATTAAAAGTCTTCTCAACTGCTTCTGATCTTCGATTTTGAATTTCACCGCACCAAGGTACGCTTTCTTGTTCTTTAATTCTGAAACTTACATAGTACATGTTATCAATTGCGAATGAAGTAGATCCGTTAATTTTTCCGCTGCGCATGTTTGCATGAAATACAAACAAGTATTTTCCATGTATTTTTCCAACAAATGGTATCAAAGCGGTCTTCAATTCGAATTGTATAACATGTTTTGTGAGTTTTTGGAATTAGAGATAATAGTTTCATGTTGTGAGAAATTTAATTTTCCGCATGGTTGATGAAACTATGATTCGATGAAAACTATTTTTTTGATGTTATGATGTTGTTTAAATTTTGAATTTAAGTTTTTTAAACTAGATTTTAAGGCTATAGCATCAATGATATTCAGTTTAGATATCAATCTGTGTCCATTATGTTCATATGATGGTTATTTTGTTCATGAAAACGTTGAAAAACTGTCTTAGAAAAATTCTGGGAAATTCAAAATTCGCGATGCTCGATCGATCGAGAATCTGTCGAGCATCGATCGAGCTGGCAGAAAGTTTCTCGATCGATCGAGGATTTGTCGAGCATCGATCGAGCTTTGTGGAATTGTTTCTCGATCGATCGAGCATCTGTCGAGGATCGATCAAGGACTGATGATCCAGAATTTTCTAAATGTTTTTCATCTATATAAAGAACAAAGATGTGTGTGATGAGATTACACATAGTTCTAACTAAAAGACCTAATGAAATCAAAGATATTAGTTAAATTGAACTCTTATTCCTAAATAGTTGGGACTTGTCTTTTAACAAACATTCTAATGAAATTAGAATTGTTGTATGTTTAAAAGTCCTTAATTTATTTTAATTTGAAGTTTTAATGAGATTAAAGCTTAATTAAAAGGTATATAGTTTCTAATGAGATTATAACTTTTCATTTAGGAAATTAAGGATATAGTTCTATATAACTAATTTTTGATTCATTAGTGTGTAAGGAATCCTAAATAGTTTAGGACTTCCATTTTAGTTAGTGATTCTAATGAGATTAGAGTCTTGAACAAGTGTAAGGTTATTAGTTGTGATGGGATCACAAATATTTAAGAAAAACCGAAATAATGAGTGGGAGTGCTGAAATAACCCTTTTGTTAAATTTATTGTAATGTGAATAGATACCTTGTCTTGACTTCGAGTCTTGCATTCCATGTGGAGAGTATTTACTTCACGGATTACAAGGTTAAACTTCTTTGTGATTGCGCGAATGTTCGTTACGCTATAGTGACGTGACTTAGTAACATCACATTGAATTTAAACAATTAAACACATATGATGTGTAGGGTTAAAATTGTGATGAGATCACAATGATTTCAATACAATCCACTTGTTTTATAATTTCTAGTGGGAGAGAGATTCAAGGGTTGATTCTCACGACCTCCATTGCTGGTTTATAGTAGTGTGATTACGCATCTCGCCTTGGCGTATATGCCTTGCTCCCTTCGGAGGGTGTTTAATTCATGGTACTACATATGAAACTTCTTAATGATGGATGAAGTGTGTTTTTACATTGAGAACAACCACGCTTCCGTGGAGTTACTTGGTGACTCACATTAATTCTAGGCAATGGTGTACACTAGACTAAGTGTAATGTTAACCTCCCTTCGGAGCTATGTCATTATTACTCAGAGGCTAAAGGAAAAGCGGCAAATTATTTTTATTTGGTTAGAGTTACCATGATAGCATTAATAATGAGAATGATTCTCACCTGATCTTAGTGATTGGTATGATCTCGCTTCTGAGGAATATTAGTTGTGGGATTAGGTTGTCGTTGCACCTAGTATAGTATGTTTTTTGGGTTCCATACTATATGGTTATGGATGCAAAATATAATGTCCCTATAATTATGTTCTTAGTCTCAAAATAAAGTTGTCAGAAATTTTGTTCTCAAGCTACTATTTTAATTGAATCACAATAACTAAAGAAATAATTTTGGACATGGTGCTTAAAGGAGTTGAAGTACATATATATGTTTCGATTCAGCATTATCATAATTTCCTATGCATGATGCATTGATGGAAGATGGCTTATGATATGATCATAATCTCCATTGAAATGCTAATGTGTTACATTGGCTTTTATCTCAAATGTACTACAGCATGAGATGCAAGAGTTAGTACTAGATTTAGACTTTATATTAAGTCTAAATGAGAAGTTTTGGTATGAAAGGTCATGCTACTAGACGATATCCAATATAAGTCATATTGAGTGCCAAGAAAAGCTTAAGGAGTTCCAATTTTACGTCATTTAATGAAAATATTTTATTTTTTTAAATGAATTGGAATTCTTGGATGTAGAGATTAAATGTTAATCTCATATGGATATGATCCACAAGTCCTTGTTAGAATCATTTGATCAATTCAGATTGTTTTGAAAATGAATTTCTTTTATATTATCTGAATTGATGAGTAAGTTCTACACAAAGGAGGACATCCTAAAAGCTAAGGCTAGGATTAATATGATTTAATTCAAATTCTTAGCCTAGACCGAAAGGTAAGGGTGGCAAGAAGAAGAATCATAATACCAAATACTTGGACTAGCTAGTTGCCCTAGTAGTTGCCAATAGGAAATTAGACTCAAAAGTATAACCAAAGGAAAGTGTTTTTGGTTTGGTAATGCTAAGTTTTGTCCATGATTGTTTTCTAGATGGAGATTTACATGTTTTGCTTTTTAAAGAAAAAATTTCCATCCTTTGGTATTGTATGTTTGACACTTATGTCTAGATCTTATGAATCTAAATGGTATTCAAGATTGGTGAAAGATGGGCTTTTAGAACCATTATTTGTTAAATTCCCAATCTATGAATTCTATTTAAGAGGATAATATGATCTAGGGTTCCTTTATTGTAAAGGAATATAGTTTCAATAACTTCTTTAAGTCAGTGCATACATGAAGGAGGAATAAGACTCTTTTAGAAATAGTAAAAGTACATGATAAGTATTTCCATTAGCTTATTTCTTTTGGAGATATACTGCAATTATTACTATACATTTTCTAAACCTGATTTCAAAAGTTTGTTCCTAGGACAATAGTCAAATTGTGGATTGGGTGAAAACCTAGTATATGACACTTCCACTTTTGGGGATGTCCAGTACTTGTGCTAGAAAGGAAGTCTAACAAATTGAAATCAAAAGATAGAAAAATGTGTGTTTATGTTGGGTATCTAAAAGGAATTGCAGAAGATTGTTTTGGTAGTCATAAAGATGACAAAGTGTTTGTAAAGTACAAATACAAAGTTCTTGATGATGACTATGTGAATAATCTTAAAGCAAAACATAGAATTGTTCTAGAAGGAAGATGTTAGAATTTGTTGTAGGACAACTATGAAAGACATTTAGAAATGAGATGGTTGTATAAGATACACCATAAAGGATTATTCTAAATATATGGGTAGTACACAAGTACAATATCGTAGTAGGAGGACTATTAATTCATACTTTTAGGATAGACTTTTGAAGTAATTCCAAAAAGGATATGAATTTGATCCTCGGTCCTATGTAGAGGCAATAGATGATATGAATATGGATTACAAGATCAAGGTTATGCAAATAGAATTAGATTCTATTTAAAATCTAGAACTTGTAGAGGTGCCTAGTGGCATTAAGCCTACTATTCTCAAATAGGTCTACAAGAAAATGAGATTCATAGATTTGAAGGTGCAAATCTTCAAAGTCAAGACTAATGGTGAAAAGATTTATTCAGAAAGAAATGGTTCGACTATGAAAAGATTTTTTCACCAATAGTCAAATTTGACACTATCTAGATTCTCTTATCAATTATATTTCATTTGGATGAAATATTGCAATGGATGTCAAGAAAGCTTCTTTTAGTAGCAATCCTGAAGAAGACATCTATATGATGTAGCTAGACTTGAACATAGCAAAGAACCAATAGTGTTCAGTATGCAAGCTGCTTAAATTCCATTTATGGACTAAAGCAAGCATCTAAATCATAAAATATCATCTTTGATCAAGAAATCAAGTTGTTTGATTTTGATCAAGTATTAAAAGGCCTTATGTGTGTAAAAGCTATATACAGAATAATAATTTTCTTAATGTATGTTGATGACATTCTAATCATTTAGAATGATGTAGAGAAATTTTTATTAATGAAGATTTTGGTTATCTAGTCCAGTTTGATATAAAGTACTTGGGAAAGACTGGTCACATCCTAAGAATTTAACTTAGTTAAAATTCAGAATTTAGGATGTTTGGTCTATCTCAAACTGCTTAAATAGATTAGATTCTAGCCAAGTATAGCGTGTAATACTTCAAGAAAGGATTCTTTCCTTTTAAATTTGAAGTTCCTTTATATAGGATTATGGTCCTAAGACATATAAAAGGAAGAGCATATTAAGACAGTTCCTTATATCTAATTCGATAGGAAGTCTTTATGCTATGCTAAATACTAGGCTAAATATCTATTTTGCGGTGGGCATGGTAAGCACATATCATTTGAATCAAAGATCACTTAATTTAGTGGAAGTAAAGTGTATACTCAAATATCTTAGAAATATAAGGGATTATATGCTTGTCCACAGAAGTGAGGTTTTGATAGATACTGGATGTATAAATACTGATTTGTAGTTTGATTGCGATTCATGAAGTTGAACTTCAAGATATGTGTTCATCTTAGGTAGTGAAGATACACATTCATGAAGTTGGACTTCAAGATATGTGTTCATCCTAGGTGGTGAAGATACACATTATGACGTTAAACTTCAAGATATGTGTTCACTCTAGGTGGTGAAGATACACATTAAAGCGTATGTATCATCTCATTAGAGAGATATGAGTACGTGAGAAGTAGTAGTAGAAGAGATAATTTATGCAATAAATCTGGTTGAAACTTGTTTCCAAACCTTGCCTTAGAGTGAATATGAATTACTCTAAAGGGAGATAAGTGTCGGATATATGATAAATTGTCTTTGAGGGCAAGTGGGAGATTGTTGGGGTTTATGCCCTAAAATCCAATTTGTTGTCATGTTATAAATAATTAAATTGTTTAATTATATGAGACTATCTATAAATGAACTAATGGGACATTATCTTAGTCCATGAGATGCATTGTATGTGATTTAGTCATAGAAGATGTAAATCACAAGTTCCTTGTAAACTCAAAATGTAGTTCGTAGTCGGTGATGAAATTTGGCGTTTCATCTACGAAGACTATAACATATCAACTAAGATGATTTGTCTTGATCATGAAAATGGGGATTTCTAGTTGGTATGTTGATATGTTTTAAGAGTTAAGACATATTGAACTAGACCGTTGAGAGATTTATTATTCTCCTAACGATTGTCAAATGAATAATAAATCTCACGACTTCTTTTTACATGAACTCTTAATCTTGAGAGAATAATGGACCTGATCATGAGATGTAGGTTGCTTTGATATATCAGGAGTGAGATCTATTAGTCATGGTCAAAACCTCAATATGTTGGGTAGTTGCATTTAGTGTTGATGGAACATGTATTCTCAAGATAGAATTCATAGTCTCTTAACGGAGATACAAAATATTCCCTTGAAATAAGTTTAATGGGTTTGATTATTCAGAGAGTTGAGCCCAACCACTTTAGTAAGGAGTTACTAAAGAATATATTTATGGAATTGAATTTCATAAATATATGATAAATAACTTAAATGATTAAACCGGGTACTCAAGGATTAAGATGTAGTAATCTTCAAAGTGGCAGTCTACATTCATGACTTTGTACTACTACAAATATTTTATGAAGGGGTTGCATGTACAATAAAGTCTTGGGATATAATTTATAGATAAGGCCTAGAGTGCAATTATATTCATATAGTGGTATTGAATATAATTAATAGTAACTTTGGACTTGTCAAGAGTTGACAGAAAAACCCAAGGCTCATTGGAGGTAGTGTCTTATTGGTCCCTTTTGGTCCAACTCCAAGCCACACACAAGAGCCCAATTGGAATGGCCAAAAGGCTAGCCCAATTAGATAATCAGTTATATATAAGGAGAGAAACATACAAAATTTTATTAAGGTTTTCATGAGACCTTTTCATAAGAGTTTTCATACAAGGAATAAAATGGTTTGTATGTGAGTGTTGGACACTCTCCTATTCTCTCTTTGATGAAAATTGATTGAGAGACCACACATCTTGGGCATTAAGTGGAATTGGAGTAAAGATTAAAAGTCTTCCTAAGTGCTTCAGATCTTCAGTTTTGAATTTCCCCGCACTAAGGTACGCTTTCTTGTTCTGTAACTCTGAAACTTACATATTACATGTTATCAATTGCGAATGAAGTAGATCCGTTAATTTTTCTGCTGCACATATTTTGTATGAGATACAAAAAACTATTATTGAGAAAAAAAAAAGAAAAAAGAGATGGTAATTATTGAGAACATTGTGGAAGATTCAATTGAGGTTAAATATGAGGATGAGCCCACAACTCACAATCCTCTAGTCTCAGTTAATTTTTTGAAGATGACTATTCAATTTGTTGATTTTCTTGTAGTAGAAAATTTTAATTTTATTATCAACCCTTTGTTGATTGATGTTGAAAATAAATTGAAAGTAGATGAGAAGAAATTTTCTGCTACACTTTATGAAGGATTCAAGTTTCACAACAGGATCAAGTCATTAAAGCATTCGAAGTATTTGTTTATTTGGAGCGGAAGATTCAGATTTCAAAGATGAACTCGAGGACGAGTTTGTTTCAAGTGGAGGGGTCTGATATAGAACACAATTTACTGTTTAATTATTATAATTTATTATTTTTGGTATTTTTATGTAAAAACGTTATTTTAGGTTTAGGTAATTTACTTCCTTGTTTTTAGGTGCATTTAATGCTTTTTAGGTCAAATTTGATTCCTGATATGGTAAGGTATCAATTAGGAGTTATTTTAAAATATATTTTCTTGTCTGTCAAGTTTTATGGAGTCCTTAAATATGCCATTAAGTCTGTAAACGTTTTTCATATTATATTATTGAATAAAAATTAGAAAATGTGAGGCTTTGCTCTTCTTTTGATTCTTCAAGAACTGTGAACTTATCAGGGATTCTTCCTTGTGGTGTTCAAACTTTATACCTTCGGTTCATGATTCTTTATAATCATTGGGTCAAGGTCAACTTATACCTTTGGTTCGCGTTTCAATTATAAACGTTGGGTCAGGATTTCTATCATAAATCTGAATTTTAGCTTTCCTAGGCAAGTATTCCAATATTTTTGTTGGGTCTCAAAGTGTGTCGATTGATGTTCGCATCATAAAAGGTTAGGATAAATCTATTAGCCAAAAAAATAAAAAATAAAAAGATAGATCATCTATCTTAGCATTTATCTAGAGATTGTGTTTGTGTAATGTGTAATGAGCATTGGCTTTACTATGTGTTTGTTGAGTTTGCATCATCTTTACATGTTTGATAAAATATGTTTGTTCTTGCATTTTATTATTGTCATTTTTTTCCCCTCCCAAATGAAAGGCTTTGGAGTGCTATTTGTTGAGTCTAAATTACTGAATTATTTGATTGGTTGCACTTGATGTCAAATGAGCTTGCTGTACTTTTTTGTAGAATATTTGTGTGGACCGCATAACAATAGATTGTATGGATTAGGGGTAGCAATTCGTGATAGTACAAGGCAATGTATATGAGCAATGTGTGTAAAATTAGAAGTAGGGAATGACCATATTGAAGTGCAGGCTATAAGATTACAAAGTGTAGTGCTTTGTGAATTTGGGGCATCAAGAAGTTGAAGTAGAGTGTGTAGTAAAAAATTTGATAGACGAACTAAAGTCAGTTGGTCCACTAATTTGCAGATTGCCCAAATCCTTAATGATAGTAGTGGGCTTGACTCTTCTATCAAGAATATATGTTTCTCTTATCATCTTCCTCGAAGCAACATATGAAGCAAAGAACTATATTGATGTAATATATTGGCTAGAGGAGTCCCTTCCATGTATTATGAGTCTAATAGACAGTGACGTACCTGTTACTTAATGATAATATTATTAATAAAGTATACACTATAGTTTTATTCTCACACAAAAAAAAAAGTGTCTCTATTAAGCAAATTCAAAATATTGTTATTTTTCCAACAATCTAGAAACATTTTTAGGCATGTATGATTAGATATTCCAAACATGTAGATACCTTCATACAAATGTATTTTTAGTGTAGTTACTCCTTTGTTTGATATTCCATGTGTACTTAGATACATTTTAGTAAAGATTGTTGTTTATAAATAAATGAATAAATAAGTCATTTTATCCATTTTAAAACCTTAGTACCTTCGAGCAAAGTAAATATCTGAACAACTAACCATCCACCCCCTTCCATATTTTACCATCACATTAAGTATAATATATTAAGTTGATTGTTTTCTAATTCATAAAATGACCCCATGCATTGCGCAGGTTAAACGCTAGTGGTTCTAAAAGCCCATCTTTCACCAATCTTGAATATCATTTAGATTAATAAGATCTAAACATAAGTGTCAAAACATACATTGTTAAAGGACGAAAACTTTCTCTTTAAAAGTAAAACATGTAAATTTCCATCTAGAAAATAATCATGGACAATGCTTAGCTTTACCAAAACCGGAAATGCTTTCCTTTTGGTCATGCTTTTGAGTCTAATTTCCTTTTGGCAACTACTAGGGCAACTAGCTTGTCTAACTGTTTGGTATTATAATTCCTCTTCTTACCACCCTTACCTTTCAGTTCAGGCTAAGAATTTGAATTCAATCATATTGATCCTAGCCTTAGCTTTTAGAATGTCTTCCATTATGTAGAACTCACTCATCAATTCAGATAATATAAAAAAAATTTATTTTCAAAACAATCTGAATTGATCAAATGATTCTAACAAGGACTTCTGGATCATATCCATATGAGATTAACATTTAATCTTTACATCCAGGAATTCCAATTCATTTTAAATATAAAATATTTTCATTAAATGACATAAAATTAGAACTCCTTAAGCTTTTCTTAGCACTCAATATGATTCATACCAAAACTCTCATTTAGACTTAATATAAAGTCTAAGTCTAGTACTAAATCTTGCATCTCATGCTGTAGTACAATTGAGATAGAAGCCAATGTAGCATTTCAGCATTTCAATGGAGACTATGAACATATCATAAGCTATCTTCCATCAATGCATTATGCATAGGAAGCTATGACAATGCTGAATCGAAACATAATTATGTACTTCAGCTCCTTTAAGCACCATGTCCAAAATTATTTCTTAGTTAATGTGATTCATTTAAAATAGTAGCTTGAGAAAAAAATTTATGACAACTTTGTTTTGAGACTATGAACTTAATACCCAGACATTATATTTTGCAACCATAACCATATAATATGGAACCCATAAAACCATACTATACTAGGCGCAACGACAACCTAATCCTGCAATTAATATTCCTTGGTAGCGAGTTTATACCAATCACTATGATCAGGTGAGAATCGTTCTCATTATTAACGTTATCATAGTAACTCTTACCAAACAAAAATAATTTGCCACTTTTCCTTTAGCCTCTAAGTAATAATGACATAGCTCCTTTGGGAGGTTAGTCAATAGGATCTAAGTAATCCTATTATATGTTTAATCATTCAAGGAATTCAGACTTAATTATAATATGAACAAAAACATTTATACTTTGCCTGAATTGATGAATGAATTGGTAGCAGCGTAAGGCATCGTTGGTACTTCTAGTGTTGATGCTAACATGGCTGAAGCTTCTACTTCTCAACCTAAGTGGAAAGGCAAGGGTAAGAAGAAGAAGAAGGAGCACTTCACCAAGCAAGATGGTAAACCAATTGCCTTAGCAGTTGCCAACAAAGGAAAGAAAACAAAAAGAAAGTGTTTCCATTGTGGTGAGAAAGGACATTGGAAGAGGAATTGTCCAATTTTGAAAGCTGGCAAGAATAAAGGTATGGAAAGTTCATTTCTTCTTGAAATATGTTTAGTACAGAATCCCACGGATTCCTGGTGTATGGATTTAGGTTGTACTAATCATATCTGCAATTCTTTACAGGGGTTCCAGGAGACTAGAAGTTGAATGAAGGAGAGCTATTTCTTACTTTGGCTGATGGGAGCAGGATTCTGGTTGTAGCTATTGGAGTGTTTAATTTATGCTTTGAGTCTAGAGTTTTAATATTTGAAGAATGTTTTTTTGTACCTAATGTTCGTAGGAATTTAATTTCTACAACTTATTTAGGTAAACATGGATATTGTGTTATCCTGAAAGACAATGTTGTAATAAAGAAGGATAAAATGTTTATTTGTTCTGGCAATATTGTGGATGGTCTTTATATTCTAACTCCTGATAAGCATGAATTATATAATTATAAATTAGATAATAACTCTCATGTGAAATCATTAAAGAGAAAGTTTCCTTCTACTAGTGATGCATATCTTTGGCATTTGCGTTTGGGTCATATTAATTCAAATAGGATTCAAAGACTTATCAAAGATGGACTCTTAGGGCCTATGGACTTTGATGATTTTCCAGTTTGTGAATCTTGTTTCGAGGGTAAAATGACCAAACGATCTTTTAATGCAAAAGGTAGAAGAGCCGAAGAGTTGCTAGAACTAGTACATTTAGATGTATGTGGTCTTATGTCAATCCAAGCAAGAGGTGGCTATGAGTATTTCATTACTTTCACTGATGATTACTCTAGATTTGGATATGTGTACCTAATGAAACGGAAGTCTGAAACTTTTGAAAAGTTCAAAGAGTTTAAGGCTGAAGTTGAGAATCAATTAGGTAAACGAATAAGACCATTTGATCTGATCGAGGTGACGAATACCTTATTGGGGATTTCATGGATTGCTTGAATGAAAAATGGGATTATATCCCAATTGACTACACTTGGAACTCCAATGGTGTAGCAGAAAAAATGAATAGGGCTCTTTTGGATATGGTTAGATCTATGTTGAGTTATTCAACTCTACCAATTTCTTTTTGGGGATATGCCTTAAATACTGCGATATATCTTCTAAATTTGGTACCTTCGAAGTCTGTTCCTAAAACACCTATAGAGTTGTCGACTGGGTGTAAGCCTACTATGAGACATCTCCATATTTAGGATTGTCCAGCATATGTGTTGAAAGGAAAGTCTGACAAGTTACAATCTAAAACAGAAGTGGTATTCTTTGTTGGGTATCCAAAAGGAATAGTTGGAGGTTTATTCTATAGTCATAAAGATAACAAAGTTTTTGTTTGTACAAATGCTAAATTTTTGGAAAATGACTATATGGATAATTTCACTCCTAGAAGTATAGTTGTTTTGGCTGAAATGAATAAACATGTAGTTGAACAACCAATAGATGATACTAGGGATGATGTGGTTGTATTCGATACACCACATGATACTACTCATGAGATGACAAGTACATAGGTGCCTCATCGAAGTGGGAGAATTGTTCGGCCTCCTATAAGATTTATAGGTTTGGGCAAAACTTATAAAACTATCTCAGAAGAGGCTGAATCAGATCCCTACACTTATAATGAAGCAATGAATGATATAGATGCACATCATTGGGTCCAAGTTATGAAATCTGAATTGAATTCTATGTATTCCAATCATGTATGGGATCTTGTAAATGTGCCTAATGGCATTAAACCTATTGGTTGCAAATGGATTTACAAGAAGAAGAGAAGGATAGATGGAAAGGTTGAAACCTTTAAAGCAAGACTAGTGGCGAAAGGGTATACGCAAAAAAAAAGGTATTGATTATGATGAAACCTTTTCATCAGTAGCCATGCTTAAATCTATCAGAATTCTCTTATCCATTGCTGTTCATTATGATTATGAAATTTGGCAAATGGATGTCAAGACTGCATTTCTTAATGGCAATCTTGAAGAAGAAATCTACATGTTACAACTAGAAGGTTTCATAGCAAAGTACCAAGAGCATATGGTATGCAAGTTGAAAACGTCCATTTATGGACTTAAGCAAGCATCTAGATCATGGAACATTAGATTTGATCAAGAAATCAAGTCATTTGGTTTTGAACAAAATCTAGATGAACCATGTGTGTACATAAGACATCAAGGTAAAGTAGTAATGTTCCTAGTACTTTATGTTGATGATATTCTACTCATTGGAAATGATGTAGGGGTAATGTCATTAGTAAAGGTTTGGTTGTCAAGCCAATTTGATATGAAGGACTTGGGTGAAGCTAACTATATTCTAGGGATCAAGCTTTTGGTAAGATCGAAAGAATAGGATGTTAGATTTATCACAAGCTGGATATATAGATAAGGTTCTAGAACGGTGTAGCATGCAAAACTCTAAGAAAGGATTACTCCCTTTCAGACATAAAGTTCATCTGTTAGATAACCAAAGGCCTAAGACTCTTGAGGAAGAAAAAATGATGAGACAAGTTCCTTATGCTTCTGCAGTAGGAAGTTTCATGTATGCCATGCTTTGTACTAGGCCGGATATTTGTTATTCAGTTGGCATGGTCAGCCGATATCAATCAAATCCAAGACTTAAACATTGGCAAGTTGTAAAGCATATTCTCAAGTATCTAAGGAGAACGAGAGAGATTATATGTTTGTTTACCATCGTGAGGATTTGATACCTATTGGTTATACAGATTCAGATTTTCAATCAGAACTTGATTTCTGAAAGTCCTCTTCAGGTTGTGTGTTCACCTTGGGAGGTGGAGCCATAAGTTGGAGGAGTGTTAAGCAATCGTGTATTGCCGACTCCACGATGGAAGCTGAATACGTTGCTTCTTGTGAAGTGGTAAAGGAAGCTATTTGGCTCAAGAAATTCCTTTCTGATCTTGGTGTTGTGAGAATTGAGCAAGTTCCTATTACATTGTTCTGCGACAATAGTGGAGCGGTTGCACAATCTAAGGATCCAAGGAATCATAAGAAAGGAAAGCACATAGAAAGAAAGTACCACATCATTCGAGACATTGTTGCTCGAGGAGATGTAGTAGTAGCAAAGATTGATAGTGCAAAGAATCGAGTGGATCCCTTTACCAAAGCTTTGCCCCAAAGGACTTTTGACTTACATTTAGAGGAGCTGAGAGTTAGATTAGTGCACAATAGTCTTTAGGGCAAGCAGGAGATTGTTAGGATGTGTGCTCTCAAATCTATTGTATGATGCTATGTATGACATTATGTATGACATTAATATTGTGATTCATAAAGTTGTTTTATTATTATCTAAAAATAATAGTAACATGAGTATTGAGACATTATCATATAGTACATGAGATGCATAGTATGTAATTTATGTGAAAAGTCACAGAAGATATAAATTACAAGTTCTTTGTAAACTCAGAATTTTAGTTCGTAGTCGGTGATGAAATTGGGCATTTCATCTGCGAAGACTATAATATATCAACTAAGATGATTTGTCTTGATCATGGAAATGGAGATTTCTAGTTGGTATGTTGATATGTTTTAAGAGTTAAAACATATTGAATTGGACCGTTGTGAGATTTATTATTCTCCTTGTTAGGGTTTGTGCCCTAAAAATCCAATTTATTGGCATGTCATAAATAATTAAATTGTTTAATTATATGAGACTATTTATAAATAAACTAATGGGACATTATCATAGTCCATAAGATGCATTGTATGTGATTTATGTGAAAAGTCAGATAAGATGTAAATCAGAAGTTCCTTGTAAACTCAAAATGTAGTTCGTAGTCAGTGATGAGATTAGGCGTTTCATCTGCAAAGACTATAACACATCAACTACGATGATTTGTCTTGATCATGGAAGTGGAGACTTTTAGTTGATGTGTTGATGTGTCTTAAGAGTTAAGACATATTGAACTAGTCCGCTGTGAGATTAATTATTCAATTAACAACTGTCATCTGAATAATTAATCTCATGACTTCTAATTTCATAGACTCTCAATCTGAAAGGGTAGTGAACCTAATAATGAAATGTAGGTTACTTTAATATATCAAGAGTGAGATCTAATATTCATGGTTAAAACCTCAGTATGTTGGGTAACCACACGTAGTGTTGAGGGAACACATATTCTCAAGATGGAATCCATAATCTCTTTTTGTAAAGACACAAAATATCTCCTTGGGAAAAGTTTAATGGTAATGGGAACTGGTTATTCAGGGCATCCACTTTAGTAAGGAGTTACTAAAGCTTATATTTATTGAAATTGGAGTTCAACAAATGTGAATAACTAAAAGTTTAAACCGGGTATTCAAGGATAAAATAGTTGTTTACAAAGTGATAGTTTATTATGACTTTGTTCACTATGGATATTTCATGAAGGGATCAAATGATATCATTAGAGTCTTAGGATATAATTTATTAATAAGGGCTAGAGTGCAATTATATTTATATATTGATATTAAATATAATTAATGGTAACTTTGGACTTGTCAAGAGTTGACAGAAAAACCCAAGGTCCATTAGAGGTAGAGTCTTATTTGTTCCATTTGTTCCATTTGGTCTCATCTCAAGCCACAAACTAAAGCCCAATTAGGTAGGCCCAAAAGGCTAACCCAATTAGATAATCTATTTTTATTGAATAAGAGTTATTAAATAAAATAACTACCAAAGTGGTTAGAATGTACGTAAGATGAAAAGAAAGAAAACAGTTTGTCTCTACAAGGAGAAGAAGAAGGATTTTTCTTTGAGAATCAACGTACAATAAAGACTGATTAAGAGACCACACTTCTTGGGCATGATGTGGAATTGAGATGAAGATTAAAGGTATTCTCAAGTCTTGGTTTTGAATTTCACTGCATCAAGGTACGCTTTCTATTATTTGTTCTAAAATTCAAGGTTACATGTTATCTCTCATGAATGAAGTAGATCCGTGTTTGTTGCTTCCGCTGTGTGTTTTTTATGAGATGCAAAACCAGTTTTTTCAACACTCCTAACGATTTTCAAATGAATAATAAATCTCACGACCTCTATTTACATGAATTCTTAATCCTAAGAGAATAATGGACCTGATCATAAGGTGTAGGTTGCTTTGATATATCAAGAGTAAGATGTAAAGTAACGATCAAAACCTCAGTATGTTAGGCAGCCACATTTAGTGTTGATGGAACATATATTCTCAAGATGGAATTCATAATCTCTTAACGGAGATACAAAATATTCCCTTGAGATAGGTTTAATGGGTTTAGTTATTCAGAGAGTTAGGCCTAACCACTTTAGTAAGGAGTTACTAAAGTATATATTTATGGAATTGGATTTCATAAATATATGATGAATAACTTAAAGAATTAAACCGCAAACTCAAGGAATTAAGATGTAGTAATCTTCAAAGTGGCAGTCTACTTTCATGACTTTGTATTACTATGAATATTTTATGATGGGGTTGCATGTACAATAAAGTCTTGGGATATAATTTATAGATCTCACTCCTAACATATCAAAGCAACCTACACTTCATGATCAAGTCTATTATTCTCTCAGGATTAAGAGTTCATGTAAATAGAAGTCGTTAGTTTATTATTCATTCAACAGTCGTTAGGAAAATAACACATCTCACAGCGGTCCAGTTCAATATGTCTTAACTCTTATAACATATCAACATGCCAACTAGAAATCTCCATACAAACTAAAATTCTGAGTTTACAAAAAACCTGTGATTTAAATATTCTGTGACTTTTCACATAAATCACATACTATGCATCTCATGGACTATATGATAATGTCTCAATATTCATGTTACCATTATTTTTAGATAATAATAAAAACAACTTTATGAATTACAATATTAATGTCATACATAGCATCATACAATAGGATTTAAGGGTACACATCCTAACAATCTCTCACTTGCCCTAAAGACTATTGTGCACTAATCTAATTCCAATCTCCTCCAAATGTGACTCTCAGCCCACACCTTCCTATAAACATTTAACTTCTCAAAGGTTTCTTGGTTTTTCTCAGTTCGAAACCTATCACTCTCAAAGGCTAGAGAAGAAGAGGAGGTGGTGTTCCTATGGGCTCTAGTCTTCCTAACCATGATGCTAAGGTTGGAATAGGATAGACAGAAGATAACAAAAAAAAAAAACCCAAGGGCAGACTGCATCAGATATGGTTAGAGCACAAAAAACAAAAATGATGCATGGACAGAATAAACACATGATGCATGCTCTAATGCATTGAGAACAGTCCAATTAAACTTTAAAAAAAAAAAAAACACATAATTGATTTGAACATAGAGTTTATAACAAAACCCCCAAATTTTGAAAAACCCAATTTCACAAAACTCAACAAATCGATCAACATATCATTACACAAGGTAGATAACAATATATAATGACATGATTAAACAATTGCACAAGCCAATTTCATCAAATGAAGCTCAATTGAGCAAAATCCCCAAATTCCTAAATGTTAAGCCCTAGAATTTTAAAATTTTCCCAATCCACCAAATTGATCAAAATAAACTCTGAGGAACATGTTTACATCATCCTATAACAAAAACCCATTGATCAATTTTGAACGAAATCATCTCAAACATCAAATATCCCAAAAATTACTAGGTCTGAAAATCTCCCTAAAATGCATGAAAAATGAGATTAAACTAAAAAAGAAAGGGTAGAATGGTCTTACCGGTGCTAGACAACAAAAACCTTGAGAAAAATTTGGGAGGAAAATGACAAAAATATGACTTGAATCTAGATCAGTCGAAGATGGAGAGAGAAAACTTTTTGAAAAGTTTGAAAAAGTGAAGAATACGTGGAAAGTTTATGTTTTTTAAAAACTCTCTAAACGATTTTCGATTAGTCGAAAAATAGATTTGATTGATCGAAAATCAAATTCGATCGATCCAGCACCAATTGAGCCAGGCAGATTCAAACTAAATTTTTAATCACAATTTCGATCGGTCGAGCAACAAGTTCGATCGATTGAAAAACTTGAAAAACCAAATTTTTGAGAAAAAACCCATTTTAATGCAGAAACTCCTCAAAGTAAATTGTTTTATGAATGAAATGCATGAGTATGAGATGAAAAGTTTTTCAAAAACCCTTGAATTCAACCAAGATCTCCCAAATCAAAATTTTCAACCAATTTGCCCTTAAAGCTCAAACATTATACATATTTTGCATCAAAATCAAGGAGCTTTTAATCTTGGATGGCCACAATAAGATCACACACAATATCATGTACTAAGTTTAGAAAAGAATAACTTGTGTAGTGTGTGCAACTAGCAATAGCATGAGATACATGTGAGGTGATAAGCAAATAGTAATCATTCACATCTTGTATAGAATTCATCACATGAATTTGAAAGTGACTATTACCTAAAGAGTTACATCATATAACTCTTACATCTCCTTGAAAACAAGCTTGCAATCATGTAAGTTTCTTGATTTGCCTCATAATGTACACACCAATTTTTATTTCAATTTGAATTTATTATAGCCCAATAATGTACACACCAATTTTATTTTATTTGAATTCATAATAACCGAGGCTACGCCTTATGTTCTTTTTGTGCATGTGCTACACTTTCTCGAGCACAAAATCATATGATATGCACTAAGGTGTTCATGATTGGCTAGTAAATAGTGGTGAAATAGTTATTTATGTCTTTCTCTTAGGATTTTTTAGTCCTTACAATCAAAAGCATGTGACTACAAAATTAAAATCATGTGATCAAAAACTATAAACAACTCCCACACAACATGCACCACATAGCCAAAACTAGTAAAGTGCAATAAAAAAGCTAATCCAAGCTAAGCAGAGGACATAAACATGTTATGTAAAAATAATATGGCTAGCCTTGATCTTAAGTCCAAAAACAATAATGCAAAACACATTTTTCCTCTTTTTTTTTTTTTTTTAAAAGGGAAAGAAAGAAAACAACCTATTATGAAATGCATGAATGTTATGCAATGCAAATCCTAAAAAAACAAAAAGAAACCAAAACAACAAAAGAAGAATGGTCACATAGAATAAAGAGATGAAGCACAAGGACCATGAAAGCCAAGAAAGACTAAGGGCACAGAGTTACACCAATCACTTGATGAAGTGTCTCAAACTTACTTCTATCAAGAGGTTTGGTGAAGATGCCAGCATTTTGACGTTCAATAGGGATACATTCAAGAGCAACAATCTTTCTTTCAACCAGATCCCGAATAAAGTGATATCTAATCTCTATGTGCTTAGTCTTAGAATGTTGAACAGGGTTCTTAGAGATGTCGATAGCACTTGAATTATTACAATAGACAACCATGGTGTCTTATGATATCCCATAACCACTCAAAAGCTTTTTCATCCAAAGAAGCTGTGAAAAACAACTTCCAGTAGCAATGTATTTTGCTTATGCAATAGACCAAAAGACATAATTTTATTTTTTACTCATCCAAGCAAAAAGATTGGCCCCTATATAAAAACACCCACCAGTTGTGCTTTTTCTATCATCAGCATTGCCAGCCCAATCTGAGTTAGAGTATCCAGCAAGAGACAAATTTGACTCTTTACTATAAAACAATCCATAATCACAAGTTCCACAAACATATTTTATGATTCTTTTAATAGCATTCAAATATGAAACTTTAGGATTAGATTGAAACCTAAAACATACTGTTAGGATTTGTGCCTTTAAATCCTATTGTATGATGCAATGTATGATATTATGTATGACATTATGTATGACTTAATATTGTGATTAATAAAGTTGTTTTATTATTATCTAAAATAATGGCAACATGAATATTTGGACATTATCATATAGTCCATGAGATGCATAGTATATGATTTATGTGATTTAGTCACAGAAGATATAAATTACAAGTTCTTTGTAAACTCAGAATTTATAGTTTGTAGTCGCTGATAAAATTGAGCATTTCATCTGCGAAGACTATAACGTATCAATTAAGATGATTTGTCTTGATCATGGAAGTGGAGACTTCTAGTTGATATGTTTTAAGAGTTAAGACATATTGAACTAGACCGCTGTGAGATTTATTATTCTCCTAACGACTGTCAAATGAATAATAAATCTCAAGACTTTTATTTGCATGAACTCTTAATCCTGAGAGAATAATAGACCTAATCATGAGGTGTAGGTTGCTTTGATATATCAGGAGTGAGATCTAAAGTAATGGTCAAAATCTCAGCATGTTGAGCAACCATATTTAGTGTTGATGGAACATATATTCTCAAGATGGAATTAATAATCTCTTGATGGAGATATAAAATATTCCCTCGAAATAAGTTTAAGATCAGTTATTTAGAGAGTTAGGCCTAACCATTTTAGTAAGAAATTACTAAAGTATATATTTATGAAATTGGATTTCATAAATATATAATAAATAACTTTAAATGATTAAACCGGGTACTCAAGGATAAGATGTAGTAATTTACAAAGTGGCAATCTACATTCATGGCTTTGTATTACTACGAATATTTTGTGAAGGGGTTGCATGTACATTAAGTCTTGGGATATAATTTATTAATAAGGCCTAGAGTGCAATTATATTTATATAGTGGTATTAAATATAATTAATGGTAACTTTGGACTTGTCAAGAGTTGACGGAAAAGCCCAAGGCCCATTGGAGCAAGTGTCTTGTTGGTCCCTTTTGGTCTCACTCCAAGCCACACACTAAAGCCCAATTGGAAAGGCCCAATAGGCTAGCCCAATTAGATAATCAGTTAGTTATAAAGGGAGAAACATACAGAATTTTTATTGGTGATATAAGAAACAGTGTGTATGTGAGAGTGAGACACAATTTCATTCTCCCTTTGAAAACTGATTGAGAGACCACACATCTTGGGCGTAAAGTGGAATTGGAGTGAAGATTAAAAGTATTCCTGAGTACTTCAATCTTTGGTTTTGATTCACCACACCAGAAATGCTATCTTGTTCTTAAATTCAGAAATTTATATAGTGCATGTTATCAATCAATCATGAAATAGATCATTGTTTATTGCTTCCACTGTGTTTTGTATGAGATACAAAATCAGTTTTTCCAACAATTGGTATCAGAGCCAGGTTTTCATGTCATGATTGTATAGCGTGTGATTGAATTTTAGAATTTTAGAAAACCGTTATCTTTGTGTTTTCAAATTTTTGCATAAGGATAATGTTCTATAAACCTTGTGTGCATTGATCAATATATGCAATATATTGTTTTGCATGACACCAAGAGTGCACGGATTGGTCTTTCATTCAATAACCATCAATGGAAATCATAGTTTGTAGTATATATATATTGCAAGTGTGATTGAATGGAAGTTCTTTATGGCCATGATATCCATTTCGAAAGGAGCAGTTATTATGAAATGGTAGTTATTGAAATGGAGGGCTCGAATAACTATCATTTGTTTATACTCTTTCATTGCTCTATTCGGGTTGGTATTTAATGCATGGCTTGAACTTCAATTTCATGGCTTAGACTTTGTTTCATGGCTTGGACTATTATTGCATGGCTTGGCTTTTCAAGCATTCTTTTGTCTTGCATATATTATGGCCATGGAAAAGTTGAATTAGTATATAAAGGATTCCAACCATCTGAAGGTTATATATATATATATATATATATATATATATATATATATATATATAAATAATGTAATAATTATATATTACATATATTAATTTGCATATTATATTACATATAATATAATATGAATTTTTATATGTAATAAGGGATTTTATTACGTTATATATATATATATTTATATATGTTAAGGCTAGTTTAATGAAACTTATTCCTAATGAGATTAGGATTATGTTTTTCACGTGTCTAGCATTATTATGGTTCCTGATCTTAAAAACCTTTAATTTAAAATATCTAGTGGGAGAGAGATACAAGGGTTGGATCTCATGGCCTCCATTTATCGGTTCATAGTAGTGTGGGTAAACACCCCGTCTTGGCGTATATGGCTCGCGATCCCAAAGGAGGGTGTTTACTTCATAGTACTACAAGATTGAACTTACCCATTTAAAGTAGTGTGGACAAACACCTCGTCTTGGCGTATATGCCTCGCGATCCCAAAGGAAGGTGTTTTGTTTCATGGTACTACAAGTTTAAACACTATAAAAGGGAGAATGAAATGTGACTGCACATGACTCTAGATAATGGTGTACACTAGACTAAGTGTAATGTTAACCTCCCAAAGGAGATATGTCATTATTACTTAGAGGCTAAGGGTAATACGACATATTGTTAGTGTTTGATAAGAGTTATCATGATAGCACTAATAATGAGAATAGTTCTCAACCAATTAATGTGTTTATAATAAACTTGCTATCAAGGAATTGTAGACATGGATTGGGTTGTCGTTGCATAAATTATTTTATGGTTTTATTAAGGTTCCATATTATATGCTTATATGCTAAATTGATAATGTCCAGTTTACTTATTATATTCATGTTTATTATTTTCAGATTTAAATCATGGCGTCATTTAGCCCACTTGTTGCTATTCTTAATCAAAACAAACTGACTGGATCCAACTATGTTGACTGGAAAAGAAATTTGGACATTGTTCTTACTGCTGAAGAGCACAAATATGTGCTTACTCAACCATGTTCTACCTTTCCTTCATTAGATGCTCCTCGTGAGGAAAAACAATGATATGATTGTTGGCAGGAATCTAATGAGATGGCCAAGTGCTATATCCTAGCATCTATCTCAAATGTTCTACAGCATCAAATGCAGGATGTAGAACTAGCTTCAGACATAATGCTAAGTCTGAAGGAGATTTTTGGTGAGCAAGGCCGTTCTGCAAGGCAAGAAACCATGAGACAAATTTATAATACCAAAATGGCTGCAGGAAGTTCTAGTGTTGAAGTCAATGTTGGTGAAGCTCCTACTTCTCAACCTAAGTCGAAAGGCAAGGGTAAGAAGAAGAAGAAGAAGAAGAAGAAGAAGAAGGACTTCACTAAGAAAGATGGTAAACAAATTGCCTTAGGGGTTGCCAACAAAGGAAAGAAAACCAAAGGAAAGTGTTTCCATTGTGGTGAGAAAGGACATTGGAAGAGGAATTGTCCAACATTCAAGGCTACCAAGAATAAGAGTATGAAAAGTTCATTTCTTCTTGAAATATGTTTGGTACAGAATCCAACGGATTACTGGTGTGTGGATTCAGGTTGTACTAATTATATCTGCAATTCTTTGCAGGGATTCCAGGAGACCAGAAAGTTGAATGAGGGAGAACTATTTCTTACTTTGGCTAATGGGAGCAAGATTCCGGTTGAAGCTGTTGAAGTGTTTAATTTATGCTTTAAGTCTAGAGTTTTAATATTAGAAGACTGTTTGTATGTACCTAATGTTCGTAGGAATTTAATTTCTGCAACTTACTTAGGTAAGCATGGATATTGTGTTATCCTGAAAGACAATGTTATAATAAAGAAGGATAAAATGTTTATCTGTTTTGGCAATATTGTGGATGGTCTTTATATTTTAACTCCTGACAAGTATGAATTATACAATTCTGAATCAGATAGTAGCTCTCATGTAAAATCATTAAAGAGAAAGTTTCCTTCTACTAGTGATGCATATCTATGGCACTTGGGTTTGGGTCATATTAATTCAAATATGATTCAAAGACTAATCAAAGATGGACTTTTACAGCCCATGGACTTTGATGGATTTCTAGTTTGCGAATCTTGTTTGGAAGGTAAAATGACCAAACAACCTTTTAATTCAAAAGGTAGAAGAGCCCAAGAGTTGCTTGAATTAGTTCATACAGATGTATGTGGTCCTATGTCAACCTAAGCAAAAGGAGGTTATGAGTACTTCATCATTTTTACGGATGATTACTCAAGATATGGTTATGTGTACCTAATCATACGGAAGTCCAAAGTCTTTGAAAATTTCAAAGTGTTTAGGGCTGAAGTTGAGAATCAATTGGGTAAACGCATAAAAGCTATTCGATCTGATTGAGGTGGCAAATACCTTCTTGGGGATTTCAAGGATTATCTAATTCAGAATGAGATTGTATCCCAATTGACTACACCTGGAACTCCTCAACAAAATGGTGTAGCGGAAAGAAGGAATAGGACTCTTTTGGAAATGGTTAGGTACATGATGAGTTACTCAACTTTACCAGTTTCTTTTTAGGGATATGCACTAAAAACTGCTATGCATATTTTGAATTTGATTCCATCAAAATCTGTTCCCAACACACCAAGGAATTGTGGAGTGGGCGCAAGCCTAGTATGAAATATCTCCACATTTGGGGATGTCCAGCACGTGTTGAAAGGGAAGTCTGATAAGTTGGAAGCTAAAACAGAAGTATGCATGTTTTTAGGGTATTCAAAAGAAACCAAGGGTTATTTATTCTATAATCATAAGGACAACAAAGTGTTTGTTAGCACCCATGCCAAATTTTTGGAAGATGATTATGTGAATAATTTTAATCCTAGAAGTAAAGTTGTATTGGCTGAAATAGATGAACCTGCAGTTGAACAACCAATGGATGAAACTAGGGATGATGTGACTGTATTGGATACACCACAAGATATTACTTATGAGATGTCTAGTACACCGGTGCCTCGTTGTAGTGGGAGAATTGTTTGGCCTCCTATAAGATTTATAGGTTTGGGAGAAACTTATGAAGCTATCTCAGAAGAGACTGAATCGGATCCTTACACTTATGATAAAGCAATAAATGATATAGATGCACATCATTGGGTCCAAGCTATGAAATCTGAATTGGATTCTATGTATTCCAATCATGTATGGGATCTTGTAAATGCGCCTAACGGCATTAAACCTGTTGGTTACAAATGGGTTTACAAGTGGAAGAGAAGGATAGATGGAAAGGTTGAGACCTGTAAAGTAAGACTAGTGGCGAAAGGGTATACACAAAAGGAAGGTATTGATTATGATGAAGCTTTTTCGCCAGTAGCCATGCTTAAGTCTATCAAAATTCTCTTATCCATTGTTGCTCATTATGATTATGAGATTTGGCAAATGGATGTCAAGACTGCATTTCTTAGTGGCAATCTTAAAGAAGAAATTTACATGTTGCAATCAGAAGGTTTCATAGCAAAGAACTAAGAGCATATGGTATGCAAGTTGGAAAGGTCTATTTATGGACTTAAACAAGCATTTAGGTCATGAAACATCAGATTTGATCAAGCAATCAAGTCATTTGGTTTTGAACAAAATCTTGATGAACCATGTGTGTACAAAAGACATCGAGACAAAGTAGTAATGTTTCTAGTGCTTTATGTTGATGATATTCTACTCATTGGGAATGATGTAGGGGTAATGTCATCAATTAAAGTTTAGTTGTCAAGCCAATTTGATATGAAGGACTTGGGTGAGGCTAACTTTATTCTAGGGATCAAGCTTTAGCGAGATCGTAAGAATCAGATGTTAGGCTTATCACAAGCTGGATATATAGATAAGGTTCTAGAACGGTTTAGCATGCAAAACTCCAAGAAAGGATTACTTCCTTTTAGACATGGAGTTCCTCTGTCTGATGACCAAAGGCCTAAGACTCAAGAGGAAGAAAATCTGATGAGACAAGTTCCTTATGCTTTTGCAATGGGAAGTCTCATGTATGCCATGCTTTGTACTAAACCAGATATCTGTTATTCAGTTGGCATGGTCAGCCGATATCAATCAAATCCAGGACCAAAACATTGGCAAGCTGTAAAGCATATTCTCAAGTATCTACGGAGAACGAGAAATTATATGCTTGTTTACCATAGTGAGGATTTGATTCCCATTGGCTATACAGAATCAGATTTTCAATTGGATCTAGATTTCAGAAAATCCACTTTAGGATGTGTTTTCACCTTGGGAGGTAGAGACATAAATTGGAGGAGTATTAAGCAATCTTATATTGCAGACTCCACTATGGAAGCTGAGTACGTTGCTGCTTATGAAGTAGCAAAGGAAGCTGTTTGGCTTAAGAAATTCCTTTTTGATCTTGGTGTTATGAGAATGGAGCAAGTTCCCATCACATTGTTTTGCGACAATAGTGGAGCGGTTGCAAAATCCAAAGATCCAAGGTATCACAAGAAAGGAAAGCACATTGAGAGGAAGTACCACATCATTCGAGACATTGTTGCTCGTGGAGATGTTGTAGTAGCAAAGATTGAAAGTGCAAATAATCTAGCAAATCCCTTTACCAAAACCTTACCTCAAAGGACTTTCGAGTCACATTTGGAAGCAATGGGAGTTGGATTAGTGCACAATAGTCTTTAGGGCAAGTGGGAGATTGTTAGGATTTGTGCCCTTAAATCCTATTGTATGATATTATGTATGACATTATGTATGACTTAATATTGTGATTAATAAAGTTGTTTTATTATTATCTAAAATAATGGTAACATGAATATTTGGACAATATCATATAGTCCATGAGATGCATAGTATGTGATTTATGTGATTTAGTCACAGAAGATATAAATCATAAGTTCTTTGTAAACTCAGAATTTATAGTTCGTAGTCGGTGATGAAATTGGGCATTTCATTTGCGAAGACTATAACGTATCAATTAAGATGATTTGTCTTGATCATGGAAGTGGAGACTTCTAGTAGATATGTTGATATGTTTTAAGAGTTAAGATATATTGAACTGGACCGCTGTGAGATTTATTATTCTCCTAACGACTGTCAAATGAATAATAAATCTCACGACTTCTATTTGCATGAACTCTTAATCCTGAGAGAATAATGGACCTGATCATGAGGTATAAGTTGCTTTGATATATCGGGAGTGAGATATAAAGTAACAATCAAAATCTCAGTATGTTGGGCAACCATATTTAGTGTTGATGAAACATATATTTTCAAGATGGAATTAATAGTCTCTTGATGGAGATATAAAATATTCCATCGAGATAAGTTTAAGATCAGTTATTCAGAGAGTTAGTCCTAACCATTTTGGTAAGAAATTACTAAAGTATATATTTTTGAAATTGTATTTCATAAATATATAATAAATAACTTTAAAGGAGTAAACCGGGTACACAAGGAGAAGATGTAGTAATTTATAAAGTGGCAGTCTACATCAATGACTTTGTGTTACTACGAATATTTTATGAAGGGGTTGCATGTAAAATAAAGTCTTGGGATATAATTTATCAATAAGGCCTAGAGTACAATTATATTTATATAGTGGTGTTAAATATAATTAATGGTAACTTTGGACTTGTCAAGAGTTGACGAAAAAGCCAAAGGCCCATTGGAGCTAGTGTCTTATTGGTCCTTTTTGGTCTCACTCCAAGCCACACACTAAAGCCCAATTGAAAAGGCCCAATAGGCCAGCCCAATTAGATAATCAGTTAGTTATGAAGGGAGAAACATACAAAATTTTTATTGGTGATATAAGAAATAGTGTGTATGTGAGAGTGAGACACACTTTCATTCTCCCTTTGAAAACTGATTGAGAGACCACACATCTTAGGCGTAAAGTGAAATTAGAGTGAAGATTAAAAGTATTCCCAAGTACTTCAATCTTTGGTTTTGAATTTCACCACACCAAGGTACGCTATCTTGTTCTTAAATTCAGAAATTTACATAGTGCACGTTATCAATCATGAATGAAATAGATCCTTATTTGTTGCTTCCGCTATGTGTTTTGTATGGGATACAAAACCAGTTTTTTCAACACATACACCAACACTGAAGGCAATATCAGGACGACTTGTAGTTAAATACAAAAGACAACCAATCATGCTTCCATATAAAGTAACATCAACAGACTTACCTGAAGGATCATTGGTTAGCTTTGCATTAGCAGCCATTGGTGTTCTTGCATGTGCAGCCTTTTCAAGTCCAAATCTCTTGACAAGATTTCTGGCATACTTGGCTTGGTTTATGTAAATTCCTGAATCAGTTTGCTTCACCTACAATCCAAAGAAATAAGTTAGTTCATCAACCATACTTATTTCAAACATATTCTTCATTTCATTTGCAAAATATTGAGCAAGAGAATCATTAGTAGCACCAATAATAATATCATCAACATAATAATTCTTATCCTTTCATATGAAGAGAGTAGTATCTGCAAATTCTCTTTTGAATCCATGCTTAGTGAGATATATAGTTAACCTATCATACCATAACCTAGGAGCTTGTTTCAAACCATAAAGGGCTCTCTTCAGCTTGTAGACATCATCCGGTCTGTGAGGATCAACAAAAGCCTTTGGTTGTTCAACATATACCTCTTCTTGCAACATCCCATTCAAGAATGCACTCTTGACATCCATTTGATACAACTTGAAATTCAAATGACTTGCTATGGCCAGGAGTATCCTAATGGATTCCAATCTTGCTACTAGTGCAAAAGTCTCATCAAAATCAATCCCTTCCACTTATGTGTATCCTTGAGCAACAAGTCTTGATTTGTTTCGAATGATAATACCATTTTCATCTGACTTGTTCTTAAAAATCCACATAGTTCCAATCACATTTACTCCCTTTGGTCTAGGAACTAATTTCCACACATCATTTTGAACAAATTAATGAAGTTCTTCATGCATAGAATTAACCCAATCAGCACCTTGAAGTGCTTCATCCACTTTTTTTGGTTCAAATTGGGATAGATAGCATGAGTGAGTAATTACATTCAAGGCTTTAGATCTCAATCTCATGTTATCATTCAGACTACCCAATATGTTTGTGACAGGATGATTTAACTTTACTCTAGAAGATGGACCTTTGACCATAGATGTGGAGGTACCTTTTTATTCAGTTGAAGAACTAGGCTCACTTTGTTCTTGTTGAGTTTCATGAACCGGTGTGGATGGTTCTGAACATGATGGTGCCAAAACAACATCATTCAACAACAGTAGCTCTTCATCACTATGCTTTCCCAACATAATCATCAGGAATAGAGTCATCAACCTCCATAGTCTTTTCTTGAATTGAAGGAGTGTTTTCTGAATGAGTTTCAGAACATAGTTCATCATTGATCACCACATTTGAAGATTCCATGACTGTTTTGGTTCTCAAATTGTATACTCTGTATGTTCTACGAGTAGAGAAGTAGCCCAGAAAGTATCCCTTGTCTCTCTTTGCATCAAACTTTTCTAGGTTCTCCCTATCACGCAGAATATAACAGTCACTACCAAATATCCTAAAGTATTTAACAACAAGCTTCTTTCCTCTCCAGAGTTCATAGGGAGTTTTCTTGGAATCAAGTCTAAAATACACCTATTTGAGTGTATGGCAAGCAGTGTTAACTGCTTCTCCCCAGAAGGACTTGGGCATCTTCTTATTATGTAGCATGACACGGGCCATCTCTCGAACAACCCTATTCTTCCGTTCCACTATTCCATTCTGTTGTGGTGTCTTGGGTGAAGAGAACTCTTGATGTGTGCCTTGATCATTGCAGAAGGTAGCCAATTTTGTATTTTCAAATTCTCTTCCATGATCACATCTAATTCTGGCTATCACAGTACCTTTCTTAACTTGCAATTTCTTGCACAAGTGTATCATCTTTTTAGGAGCCTCAGCTTTATCTCTTAAGAGCACAACCCACGTATATCTAGTGAAATCATCCACAACAACTAGAATATATTTCTTTCCACCTAAACTCTGAACTATAGCAGGACCCATAAGATCAATTTGCAACAGCTCTAAAGGTCTTGAAGTTTGAACTTTTGTTACAGACGGATGCTTGGACTTCACTTGTTTACCCATCTGACATGGTCCGCATATGCACTTTTTTATCTTCTCAAACTTGGGCAACCCAATCACTGCATCACACTTGGAAATCTTCTCTAACTGCTTGTGACTTGCATGTCCCAACCATTAATGCTATAAGTCTACTTGATTGATCTCTACACTGAAACACTTGTTGCTTATACTTAGGGTTATACCATAACAGTTGTCAACAATCCTAGTACCAACACATTTGCAGTCACCTCCACTATCAAGTATCTCACATTCATACTTGGTAAAGAGAAAATTCACTCCATTATCACAAATCTGACTGATGCTAAGTAAGTTAGCCTTCAGCCCATCAACATGCCAGACATCTTCAAATACCGACAACCCAGGAATGTACACAGTTCCAATGCCTTTGATCACAGATTTGCTTCCATCTCCAAACGTGACTATCCTAATCTTTCCTTCAAAAAGTGACTTGAATAAAGCTTTATTTCCTGTCATATACCTGGAAAAACCAATATCCAAATACCAAAGACAAGAATCATGTGCCTATAAGGCGATTAAAGTAGTATAACACACATAATTATCATCACATGTAAATATATCAAGATTTTCAAGGAAAGACTTAACACATGCAACAAGTGACACACACCAAAAGTAGACAAGTTGGAGTTTTAGCAATAAGAACTTCAAAGAATCCATGACAACAAGGGTCAAGGATCAACTCTTAGATCAAAGGATTTATATACTAGAGCTAACCTGCTCTAATACCACTTGTACATTTTTAAACCCCTTAAAACACCAGTTGTTTAACCTAGTTATTTATCCAAGTGATTACTTAGGTAAATTATTCATATCTAAGTTAAAACAAACCAATCAAAAATATTAAAGTAGCGAAAAATAAAGAATACAACAATATGATAACTCAGGAAAACCAAACTACTAAAAAACCTGGGGATGATTTAACCTAGCTATCCTAAAGGTAAAACATATTCACTATGAAAGAATTGAAGTTTTACAATAGTCACTTAGACCACTAACATCCTATTGCTACCTCGAGTAGAAAACCTACTACCACGACCACGTGATAGCTCTAAGTCCACGGACTACTTCTTTCTCAAATCCACAGCATCCATAAGTATACCACTTGTTTTTCTTTAAGCTCTTTATGCAGCAATTGAAATGATCATCAAGCTCTTAACATCAATCTGGATCTTGATAACCCTAAGTGTATATGAAGGCAAACACCTCTAGATCTCACAAAAGATTCACACACACAGCATAAACAACAACCACAAAACGTGGTTAGGGTTTTTCCTTTATACTTAAGGCAAAACATAGAACCCTACACGTCATATGGGCTTAGGCTGAGTTGGAAATTCTATATAAAAAACATTCCGCACGAGCTTCAATCGATCAAGTCTAATTTTCGATCGATCGAGCCTTGCAGAAATTAAATAGTAATTTTCTGCAATTACTCGATTCCAACTTTACACATACATCACTTCGAGCAGCCTAAATCTAGAATAAATGTTTTGATCATGGTTTGTTAACATATACAAATTGAAGTTCTAATACATTAGTTCCTAATTTCTTAGAACCTAACACTTTTTACCTTGATTGCATTTTACTTTCTCCTATACGTACCTTGTATTCAACTTGTCATGAGCTTAATGAAAGTTTTGTTCATGTGCAAGTGTTTCAGGATACAGGTGTCTTCGTGCAAGTGCTTCACAATTTCTAGATTAGGTGTGAGTGAGTTTTGCTGTTGTTCCCAAACTCACGTTTAAATCTAGAGTCTGTTATAGGGTGTTTTGTCACGGAATAGCCAAAGGTGGAGATTGTAAAGTTGTGATTTACAACTATTTTTTGTTGGCTTTAATTCAGTGCCAAATTTGATTGTAATTTTGTTCAATCTTTTGTACTCTGTATTTTATGTGGGATTTATTTATAAGGGTTGTGTGTGAGAGAGAGTGTGAAGACTCAAAGCAACATTGAAGACTAAAGAAGTTTTCGCGGGTAGCTCGAGAGTAGCCTGCACATGACTAGAATGCGAAGAGTCATGACAGATGGTGATAGCTGTTTTTTGTGAGTGTCTCGCGGGTAAGGCCTTCCCGTGAGATACCCGCAAAATGGTCTGTTTTGCTATTTTGTCATATCTGCTCCACTACATCCTCACACACACTATATATACCATCATTACCCACATATTGAGAGGAGTTCTTTTTAGAGAGAAAACCTTAGCCACAAGCCCTTGAAAGTTAGAGAATGTCGTACCCACAATCCTCTACACAATCCATTATGGTTGTCCTCAACTCCTACCTCTCCAAATCCAAATCTTTGAGAGGTTGATAGCCCAAACACTTACCACACCCATACTGAGTGTAAAGTGAGGTTTGGTGTTGCTGGGAAGCATTGGAAGAAGCCATATGTTTGCCGGATGCAATCGGGCTGAATTGCGTGATCCAGAGAGCTAGAGAAGACAAGGCTTGGAGAGCGGCGGAGAGGTTTTTAGCCAAGTTCTTTGATTTCCTCTTTGATAACACATCGGCGTGTTATCTTGTGTTTGCATTCTTCTTCCCTACTCCTTTAGCTTTTATTTTACTACTGTGTTTTAATGAATATGGCTTAGAGTAGTTATATTGTATATTCGCTTGCATTTACTCTATTCCGCACTTAGAATAAAATAAATCGAGCCGTATTTTTTATTTATAATTTGGGGGTCTAAATAGATCTTGTGTTTTTACAGATATTCGAGCTTTCAATATATATCCAATATGAAAGATCATATCCTTTTAATAGATACATTTTCATTAAAAGGTACTTTTGATATATATTCACTATTCTCTTATGGTTCTAGTACTTGAATTTTTCATTTTATTCATTTTACAAAATGCTCCCAAGTGCAGGATTGTCACGAAGTAATAACTTGGTAAGTCTGAGGTCGAATCCACAGGGAAAAGGGAATTGATTACTAAACCATAAGAGAATAAAACTAAAATAATAAAGTTTAATTGAAGAGATTTTTGATGGTTTAGTAAAGTTAATTTAAATTGAGAGAAAATAACAATATATTAAGGCGCTAAGGTTTAGGGATCCACACACAACACATCTATTGGTAGTCTTAACAATTTTCTAACTCAACTAAAATTCATACAAAGGATGATCTTAGTTGGATTATTTAATAATAAAAACTCAAGAATTAATTGTCTAAGGAAGTTTCTTGAAATTGGTTGATTTTAGGCAAAACAAAACTAGTGAATTAATTAACAAGGAATACTAAGCATTTAATGTGCCCAGAGTCTACAATAAATCAAAGAACTATACAAAACTAAACATTTTTCTAGATGAGTAAATCAATCAAAAATGTAATAACATAAGCATTAAACCCATAAAATAATTGTTAAGAACATACCAATAAACCATTAGGTTTCACCCCTTGCCTTAGCAAGACTTCTAGCAAGCCGTAACACAAATAGAACTCTAAAAACTGTAAAGAAACTTTAAGAAAACTTAAATTATGTTCTAAGGTAGCTGCCCCACCCCCCTGAATTTTGCCCTAAAAAGCCTTTAAATAGGTCAAAGAATCCGATTACAAGTTGAATTTCCGTTTAGAGAAAATCTCATGTTTTTAGGCTTCATTTAACTGACGTTTTCGACCAATTTAACATTAGAATTCGGAGTTTTGACAAACTACAAAGTTGTAGCCCTTTAAGTTAACTTTCCATTACAACTTGACTAATCTCAATTGGATATCTGAGACAAAAGTTATGCTCCAAATACAAACTAGTGTGCTGGCTGAAATTCTAATTCGAATTGGACTTGGAATTGATGCAAATTTCCTTTGATTCTTTGCTCCAATTGGACTTGAATTTTGTTGGGTTGGCCTTCTTTGACTTCATCATGGCCCTTGTAAAAGTAAAGCCCATTAGCTTTACTTTTTGCACAAATCCACTTATTTAATTTCATTATCCTACAAATGACAAATTCATGCATTAAAATTCAATTAAGCATAAAATTGATTATTCAGGATTATTCCAAAACCAACTATAAAATGCATGAATCAACTCAAAATAAGTATGATAATGCTTTCGAATAATGATATAAATATGCAAAATTAAGCTATTATCAATATATATCCAATGTGAAAGGTTATGTCCTTTCAATAGACACATTTTCATATATATATGGAACTTCAATTTTCACAAAGAAAATTCCAACACTCAAATTTTCCATTTTATTCATTTTACAAATGAATACTCTCCAACCTTATATAATTATTGCAACCTATCCTTGTATATACCTATATATATATATACACACACACACAATAGGAATAACATGGAAAAGAGAGATAAAAGTTATGAGGAAAAATATATATAATAGGAGATTAAATCAAATATGAGAATAGTTCAAAGAAAAGGAAAATACAATTGAAAATACAAAGTAATAATTTAAACAATATCAAAGAAAATGTACCTTTCTCAGTGAAAAGATGGTGATGAAATTGAAAAAAGAAATTGTGGAAATCAAAGTTTTTGAGAAAAAGAAAGTGAAAACTGAAATGTGAAATATATACAAATAGAGAAAATATTTTAAAGCTCGTAGTAACTTTCTTTTTTTGGGTTAGATGGGGGGGGGGGTAAGAAATTTGAATTCAAATAAAATAGATGATCAAAAGTGTGTGCGCTAGATAAAGGGGAGTTTAAAGTTGTACATGATCAATTTAAAAAAAAAAAAAACATTTGATTCTGTTTGAGCTTTTAAAAATAAAATAATATTCCTCTTTTTTGTAGTTTAGGGATTAAAATTTGAAGTCAATTAAAAGGTGATCAACATGTGTGTGTTAGATTGTAGGAATCTATTTATATATAAAGATATAGAGAAAAGATTGAGATAAGGATAAAGATAAGAACTTCTTTTTTAAAGGGATAGTAGGCTAAGGCCTAGTGTTTGAATTTAAATAGAACACAAACATTGAATTGGAATGGATTGTCATAAATAATTTTCTTTAACATGTTTATTTATTTATTTATTTTTAAGTTTTATGGATTTGAAATTGTATTTGAAAATTGAAAGCGGTGTAGTGAGGTTAATGGGTTTTATTTTACGTATTTGTCCCTAAGTTTTGTCACTGTTTACACGTAGGGTGTAGGGCTATTTTTGAACTACATAAAATTCAAGTTCAAATAAATGAAACATGTTGTAGATAATACTAGCCTCATCACACGCACTTTGCACGTGCAATGAGGTTTTTTTTTTTTTTTGGGTCTAGTGTCATAGTTTTCATTAAAAAAAAATTAGACAAGTTTGTTTTGAAAACATGGATTAGTAGCAGTGTCCTATTTTGTAGTCATTTTAAGTCAAGTTGGAGTTATATTTTTATCGGGTTGTCCTTAAGTTTTTTCCTGGTTAAATGTAAGATTTTGGGGTATTTTTGAATCACATGAAATTTCAGTTCAAAGAGAGAAATCCTCTTATAAATAGTATGTATATATATATATATAATTTTGCTGTATTTATGTGTGTTTTATGTTGTTGTTATTAGGATTTTTTGTTTAACGACTACTTATTAGGAAGTCTGTTTCCTTTTTTTCCCCTTTTTTTATGGGTAACTTTTATGTCTCACTATTAAGCAAATGTTTTTGCTTTTTCATGGAGTTGGATTTGATTTTTAATTCCTAAGGTAGTAAGGAAGTGTTGGGGTTTATACTCTAAATTCCAATTTACTGGCATGTCATAAATAATTAAATTGTTTAATTATATGAGACTATTTATAAATTAACTAATGGGATATTATCTTAGTCCATGAGATGTATTGTATGTAATTTATGTGATTTAGTCATAGAAGATGTAAATCACAAATTCCTTGTAAACTCAAAATGTAGTACGTAGTCAGTGATGAAATTAGGCATTTCATCTGTGAAGACTATAACATATCAACTAAGATGATTTGTCTTGATCATGGAAATAGAGATTTCTAGTTGGTATGTTGATATGTTTTAAGAGTTAAGACATATTGAACTGGACAGCTGTGAGATTTATTATTCTCCTAACGACTATCAAATGAATAATAAATCTCACGACTTTTATTTGCATGAACTCTTAATCCTGAGAGAATAATGGACCTGATCATGAGGTGTAAGTTGCTTTGATATATCAGGAGTGAGATCTATTAGTCACGGTCAAAACCTCAGTATGTTGGGCAGCCACATTTAGTGTTGATGGAAGATATATTCTCAAGATGGAATTCATAGTCTCTTAACGGAGATACAAAATATTCTCTTGAGATAAGTTTAATGAGTTTGGTTATTCAGAGAGTTGGGCCCAACCACTTTAGTAAGGAGTTACTAAAGTATATATTTATGAAATTGGATTTCATAAATATATGATGAATAACTTCAAGGATTAAACTGGTTACTCAAGGATTAAGAGGTAGTAATCTTCAAAGTGGCAGTCTATATTTTTAACTTCGTATTACTACGAATATTTTAATGAAAGGGTTGCATGTGCAATAAAGTCTTGGGATATAATTTATAGATAAGGCCTAGAGTGCAACTATATTTATATAGTGGTATTAAATATAGTTAATGGTAACTTTGGACTTGTCAAGAGTTGACAAAAAAGCCCAAGGCCCATTGGAGCTAGTGTCTTTTTGGTCTCTTTTGGTCCCACTCCAAGCCACACACAAGAACCCATTTGGAATGGTACAAAAGGCTAGCCCAATTAGATAATCAATTATATATAAGGAGAAAAACATACAGAATTTTATTAAGGTTTTCATAAGTCTTTTTCATAAGTGTTTACATTAAGAACACACAAGGAATGAAATGGTTTGTATGTGAGTGTTGGATACTCTCCTATTCTCTCCTTGGAAACTAATTGAGAGACCACACTTCTTGGGCATTAAGTGGAATTGGAGTGAAGATTAAAAGTGTTCCCAAGTACTTCTAATATTTGGTTTTGAATTTCACCACACCAAGGTACGCTTTCTTGTTCTTAAATTCTGAAACTTACATAGCACATGTTATCAATTGTGAATGAAGTAGATCCGTTAATTTTTCCCTACGCATGTTTTGTATGAGATACAAACACGTATTTTTCATGTGTTTTTTCAACAATTGGTATCAGAGCGGTCTTTAATTTCGAATTGTATAACATGTTTTGTGAGTTTTGGAGTTAGGGATAATGGTTTCATGATGTTAGAAATTAATTTTCTGCATGGTTGTTGAAACTATGATTTGATGAAACTTGATTTTGATGTTATGATGTTGTTTAATTTTGAGTTTAAGTATGTTAAATTAAATTTTAAGGCTATAGCATCAATGATATTCAGTTTAGATATCAATTTGTGTCCATTATGTTCATATGATGGTTGTTTTGTTCATGAAAATGTTAAAAAACTGTCTTAGAAAAATTATGGGAAATTCAAAATTCGCGACACTCGATCGATCGAGAATCTGTCGAGCATTGATCGAGCTGGCAGAAGTTTTCTCGACCAATCAAGGATTTGTCGATCATCGATCGAGCTTCACAGAATTTTGAACGATCGACCAAGCAACTAGAACTTTTCTCGATCGAGCAAGATACATCCTTGATCGATCGAGGACTGAAGATCCAGAATTTTCTTTAAGTGTTTTTTACATATATAAAAAACAAGGATGTGTGTGATGAGATTACACATAGTTCTAACTAAAAGACCTAATGAGATCAATGGTATTAGTTAAATAGAACTCTTAGTCCTAAATAGTTTGGGACTTGTCTTTTAACAAACATTCTAATGAGATTGGAATTGTTGTATGTTTAAAAGTCCTTAATTTATTTTAATTAGAAGTTTTAATGAGATTAAAGCTTAATTAAACGGTATATAGTTTCTAATGAAATTAGAACTTATCATTTAGAAAATTGAGGATAGAGTTCTATATAACTAATATTTGATTCATTAGTGTTTAAGGAATCCTAAATTGTTTAGGACTTCCGTTTTAGTTAGTGATTCTAATGAGATTAGAGTCTTCAACAAGTGCAAGGTTATAAGTTGTGATGGGATCACAATTATTTAAGAAAAACTCAAATAATGAGTGCGAGTGTTGAAATAACCCTTTTGTTAAGTTTATTGTAATATGCATAGATACCTTGTCTTGACTTTGAGTCTTGCATTCCATGCGGAGGGTATTTACTTCATGGATTACAAGGTTAAACTTCTTTGTGATTGCGCGAATGTTCGTTATGCTATTGTGATGTGACTTAGTAACATCACATTGAATTTAAACAAGTAAACACATGTGATGTGTAGGGTTAAAATTGTGATGCGATCACAACGATTTCAATACAATCCACTTGTTTTAAAATTTCTAGTGGGAGAGAGATACAAGGGTTGGATCTCACGGCCTCTATTATCGACTCATAGTAGTGTGGGGTAAGTACCTCGTCTTGGCGTATATGTCGCGCAATCCCAAAGGAGGGTGTTTACTTCATGGTACTACAAGATTAAACTTACCCATTTAAAGTAGTGTGAACAAGCACCTCGTCTTGGCGTATATGCCTCGCGATCCCAAAGGAGGGTGTTTTGCTTCATGGTACTACAAGTTTAAACACTATAAAGGGAGATGAAATGTGGCTACACATGATTCTAGATAATGGTGTACACTAGACTAAGTGTAATATTAACCTCCCAAAGGAGCTATGTCATTATTACTTAGAGGCTAAAGGAAAAGCGGCAAATTATTTTTGTTTGGTAAGAGTTACTATGATAGTGTTAATAATGAGAATGATTCTCGCCTAATCATAGTGATTGGTATAAACTTGCTACCAAGGAATATTAATTGCGAGATTAGGTTGTCGTTGCGCCTAGTATAGTATGGCTTTATGGGTTCCATTTTATATGGTTATGGTTGCAAAATATAATGTATGGTTATTAAGTTCGTAGTCTCAAAATAAAGTTGTCATAAATTTTGTTCTCAAGCTACTATTTTAAATGAATCATATTAACTAAGAAATAATTTTGGACATGGTGCCTAAAGGAGCTGAAGTACATAATTATGTCTCGATTCAGCATTGTCATAACTTCCTATGCATAATGCATTGATGGAAGATAGCTTATGATATGTTCATAGTGTCCATTGAAATGTTGAAATGCTACATTGGCTTCTATCTCAATTGTACTACAGCATGAGATGCAAGATTTAGTACTAGACTTAGACTTTATATTAATTCTAAATGAGAGTTTTGGTATGAATCATATTGAGTGCTAAGAAAAGCTTAAGGAGTTCCAATTTTATGTCATTTAATGAAAATATTTTATTTTTAAAATGAATTGGAATTCCTAGATTAAATGTTAATCTCATATGGATATGATCCATAAGTCCTTGTTAGAATCATTTGATTAATTCAGATTGTTTTGAAAATAAATTCTTTTTATATTATCTGAATTGATGAGTGAGTTCTACATAATGGAAGACATCCTAAAAGCTAAGGCTAGGATCAATATGATTGAATTCAAATTCTTAGCCTGAACCGAAAGGTAAGGGTGGTAAGAAGAGGAATTATAATACCAAACAGTTGGACAAGCTAGTTGCCCTAGTAGTTGCCAAAAGGAAATTAGACTCAAAAGCATGACCAAAAGGAAAGTGTTTCCGGTTTTGGTAAGGCTAAGCATTGTCCATGATTATTTTCTAGATGGAAATTTACATGTTTTACTTTTAAAGAGAAAGTTTTCTTCCTTTCGCAATGTATGTTTTGACATTTATGTCTAGATCTTATTAATCTAAATGATATTCAAGATTGGTGAAAGATGGGCTTTTAGAACCACTAGGGTTTAACCCGCACAATGCGCGGGGTCATTTGATGAATTAGAAAACAATCAACTTAATATATTATACTTACTGTGATGGTAAAATATGGAAGGGGGTGGATGGTTAGTTGTTCAGATATTTACTTTGCTTGAAGGTACTATGGTTTTAAAATGGATAAAATGACTTATTTATTTATTTATAAACAACAATCTTTACTAAAATGTATCTAAGTACACATGGAATATCAAACAAAGGAGTAACTACACTAAAAATACATTTGTATGAAGGTATCTACATGTTTGGAATCTCTAATCATACATGCCTAAAAATGTTTCTAGATTGTTGGAAAAATAACAATATTTTGAATTTGCTTAATAGAGACACTTTTTATTTTTTTGCGTGAGAATAAAACTATAGTGTATATTTTATTAATAATATTATCATTAAGTAACAAGTACATCACTGTCTATTAGACTCATAATACATGGAAGGGATTCCTCTAGCCAATATATTACATCAATATAGTTCTTTGCTTCATATGTTGCTTCGAGGAAGATGATAAGAGAAACATATATTCTTGATGGAAGAGTCAAGCCCACTACTATCATTAAGGATCTGGGTAATCTGCAAATTAGTGGACCAACTAACTTTAGTTCGTCTATCAAATGTTTTACTACACACTCTACTTCAACTTCTTGAAGCCCCAAATTCACAAAGCACTACACTTTGTAATCTTATACCCTGCACTTCAATATGGTCATTCCCTACTTCTAATTTTACACACATTGTTAATATACATTGGCTTGCACTATCACGAATTGCTACCCCTAATCCATACAATCTATTGTTATGCGGTCCACACAAATATTCTACAAAAAAGTACAGCAAGCTCATTTGACATCAAGTGCAACCAATCAAATAATTCAATAACTTAGACTCAACAAATAACACTCCAAAGCCTTTCATTTGGGAGGGAAAAAAATGACAATAATAAAATGCAGGACCAAACATATTTTATCAAACATGTAAAGATGATGCAAACTCAACAAACACACAGTAAAGCCAATGCTCATTACACATTACACAAACACAATCTCTAGATAAACACTAAGATAGATGATCTATCTTTTTCTTTTTTCTTTTTTTGGCTAATAGATTTATCCTAACCTTTTATGGAAATTTAATTCATAATAGAATATCAAATGGCATTCAAGATGATCAGTGTTAGATTGCTATAACATATAACATTAATACTATTTAACTACCATCTCTCGTAACTAAATAATACCAAGTATTCAATGAAAATAGAATATATCAAGTTGTTTCGTGCTTTATGATGCCAATAATAGTAGGCCTTAAAATTTGATATTCTAGACCAAACTTAGTAGTTGTAAAGTATCAAGCTTCTTTTTTGTTCTCATGATTCTCATTTCTTAAATGCATTTGTTAGTGTAGAATTACTACTTGAATAGATTATTTTTTTCTCCTCGTTAGATAAATCACTCTCAACAATACCCAATTCTAAATTTTCAGCACAAATTGGTTAACTTTGTTGAAACTATATCCAGTGCAATTCACTCTTCAAATAGTGCTAACTGTTAGCACCTTCAAGACTAACTCCTATTCAGATATCCCCTGCTTCCACCTGACACTAATTAGGATTGCTATTCAGATATCCTCTGTTCTTGCCTGGCCTAAGAACCAAGACTGCTATTCAGATATCCTCTATTTCTACTTGGCAAAAATCAGGACTGCTATTCAGATATCCTCTGTTTATTCCAGAAATAAATCGAGACTACTTTTCTGATATCCTCTGTTCCTACCTGGCCTAAGACCAAGACTGCTATTCAAATATCCTCTGTTTCTATTTGGCAAAAATGAATACTACTATTCAGATTCCACTGTTTGTGCCTAACATCAATCAGGACTGCTGTTTAGATGTCATCTGCTCCTGCCCGACCTAAGAACAAGAGAGCTATTTAGATATTCTTTGTTTTGACTTGGCAAAAATTAGGATTGCTATTCAGATATCCTCTGTTTCTACCTGACACAAATAAGGACTGCTGTTTAGATATCCTCTGTTCCTCCCCAGCCTATGACTAAGGCTGCTATGTAGAGATCCCCTATTTGGAAAACTAGGGCTGCTATTTAGATATCCTATGTTTCTACCTGACACCAATCAGGACTACTATTCAGATATCCTTTGTTACCGCCCGGCCTATGAGATAGGTTGCTATTCAGAAATCCTCTATTCCAACCCAACCTAATACCAAGACTGCTATTTAGATATCCTCTGTTTCTACCTGGCAAAAATCAGGACTGATAATCAGATATCCTCTGTTTCTACCTGACACAAATCAGGTTTTCTATTTAGATATACTCTGTTTCTACTTGGCAAAAATCTGGATAGCTATTTAGATATACTCTGCTTCTAATTGACACAAATCGGGAATGTTGTTCAGATTTCTTGTGTTCCTGCCAGGCCTATGACGAAGACTGTTATTCAGATATCCTCTTTGTCTAAATGACATCAATCATAAGTGTATCTAAGATATCTTTTGTTCCAACCCAACCTAAGACTAAGACTGATATTTAGATATCCTCTGTTTCTACTTGTCAAAAATAAGGACTTCTATTCAGATATTCTCTTTTTCTACCTGACACAAATTGGGATTTGGATATCCTCTGCTCTTGCCCAGCCTAAGACCAAGACTACTATTTAGATATCCTCTGTTTGTACTGGGCAAAGATCAGGACTGCTATTCAGATATCCTCTATTTCTCCCTAACATCAATAAGGACTGCTCTTTAGATATCCTTTATTCCTTCTCGACCAAACACCAAGTCAGTTATTCGAATATCCTTTGTTTCTACTAGGCAAAAATCAGGACTAGTATTCAGATATCCTTTGCATCTACCTTATTCAATTCGAGACTGCAGTTCAGATATCCTTTGTTCCTGCCTGGCCTAAGACCAAGACTGCAATTCAGATATCCTCTGTTTCTAACTGACATCATTCGGGACTACTGTTCAGATACCCTCTTTTCCTAGAGGGCCTAAGATCAGGACTACTATTAAGATGTCCTCTGTTTCTACCTTACATCAATCCGAATTACTGTTCAAATATCCTCTTTCTTACCAAGCCTAAGACCAAGACTGCTATTCAGATATCCTCTGTTTCTACTAGGAGAAGATCAGGACTGCTATTCAAGTATCCTCTGGTTTTTCCTGACATAAATTGGGATTGTAGTTCAAATATCCTCAATTCCTGCCTGGCCTAAGACCAAGACTGCTATTTAAATATCCTTTGTTGCTACTTGGCAATATAGAAGACTGTTATTGACATTCCTTTGTTTGTACCTGACATCAAGCGAGACTGCTGTTTAGATATCATCTATTCCTGCTCGGCCTAAGAACAATACAACTATTTAGATATCCTCTGTTTCTACCTGACGCAATTCGAGACTACTCTTTAGATATCCTTTGTTCCTTCTCGGCCAAACACCAAGATAGTTATTCGAATATCCTTTGTTTCTACTAGGCAAAAATCAGGACTACTATTCAGATATCCTTTGCATCTACCTGATGCAATTCGGGACTGCAGTTCAGATATATTTTGTTCCTGCCCGGCCTAAGACTAAGACTGCAATTCAGATATCCTCAGTTCCTACTTGACATCAATCGGGACTACTATTCAGATACCCTCTATTCCGGCCTAAGATTAGGACTGCTATTAAGATGTCCTCTATTTCTACCTTACATCATTCCAAACTGCTGTTCAGATATCGTCTGTTCTTGCCAAGCTTAAGACCAAGACTGCTATTCAGATATCCTTTATTTCTACGGGGCGAAGATGAGGACTGCTATTCTGATATCCTCTGGTTCTTCCTGACACAAATCAGGACTTTAGTTCATATATACTCTGTTCCTGCCTGGCCTAAGACCAAGACTGCTATTCAGATATCCTTTGTTTCTACTTGGCAAAAATCAAAACTGCTATTCAAATGTCCTCTGTTTCTATCTAACATCAATTGAGACCGCTGTTCAGATATCCTTTGTTCTTGCCCGACCTAAGACCAACACTGCTATTCAAATATCCTCAATTTGTACTTGGAAAAAATCAAGATAGCTATTCAAGTATCCTCTGTTTCTATCTAACACAAATCGGGACTGCTGTTCAGATATCCTCTATTCCTGCCCATCCTAAGGGCAAGACTGCTATTCATATATCCTCCATTACTGCTGGGCGAAGATCAGACTGCTATTCAGATATCCTCTAGTTCTACGTTCTACGTAACATTAATTGGGACTGTTGTTCAGATATCCTCTATTCATGCCCGACCAAACACCAAGACTACTATTTAGATATCCTATGCTTCTACTTGGCCAAAATTCGGATTGCTATTCAGAAATGCTTTGTTTCTACCTGGCGAAAATCATAACTATCCTCTATTTCTACTTGACATCATTCAAGACTGCTATTCAGATATCCTTTGTTCTTGCTGAGCCTAAGACCAACACAACTATTCAGATATCCTTCATTTCCACTTGGAAAAAATCAGGACTGCTATTCAAATGTCCTCTATTTCTACCTCACACAAATTAGAACTGCTGTTCAAATGTCCTCTGCTCTCACCCAGCCATAGACCAAGACTGCTATTCAGATATCCACTTTTCTACTTGGCAAAAATCAAGACTGCTATTTAGATATCCTCTATTTCTATACGACATAAATCAGGACTGTTGTTCAGATATCCTATGTTCTTACCTGGCCTAAGACCAAAAGTGCTATTCAAATTTCCCCTATCTCTACTTGGCATAAATAAAGACTGCTAGTCAGATATCGTCTGTTTGTATCTGACATCAATCAGGACTGTTGTTCAAATATCCTTTGCTCTTGCTCGGCCAAAGACGAAGACTGCTATTTAAATATCCTCTATTTCGACTTGGTAAAATTGAAGATTGCTATTCATATATCCCCGTGTTAGGATTAGGGCCATTAACGTCCTGACAGATCATCCCCTAAAGAAGGCAATGAATAAGTTGGAAGCCACAAGATGACTAATCCAATGGGCTGTGGAGTTTAGTGAGTTTGATGTCAGGTACCAACCAAGAAGCGCGATAAAAGCATAAGCATTGACAGATTTCATTGTGGAGTTTACTCCCAGTCGAGACGAGCTAGGCAAAGAGGAAGGGGCTTAAAGGTGTGTCATCAATGTAGATGGCTCGTCCACATTATATGCAGGGGGATTGGGATTATACTCAAGTCCCCGGAGGGAGATAAGTTGGAATACGTAGCCCGTCTACAATACCAAACCACCAATAACAAAGCTGAATATGAAGCTTTCCTTCAAGGATTGGAGTTAGCTAAGTCTTTAGGGGTGGAGTCAGTAGTTGTCCAAGGAGACTCTTAGTTGGTTATCAATCAAGTGAATGGAATTTGTAAAGCAAAGGAAGATCGAATGAAGAAATATCTCAATAGAGTAAAGCGGCTCATCCAAACGTTTAATGAAGCTAGTTTTGTTCAACTCCCGAGGGAGGAAAACATGGAAGCGGATGCTTTGGAAAAAGCAGCTTCAGCTAGAGGAGTTATGGAAGAGTATGACAAAGTCCAATACATGCCAAGCATAGATCTTCTAGAGGTACAGTACATTGGAGGGGAAGAAAATTGGATGACTCCAAAAATAGTTTATCTCAATGATGGAAGGCTTCCAAAAGACAACGACGAGGCTAAGAAATTGAGAATAAGGGCTGCCAAGTATGTCCTTATAGACGAAGTGTTGTACAAACAAGGTTTCTCTCAGCCTTACCTAAGGTGCCTAGCTCCGGACGAGTCGAACTACATGTTAAGGGAAGTTCATGAAGGAGCATGTGGGAATCACTCGAGAGCAAGATCATTAGTCCATAAATTTGTCCGTCCAGGCTACTACTACCCTACTGTTCAAGTAGATGCTAAGGCTTATGTCAAGGTGTGTGACCAGTGCCAATGCTTCAGCAGCGTTCCTAGACAACTGTCGGAGTATCTGACCTCGATGATGGCCCTATGGCCCTTTGCGCAATGGGGACTAGATATCTTAGGTCCTTCCTACTAGGAACCAGACAGATGAAATTTTTGGTAGTAGGGATCGACTACTTTACTAAGTGGGTAGAAGCCGAACCTTTAGCAAAAATCACTCAGCAAAATGTCAAAAGCTTTGTTTGGAAGAGCATTATATGTAGGTTCGGGGTACCTAGGGTACTAGTATTTGACAACAGATGACAGTTTGACAACGCCCCTTTCAAAGACTTTTGCAAGCTATTTGAATTTAAGAATTATTATTCCTCACCTTCCCACCCACAGGCGAACGGACAAGTAGAAGTTGCAAATTGGTCCTTATTGAAGGTAATAAAGACCCGACTTGAGGGGGAAATACCAGGTGTTCTATGGGCTTATAGGATAACTGTGAGGACCCCCACAGGAGAAACTCCTTTCAAGTTAGCCTATGGAAGTGAATCAATTATACCTACAGAAGTGCACATGGCAAATCATAGGGTGATGAAGTATTAAGATGAGAGTAATGAAGAGCAACTTCGTCTCAACCTTGATCTCATAGACAAGGTAAGGATGGACGCGGAGCAAAGGATAACAAGGTACAAAAACCTCATGGCTAGATAATATGATGCAATGGTGAAACCCAGGCGTTTCAACATAAGTGACCTCATCTTAAAATGGGTCTCTTTGGCCACCGGAAACCCAGCCCATGGGAAATTGGGACCTAACTGGGAAGGACCCTACAGGGTTATCAATTACAAAAGACAGGCTCGTATTACTTGCAAGCCCTGGACGGGAGCACCCCTAGAATGTTGTGAAGGAAAAATTCTGGTTTTGTATCTCATACAAAACACATAGCGGAAGCAACAAATAAGGATCTATTTCATTCATGATTGATAACGTGCACTATGTAAATTTCAGAATTTAAGAACAAGATAGCGTACCTTGGTGTGGAGAAATTCAAAACAAAGATTAGAAGCACTTGGGAACACTTTTAATCTTCACTCTAATTCCACTTTACGCCCAAGATGTGTGGTCTCTCAATCAGTTTTCAAATGGAGAATGAAAGTGTGTCTCACACTCTCTCACACACTGTTTCTTATTTCTTTTCTTTCTCACTCATAAAAATTTTGTATGTTTCTCCCTTTATAACTAACTGATTATCTAATTGGGCTGGCCTATTGGGCCTTTCCAATTGGGCTTTAGTGTGTGGCTTGGAGTGGGACCAAAAGGGACTAATAAGACACTAGCTCCAATGGGCCTTGGGCTTTTCCATCAACTCTTGACAAATCCAAAGTTACCATTAATTATATTTAATACCACTATATAAATATAATTGCACTCGAGGCCTTATTAATAAATTATATCCCAAGACTTTATTATACATACAACCCATTCATAAAATATTCGTAGTAATACAAAGTCATGAACGTAGACTGCCACTTTGTAAATTACTACATCTTATCCTTAAGTATCCGGTTTAATTCTTTAAAGTTATTCATTATATATTTATGAAATCCAATTTCATAAATATATACTTTAGCAATTTCTTACTAAAGTGGTTAGGCCTAACTCTCTGAATAACGGAACCCATTAAACTTATCTCAAGGGAATATTTTATATCTCCATCAAGAGACTATGAATTCCATCTTGCGAATATATGTTCCATCAACACTAAATGTGGCTGCCCAACATACTGAGATTTTGACCATCACTTTAGATCCCACTCCTGATATATCAAAGCAACCTACACTTCATGATCAAGTCCATTATTCTCTCAGGATTAAGAGTTCATGCAAATAGAAGTCGTGAGATTTATTATTCATTTAACAGTTATTAGGAGAATAATAAATCTCACAGCGGTCCTATTCAATATGTCTTAACTCTTAAAACATATCAACTAGAAGTCTCCACTTCCATGATCAAGACAAATCATCTTAGTTGATACGTTATAGTCTTCGCAGATGAAATGCCCATATTCATCACCGACTACGAACTATAAATTCTGAGTTTACAAAGAACTTGTGATTTACATCTTCTGTGACTTTTCACATAAATCACATACAATGCATCTCATGGACTATATGATAATGTCCCATATTCATGTTACCATTATATTAGATAATAATAAAATAACTTTATCAATCACAATATTAAGTCATACATCATGTCATACATAATATCATACATAGCATCATACAATAGGATTTAAGTGCACTAATTCTAACATGTTGAGCATCTAAGAAGATATTATCAGTAAGATGTCAGCCTAGACAAGCATTATCCTGGACAAGATCATTTAGGATTTTCACTCTAGACAAGCCAAAGTTTATGTCACCTTCTGTTACATGTGTTCATTGTTAGCATCATATGTTTTGTTATGTTTTAACTCCTTAAGAGTGTATTAGTTTTTGACTATGCGCTATGAACTATGGACGAAGTCATGGACTTAGACCATATTTGTTTTTATTTATAATTCCTTAAAAGGCACTAGCTTCTAAACATGTGCAATATTTGTGGACGATGTTTATATTATAAATGTGGTTTGGATTTCCCATGTATATGATGCATGAATCTAATCTCCATAATTTCACCCACAAAAAGGCTCAAGCCTAGGATGAATAAAAATCTCTGGATGTAGGGCTGTAACATCTATAAGCTTTCCTTGAAATAAGGATAAAACAAAGAAAAGCAAACTCAAGGCACGATCGTCTAAACAATGGACGAGGTAAAGCCTTAACCGTATTCGTTCAGCCCATGGACGAGGAAATACGTGCTCACGAAAACATTCGAAGTCCATAGGATAGGACGCGAGCTAAAACAATCCAATGCTTGGACGAGTAAAAATTTGTGCCTTGATAACTCTCATGGACGGAAAAAGCGCCAGCTGCCAAGTAGATGAGCAGAGCTAGAAAAATTAGTACCATTCGCAAGACGAGCTATACTTGTAAAAAATTTTAAAGAATGGTAAAAGTTGTTAAGCATGAGGAAACTCTTGTCATGGACGAGCCATGCTTGAAATAATTGTAATGTATGTATTCGTCCATACAACACATGTTTAATAGTAAATGAAAAAGTAATGAAAGTAAAACATTCATTCATAACGTTTAGGAAAGGGTGGACGACCATCGTCCAAAAACCCTTATAAAGAAGAACATAACGATTGTTTGAAAGCTCGTCTAAAGTGATACAGATGAGTAAAAAAAAAAAGGAAGAAAAACAAAAAATAAGATTAAAATTTTCTTTTCTTTCACTGTGGGGGGTCATCTCCAGCATCTTGGGTAGGCTATGTGGTAGCATCGTCCTCAATATTAATATCTTCTGAGCTAGTCTAGAGGAGAGAGCTTGTAGCAGCACCAAGGTTGAGCTTAATGGAGCTAAAGTCAACCTCGAGGAAGCTTTCTATAGCGTCCATTCTGAAGTCTTCAAAGCTCGCTGCGTAGTTGGTGTCCAGCAAATCAGTGAATTGTTTGGATGCTTTGAACTCCACCATAACGTCTTCTTTTGCCTTCTTAAGAAGGGTACTCAACTCGTCATTCCTCTTTTGGAGGTGATCAAGACGAGTATCCTTCTCAATAGCATTAGTCTTCAACTCTTCAACCGAGTTCTGCAACTCCTTTGCCTTGTCTTTGGCTTTAGCTACCACCTCAGCCTAACCCTTGCAGTCGTCCTTGACTTCTTGGATCCTCTTCTCAAGTAGGATCCTCATTTTGTCCATCTCTGTGGCTTGCCTAGACGCAACTATGAACTTTGACATGGCCTACACAAGTTATTAAAGAGTTCTGTTAAATAATAATAATAATAAAAAATAAAAATGTTACTAAGACAAGACGAGGTAAAAGTGTTTACCTTGAAAAGATTGTGAACACCAGAATGCTCAAATTCTCTTAAGGACATGTCATAGCACGCAACCACGTCTTCACCAGTTACAGCCTTTCCAAACCTCTCCCAAGCCAAGTCTTCATTTTCCATAAGGTTCATAGGGACCCTCTGGGAAGGTTTGGACGAGGTGGGAGTAGTGGTCTTGGCCGTAGTGACATCAATGGGGATGGATGAGTTAACATCAAAAACTAGAATGGACTGCTGGGAGGAAGGAGGATTAGGCTTAATAGTCTCAGGCCTAAACGATCTGTGCTTCGCCTTCTTCCCTCGACGACTGGGAAGGTTTCCCAAGTCCAGCGTCTTGGGAAAAGTTTTTCTTTTATCTCCTGCAAAAAGACGAGGCTAGGATTGAGCCTCAGGCCTGGTTGCATCATCCATCACCTCCTTCCCCTTATTCTCCTTCATAGTTGCCATCCCTAAAAGAAAAGCATAAAATGTTAGTCAGACAATAAGCTCATGAGCGGGGGCTTCAATAGATGGCACAGGACCAAGTCCCCACATAGATAGACGTTGAAGGGTTACCAACAAGTGGAAACTCCTATCAGTGTGTAAACGAGCTCTGTGGATGCAGTCACAGTGGAATTTATTTAAAGAGGGTCGTCTAATAGCTGTAAAAAAAAGAAAAAGAAAAAAAAAACCTTCAGGACGAAGCAAAGCAAAACAAAACATACCTTCAGGACGAAGGTTCCCTAATTCTCTAGTGTAAGGGGCAAATGGATCCCTGCCAACCTCAATAGGGTGCCCAGCCTAGAAACCAAAGACGAAGAAAAACTCCTTCTTCTAGTTTCTGTTAGATGTAACCAAGGACTTAATCAATCTACAGTCATTGCCCCTAGCCGTAAATTGATAAAAGCCTAAGGACTGACTAATCTCTGAGGGTTTGTAACAGTAGAGGAACTCGTACACAATGAGAGGACGGTTCCCTTCAAATACTTCCCCCCACAAAACTTGCATAGAGACAATCAGTCTCCACGTGTTAGGGTTAAATTGGCAAACTCCTAAGCCTAATCTTGTAAGTAATTCTCTAGCAAAGGCATTTAGAGGTAACCTAAGCCCCCTAGAAGGTAAGCCTCATAAATGCTTTTCCCAAAACGAGGCTGGCAGCACCATTCCCCATGGACGGCTAACCTAGGGTTAAGGTCGTCTGGGATTTGGTACCAACTCCTAAGGGCAGCTAATCTCCTCTCATCTGTCTTGGAAGGAATGCCTACAGCACAACTTTACACGGTTTCTACTTCGTCTAAAGGAGGGGACAAAGGAATACTCGTCGAGGTGCCAGCCCCAGAAGCTGCCCTCGTCCTAAGATGCTACTGAAAAACCTCAAGAACTCCAGGAACACCAGAGGTGTATTCCTCAGTGGTATTACCACTACTACTACTATTTCTACTAAAGCCACTATAACTGGTGGAATCATGGTACTCGTCTATAGCTTTATCTACACTATTACTAGATGAGGAGACAACAACCTTAGACGTGTTGAAATTTGAAGGAAAACCTAAGAATAAGGATGAGGAGAATACCTAGCTCTAGACGAATGAATACTAAGGATGCTGGCATACTTCTAGACGTGGCAATGAATGAGGAATGTCAAAGAAGAAAATTTGAGAAATGAGAAGGGTACGAGAGGAATTCCGATATTTATAGGCGGAAAATTTTGGCATGTAAAACGACAAAACCAACCAGAGAATGACGTGTGGCATATTCCTCGAAGAAGTAAATCGACGCGACCAGTCACTAATAAAATCGTGACACATGGCACGACGTTGATAAAAAATAATAATGGCTCTTCTCAAAACTCAACAGTATGCTGGACGACCCCTAGACAAAGGGGAAATCGGTGGTGAACTGAAAACAGAGTAACTCCAATTCGTCCATGGGTGTTGTCCAGGGATTGGAGACAAAAATGACTATACCCTGCGAGACAGTTGTCCATAAACAAATGGGTCATCCTTAAGGAAGGCACATGGACGACCCCCCCAACACTTGGGAAAATTCTAGGGAAGTTTATTCACACAAACTAGTAAATTGAACAACATGTTATTATTCCAGGGCATGAGTAAGATCTTGGTGCATAATTGTATCTGCCAACTGAGTACTTAACTTCCAATGATAGTTATAGAAGATAAATATGAAATATAACTCCCGTAGCGGTTATGGAAGTTATCCTTGACCTCTTCAAATACAAGGGAAGTTACAAATCAAATGACCACTTTGAGAGCACACTATATAAACCCCCATTCAGACTAGATAAAGGTAAGTTCTAAACAACTCCTGAAAAGTTGGAAGTCTAGAATAAAAGAAAAGAAACTAACTTTGGCATCGGAGGGTCCTTGGCTGGTCTGCCCCGGTCACCATTGATCGTGTTTTCTTTTTTCAGGCCTTTCAATCAATCCCTTTGAAGCCCAAAGCATCCAGCCTACTGATTTTTCTTGCATCATTAGTACCGACTCTTCTTTCACTGCACTAGTCACATCTTTCCCCCTTCCAGCCAAATTCAGAATGCCTCAAGTGGAAGCCTACGATGGATCAGGGAACCCTTCGACCACCTGGAGTCATTCAAAACCCTCATGCATCTGCAAGGGTCCCGTATGAAATCATGTGCAGAGCCTTCCCTGCCACTCTCAAAGGACTAGTCGGAGTGTGGGTCAGCAAGATAACTCTCAACATCATCTCGACCTTCAAAGAGTTAAGTGGGCTTTTCGTCACACATTTCATTAGAGGTTAGTGATACAAGAGATACTCGACAAGCCTCCTAAATATTAAGCAATAGGAAGACCAGAGTCTGAGGTCGTATGTCACTCGATTCAACAAAGAAGCACTACTGATCGACGAAGCCGATGATAAAGTCCTAGTCACTGCCTTCACCAACGGACTCCAATCTGGGAAGTTCCTATTCTCAGTTTACAAGAATGACCCAAAGACCATGGCTAACATGTTGTATCGAGCCACAAAGTATATGAATACTGAGGATGCCATGATTGCCCGAGGAGGCGAACTAAAGAAGCGGGAAGAGCACGATGATCCCCGTCCGGAGAGGGGAAGGAAGGTAGCCTAAACAAGTGATAGAAAGGACAAACGAAGGTCAAGGCCCACACCAGGGCAGACGACCAACTTCACTCTACTCAATGCCCCACTTGATCAGGTCCTGATGCGGATCAGGGATGACCCCACTTTGGCATGGGCCAGTAAGCTGAAATGAGACTCAAACAAAAGACCATAGAATAAGTATTGCCGCTTCCACCGTGACCATGGGCACCACACCTCCGATTGCTATGACGTAAAGTAACAGATAGAAGCCTTCATTAGACAAGGAAAGCTACAATGGTTCATAGGGCGAGAAAGGGTAGGCGATAACCCACCAAGGGACCAAGAAAGCTACAATGGTTCATAGGGTGAGAAAGGGTAGGCGATAACCCACCAAGGGACCAAGAGCCAATCCAAAGAGTTGAGGAGTGACCCAAGGCACCACTTAGGGAAATAAGAGTGATTGTTGGGGGAGGTGCGATGATCAGATCCTCAAGGAAAGCAAGGAAGACATACCTACAAACGATGCAAAATGTTCAACTCACCGGTCACTCTCCCAAGCTTTCTGCAATGGATAATCTAGTGATTAGCTTCACTGAGGAGGATGCCTGATGAGTCCATCATACACATGACAATGCATTGGTGATCAATCTAACCATTGCGGACTTCAACCCTCGATGGGTCCTCGTGGACATCCTCTACTATCTAGCCTTTCAACAGATAAGGATCAATAGGGAACGATTCACCCCAGTAGATGCCCCTCTGGTGGGCTTCGGTCAAACGAAGGTCATGCCCGTCGGATCCATTACATTACCAGTCACCATCGGCACTTACCCTTAGCAAGTCACAAGAGATGTCACTTTCTTAGTAGTGGATTGTTCATTAGCTTAAAATGCCATCAAAGGGTACCCAACGCTCAATGAATGGAGAGCGGCTACATCCACATATCACTTGCTACTAAAATAAGCTGACGACTTAAAAGTCAAACTGGCAAACACCAACACTTGCACAAAATATATTATAGGAGGTTAAAGTATGAAACATCATCCCAAAACAAAGGGAAAAGATAATGTTAAATGCCTAAAACAAGGGGCCATAATTGTTGTTAACTTACAATAAAAAAGCTAATAAAAAGAAAAAGATACAAAAGACTCTTTCAAGGGCCCATAGGAGGATTGCCGTTTTGCACTGGAGGGTTCAAGGGATCTTCGGCCACCCCACTTGGCTTGTCGGTCACCACTAGCTCTTCATCAGTCTCCACGTCCTTGGGAATAGGATCGACAGTGGGAGTCGTTGGGGCCGTAAGCTTGATCTGGATTTGGGAAAAGTCCAGGTCTGGGAACATAAGGATATCTTGCTTTTGAAAGTCTTTGAAACCTTCCCCATAGTAACCCCCAATTTCATTGAAGTAAGGTTAAGATCCCTAATACTCCTTAGTGGCCTCCTCTTTCACCTTTCCCATATACTCATGAAGTGCAACCACCTCAGACCTTAAAAGAGCATTCTCCTTCACTAGGTTGTCATCCTAATGGGTCATCCAGCTCAGCTTGGCCTTTATATCAACCACCTCTTGGCCAAGGGTCCGAGAAGATTCCTTGAATTTCTTCAAAGCATCCGCTTCGAACCCTATGCTCTCCCTCAAGTGTTTGATTGACTCCAAACTAGACACACAACGGACCTGTAAAGCACGTATCCTCACTAAGCCCTAAATAAAATGACGATCAAGGTAAAGGGATGATCAAAATGAAGGGATGATCAATAGCTAAAGGACGAATGAATTGACTTACCCTCATCATATCATGAAGACCAGAGTCACTCAAAGGGTCGGTCTCATGCTCGGAGCATTCATCCAAGTTTGCGCATAGACGATGGAACAGGCAGTATCCACGATGTATTCTTTGTCTTCACCAGCAAGGGAAGGGGAAGAGGGACGACAGGGCCATAGAAGGTCATAAGACCCTCCCCCACTCTATGACGAGGAGGATTAGTAGCTCCCTCACATACCTCCAGATGAACGGATGAACCACCAGCACCCTTACCCGATAACTTAACATTAGGGGTATGCTTCCTTTTCTTGGAGGCATAAGGGGCTTGAGTCGACAAGCCCCCACCTTAGTCTCTCAAGGTTGCAATGGCCTTCTTGATTTCCTCCTGCTTATTTTTGCTGCTTGCTTATTCTTCGATGACTCCATCTTTGAAACCAACGAGTGTATTAGAAGATGCATGGATTAAAAAAAGCATGACGAATGAAAGAAAGGCACTTACAAATTCTCAAAAAATGGTCTAATCGTCAGGCTTCCTCAGTAGGGACGAGTCCACCACAATAGGCGTGAAGCATGTCTAAGTTAAAAAGCTTCTTCTAGGACCTTTCCTCAAAAGGAATCTCAAAAACCCTCTCCAAAGAGGCCTTTTGCTCAGGAAGGATCTTTGGGCAGGCTTTGGCTGAAACAAAACAAATAGCAATTAGTTCAACAATAAGTATATACTGATGACCTACGGAGACCAACAACTTAAGAGTAAACCGACGACTCACCAGACTTGAGCAATTGCCCCAAAGAATGGTCATAAAAAGACCCTACACTACTCCACTCATCGGGACTACAAACCCAATTGACCCCTTGCATAAAGTAAAACCTGGCCTTCTACTAACGATTGAAGTCAAGCATGTTAGATATTAGCCTTAGGGCAGCCCGACAACACACAAAGTTATAAAAACCCTTGGATTGGGGAATCTCCTGGGTTGTCCCCACTAAGTTGTCCTCATAGCACTTCAGCCCCAATAAAAATCCTCCAAGCGTTCGGAGCTATCTAACTAACAAATACGCCCAAATGAGAGGCTAACCGACAATGCAAGATGGAGAAAGGCAGACGAAGCCCTGCTATGAACATGGCCTCATAAAAAGCCTACATCGAATGACTTCCCATCATAATACTTCTCCCCCAAATCCGCTTTCCTAATAGGCACATTGTCAGGTATTTGAAAATGGGGTCTTAGCCTACTAAAGACCTCATCACTTATATCCACGGGGAAATCATGGATGGACCAATCGTCAACCAGAATGACCTCCTGCGGTTGTCACCCCGACGGGCTGGCTTCGCTCGACAAGGATTCTGAAGACGAACTCTTATCGGATATCGACAAGTCATCAGAAGAATACTCCATCCTAGGACTACATAAGTAGTCGTCCGAACCCATGTGGATCGACGGGGTACGCTCGCTCTTCGCTTCACTATCTCCAAACATCCCCTCCTACAAGTGACGAATGAAAGCTAAGATTCTACTCCACTTCCTACATGTACAACGCATCAAAAAAAGAAAAAGAAAGAGAAGAGAAGGGGAAAGTGGAAAAGAGAAAAAAAATAGGCTGATAAATCATACTTAGGAAACAGACAAGTAACAAAACCGACAAGGCAAAGATACAGACAAAGCTCAAAACTGGAAAAGATACAGACAAAGCCCGACAAATCATACTTAGGAAAATTTTTTAGATAATGAGGTTAATAACAGCAATGGACTATGTATAGGATGACATGGCACGAAAATTGAAGTGTCGTGACGCTTGATTCCACAAGTCAAAAGGTGACACGTGTCAGTGGCCCAGTCAAAAAGACATAATTACCCTCTATTTTTGACAAGCATTTATGATAACTCCACAACCAGTTGACCATCCCAATGACTCACGGAGTGGGGGGCAGTTGATGAGGAAAATTTTGAACCTACCCTATAAAGGAATGACTGAGGATCAGAAGGAAGGATCGTCCCTCAATAGGGACGATCAAGCCCCTAAGGGATGATTAATTCTAGAAGGGAAGATCAAGCCCTCTAAAAGATGATCAGTCCCATCAAGGGACGACCCTTTGGAGGATCGTCAAGCCCGACGGTCCCTAGTGTTCGATGACCCGTCATCTAGGGACCCTATCACACAATCTATGCATCTACGCACCACTGCGCATCTACGCATCCTTACATGGAAATTACTTGCGTACCACTGCCAGAGACCCTATCACACAATCAGATCTCTTATATATGGAAAGGTGATCCTGAGTATCTTGTGACCCTTTTCTCTACAAGGAAATTTAACCAATTCAAGGGTTTCGGGTCAACTCTCTACCACTATAGAAACCACAATCCTTACCCTTCTTGAGGTACATGAATTCTCCCTAGCTCTTGCAGTCTTGTGTTATTGAAAATTCTTTTATCACTGACTTAACCTTTGGAGGGTCTTTGATCGGTACCCCATTAGTGCCCTTTGATTGGTTCTTCTCTTTTGTTCTTCAGGTACACCCATTGGCACGTGTGTGAAAGATCAACTCACTGACAATTTTTGTGCGTCATCAAGTGCCTTTATTTTACATTGACATTCGTTTTTCAAGATATGTCAATGAGGGGCATTCTGTAGACACTCAATTTCGCACCAATAATTTAACCTTAGAATGTGACCAAAATAATCGCTCTAAGTACCCAAAATTATTATTGCATTTCATGAATTGAATCATTCATCACATAACATAAAAATGATCTTGATATTGTAACGATCGTGACAATATGCCCGGTTCCCAAATCGGACTATCAGATTGTAAGATATCACAAGATCAAATTTTCACAATCTACATGTATTCATTTAGGTGGAACCAATCACATGTGATTAATTGAAATTAATTTTGATTAGTTGAATAATTAAAACTAATTAAACAAATTTTTGTGATTGGTTGATGATTTGATTAAAAATAAGTTTGGTTACAAGGGAATAAAATGAATAATATCATAATGTTGTAATTGGATTGATAATTAAGTTTTTAGGATAATTATCTCTGAGATAATTATTTTTAAAGATTTAATTATCAAGTTAATATGGATTTTATTGAGAATACAAGTCCAAAATACATCCAAGTACAATTCCCAGCTAAAGCAAAGCCCTGAAAGAAGTCCAAAACGTGCAAGAAGACAAAATTGGGCGAAGCACTAAGGAGTGCCAATTTGGCACTCCAATAGTGCCAATCGGCACTTGGGAAGTGCCAATTGGCACAAATTTCAAATTGGGCCCAGATTCTTTTGGTTCAGGTCTAGACCCATTAGATTCAATTTTTTTGGGATAAAACCTATCCCAATTTGTATCTGCTAATTTTCTAAGCAACCCTCTCTTATTTTTTTAAAGCAGATACACCTCTATAAATAGAGGTGGCCTCCCAAAATTCAGCACATGTAACCTCTAAATTGAGACCCCTCTGCCCCTTAACTTTAAAGAAACTCTGGAAGTTTAACTTTAAGATTTTCTTTCCTGTTAAGAGATAATTCGCTAGGACTTAGGGAGACTTACTCACTTTGACTCTAAAGCAATTTCCCTATAGAATTCGTTCGTGTAATTGTTCCAAGTATCACTTTTAATTCTCTATTAACATACATGTTTGAATGTTGTTTCTTTCATTGGCATGTGTACTAACTATGCTTTCCATTTAACTTGTGAACATTAATCTCAGATATGATTTTTATTTTAAGTCTTTGTTTCTTGATTAAAATGCAATGATTGTTTGATTCACATGTTGATCACACATATTTAGATGTTCATGATATAGTTTTAGATCCATGGTTCTTTGTTATTAAAAACTTCAAATCTGAAATTCTTTCGTTAAAACTCATTCTTTTTTATAATTAAAAATCAGATCTGAAATTCTTTCTTCAAAACTCATTCTTTTTCATAATTAAAAATCAAATCTACAATTCTTTCTTTAAAACTCATTCTTTATCATAATTAAAAATCAGATTTGAAATTCTTTTTTTGAAACTCATTCTTTTCATAATTAAAAATCAAATCTGCAATTCTTTCTTTAAAACTCATTCTTTTTCATAATTAAAAGTCAGATCTAAATTTTTCATTAATAATTAATCTTTTTCATACCTAAAATTAGATCTGAAATTTTTTTCACTAAAATTCCTCTAGATCCCCATTTTGTCATCAAAATTCTTTTTTTTTTTTTTTTATTTAAATTGATATCAGATCTACACTGTTATCCTAAAATTCTATTTTCCACATTAAACATCAAATTTGAGGACTCTAAATAACATTTAGCCAGAGATCTAAAAAAGCTTACATAACATGTTGCATTTCATAATCTATTGCATATCATTGGTTAAGTGTACTTAAATGACCATTAGAATCTAGAAGACTAGATTCTATCCAAGCAGAATGTGTGTCTAACACCTTCCCATTCTGTAACCTAGTCCCCGAACCATAGGTCTTGGTTCGTAGAATAGTGTCTTGTCTTATTTTTTTTTGGTAGATTGTATTTAGGACCAGAGCTTTGTATTTTTTTTTAAATTTACTTAGACTATATTTAGGACAAAAGCCTTATAACGATATTCTACCAAGTTGTATTCATATGTTCAATTAATAAAACATGAGGTATTTCAGATATGTGAATTGTATACTGTAACTTTTTTCTTATTGTTTTTTTGTAATATAAAAAATAAGTGGTGACTCAACATAACCCCAAAAGAGAGGTGTCGATGCCTAACTCTTTTTGAGAGCTAGTCTAGTCTCTCATAGGTGTGTATGTGTGTGCATGCAACTTGCATGCGTATGCATACTCGTAGTATGCATACGCATACAATTAGGATGCACATGCCTGCCTTATGTATGCACACACATACTCTTACTAGAAACCCTAATCCCATTCCTTTATGATGTTTTCTTTGTCTTATTTACATGTTTTAGCCTTTGTTTTAACCTAGTTTCTATTTCTTTAAGTCTTTTCTCCTCTATTTTGTTTTAGGTTGTTTGTTTTGTCTCTTTGATGATTATTAGGGTTCTTAGATTGTTTAAATACCATGACCATGCACAAAATATGAACATATATTGATGCATAGTTGCTGTTATGCAGTGAGGTAAGTGTGGTAAGTCATGCATTGGTGAGACGTGAAAACACCCGATCCCATTCCGACCTCGATATGTGGAATCGTCATATACATTGGTTTGAATATAAGTTTGTTTTTATTAAATAGCACGAATATGCTTGGATTGGATGCTATGCCTTTGATGTTTGGATGTCATAACATTCTTGTTTGAGTCTACCATATGATGTTTCTACCCTTGGATATGTTGGAAAAATACATGAAAATATGTGTTTGTATCCAATACAAGACATGCGCAGCGAAAAATTAATGGATCTACTTCATTCGCAATTGATAATATGTACTATGTAAGTTTTATAATTTGAGAATAAGAAAGCGTACCTTGGTGCAGTGAAATTCAAAAACGAAGATCAGAAGCACTTGGGAACACTTTTAATCTTTACTCCAATTCCACTTAATGCCCAAGATGTGTGGTCTCTCAATCAGTTTCCAAGGAGAGAATAGAAGAGTGTCCAACACTCACATACAAACCATTTCATTCCTTGTATGAAAACACTAATGAAAAGGACTTATGAAAATCCCACATCAAATTCTGTACGTTTCTCTCCTTACATATAATTGATTATGTAATTGGGCTAGCCTTTTGGGCCATTCCAATTTGGCTCTTGTGTGTGGCTTGGAGTAGGACCAAAAGAGACCAATAAGACACTAGCTTCAATTGGCCTTGGGCTTTTCTGTCAACTCTTGACAAGTCCAAAGTTACCATTAACTATATTTAATACCACTATATAAATATAATTGCACTCTAGGCCTTATCTATAAATTATATCCCAAGACTTTATTGTATATGCAACCCCTTCATAAAATATTTGCAGTAATACAAAGTCATGAAAGTAGACTGCCACTTTGAAGATTACTACATCTTAACCATTGAGTACCCAGTTTAATCCTTTAAATTATTCATTATATATTTATGAAATCCAATTCCACAAATATATACTTTAGTAACTCCTTACTAAAGTGGTTGGGCCCAACTCTCTGAATAACCAAACCCATTAAACTTATCTCAAGGGAATATTTTGTATCTCTGTTAAGAGACTATGAATTCCATCTTCAAAATATATGTTCCATTAACACTAAATGTGGCTGCCCAACATACTGAGGTATTGACCGTGACTAATAGATCTCACTCCTGATATATCAAAGCAACCTACATCTCATGATCAAGTCATCAAAGCAACCTACATCTCATGATCATGTAAATATAAGTCATGAAATTTATTATTCATTTGACAGTCATTAGAAAAATAATAAATCTCCCAGCGGTCCAGTTTAATATGTCTTAACTCTTAAAACATATCAACATACCAACTAGAAATCTCCATTTCCATGATCAAGACAAATCATCTTAGTTGATATGTTATAGTCTTCGCAAATGAAATGCCCAATTTCATCACCGACTACGAACTACATTTTGAGTTTACAAGGAACTTGTGATTTACATCTTCTGTGACTAAATCACACAAATCACATACAATGCATCTCATGGAGTAAGATAATATCCCATCAGTTCATTTATAAATAGTCTCACATAATTAAACAATTTAATTATTTATGACATGCCAATAAATTGGATTTTAGGGCATAAACCCCAACAGGATATGCCGTCTCAATGCTATAATAGATGAATACTAGGCTTGGGATGATTGATGCCATGTTATATGCCTTAGATGCATGCTAGAGTGTGTGTGAGTTAGAATGACACATTAAACTGCCTTTATGAGATTAAGACTTTGAACCCAATGAGTGGAAGCTAACCCACGAGTTGGGTGGGATTGGGTGCAACACCTTCCTATCTCAATACCTAAACTCCAGACACGTGCTCTAGCAAGAGATCAGTCCTTCCAAAATGAGCGCTATATTTATGGTTCCTAGACCTAATCTAGGTGGTAACTCCATTTCTTCGCCTTGGTCCACCTTAGGCAAAGGCGTACTCACCCTACACGAGATGACCCATCGTGTATGCTTGTGTTCGCAGCAGGAAACGTGTGATGAGGAAACAAGACAAAATCAAAAGTTGCAAACACTCATGAAGAAGAAGAAGCCAAAGAGTAAGAAGTGGAGCATTTGGAGCTCTGTTGACCTACAACCCAGCCAATGCAAAGGAGGCAGGGCCCACGGCTAAAGAGGAATAGAGGGTGTGATTTAGTGGAGTGGGAAAAAGACCTTGTTTTGGTACCCTACTAAGACCCCTTTTGGGAGATGCTCTGCTGGGAATGCATCTTTACCAAAATGGGTAAGGAATTGGTGGGAACCATTTGATGCATGTTAGGGAGTTTGGATTAATGAGGTTTTACCATTAAGAGAAAGAAAGAGATAGTGGTATTGTGATTGGATTGGCTTTTGCGCAAAAGTGGAAAGAAGTTTATTTTTAAGCAAGTAGTGGGACTAAATCCATTTCTAGTGGCTAGAAGTTAATGGAATTGAACCCACCTACAAACGGCTAGAATTGTATGTTGTGGGTGTTGGCTAAATACCTCCAGCAAATAAAATGGTTTTTGAAAACAAGGGTAAAGAAGGGAAATCACCTACGCTTGATCCTAGGTATAAAAGGAATAGTACCCATGAATATGGGGATAGGATAGATAGAACTAGAAGGAGGAACAATGGTGGGAACAACAACACAGTAACCAAGAGAATTAGAACAGTGAGTTAAAGTGAAAGAAAAGAGAAAGAGGAAAAGAAAGAGAAATGTAAAAAAGAATAGGAAGTTGAGAAAGTAGAGTATACACGACAAACCTAACATGCATCTCTAGGCAACCTTTTCCCTCCCTCATACATAACCATACTCTTTGTCATCTCAATGAAGAGGATAGCTATTCTGATCCACTTTCCAAACTACACAACTTGGTAGTCTTGTAGGATAATAAGTTAAGTAAGTTGGAGTTGGGGCTCTTTTTAGTCTATATCCTGTAGAGAACCATTTTAATTTTGCTACTATGTTTTCTGTTATTACTATTTATTTCTACTGCTAACATTCTTGGACTAACAACTATTCTGCTGTTACTATATACATATACATATACATACATACATATATATATATATATATATTTCTCTCTGTTTAAAGTGTTTGGTCTTGTGCAAAGACTAGTTCTAGCGAAATCCCACAGAGAGAACTAGTCCTAACTTCCCTACCTTCTGCAAAAAGCCTTCGCCCAAAAGCACAAAAAGCCACCCACATTAAAATGGTGACTCCACTGGGGAGTTGGGAAAAAGAAAGGGAGAAAACCTTAGAGCCCTCGTGAGACATGCCTCCAAGATCAAAGACACCACAGCAAGTTAGCACCATGCATTCTGAGGTAGAATCTCTACCTGCCAGCCCTCATATTCCTCGCCTTGGAGGAGGAACGTCTGCACCCCATTGTAGACACCACATTGTACAACTTGCATTTAACCAATATCAAGGGCAAAATAGTAATGTTGCACCAAGGTCATGATCATAATTTCAACAGGTAGATCTTTAGATTTGTGATACAAAACAAATCTTGATGCTCTAACGATCATAATGGTATGTCATGGGCTTTAATCGGACTACCAAATCAAAAGCTATCATACAAAAAATTTTCAATGATCATGGCTCACCTACACAATGGGCCCGATCACACTTAATTTTGATTGGTTCTCACAATAATTGATTTAAAATTAATTAAGTGTGATTTTTGATTGGATTTCATTTTACTTCATTTTATTTTCAAGAAATAATAAAAAATGTTTTCCTTTATGGCATCCTATTTGCTTTTTTTTTTTATTATATATATATATATATATATATATATAATTTAGAGAGAGAACGTTGTAGAGAATTGAATTTCCTTTTAAGAACACCAATCCTGAATCAGTTAGAATTTTAAGCAGAAAGTTATAGCCAAAATACGAAATCGGTGCAGAAGATAACACAAATTCAACATCATCTTCAATTTTCATTCAAATTTTCAAATGGGGATCAACATCAAATCTGATCAAGCTTATCTAATAGACTTGTCCCTTCCCTTAGCTTCAGGAGAAAGCTTTTTAAAAATAAGTTGGATAGAGAAACAGATACATTCTATGACAAAATTTCAAAAAACATAAAAATGCTCAAAAAATGTTTCTATTTTCAGCAGCAACTTGAATCGCATTTTTTGCCCGGAAAACTTTGAAATTTGGTTTTCTCTATTTTGGGAAAAGTTGTAGAGAGTTGATTTTCCTTTCAAAAAACACTAATCTCAAATTAGTTGGAATTTTAAGCAGAAATTTATAGCCAAAATACGAAAACAGGTGTAGAAGATAACACAAGTTCAACATCACCTTCAACTTCCTTTCAAAATTTAAACAGGGATTAACACCAAATCCATTCCAACTCATTTAAATAGGTTTATCTCATCCCTTAGTTTTAGAAGAAAGCTAATACCTTAGCTTTAAAGCTAAGCAATCCTTTTCCCTATAAATAGAGAAGACATCTTCCATTTTCTACACCCCTGGATTCCCTCTAGAGAGCTAGTGAGAAAGCAAAAAAGAAAAGCTGTTGTGCAACCATTGTTCTTACTTTGGTTGTAGTTTAGTACTTCTTTGCTTTCTCTCTATCCCTTTAAGTGATCACTTCCCCTTTTAATTAATGCTCTATACTAGTAAGTAGTTGTTAGGATATGTGCCCTTTAAATCTTGTTGTATGACATTATGTATGATATTATGTTATGAATAATAAAAGTGGTTTTATTATCATCTAAAATAATGGTAACATGAATATTTGGACATTATCATATAGTCCATGAAATACATAGTATATGATTTATGTGATTTAGTCACAGAAGATATAAATCATAAGTTCTTTGTAAACTTAGAATTTTAGTTCGTAGTCGGGGATGAAATTGGGCATTTCATTTGCGAAGACTATAACATATCAATTAAGAAGATTTGTCTTGATCGTGGAAGTGGAGACTTCTAGTTGATATGTTGATATATTTTTAAGTGTTAAGACATATTGAACTGAACCACTGTGAGATTTATTATTCTACTAATGACTGTGAAATGAATAATAAATCTTACGACTTCTATTTACATGAACTCTTTTTTTTTTTTTTTTGAAACTAAAACCAAACACAGAGCATCAACTGTAGGTGGAGGATCCTCCTCCAATCATACAGTTTCATTATCAGAGAACCTAGCAAATCTTGCCAACACATGAGCAACACCATTGGCACTCTGCCTAACATAATTGATTGAAAAGGATCTAAAACCTGCAATCAAGCACCAAATATCTTCATAAATAAACCCAAGCTGAGCTAGATTTGGTTGAGCCTGTGCTACTATCTTCATCACCCTTGCATTTTCACCTTCCAAAATCACCTCCATAAAACCAGCATTTATAGCAAATTCAAGAGCTTTGTGGCAAGCTAGCACCTCCACCTCTTCACTATCCCTCACAGCCCCACCCTTAGCCGAAATAGCAGCCATCACTTCGCCATTCCCATTACAAACCACAACCCCATAGCCTAAAGCAGCTCCATTATTAAAACATGCTCCATCAAAGTTCATCTTGAATAAATCTCCTTGTGGTAGCTGCCATGCCTGACTTGCTAAAACATGAACTGTCACACGTACACTCAGATACTCCTGTGCTTCATGAAACTCACTCAAATAATCCAATGCCTGCTGGTATGACCGTGATGGATGTTGAAAAGAACCCCCATGCAAGACCGAGTTCCGATAAAGCCAGATTTGCCAACAGACCCCCTAAAATAAATCCAACTCTTCAATTGACAACCTCGGCATGAGACCAGTAACCAGCTGCCCAAAATCCACTTGCACAATACTGGCTTTTTGAAACCTGATTACATTGCTAGCCCAAATGTCCTGTGCTGCCCCACACTCCTAAAGCACATGCAGCACCAATTCATCTGCTTTATGACAGAAACAGCACCAAGCATCCTCCAACACCCTCCTTCGCACCAAGTTGTCCTTTGTAGGCAATATATTATGGCATGCTTTACATGAAAAAATTATAACCTTATTTGGAACCTTAGCCTTCCATATCCATGACCACAAGGAAATATTTGATCTTTGCACTGAAGCCTCCCCACAATTACTGTCCGCCAACCTTAATTGCATAGCCACATGGTACCCAGACTTCACATTATACTTGCCATTCTTTGTAAAGGACCACGCCAAGACATCCTGCACCACCCGCCTACTTAAGGGAACTTGGAGAATAGCTTCAACATCATACGGGTGGAACAAAGCAAGGATTCAATCTCTATCCCACTGGTGGTTCTACCAATCAATCAAATTCGAAACTCTCCACTCCTAAATTTCCTCCTCAGGTCGGAAAAGAACACTCCTTGTTGGCTGATTAGGTAACCAACAATCCTTCAAAACATGGATAGAAGCACCATTCCCCACTCTCTAATAACACCATTTCCTCAATACGAGTTAAGTAGCTAATAAACTCTTCCAAACATAGGAGTTGTTTTGACAATCCTTCGCCTCAAGGAACTCACACCGTGGAAAGTACTTTGCCTTAAAGCAGCTATACAAAAGAGAGTTTTTGTCTTGCAACAATCACCATCCTTGTTTAGCTAGCATAGCTAGATTAAAAGCTCTAATATCTCTGAATCCTATCTCTCCCTCCTTCTTCGACTGTGTCAGGAAACTCCAACTCTTCTAGTGAATTTTCCTTTCCTTACCAAGTTGACCCCACCAAAATCTAGCACACATAGCATCTAGTTCATCACATAATTTTCCAAGCAATTGAAACACCCCCATCGTACAAGTGGGAATAGATTGAGCCACTACTTTTATCAAAACCTCATTTCCAACCCTTGAAAGCAACTTCCCCTTCCAGCCTTGAATCTTTTTCCAAATCCTTTCCTTAATGAAAGCAAAAGTTTCATATTTCCTTCTTCTAATCAAAGTAGGCAACCCCAGATAGGAATCAAACTTAGCCACATCCTTCACCTTCAATTGGTCAACAATCCATGCTTTCTTCTCCACCTTCACATTGCTACTGAAGAGTATCTTACACAACCTGCACTTCCTCCTTATTATCCTGAAAAAAAAAAAAAATCAAAGAGTGATCAGCAAAAAGCAGATTAGTTATAAGAGGAGCATTCCTACTTTGTAAAATTTCAGAATTTAAGAACAAGATAGTGTACCTTGGTGTGGAGAAATTCAAAACAAAGATTAGAAGCACTTGGGAACACTTTTAATCTTCACTCCAATTCCACTTTACGCCCAAGATGTGTGGTCTTCCAATCAGTTTTCAAAGGGAGAATGAAAGTGTGTCTCACACTCTCTCACACACTGTTTCTTATTTTCGACTTTCCTCACCAATAAAAATTTTGTATGTTTCTCCCTTTATAACTAACTGATTATCTAATTGGGCTGGCCTATTGGGCCTTTCCAATTGGGCTGGCCTATTGGGCCTTTCCAATTGGGCTTTAGTGTGTGGCTTAGAGTGGGACCAAAAGGGACCAATAAGACACTAGCTCCAATAGGCCTTGGGCTTTTCCGTCAACTCTTGACAAGTCCAAAGTTATCATTAATTATATTTAATACCACTATATAAATATAATTGCACTCTAGGCCTTATTAATAAATTATATCCCAAGACTTTATTATACATGCAACCCCTTCATAAAATATTCGTAGTAACACAAAGTCATAAATGTAGACTGCCACTTTGTAAATTACTACATCTTATCCTTAAGTACCCGGTTTAATCCTTTAAAGTTATTCATTATATATTTATGAAATCCAATTTCATAAATATATACTTTAGTAATTTCTTACTAAAGTGGTTAGGCCTAACTCTCTGTATAACTAAACCCATTAAACTTATCTCAAGGAAATATTTTATATCTCCATCAAGAGACTATGAATTCCATCTTGATAATATATGTTCCATCAACACTAAATGTGGCTGCCCAACATACTGAGGTTTTGACTGTCACTTTAGATCTCACTCCTGATATATCAAAGCAACCTACACCTCATGATCAGGTCCATTATTCTCTTAGGATTAAGAGTTCATGCAAATGGAAGTCGTGAGATTTATTATTCATTTGACAGTCGTTAGGAGAATAATAAATCTCACAGCGGTCATGTTCAATATGTCTTAACTCTTAAAACATATCAACTAGAAGTCTCCACTTCCATGATCAAGAAAAATCATCTTAGTGATACATTATAGTCTTCGCAGATGAAATGCCCAATTTCATCACCAACTACGAATTATAAATTCTGAGTTTACAAAGAACTTGTGATTTACATCTTCTGTGACTTTTCACATAAATCACATACAATGCATCTCATGGACTATATGATAATGTCTCATATTCATGTTACCATTATTTTAGATAATAATAAAATAACTTTATCAATCACAATATTAAGTCATACATCATGTCATACATAATATCATACATAATATCATACATAGCATCATACAATAGGATTTAAGGGCACTAATCCTAACAATACATACACGATGTCATACATAATATCATACATAGCATCATACAATAGGATTTAAGGGCACTAATCCTAACACCACCAACCCCCCTTCCCCTTACCTGCCTATCAATCATGGTTTTCAAAAGAATAGGAATATGATCAAAAGCATGGTTGAACAAATGGAATACTGAACTTGCAGGAAATTTCTCAATCCACACCCTATTAGCTGTAGCTCTATCCAACCTTTGCTTTATGTGAGCCGAACCTGGCCTCCTATTAGTCCATGTAAATTTATGCCCAATAAACCCTAAGTCAATCAACCTGCAAACCTCCAAGGCAACCCGAAAGTCCTCCATCTGATTATAATAAGGTGCATGGACACTTTGCTTCTCAGATGCATGAAGAATGGCATTTAAATCACCTATACAACACCAAGGACCCTTAATGGAAGACCATAAATGAGATAAAAGAGCCCAATACTTCCGCTTTTCATTTGCCTCTGGCCACCTATAAAATCCTGTGAGGTACCACACAAAACCGTCATCTTCCACTACCTTCGCTAAAATATGGTTATTAGTAAAATTAATAACATCTAATGTCATCTCCTCCCTCCAAAGTAAAGCCAACCCGCCACCTGAATTTGGCTTTTTAACTATCAATTTATTTTTGAATGGTAAATCACCACAAAACTTCTCAAACCCGCCTCTATCCAACCTTGTTTCCATCAAGAAGCATACATCGGGAGCTTGTTCCCTCACTAACTTGTGAAGGCTTTGATCTATCCAAAGGTTCCCAAGCCCTTGGTAATTCCAACTTAAAAGCCTCATTTCTCTCGACAAGGGTGATTTAACACCCCTGCCGCTTCATTCATGTTTGATTCATCACTGACCTTTCCCCTTTTTCCTTTACACTTTTCATCATCTATCTCCCCAAAAGAAAATACCTCCAACATATTTCTTTTACCCAAGATGGACTTAGCTCCTTTCTTTAATATTTCCACAGGCCCAACATCCATACGTCCAAGCCTAGTCCAAGTATTTTTCTTTTTGTTACTGCTTAGGCCAGCACCTTCTTTAGTATAGTACACGTGCTCTTTGTGAATAGCTAGCGCCTTTTCAGCCCCCACATCTAGGCTTGAATTGTGAACACATAGATCAACAAAACTTGATACTCTGTTTTCCTTCTCCACTTTCCCAAGCCCATGATTCTCGGCCCAATCCCCATGACCTGCGAATTCTGCTCCCACCAATTCGGTTAACCCTCCACCACTTTCCATAGTCATTTTGTTAGGGAAACTATCCTTGCCACCGCCATTTTCATTCATCTTTGGCATGCTCTGTGAACCACTCGACCCCTTCCTCCTTCCATTATCTCCATCATTGCTACCCTCTTTCACACTGTCCCGTTTTAGTGGTGAACGTGCCCTCCCATTTTCCTTCACCCAATCACCCAATCTTCATAGCCACAGTCCACTTCATTCCCAGTTTTTGTTTTACTGAAGTACTTCGCATAGTATCATAAGTCATGCCCCAAGGCTCCATATGAATGGCAAAATATCAGTAACTGTTCATACTTGAAGTTCACCTAGTGTTTCTCCCTATCCGAACTTGCCAAAAAAGCCCCTCGTCGTATTTCCTTGACTAAAGGAATAGCAATCTTGACCCTCATAATGAAATTTTGGCTGTCATTGAAACGCCACTTCTCCACCTTCAAAACCTTACCCAACCGGTTTCTCACCTCCTCTGCTACCTGAGAAGATCTCATATCAACAAAAGCCCCCTAGATTTGCACCCATAAAGGAATTAAGTCAAACTTGACATTCTTCGCCGTCATCCCTGATTTCCATTTGGTTAGCAGCAGAGTTTGATTATCAAAACACCAAAGGCCTCCAGTATAAACTCTGTCTAACTCAAATTCGGATCTAAACTTGAACTAGAATAGGTTTGACCCCACCTCAACGACCTGCACTCTATCTTCCAATCCCCACGCCTTTTTGAGTGTAACCAGAGCAGCTCTTTTATTAAAGGATTTGCATGTTAAAAATTTTCCAATAAGACTCAAAGCACAACTCTCTAATTCCTCTCTTTGGCCTTCATCTGAAATAGTAATAATCTCTTCTTCCTCCATAGTTAAAGTCATCTTCTCTATGAGACGTCGTCTGCCATGATGAAGGAGTCCGCAACGTTAGAGGGAGTACTTCTACCTATCTACATGAACTCTCAATCCTGAGAAAATAATGAACTTGATCATGAAGTGTAGGTTGCTTTGATATATCAGGAGTGAGATATAAAGTCATAATCAAAACCTCAGTATGTTGGGCAGCTACATTTAATGTTGAAGGAACATATATTCTCAAGATGGAATTCATAATCTCTTAACGGAGTTATAAAATATTCCCTTGAGATAAGTTTAATGAGTTTGGTTCTTCAGAGTGTTAGGCCTAACCACTTTAGTAAGAAGTTACTAAAGTATATATTCATAAAATAGGATTTCATAAATATATAATAAATAACTTAAAGGATTAAATCGAGTACTCAAGGATTAAGATGTAGTAATCTTCAAAGTGGCAGTCAACATTCCTAACTTCGTATTACTACAAATATTCTAATGAAAGGGTTGAATGTATAATAAAGTCTTGGGATATAATTTATTAATAAGGCCTAGAGTGCAATTATATTTATATAGTGGTATTAAATATAATTAATAGTAATTTTGGGCTTGTTAAGAGTTGATAGAAAGGCCCAAAACCCATTGGAGCTAGTGTCTTATTTGTCCCTTTTGATCCCACCCTAAGCCACATACTAAAGCCCAATTGGAATGGCCCAAAAGGCTAGCCCAATTAGATAATCAGTTATATATAAAGAGAGAAATATACAGAATTTAGTAAGGTATGAAAATGGTGTGTATGAGTGTAAGCCACTCTCTTATTCTCCCTTGAACACATACGTATAAACTGATTAAGAGACCACACTTCTTGGGCATAAGTGGAATTGGAGTGAAGATTAAAAGTGTTCCCAAGTACTTCTAATCTTTGGTTTTGAATTTCACCGCACCAAGGTACGCTCTCTTGTTCTTAAATTCTAAAATTTACATAGTACATGTTTTCAATTGTGAATGAAGTAGATCCGTTAATATTTCACTGCGTATGTTTTGTATGCGATACAAACTATGTTTTTTCCTACAGTAGTGAATTGGATTCTTCGAGTTTCTACACATGCTTTGAAGTCATTCTTTGTTTCTTTCATGATATGCTTTGATGAACATGCCTATATATCTGATTGATATTCCTTTTACATGCTTAAATGAACACTTCTAGGCACAACTTTCTCTTGAATGTTTAGATGAACATGTCTAGGTAGTTGTTTTACTTTTTTTAAATGCTTAAATGAACATGTCTAAGTATTTTGATTTTCTCTAGATGAACATGTCTAAGGATTTTTCTTTACTTTTTGATGACAAATAGCATGACAATTCTTTGTTTTCCTTCACATGCTTGGATGAACATTTCTAAGTTATTATTTGCTTTTCATAACATGCTTAAATGAACATGTCTAGGAAGATGTTTCTCTTTTTTGAATGCTTAGATGAACATGTCTAATTAACATTATGGTTTTCTCTTAAATACTTGGATGAACATGTCTAGGTGATTTTCTTTGTTCTTCTCATGATTGCTTGAATGATTGGTAGGCCTAAAAATAAATTTTCTTTTGCAATTATGCTGATAACAAATAACATGACGACTTTGTTTTCCTTCACATGCTTAGATGAACATGTCTAGGCTATGAATTCTTTGTTTACATTAATTTCTTGGATGAACATGCCATTACCTTCATGCTTTCTTACATTTACGTTGTTATCTAACAAATTTTACTTTTTGTTTCTCTTTATAAATTCTCCAACACATATTTGTTTACAATTCTTGCAAATTAACATGTTTATATGATATATTGTTTGTATTTGTTTGACATGACATGATATTGGCCACCTTAACCTAGGAGACCCATTTTTATCGGGTGAGATGGGTGCTTAATCACTTCCTATCTCGTAAATTAGCCTCCGAACCAAGATTAAGGGCTCTAGATTAGACTCTTGTATATGCAATTTTACATTTTTTAGAATATAACTAGGAAACAAAGCAATATAATTTACTCGTTTTATTATTTTTTCCATTTAAATTAAATAAGTGGCGACTCCATGTAAAACCCTCGATCTAGAGGGGAGTACATTTTACAGTGAATTTAACATTTTAAGCATTCACGATCCCACCTGTTTGCTTGGGTTAGGCCTAGTTGGAGAAACAATTGGCGGGCTGGGGTTGCAGACGCTCACACGTGGGTTGAGCCATGCAGGAACATAGAAACCAAAGAGATTGCACCAACTACTTCTTCAAAATGATGTGGTCTATACAACACACCCAGTAGCAATTGGTGAAGGAAATCTGTCGGCTCAAAGCTGACAAGACTAAAGAGAAAGGAGGTCAGCATGATCTTGAGAACATGACAAATAAGGAGGAAACACCTATGTGTGGCTGCTTGCAGAATGCCAAACCATAGTTTGTGACTATCACAGACGTAATGGCCTTGGTAGAAAAAGAGTAGGCCAAGCTATTAAAGGATAGGATGTTCTCAAGAAGACCATCCTATCCTATAGAGCTACTCAACATGAAGGAAAAAATTCTGGTTTTGTATCTCATACAAAACACATAGCGGAAGCAACGAACAAGGATCTATTTCATTCATGGTTGATAACGTGCACTATGTAAATTTCAGAATTTAAGAACAAGATAGCGTACCTTGGTGTGGAGAAATTCAAAACCAAGATTAGAAGCACTTGGGAACACTTTTAATCTTCACTCCAATTCCACTTTACGCCCAAGATGTGTGGTCTCTCAATCAGTTTTTCAAAGGGAGAATGAAAGTGTGTCTCACACTCTCTCACACACCGTTTCTTTTTCTTTTCTAATCTCTTTTCATAAAAATTATGTATATTTCTCCATTTATAACTAACTGATTATCTAATTGGGCTGGCCTATTAGGCCTTTCCAATTGGGCTTTAGTGTGTGGCTTGGAGTGGGACCAAAAGGGACCAATAAGACACTAGCTCCAATGGGCCTTGGGCTTTTCCGTCAACTCTTGACAAGTCTAAAGTTACCATTAATTATATTTAATACCACTATATAAATATAATTTCACTCTAGGCCTTATTAATAAATTATATCCCAAGACTTTATTATACACGTAACCCCTTCATAAAATATTCGTAGTAACACAAAGTCATGAATGTAGACTGCCACTTTGTAAATTACTACATCTTATCTTTGAGTACCCGGTTTAATTCTTTAAAGTTATTCATTATATATTTATGAAATCCAATTTCATAAATATATACTTTAGTAATTTCTTACAAAAATGGTTAGGCCTAACTCTCTGAATAACTGAAACCATTAAACTTATCTCAAGGGAATATTTTATATCTCCATCAAGAGACTATGAATTCCATCTTGAGAATATATGTTCCATCAACACTAAATGTGGCTGCCCAACATACTGAGGTTTTGACCGTCACTTCAGATCTCACTCATGATATATCAAAGCAACCTACATTTCATGATCAGGTCCATTATTCTCTCAGGATTAAGAGTTCATGCAAATAGAAGTCGTGAGATTTATTATTCATTTGACAGTCATTAGGAGAATAATAAATCTCACAACGGTCCTGTTCAATATGTTTTAACTCTTAAAACATATCAACATATCAACTAGAAGTCTCCACTTTCATGATCAAGACAAATCATCTTAGTTGACACGTTATAGTCTTCGCAGATGAAATGCCCAATTTCATCACCGACTACGAACTATAAATTCTGAGTTTACAAAGAACTTGTGATTTACATCTTCTGTGACTTTTCACATAAATCACATACAATGCATCTCATGGACTATATGATAATGTCCCATATTCATGTTACCATTATTTTAGATAATAATAAAATAACTTTATCAATCACAATATTAAGTCATACATCATGTCATACATAATGTCATACATAATATCATACAATAGGATTTAAGGGCACTAATCCTAACACAACAAATCACACCTAGAGAAGAACATGCCTCCAACTTTCACCCAATACAATGGTAGAAAGAGAAGTGTCATCAAACATGTGAGCGAGTTCATGGACACAATGGGATCTTATGTTAAGGATGGGGGTTTGTTTCCTCATGAGTTTTCAAAGTCCCTGAGTGATTGTGCCTACACTAGATACATTGGCCTAAGGCCCAGCTCTTTCCCAACATAGGATGACATAGTGGACGCTTTCCGCAACAAGTGGTTTTGTAGAAAGGAAATAGCAACCCTTGTAACCCTATAGAACATGAAGCAGAGGAGCAAGGAAGACCTCTTGGATTTTATCAAATGGTTCAAAGACATAGCACTTGGCTGCCATGACCAATATGAGGAGAATACACTGGTGGAAATGTGTATGGGCAATATGATCATGGAGCACCGTGCCGTCCTTGAAAACTTGAACATTGTTCAATTTTCCCAGTTGTTGCAACAAGAAAAGGAGATGACCCAGCCCATTAGGCCATATTAAAAATAGCCAAAATTAAAGAAAACAACCTTATAGGCCATGACAACATCTACAGGAGAAAAACAAAGAAAGTCGGGAGATAACGAACTTGAGAACCCATCACCAATGCCTTGCACAGCCAAAGAGCTGGATGTTCTAGTAGACCAGTGGATTGCTATCGGTGTTTTTAAGCCTAATCAAGTGTCTAGTCAGCCCATGGAAAAAGAACGAAGAGACCTTCATGTCTATCGCTTGCACTGCTACGTGAAACATCCTACTCCAGAATGTTGGACCCTCCACAAACTCATGCACCACAAAATCAAAGACGGCACTCTAGAGCTCTCGCAACTAGAAGTTTAGAAGGACCTATTCCCTAATCACAAAGGAAAAGGGGTAGCACCAGTAGTACTCTGTGGGGACCATAAAAGAAATAAAGAAGAAGCCTTATGTCACTAGAAACCATCATGACTTTACAAAAGAACCCAAAGTTCAAAACTTTGTTTGATTAGCTCGAGTTAGCCCTAAATGAGAATGGTAGTAGAAACCTCGATGAGTATTGCATTATGCGCTACAACTGACTGCATCACAAAAAACTACTTCACAGCAGAAACTCACACCAACTTTGCATTTATTAGGAATACCAATGCAATCACATTCATTAACAAGGACAAGGAAATGAGATACCCTGACCAGAAAAGTCCCCTTTATCTAGTGGCCACTATAAATCAAATTCCAATCGAAAGGGCTCTAGTGAATGCTAGAGCATCAGCAAATATGATACCACTTAGCACGTTAGAAGCAGCAGAAATATCAAAAAGTAAGATCCAAGGATTCCCCATGAAGGTGACGAGATTCGGAGGAAGAGGCGAGTACACGGCGGGATAAATACAACTATGGCTAAAGGTTGGACCCATATCTGCCCAAACCGGCTTCCACATGTTGAAAACAGAGGTATCCTATCACATTATGGCCATGGTTGCACAAGCACTAATGTAGACACCTCATTTTGTACCCCCTACAACTTTGGCCCCCATTCCCCAATGATGACACCTCATTTTGACTTAAGGAGGAGAAAAGAGGAGAATACACCCCAAAGGACGTTTTTCACAAAACATCCTCAAGTCAAGTTTTACTTGGTTGGGACCTATTTTGGTCTTGGCCTTTGAGTTCTAAAGTTTACTAAACTACTAATTTTGTTATTAATTAGATTGATTGAGGAGAACAGTCAAATCAAGCTCTAAAGAATTCTTGTGTTGAGGTAAAGGTTCTAACTTTGGCTCTCCACCTTTTCTTAATTCATTTGCTTATTTCTATGTTTTTATACCTTTAAATATGTTTGTTTAGTTTAGGTTTACTTTGTGTTTATGTTAGAGGCATGCTAGGTTGCTAGTTTTCTGTTTTCCCTCTGTTTTATTTGCGGAGTTGCTGGGTTTAAAATTTAAGGTGTGTATGTGTGCGCATGCTTCATGCATATGTACACATACTCAAAGTGTGCATACGCATAAAATTGGGATGTGCATGCACACTCGTGCTCAGAAACCCTAATTCACTTCTTTTTGTTTTGTTTTTTTTTTCTTTCACCTTTTTAGTCTCTATTTAGCATGCTTTTCATATCTTTGAGTATCTTCTCTTCTGCTTTGTTTTGTTTGGCTTTGTTTTATCTTTTATTCTAATTTGTTTTATTTGTCTTTGTTTTCATTGATGCATAGGTGCTATGGTGTAGTGAGGTAAGTGAAGTTAATCATGCATAAATCACATGAACATACATTTAAACGTTTGAGTTATAAGTTGCTTAATATGCTTGGTTAAGTGCCATAATTTTGATATCTACATTTGAATGCTTCAATAATTTTTTAATCTACCTTTTAAGGTTGTTGTGTCTGCAGTATATGTAAAACCCACGCATATCAGCATCTCATTTTTCCAAGGATACATCCTGTTCTAGATGGATCTTTCTCTTTTCCCATTGAGGTACATTTCCCATTGGCATGAGCCAGAATATCTTGAGCAGACCATCGGGTCACGGCTATATTGCAGACAGAGGGCAATCTTGAAGGCATCTTCATATCTTGTCTTGGATACTAGATCCATCTAATCTTCTAATTTTGAGTTGAGATTTAAGTAGGCACAACTGACTAATTTTTCATTTAAGCCATGACCGAACCAAGATGGCTGCCTACATACCCTCATTTGGAAGGATCAGGTCATCACATAGTTTAACTGACTTATAGTTGCCTTAAATTTTGCCTAGACCGCCCTTTCGAGTTTTCAATCTAGCTGGCTCTCTCACATTCTTTCTTTTGCTCTCCTTTTGCGTAGATTGCCCTTTCGAGTTTTCAATTTACCTTTTGTATTTTTCACGCTCTCTTTCTTTTGGCTCTCCTTTTGTGTAAACTGCCCTTTCGGGTTTTCGATCTACCTTTCCACATACTTTTTGTTTTTTTTTGTTCTTTTTTGTTTTTTATTTTTATTTTTATTTTTGGTTGACATAAAAACATAGAAATGAGGTGCATTGAGAGGCTCCTTCTTGCAAAGTACCGTATAACGGCATCAGAATTGGTGGCCATATTGAAGTCATGTCCGTCCATGTTGGCTAGAATCAAGGCTCCTCTAGAAAAGGCCTTCTTTACCAAATATGGCCCTCATAAGTTGGGGCAAACTTTCCACTGTGATCAGGCACAACCTGGTTGCACTTCTTCAAGACTAGATTGCCTTCTTTAAAGACCCTGGGTCTAACTTTCGTGTTGAATGCTCACTCGATGTGGCGTTGGTACAACTGTCCATGGCACATTGCGGTCATGCGCTTTTCATCTATCATGTTCAGTTGTTCATATCGGGACCAGGCCCATTCAGCTTTTGACAGCTTTGTTTAAGATAAAATCCTGAGAGACAAGATCTCTATCTTTGTAGGGAGGACGGCCTTCATGTTATATACCAATGAATACGGGGTCATACTCGTGGAAGTACGAAGAGAAGTGCAATAGGTACACAAAGCAAATGGCAAGTACTCGTGCCAATCCTTGTATGTGTCTATCATCTTAACCAAGATTTTCTTCATGCTCTTATTGGCGGCTTCTACTACATAATTTATCTGAGGGCGATAGGGAATTGAATTTTTGTGCTCGATCTTAAACTGTTGGTAGAGTTGCCGGATCATTTTCCCATTTAGGTTTGCCCCATTATCTGTAATGAGCTCTCTTAGCATGCTGTAGCGGCAAATGATGTTATGTTTCAAGAACCGGGCTACCACTGCTTGAGTGATGCTTTTGTACGAAACGGCTTCCACCCACTTTGTAAAATAATCGATGGCCACTAAGATGTACTCATGGCCATTTGAAGGTTTTGGAATCACGGGTCTGATGACATCCATACCCCAAGCTGAGAAGGGCCATGGTGCTGCTAAAGAGTGTAAACGTTAAGGAGGAGCATTCTTCTGGTCTTGATAGGCTTGGCAATGGTGGCATGTCCTCACATGTATAATACAATCGCTTTCTATGGTAAGCCAATAGTATCCAGCTCTTATAATCTTGTGAGCCAACAGGTGTCCATTGGCATGAGCTCCAAGTAAGCCTTTATGCATCTCTTCCATCAGATAATTAGCCTCGTGGGCATCTACGCATCGAAGCAAGGTAGTATCGTGGTTGCTTTTGTACAAGACTTATTCACTCAGGAAAAATTGGCAGGCCATGTGTTGGATAAACTTATTTTCACTGTCCATGGCACTGGACGGGTACTCACTGTTCCTGATATAAGCCTTGATATCATGGTACCATGGCTTTCCGTCAGCTTCAACGTCAACATTCATGCATTCTTCGATGTTCATGCAATGGGTCGGCACACCCTGGACTTCTATGTGTAATTGCTGCATATCATCTTCTTTTGATAACTTGACCATGGTAGCCAGGGTAGCCAGGGCATCTGTAAACTGGTTGTGTGCTCAGGATAAATAAGTAAATGTGATGTTCCAGAACTTTGGAATCAAGCAGCTAACGCATTTCTAATACGCTCAAGTCATGGGCGCTGTCCAGTGTCTCGGGCTTGCCATTTCCCTTCAATTTGGGAGATGATCAGCAGGGAATCTCCAAAGATGCTCAAGTCATGGGCGCCAAACTCTAGGGCCACTTGTAGGCCGACTATGCATTCTTTATATTCAGTGATGTTGTTGGTACAATCAAAATTCAGCTTGACTGAAACAGGGATTTGCTGAACCTTGGGGGAAACTAAAACTACTCCCACTCCATTTCCAACAGAATTGGCGGCTTTATCAAAATAAAGATTTCAATGCCATGGTTCCACACTATCTGAAAGTTCTGGATCATTTAGCGGCTGGTCCTCTAGGTAGTCGACTATGGCCTGGCCTTTGATGGCCATTCTCGTCACAAACACAATGTCAAACTCGGAGAGCAACATTTGCCAACGAGAGATCTTCCCTATAAGAGCTGGCTTTTCAAAGATGTACTTAATGGGATCCATATAGGAAATGAGCCGCGTAGTGTAGTAGAGCAAGTATTGCCGCAATTTGTGCAAGATCCACACTAAGGCACAACATGTCTCCTCAATGGCGATGTAGTTGATCTCACAGTTGGTGAACTTCTTGCTTAGATAGTAAATCACCCTTTCTTTTTGGTTAGGCTCAGCCGCTTAGCCTAACATGAAACCCATAGAGGTTTCTTGTACAGTTAGGTAAAGGATCAATAGATATCCTGGCGTCGAGGGATCCAGAACTGGAGGGTTCAACAAATACTGCTTGATCTTGTCAAATGCCGCTTGGCACTCATCTGTCCATTCTATTTTTGTGTCCTTCTTCAAGAGCTTGAACAGTGGATCACATGTGGCGATTAACTGCGCTATGAAGAGAGCTATGTAATTAACCTTTCCTAAGAAGCTACAAATCTATTTCTCGATTTGCAATGTCGGCATGTCCTGAATAGCTTGGATTTTTGTTGGTCCACTTCAATTCCTCTTTGGCTGACTATGAAGCCTAGCAATTTCCCTAAACTAGCTTCGAAGATGCACTTGTTAGGGTTTAGTCTCAATATGTACTTGACGAGGTGCTTGAACAGATTTCTCAAATCTACCAAATGAGCCCTGGAAGTGCAGGATTTGGCAATCATATTGTCTACGTAGACTTCAATCTCTTTGTGCATCATGTCATAGAACAAGGTTACTATGGCTCGCTGATAAGTAGCACTGGCATTCTTTAAGCCAAATGGCATGACATCATATGCATGGGTTCCCCAATGAGTGGTGAATGCTATATTGGCTTTTTCTTCTTCAGCTATTTTGTTCTGGTTATAGCCTGAGAATCCATCCATGAAGGAGAAGAACCTGTTGGTAGCGGTATTATCAATTAGAGTATCGATATGCAGCAATGGGAAGTTATCCTTGGGGTTGGCCCAGTTCAAATCTCTGTAATCAACGCATATGCGTACTTTCCCGACTTTCTTAGGCATGGGAAAAATGTTGGTGACCCAACCTGAGTAGGCTATCATGGTAAGGAAACTGGCTTTCAACAGTTTTTCTACTTCTTCCTTGATCTTCAAAATGATCTCAGATTTCATCTTTCGAAGGGACTACCACATTGGCGGGCATTCTGGCTTAACTGGACTTCTATGGATGACAATCTCAGTATCTAACCCTGGCATATCTTGGTAAGACCAAGCAAATATCTCTTTGAATTCCTTGAGTAGCGCTATGAGCTCATGCTTCAAGTCTTTAGGAATGTTCACCCCAATCTTGACGGGCTTTTCATGTTCGCCTTCGTCGGCAAGGTTAGTCACCTCTGTATCCTCTATGTTGGGCTTAGAGCCCTCATTTTTTCTATTTAGAGCTTCCAAAATATCACAAGGTAAATTCAGAATTTCCTCTAATCCTTCAATATCATGATCCAACTCTATTGTCTCATTCACGTCATCAATATCCTTGTTATGTCAATAGGACAATGTACCTGTTTAGGAATTAGAATGGATCCTATAGAACGGAACATATACAAGGAAACATAAGACAATTTGCACACACATATTCATAGGAAAGCAGATAAAGAAGTAAATGAAAAATTTCCTGAATAATACGCTTAATAATTTCATTAATGGATTATAGATAGGGAGGTAAAAAAGTTCATGCCTGATAATGATAAAAGGGAAATGTTTTTTTTTTGTTTTTTGGAAATGAATTGGGAAATGCAAGAAAGAAATGCAAAAAGCAAGAAATGAACATGCAAAACAAACTAGATTTGCTATTTAAACTCTTTCAAGTAATTGGAGGACCTAACCACGCGATGATAAAATACTCCTTACTCAGCTGGTGCAACCACAAAGTAAGGCTCGATGGACCAATGGCCTACTGTCTCACCTGGCACATAGGGCCTAATAGTATAAGTCAGAACATCCTCCGAGGATATGATCGTATTCATTGAGAATTCCTCGAGCCATAAGTAGATGAGACAAGCCAAATCTGATTCCTCCTCGCATGATTCCTGTACCATTTCTGATCTGTTGACCTTGGTTGGAGCCAAAAAAGTGATCCTAATGTGGGGAATACGCATCCCTTAGCCAGTGAACTTCCTTTTCTTTCCCCTAGAAGCCTGGAAGAGTTCTTCATCGGAGGGGTCGTAGCCTAGACCAAATCCTCCTTTGTTGTCTGGGAGCTCAATCAAAGAAGACTTCCCATGTCCTACGATAACAAGACCTTGGCCTAACTGGTAACCAAATTTGAGCATCTCCTTAGCAGCCATTAAAGTAGAAGAGGGCCATGCAGACTCAAGTTTCGAAGCTCTGGAGATCATAGAGACTACCTCGAAACTATGGAAAGTTGCCTCCAAAAAGGCAATAGCATCAATGTAAGGGATAGAAGCCTCCTTGAAGATGGACCAGGGATTTTCAGCCATAATAGTGATCATCTAATCCTCGGAGGGGTACTTGAGCCTCTAGTGAAGGGTAGAAGCAACCGCGCCTGTGGCATGTAACCAATGCCTCCCTAGGAGCATGTTATACGGGGAATCCACCTTAATGACTTGGAAGATGACCACGAAAAACTTGGGGCCGACCCTGATGGTTAATTCGATCTCGCCTTGCACCTCGCGGAGAGTGCCATCAAAGGCTCTAATGATCATGGTGGTAGAGTGGATAAGAGAGGCATCCACATTCAACTGCTTTATAGTAGACATCGAGCATACATTCGAGGCTAATCCATTGTCAATCAGTACTCTGGAGACGATCATGTCCTCACACCTCACTATAATGTGCATGGGCAAAGTATGTTCTCTACCTTCTAGAGGTAGTTCATCATCTGTAAAGGAGATCTGGTTGCTTGCCAACACCATTAAGACCATACCCTCAAAGGGAGATTTTGTGGCATTTGTAGGAACACTCGTCTCTTTCAAGACTTTCAAGAGAGCTTTACGGTGGACCTCTGAAGATAATAGTAGCCCCAAGATATAAATTTAAGCTGCAACTTGTTTAGTTGCTGAATCATATTGTATTCTGAGTGTCTAATAATTTTCAAGAATTCCTTGCTTCCTCAGTTGTGACCCTCTTCTTGACGGGTTTAGTTGTACCCTTGCCAGCCCCTTTCCTTCTCTTTTCTAGCTCCTTGGGAGTATAGCAGTGGCCACTCCCAGTAAGCCTAGATAAGCCTGAAGAGATGTTGGAGTAGACCTCTTTTCCAATTCATGTGGAGATCAAAGACACCTTGTATTTCCATGGGACACAATGGTCATCCTTAAAAGGGAACGACTTTAGCATGCGAATGATAACACGCTCCTGAGTTTGCAAATTGGGCATTATGGAGAACATCTTTAGATTAATGACTATCAGACCTGGCAGAATGGCTTCAAGAGCTTTTGAGTCGGATACCCTAGAGATTCCTAAGGTGGGCTTTGGTAGAATGAGAGGATCAAAACCTCGGATAGCGGGAACAATGGCGGTTCCCTCCTGAACCGATGATGAAGCTGGTCCCGTGATTGCTAGTGATGCAAGAACTAGAGGAATGAATCCCTCAATGGCAGGTTGGGGTTGCCCTTTTTCTAAATCTGATGACTCTGAATCCACCGGCGATTCTATGATCTCCTTAATGACTACTGAAGAGGGAGGCACTAAAATAGCCTTACCAAGGCATTTCTCTAGATATTCGTCCCAGTTTTTCCTTGAGCCAATTGATATAGCATTACGGGTAGTTTCTAACTGGGTAGCTAGGGGATATGGGTTAGCTTCCATGCAATTGCCTCTTCATTTGATTTCATTTTTGACCTAGATGATACCACGGCCGGCTAGACTCTAAACCTGCACTCGAAGCACTTCATAGTCAAACAAGGCATGCTTGTCTCCATTGTCACAGAATGAGCAAATTCCCCAATCAAATTCTGGAGTTCCTTTACCCTTAAGATCAAGGTGGCTCTCTTGGACCAAGGCCTGAAGCAAGGCCTTCCATGGGAATGATGGTGAGGAGAAATCCAAACTCCTTTCTTCCACTGTGATGATGACGCTCACACTTTCTTCCTGATGGAGAGGCAAAAGGTTGGTGATGATGTTTGGAGTGGTTGTATTATCGAACTGTATCAACTTGTCGTCGATGAGATCCTGGACACGATCCCTCAAATGATAGCATTCTTCAAGGGTATGCCCCTCAGCCATAAAATGGTATTCACACTTCTTGGATGGATCAAAATTAGGTGATGGAGGGCTATCTTTGGGTTTGTAGAACATTGGGGTCACTAATTTCCTCTCTAGCAAGTAACCATAAAGTTCTGCCATGGGCATGGGTAACAGAGTGTACTTCTGGTTTTCCCTCCTAAGGGGATGAGGCAGGTCTGGCCTCCCTTTCTGATTGGAGGCTCAGTAACGGAGTAGGCTGAACCTATTACTGATAAGTTCTAACAGCTGGGGCTAAATAGGCAGAAGTAGTACCCCTAGGCCTCTTTGGCACGTTGTTAACCATGTGAACATTGGCTTCCTTAGTCTTACAGCCGGTTAATTTCTTAACCTGTTGTTTGACCATGGAGTTCAAAGACATAGGACCCATGATCTTTTTTCTTGTAATACCCTCGTCAATACGCTCCCCAGTAGGGATGAGGCTAGCAAAATGAGTGACTTGGGTGCTGATCATCTTCTCATAATAAGGAGGCTTGAGACTGTCGAATGAACCATTTAATCATCTCATTTTCCATCATGGGGGGCTGCACTTGTACGGCTAGCTTACACCACCTCTGGGCATATTCTCAGAAAGACTCTTCTTTTTAGTTCTCATGAGGACTGTGCAGTCGGGTGCTATCTCAGTGTTGAACCGGTAGTATTCCAGGAAAGAGTTGGCGATTTCCCTCTAGCTAAAGGTCTAATCTCGCATACCACATGGTCACGGGACCGGTCAAACTATCAGGGGAAATCTGACAAAGCAGCGGATGGTTATCCCTATAAATGCGCGCAAAGGTCTCCAATACCATCATACTTAACAAACTCTGGTGCCTTGAACTTGGGAGGTATAATGACCTGAGGGAAGTTGGTCAGACTGTCTAGATCAACATTTCCATGGGCGCTGGAGCCTTCTATGATACGAAGCTTTTCGGCTAGGGTTTCCATTTGGCTCTTGACTTGGCCATACCTAGATTTGGGGTTCTTGTTCTTAAAAGGATCTGGCTCTTGGTCATCGCCCTAGGGTAGCACATTGTGGCCCTGATTCTGTACTAGTAGGGGCTGATTTTCATTCTCAGTTCAGGGACCTCCTTGACTATGACCAGAGGAGTTCAGTCCTCCTCTTACAACCAGTTGTTGCATCATGTGCATCACTTCTAACACTTTCTCCTTTAGAAGAGTAATCTCCTGAGCATTTTTCTCATGGGGAGAAGTACCACTAGTAGACATCTCTCTTGCATGAGACCTAGTGATGATGGTATCATGATGTGGTGGTAGCTTAGACTGTTTCTTTTTAGCAATATTTTGATCCTATGAATGGATGGGAGGTGACAGAGATGGGGTGCATTTGACAATGTGGAAACACAACATCAAAATCAAGTTAGTTTATGTCCTTGTTATTTAACATGCACCTACCATTTTCAGAACAATTTGGCTTTGCACCTTGGATCGGGTATTTATCATGGTGAGTTTCTACTATGATGCAAGATTAATGCACAAGATTGGCAAGTGACCGAAACTTTCATGATATGCTTGGCATTGCGGGAAGGACCCATCTTTTGATTACATGCTCGTACAAGATTTGCTTTTACAACGCTGGGTTCATCGACTCCGACAGTGGGCCTTTTACAATACAAAGAAATACAGTTTTGAGTAAAAGCTTAGCTTCTGACAATGAGGACTTCTCGGGAAGCTCTTGAACACTTAGATCTCTTAGGGGAGCCCCTGGACTCTTGATGTCTAGGACCTCTTGGCAATTTCGACACCTTGGAAATTCTGAACTTGGACCCTAGATCTTGGATCTCTTGGTAGCATGGATCTCTTGGACTTCGGATCTCTTAGGGGAGCCCCTAGACTCTTGACGTCTAGAACTTTTTGGCAAGTTGCACCTCTTGGAAATTTGGACGGAATAGATCCCTTGGACTTTGGATCTCCTGGGGAAGCCCTTGGATTCATGATGTCTCAGGATCTCTTGGCAATTTTTCAGCAGCATTTCCTCATGAGCGGAGTTTCGTTTGCTTGCCACAAATTTTATCTTTGCATAATTAGGTGATGGAACCATTTAGTGTATGCATGAATGCCCTTGTAGGGTTGTAAACCCTTAGGGATAAGGTATGATCTAGCATGTACAAGCAACGAGGTTGCTTTCCCTAAGGGTTTAGTAATGGATGATGTATAAGCAGGATAGAAGGAACCTGGAGTGGAGCACAATTTCTTTAGTGTAAGCAACAAGGGCACACCTGTTACAAGACACTTTCCCCTAACCTCTTGTCCTAAAAGGGTATCCTTTCCTAGTCTTGGATGTTCACTCTTTGGGTTTCACTAAACCCTGATGGGCTTTGGCTTTAATCTAGTCCTCACGGGTTTGACATATCTAGGCCAATTGTATGCAAAGGCTTAACAGGTAGGTTGTTCCTAGCCTAGGGGGAATCAATCGCCATTCTCCTCCCTTCATGGAAGTTATGGGGCAGGAAGGATCGAGGGGGCCTTTTTAGCTACTCTTGTCCACCCATGGACCCAGAAGTGCCTACAAAGTCAGCCCCAGATCTAACTATGGGTAACACTACCGATGTTTGTGTTTGGGCATCTGTAGATGGGGTGATGAAATCCCCAACGAGATGTGAGTACGCCAGCAGTGCAGAGCCCGATTTCGGCTAAAAAAGGGTGTATATGTCATACAATCCTTAATGAAGGGGAAAGACTTTTTCAAAGCATAGCAAATACATATATGAAAGCGGATAAAGGTGTAGGGGAAATTAATCCTGCTACCCTATGTTTGCATGTGAAGGAAAGCGGTAAAACATGTAAGGAAAGCTGTAAGATATGTGAGGAAAGTGGTAAAGCATGTGAGGAAAGCTGTAAAGCCCCATATGAAAATACCTCAAAGCCACCCTTTTCGAAAAAAGATTTTTTTGCCCTTTTGAAAATAGTCTACTATAACATAGTAGAAGTCCTTTTTCAAAAGGAAAGCCCCGGAGGCCAATGCCAATTTTTGTGTTTTTTTAAAAGCCAATGTCCAAAGATTATGGTTTTATCAAAAGCTGTAAAGGCTAAACTCTCTAAGTATCCCCAATGGAGTCACTAGTCTATTGACACCTGGCCTCAAGATGGATAACCACCATGGGCCTTCGTTCAACCACCCGCTATGGTGACACTCCTGCGCACACGGGGCCTATTGGAGCCCCCTTTCGATGATTATATGTGGTTCGTGCGGAGCGTCGGGTGCTCTCTCTCTCTCTCTCTCTCTCTCTCTCTTAGTGGAGGAGGGTAAGTGTTCTACCTTTGGTGGTGTGGTAGGATTCTAGGCCAAATTTTAGGTGATTACCAAAAGTAAGTGAAGTCGCCACCAATCATTAGGTTTTTCTAAGGTGTGATTAGACACCTATTTCTACTTGATTTTATTACCAATCCTAGGCTAAGAAAAATGTCATTTTTTCTAATCTAATATAATGGCAAAAAATATTGATACTTGAGTCCGGAAGTTTGGTTACGTGTGGAGAAGGTGTTAGGCACCCCACAACACCTGTCCAAGAATAGTCCTTTGTTTTGATAAAACCTTAATTTTTGGATACTAGTAGTAAAAACAGGATTTTGACATTGGCTTTCAGGGTTTTGCATGCATGGGGGCTTTGAGGTTTGGCTTTTGAACGGGTGTGGTCCCAATCTATGCTTTCCTAAAGCATTCGAGAAAAGTACCAGATTTCCACAATGAAAATTCAACGACATGTCACCTTACTTTCATGGCGGAAATTAGGTATCACTTGCCTTAGGTGACATGGATCATGATGATCACACCGAAAAGGGGCTAGCAAGTATATATATACATACATCATGCATAATGCAGGCACACAGAGCAGGAAAGTAAATGCCTACATCCCTAGAGCATGACCCAAAATATAGGTGCAGGAAAGTAAACAGGGGTCGCCATACTCTAGAGATGAGGATGAATGGCACATGGCATGATATACCTAATATAAACCATCTAAGAAAAGAAGGGGGCAGGCAAGAAGAGGGGGTTTAATAGAGTACATAACCAAAGGGGATAAACTAGGCTCTTAAACCTACTAAACATAGTCGCTTGGCTCTACATGCTCGACTATGCACCCTTTTTGCTCATGCTTGGGAGACCGTGCCCTAGCTCCAAGCGTCCTTGCTCCATGTGTGTACATTTTAAAGGCAAAGAAAAGAAACTAGTAGACATGCGATTGAAGGGAAAAAGGTGCATAGATAATGTTCAAAGGGTACAAAGCAAACAAACAAGATAAATATGGCAAGCATAGCATGTGACGGGAGACATGACAAGCGAAGGTAAACAGACAAGCAAACAAGTAAAAAAAGAAAGAAGACGAACAAGCAATGGGCAAACAATAGGTGGTGTCCGCGAGGAACAAATGTAGGTTTGGATCAGATGTCCATAGCTTCATTGTGTTGAAGTATGGATGACACAGTAACAAGCAAGACTCATGAATGCACATGTAAGCAAGCGTGTAAAGATGCATAGAAAGCCAACGGGTGGCACAAACAAGCATGGTAAGCATATCATCGCACGGAGTGGAAAAGGGGAAAGGTATGCATGAAGCAACCTGGCATCCGAAGACGCCTCACAAATGGTTACACTAGAACAAGGCCTTAGGGGCGTCGAATGTAACCACACAACCACAAACCCGCTAAGGGTGTCAAGTGTGGCAAATCCTAGAACAAGAGAGGCTAACACGAGCATAAAGCATAGAAGCAAACAAGCATAGACATGAAAAGATAGGGATGATCCAAACCCTTTGATGTGGGCCAAGGTACATGGACAATGAAAAAGACCATAAGGACTAGATTGGGTCCTAACCATGAGGCCAAAATGCAAGAAAATGCGATGAAATGAACAAAAGGGCTACAATAGCACATGACTGACAAACATAGGCTAGGTCTAGACACACAAACATGGCATGAAGCGCACAAGCACATGGATGAGGTGTAAAGCGTGTAGATAACATAGATCTAAGTACACAAGCATGTGAAAACATATATCTAGACATATAGGCATAGACACATGCATGTAAACATGTAGATCCTAACACCTAAACATGGAATAATGTGAATCCAAGCATATAATTAACTGAAGACATAGATCTAACCCTATAACATGGCAAAATAGGCATAAACACATAGGTCCAAGCAAATCATAGCCAAACATCATACAAGCATGTGAACATGTGACCCTAACATCAACATAAAACAAAAATATGAACAAAAAATAGGAAAACATGGCATAAACCCTAACACGTAGATCAACACAACTAGCATGTGAACAAGCATAGAAATATGTGGATCTAGCCAAACAACACATTAAAAAGATAGATCTAGGCACCAACACATAGCAGAAGCATAAAGCACATAGATCGGGACAAACAACATGTGAGCAAGCATAAAAGAACATGGATCTAAGCTAGAAACATACTAGAAACAAGATAAAGTACGAAACATGTCAAGGAAAGCAATAAAACATGTTATTATAGCAAAAAGGACAAGAAACATGCTATGAAAAAGATTTAGAAGGTTAGGGGTGTGGATGATAGCTAAAAAATTACATCCACACCCCTAAACCACAAATCCAAGATGTGGAACCAAGGAAAAGAAGATTGGGTACAAGAACACTACCTTGTATTGTTGGTGAAGAAGCAAGAATCAAGAGGCTTTAATGTGTTTTTTTTTTTTTTGGAGAGGGGAAAAACATGTAGAAAAACCAGGCAGAGAGCAAAACTTAGCAAAAAAAGTCCTCTTCTGGTCTAGGGAGCGCTTGGGGCTATTTATAGCCCCGGCACAGATTTCGAGGTGGCGGCCTTTCAAGGCCCACCACCTTGAAATGGCCATGGATTGGGTTGATCTTGGCACCCTTGGACAGATTTTGACTTCCTACTTCTGAAAAGGTATGGAACTTGAATCCAACGATCAGATCAAAAGTTATGGCTCTTGGAAGTCAATGGTGCATCGATCGGTGCGTTATCTCGGCTTTTGTGATATCTCCGTCGTTCTAACTCCGATCTCGACCCATGAATAGTCGTTGGAATGAGGATTTGATAATCTTCGTAATGGTGTTGTTTTCAACCCATTCTGAAGGCCGAATCAAAATTAGGGTTTTGGGGGCCCATCGGGAGTCAACTTTAGGTCAAACTTGGTCAAAACTGCTAAAAATCTCTAAGAAGCTCAGGTTTGATGTAAAACCATGAAAATTGTTGTTTTGTGAGGATTTTGACCTTGTTTGACCTTAGGTCAACCCAGGGTTGATTAGGGTCATTTTGGTCATTTTGGCTAAAAAATGCACTTTAGGTGCTCCGGTGTCCGAACGGGTTGCTCCACGTCATTTTGGATGTTCTCGCGGCCCCATGGAAAGAAAATAATATTTTTGGATTTTTGGAGTTCGACATGCAAATCGAGGGTAGACAAAATATGGTATCAACATGATGCATGAGGGGTACAACATGAATGAGAAAATAAAGCTCAAACAAAAAGACAAAACAAAATGTGACAAAGCATAAAGTAAACATGACATGCTAGGATGAAGAAAAAAGGTATAGACCAATGCATAAGGGTAGCAAAGGTGTGTGCAAAAGTTTGCTATGTTAAATGCATGACCAAAGCATGGAAAATGCACATGGAGGGCAAAGTGAGTTAAATACATAACCAATGAACCAAACATGTTCCTAATGAGGAAACGTGAGAAACCCCAAAGTTTGGTACTCATCGGAGTCCAAACAAGTGAGAAAATGCCCAAGAGGCATTTTATCAAACACCTAGTGTGCACACTATGAACAACAATGTAAAACAATGCATGAACATCATGAAAACCACCCTTAATACATGTTCTTTCTGCCACAAGGGGCCAAAATCCAAAGAAAATCATCAAAAGAAACAAATCCCATACAAAACTTTGGTAAAAATTAAGCTTCCCTACCCCTATGATGAAAATCCCAACCAAGAGCACAAAAACTCTCCAAAACATAATCTAAGGATAAAAAACAATGAAAAGAGTTTAGAATAACCTTAGATATGTTAATGGAATGAAAAACCATTCAAATTGGTTGAGTTTTGATGTAAAAATAGTGAAAGAGGGGTTTTTTAGACAGGATGGGAGAGGTTTAAAATAGGTTTCCCACGAAAAGCCCTTTAAAAAGCTGTTTCTGGGCATTTCGCAACTGGGCGAGTCGCGAATGAGTCGTGAACACCTCTGGATGAACTTGCAACTCACGAATGAGTCACCAAAAAGAGTGGCCAAAACTGACGACTTGCGAGTGAGTCACCAAAATGAGTAGCCGAAACTCATTACTCGCGAGAGTGACACTTGTTTTTCAACACAAAACATGCTTAAAACAATGAAAAAAAAATTAAGCACTAAACATGAACACAAAGAGTGATAAAAATCACTTCCAAATACATATAAAATGATCAAAAATCTTTTTAGTTTGACCAAACATGTAGTTGAGCACACATACAACACATTTAATCAAGTACAATCGAACAAATGAATAAGACATTCATTGAACATTAGGCATGTGTGTTGTGTGTGCGTATCAAATGTGGAGTAGTCCTTAGTCTAGAGTGAAACTTCAATGATCAATTTAATCAAATTATACACAACTAGTACTAAGTCAAGTGGTCTATCTGAATTATAGAAATGAACATATATGACCTCCCATAAGAAAATGATTACATATCTTTGAATCTTTTCATTTGGCTTCTTTTCTTATGATCATTTTATATCTTTACATCTCATTTTGAGATTGATGCCTAAAATTTTTGATATTTCAATTTGATGAACAAGCCTTTGGCTTTTGGCACCATATATTTTAAATACATGTCGCTTTCCCTTTTTCCTAGTCAAATACTAGTTTGTGCGACGGCTTTTTCAACTCATTATATATTTTCAAGATTTAACATTGGTTGAGCTCTTAAGAAAAAAAATGAGTGGGAAGAGATATAGGCACAAGTCTACACATGTATCAAATCCAACATGACTATTGACTAATTATTTATGACAAGCTTGAAGATCGATTTACAACAATCACACATAGATGTCAAGATTTTCCCCATATTGATAGATGTGCATAGATAACAAGCTAAGCTCATAAATGCACTAAGTCATTAGTATGGATGTACAAGGTTAAACTCATATTTGTAATGTGCTCAAACATATACGATCAAACTTTTTGAATTTTTCACTTTTTATGTGGTTTTGGATTTTTTACTCACACAAAACTAAAACATAAAAGTAAGATAAAAAACAAAAGCAATGCATACAAATAAATGCAAGATTCACAAATGCATGAATATATAGCATCTAATGCATGAAGGGTCCTACAAAGATCGAAAGAATTAGATCAAAGACCAAAAGAGCAAAAACTCAACCATAGGAACCCTTCCTCATCCAAACGGAACAATTGTTTGGAATGAGTGTCTCATGAGAAGTGAGACAAGGGTTGAAATAATGAGAACCGGAGATGCACATAGACAAGGAGGTAAGAACATCAACAACTTTCTTTAACAACTTACCATTTTCTCCCAAAACCAGTTTTGCTTTCATAGCACAACTTCTTAGAAACTCAAGTTTCTCTTTTCTTTTAATTCTTTTAAGAGCTTGAAATTTAGAGTAATGAGGTCTAAGATGACCAAAGGCACCACAATGGTAACAAACAATGTTTTTAGGTCTACTAGGCTTTTTGGGAAGGGATCTAGCAATATGGTTTTGTTCTCTCTTTAACTTTGGACATGGAGATCTTATATGACCAATCACACCACACTGGTGGCAAGTTGGAACAAACTTAGATCCATCCAAAACCTTAGGTTGAGACCTAAAGGGAGGCTTTGGCTTAAGAGCCTTTATCTATACCTTTTGATTTCTTTTGTGTGAAGTAATGTACACCGATTTTTCCTTTGAGGTAGAACACACAATAGGCATAAAATCGGGTACCACAACATGATTGCAACAAATATTTTCATCCTTTTTAGCAATAGGTTTAGCAATCAAACACATGGCATGCATCATCTTAAAAGATTCATTTTCACATTTAAGATCCTCAACTAGTTTGTTGAACAAAACAAGTTTAGCATCCAAGTCCATATTCATACATTCAAACTCCTTCAACTTTTCTAGAGAATTTTCAGCAAGTTTCTTATATTTCTCAACCAATTTGTTGGATTCATTGAGCTTAGCAATCATATCATCCTTTTTACAAATAAACTTGCTCAAATTCTTTTGAAACTTCTTAGCCTCTTTCTTGAAGAGTTTGTCATTTGGAATATCAACAACACCCAAAGAATCAAGTAACATGTCATCACAATCATGAGGGTTAGCACTCATAAAGGCATTTTCACAAACACATGGCATGTTACAATCATCAACAACCAAAGAAGCACACAAATCACTATCCATGGCAATACACAAGGGGTCAAGGATCACACTTAGGTAATGAAACCAAAACAAGTGTATCTGCTTTGATACCAATTAAAAGTTCACTTGGTGTGTAAAACACCAGCGAATGTTTAGACCCCCAATTACAAAATTACCAAAGCAAGCTTATATTCAAACAGTTGATGTGCGGAATGATAAATATAAGCAATACCCAAATTGGCTAAACACTCTAAACCATAATTAATCATAAACGCGACAACAATTAAAAGGGAAAGAGTAGAGAAGAGAGAAGCAAACACAAAGACAACACCGGCACGTGTTATCGAAGAGGAAACTAAAGAACTCGGCGAAAAACCTCTCTACCGCCCTCTAAGTAGTAGAATGATCCACTAGAAAATTAGTTGGGATACATGAAAAGCAATAGACACTCCAAGCCTAATCTACCCGATGCACCTAAGCCTTCGATGCTTCTTGCTCCAATAAGGTTAAGCCTAATTGTGTCTTCTCTAGCCTTCTGGATCCCATAATAAGCTCAATACTGCATCCGCCATCATTGGCATCTTCCAATGCTTCCGAAGCTCCAAAAACACTCTCAACACTCTAAATGGGTGTGGGTTGTGTTTGGGTACAAATCTCCTCTCAATGGGTATAACAATGGGAGAGGGGAGGAGAAGAGACTACAATGATTTCTCTCTAAGAATGAGTAGCTCTCTCTCTAATAAAGTGGGTGTGTTGTAGAAACTTCTCTTAGGTTTTTTCTCTTAATAGGCTCCTCACCATTTCTATGGGTAATGAGGGTATATATAGTGTGAGTGATGGGCAAATAGGTCACACTAAAAAATCCTCTAACCAATGAAATTCACGGGTCACTCGCGGGCATAGCTAGCACATGACTCTTCAACTTCCACAGCTAGCACTTGACTCTTTAGCTTTGGGCATGTGCTCATCATGTGACTTTTAGCTGTCTTGATCAAATCTCCACCACTTAATACTAAACCCATTACAAATAAATCCCACAAAAATACAAGGAAATAAATTTATGCAATTACAACACTTTTTGTCATGGAATAAGCCAATACAAATGTTATGAGAAAAATCATAACTTAACATAGGAATCTCTCATAGAATCTACTCACTCTTGGGTAGATTCTTATCAAAATTCCTTATATATTGACCATGTTATGTGTTTGAAGTTAATGGAATTCTTAAAATAATCATATATGAATTAAATATAATGTTAAAGCTCTAAGCATCAAAGTTTGCGGAAAGTAAAATAGACAATAATAATGAATTCTTATAAAGTTGGTCCAAATGGTTTGGCAATGTGTAGTAGGTAATATTTATTTGCATATAAGCTATTAGATTTTCTATCAAACATTTCAACAAACATTTGGCATTCAAATATGCTTCAAAACACAGTTCTTATACATGGATAGGAGATGTTAGTTAAGAACTCAACCATGGATACCATTATTATTATTTTTTTTTTGTGACCACGTGGAAGAAGAACAATTGAATGTATGAGGAGTGGACACTATTTTTAGTGATACTGATTTACAATAATGCTTTATTCTCACTATGAAGCAGGTTACTCAATACATATTTGATGAGCCAAGAGAGAGGTACCAATCTCAAAAGTTGTGAGAATGTCCCTGCAATATCAAACCAAATTTTTCAGTACTATAGAAAGTGAAATTAATTATAATAGTACTATAGAAAGTGAAATAGATTATTACAAAAAAAGTGATTATTGCAAAAAATCACAATATTTTCAATTCCAAAGTCTAAAGGCAACCAAAGGGAAAACACCCACAAATACAAACCCACCAAAATTTAGGCACTTAAAAGCATATAGAGTAGAAACCACAACGTAAAAGATTAAAAAATAAAGTAAAATAAATAAATTACAATCAAGGTACTGGTCGTGGAAGAGGACATAACGTGTGGGGGTTGTAGTGCATCTAACCAATTATTGGGCAGAGGGAAAGGAAAAAGGGTTTGAAGGAGGGGTAGAGGGGGGCCAGGAGATTCAAATATAAGAAAATAGAATTTGAAAAAAGAAAAAAAAAAAAAGAGAGAAAGGAAGGGTTGTAAATAAAAAGGAAAGAACCCAAATTGATTGAAACAAAACGACGTAGGTGTGGCCTTTGTGTCATGTGCTGCTGAAGAAAACCCATCTTTTCAATTCTTTTCCTATACTTCTCCATCTTTTTCACATCTTCTCCTATTGGAATTTGATCATGCCCTTCTTTTCCTCATCTCTCTCACAAGCCAATTTAATGTAAAACCTTAATTAAAAAAAAAAAAACTCTAATCCAAACATCTAAATCAAAACCAATCAAATCTCAAAAAAGAAAAAAACCCTTACCAAGTGGTGGCCAGACGGTAGCGGCAGATTTCATATAAAACTCTCTCTCTCTCTCTCTCTCTCTCTCTCTCTCTTGTGGTAGCCTCAGATAAGTCCAAGCATCATTAGTTTATGGACTCTCGGTGATCTCTCAATTTCTCATTCTTTCACTCTTAAGTTTCATCTTTTCTTTCAGAAAATAAAAAGTTTCATCTTTTAACGCAATGGACTTTGACCCCTTGGTATTGACAATTTCACAGTAATGTAATTTTCTCATCAAATATAAAACATATATAAGAACCGTATACATATATAGAAAGAAACCAACTTGAACTAATTGATCTTAGAACCCAAAAATTCATATATAACCAAATTGGCAAATTATGGTCTTTTAAGAGAAAAACCCAGAAAATTTGCAGCAACCGCTGTTTCAATGTTTCAGGATAGTTGACAAACATGAACAATGAAAATTACTAACATATCAATGGCCAAAAATATCATTCAAATGCAATTACTAACATATCAAACAAACATAAACACATAAACAAACAAAAACACAATTTCTTTTTTTTTTTTTAATTTTTCAAATAGTTTTAACCATAAAACTAAATCATGGTTTAAGCAACGTAGTAGATCTATATTACTGATCAACTACAATATTAAAAAAAATTTAGAAAAAAAAACGCTCAAAATTTGCAAACAATACTCGCATGGCTTTGACAGAGCCATCCGTAAATGGGTTAGGGGAAATGATGGAGAGACTAAGAAAATAAGGAGAAAGAACTGTGTGAAGAAGAAGAAAAAGAAGAAGAAGGTCATGGGAGTGCATTAGAAAGAGAGAGAGTTTGATCGAGTGGTTCTATTATCCAAAAGAAAAACCAAATCTAACACAGATATCTTATATTAAAAACCATTCTATCCCAAATTCCTTACTCAAAAATGAATCTTAGTCAAAACCTAAATGCAATCCAATACAATCCAATCCAATCAAAATACCCAGACCTAAATCATATTTAAACCCAAATTTAAAGAACAAAAAAATAGAGACTAACCGGTGGAGGATATGGATCTGATGGTCTGTCTCTCTATTTCTCCATATCTGCCTCTCTCTATCTTCATATCTCAATACCTCATGAACCTTTCATCATATTTAATTTTGACCGGTGGTAGATCTCTCTATCTCTGTATCTCAATTCCTACATGTACCTTTAGGTTACCGCTATCGGTTGCGGTGGTCTAAGTTTGGCAAGGGATGGTGATGGCTGGCCGTACGAATTGTGTCTCTCCTGTATCGCAAGCTTTTTTTTTCTCCTTCCCTTTCTCTGTATCGCTATTTTTTTTTAGTTGCAAGCCTTTTTTTATTTTATTTTAACCGTTTTTTTTTTATTTATATACACAAAGACTATCAAACGGTGTTAAGGTTGTGAAACAATATAATTTATCGCTTTTTAACTTATACGTGGCTGAATTTTAGATCGGCATTTTTCCTACATGGCAGCACCTCCTTTATTGTTGGAAAAGGCTTCCACTATTATATATAGTATATGATATGATATGTTCATGAACGTTGAGGTTTGTAAGACTTTTTTGAAGTTTGTGAAAATTTTTGAATTATACTTTTTATTTTCCTCCTGTTTTCATTATAAGAAAAAGTCCACTAAGAGGGATGAATTGCACCTCTATAGATTTGAATTTGATTTAAATTATGAAATATATAATTTATTATTAATTCCTCTTTTATTGCTAAATATGATCTGGAATCGAGTTATGATTAATTGATCGATGATCAATGTGATTGACCAAGAATTTAAATTTTTTTTTTTTAAATCCATAAATATAAGTGGTTCTTTCTCTCTCCAAAAAAAAGGTTAATTCAATTTAATTTCTTGATAGTTTCCTACATATAGATTGTACTTAAATTTGTAAAATATTTAGTAATGTATAGATCCTATGAAGTTAAATATGCAACTATTATGTGCCTCACTTAAAGGTAATATCTATACTACTATTTAAGGAGCTTTCCCTATTTGGATTCCATATTTTGGATGCCTAAAGTACCCTCATTATATCCATTTACAAGTTTTCAACTAACAAGGATAAATATGTAAATTAAAACTCCTACACTTTAAAACCCACAAACTCACATACGCTTTGCAGTTTCTATCTCACTTTCTATCTCTCATTCTTTTTCAGATTGAAGATATTTAGTTTAGCTCTACATCTTCCTTTCTTTTACTTCAGATTAAAGACATTTATTGTCAGAGGCTCCAACAAATTTTCAGGTTCTATCTTTTGCAAGTTACTCTTTGTTTTCTTTTTTTTGGTTTATGTTGACTTTCTTTGAGCTTTACTTTTTTCTTTTTTTTATATGTATCACGTTAACTCTCTTTCTTTTTTCTTTTTTTAAATGTAATTTTGAAATGAATGGTTCCTTCATATACTCTACCACTGTATTTCTTAATGAATTTTCATTTCATGTTGTAGGTATTGTGATCCAAAGACAGGGTTACCTTATGCTACAAAAGAAGCATTCAACCAACAAATTTTCAGGTTCTATCTTTTGCAAGTTCCTCTTTGTTTTCTTTTCTTTGGTTTATGAATGACTTTCTTTGAGTTCTACCTTTTTTTTATATATATATGTATCACGTTAACTCTTTTTTTTCTTTTTTTTTAAATGTAATTTTGAAAACTTGAATTTAATTAGATTTTAAAGAATCCATGATAAAGTTAAATTCTAAAAAATCTGTATCTTCTATTTCCTCACCTTTTTTTTTCCTTCTACGTATTTTTTTTTTCTTTTTAAGAATTTTTTTTTTACCTTCATTGTATATGTTTTTGGCATTAAAGTTTTTTATTTTTTATTTTTTTACCATCATTGTATATGTTTTTGGTGTTAAATTTTATTTTATTTATTTAGTTATTTATTTAAATAGTTGATGATGTGGTGATTAGATTTTAAAGAGTCCATGATAGAGTTAAATTCTAACTTTGGTTTGTTGATTAAATTTTTTTTTTTAAATACATGGTTTAACCCTAATTCTTTTATTTCTCTTAGGTTCACGTACGCACAAATTTTTTGGATTGCATTGAGGAGTCATTGGAATGGAATATTAGATAAGTTCGGGCGAGAGACTTTACAAGAATTATTATATGTATTAAACCTCACATAAAGTGGTTGTTATCTAAGAAATTGTTGTAAAACAATTTCTTTTGTAATAGAAACTATATTTATCATTTGTATAATTCTATGTCAAATTCAATTTAATTTTTTTTTCGTAAGTATTAATTTAATACTTCATAAAAAATGTTACGCACCTTTTTCTCAGTTTTAAAGGTTGTTGCTGTTGTTGATATATTTGAAATTTAAACTATTTTTAACTTTTGTTATGGATGTGTAGTGTTTCTTTTGGTATTGTTGTTCTTTTTAAAAAAATTTAATAACATTTATCAATTTTTTTTAATCCAAAAATTTAGTTTTTTAGTCCTAAAAGTTAGCCACTTACTACACATCCATAACAAAAGTTAAAAATCTAACCCACAATCCTACGTTTTCTTTTTCTTTTTCTTTTTTTAATTTTTAAACAACCTCAGGTTTCCTTTCGGTTTGTTCAAAATCCAAATAATGATAATGTTCTATTTGAACTCAACAAACTTCTTTAATTACGTCCCATGTGGTTTGTTGAAGAAAAAAAAAAACTATACATCCTTATCCAGAAAGATATGCTCACCTCACGTTTTCTCTCTCTCTCTCTCTCTCTCTCTCTCTCTCTCTTCCTTTTTTCTTTTATCAAGATTTATCTTCTTCTTTTTTTAAAACTTCATTTTCCTTAATCACGTGTTCTTTTGTAAAAAAAACATCTCACATTTTCCTCTTTTCTTTTTTCTTTTAAATCTCTTCCATATTTTGGAAAGAAAAAAAGAAAAAAAGAAAAAAAAAAACTCCTACTATAAAACCACTATTATAACTTCTCCATCCATATCCTTATATTTAGGCACTAACATATCTAATTTTGAAAGAAAATAAAATGCTAAGTTTTAGGGAAATTTAAAAGATTAAGGTGGGGAATTGGTGTGACCCTATCCTTATTTAAAAGTTTATCAAAAAAAAAAAAAACTACACGTTTAAAAAAAATCTCATGTTCTATCCATGTACTATTTAAAAAAATTTCACTTTCTATCCCACATTTAAAAACTACCTGACCACCTTTTTTTTAAACCCAAATTCACATTCTCCTCTTTTTCTTTTTTAATCTCTTCCATATTTTGAAAAAAAAAAAAACTACACATTTAAAAAAAATCTCATGTTCTATCCATGGACTATTTTAAAAAAATCCCACTTTCTATCCCACGTTTAAAAACTACCCAACCACCAGGTACATGGCTTGCATTTTTGGATTGGGATTTGGATGCTTCTACAAATTTTTACAATAGCTGAGTACCCAATGAGTTTAAAATTGACAAACTATGATTATCAATACTTATATTGCATTTTTATAAGGTACAAAAGCAAATTAATAAGCTTTTTCTAGATACTTCTAAACATTAATTCCCAATTGTATTAGCCTTTTGTTAAGGTTAAAGCACCATTTAATACTTTATTAAAAAAAATCTCAAAATACAATTGTGGTTTTATACAATTAACGTGTATCTCTTGCCATAAAATTTTCAATTTAAGCTTTTATTTACTTATGTTAAGAAGTGTAACTTATTTCTCCTATTTTACTAAAAATTTATTACAATTACACATACTAGCCTTTGAGCATGCGCTCACACGCGTGCTCAGAGGCTCTTCTATTTTTTGGGTAAGGGTTAATTTAAAGTATTTATTATAATTTGGGATTCTTAATTTTTTCAATCACAGAAAAAAACCTAGGGGTGTGATGAGTATTATGTGTGGTGTGATGAAAAATTATTTTACCACACATAATACTCATCACACTTTACCACACATAATACTCATCACACCCCTAGGTTTTTTTTTCTGTGATTGAAAAATGTAGTAATCCTAAATTATAATAAATGCTCTAAATTAACCCTTACCCAAAAAATAGAAGAGCCTCTGAGCACGCGCTTAAAGGCTAGTATGGACTTAACTAAAGTTTTACATCTTTCTCATAAAAAATAATAATAATAAAAAAATAAAGTTTTACATGATGAATAATGTTTTTTTTAATGCATTGTGGCAACATGGTTGTGATTTCTATACAAACTACAAATTGAGTAAATGCTAAAAGAGATATTTTTATTCATGTTTGACATCAAAGTATCTTGATATCTGAAAATATGCATATGAAAATGTGGATCATGTATGTTTCATTTTGAAATTTGATGTCTTTGAGGCGATATGTATGTTTGTCATGTCTTCCATCATGTTGTGAATATCTATTAATTATTTTTTGTGGAAATGAATAGTATGGGAGAAACATTAGTAGTATGTATTTGTTTCATCTTATAAACAATTACATAATATGGTTATTTCTATATATATATATATATATATATATATATATATATATATATTGTGTTTTGTCTTATAAAAAGATAGTTCATGTGTAACTATTCGGTGCACTATACGGGATAGCAACTAGTTTATTAAATATTGGATGCAAGGGTAATTTAGACCAGTAAACTATTCATCCTAAACGAAAGAAATCTCTTAAATAGTAATATTAGCCTTATCACCCGTGCTTAGCATGTACAATAAGCCTCTTCTATACTACTCCCTCCATCTCATTTAGTTTGTCTTGTTTGAAAAGTCAAACTTTTTAAGGGAACATCATTTATTATCTTGTCTAACTTTTAAAAATGTATTAGTTTCCAAAACTACCCTTAAATAAATTTGTTGATTTTCTTTTCAAATGGATTTGTTTTGAAAATTAAATAGGGGTATAATAGGAACATTAGTAAATTAATGACTTTTATTATTAGAAACAGGACAATATTTTGGGACATCTCAAAATGGAATAGAGGACAAACTAAGTGGGACGGAGGGAGTACTATTTAAGAAGCTTTCCCTATTTGTGATGGACAAGTTGTCAGTCTAAAATATTCTCGCATCCAACATTTAATGAGTTAAAACAATTTAGAGCAAAATAGTAAAAATATGTCTATTAACTCCCCCTAAAAATGCCTAATAAAATTGTTTCACTCTCCCATTAGTTTACAAATTGAAATTTAAACGTTCTTCCACTAATTCATAATTGCAAATTTCCTATTATCATCAAGCAGTTAAAAAGTTGTCCAATATCTATCCTCAAGTCTCCTGCAAATTCTGAAGGAAAAAAAAAAAAAAACACACACACACACACACACACAAGAAGCCAATCTTCCGATGTTACTCATGTTAGGATATGTACCCTTAAATCCTATTGTATGATGCTATATATGACATTTTGTATGACTTAATGTTATGGTTAATAAAGTTGTTTTATTATTATCTAAAATAATGGTAACATGAATATTCAGACATTATCATATAGTCTATGAGATGAATTTTATGTGATTTAGTCACAGAAGATATAAATCACAAGTTCTTTGTAAACTCAAAATTTTAGTTTGTAGTCAGTGATGAAATTGAGCATTTCATCTGCGAAAAATATAACATATCAACTAAGATGATTTGTCTTGATCATGGAAATGGAGATTTCTAGTTGGTATGTTAATATGTTTTAAGAGTTAAAACATATTGAACTGGACTGCTATGAGATTTATTATTCTCCTAACGACTGTCAAATGAATAATAAATCTCATGATTTCTATTTGCATGAACTCTTAATCATGAGAGAATAATGGACATGATGGACATGATCATGAGGTATAGGTTGCTTTGATATATCAGGAGTGAGGTCTAAAGAAATGATCAAAACTTCTGTATGTTGGGCAATCACATTTAGTATTGATGGAACATATATTCTCAAGATGGAATTCATAGTCTCTTAACAAAGATACAAAATATTCCCTTGAGATAAGTTTGATGGGATTGGTTATTCAAAGAGTTAGGCCTAATCACTTTAGTAAGGAGTTACTAAAGTATATATTTATGGAATTGGATTTCATAAATATATGATGAATAACTTAAAGGATTAAACCGGGTACTCAAGGAATTAAGATGTAGTAATGTACAAAGTGGTAGTCTACATTCATGACTTTGTATTACTACGAATATTTTATAAAGTGGTTGCATGTACAATAAAGTCTTGGAATATAATTTATAAATAAGGCTTAGAGTGCAACTATATTTATATAGTGGTATTAAATATAGTTAATGGTAACTTTGGACTTGTTAAGAGTTGACAGAAAAGCCCAAGGCCCATTGTAACTAGTGTCTTATTGGTCCCTTTTAGTCCCACTCCAAGCCACACACTTAAGCCTAATTGGAAAGGCCTAAAAGGCCAGCCCAATTAGATAATCAGTTAGATACAAAGGGAGAAACATATAGAATTTTTGTATGTGAGAAATATAACACTATTGTGAAATGGTGTGTAAGAAGTGTTAGACACTTTGACATTCTCCCTTGGAAAACTGATTGAGAGACCACACTTCTTGGGCATTAGTGGAATTGGAGTGAAGATTAAAAGTGTTCCCAAGTGCTTCTGATCTTTGTTTTGAAATCCATCGCACCAAGGTACACTCTCTTATTATCAAATTCTGAAACTTAGATAGTACATATTAACAACTATGAATGAAGTAGATCCGTTATTTTTCCACTGCGTATGTTTTATATGCTATACAAACATGTATTTATCCATCAACTCAAGGCATTAAGAGCAGTGAGAACACAAGAGTGAATAGGGTTCCAAAGTATTTAATAAAATATATTTTTTTTATTAATGTCGTTATCTATTTTGATAATTGAAAATAAATGCACTCCAACCAATCAAAGGTTTCTTTTTACTCTTATCACGTCAAAATATTTCTAGTCAATGTTGTTATTATAATTGATCTTTCTTTTGACAATAAATCTGGTGGCTTTTTTTGTAAATTCACACACACACACACACACACATTTATATAATGTAGGGAACCTTTCTAAACAATAGCTCTTTGAACACGCCATTAGCCAGTAAAAACTACACTCAACTAACCCTACCCACTAGTATTATAAACATTTTTTATAAGATAGGGTTCATTTCTAAAGAAGAACCATTTGGATTATAAACATTGACTAAAAATGACACGTAATCAACCAGTTGGACGGTAAATGTTGGGGGAAGTTACACTTTACTACCCTAAACTATACCTCTAATTACACTTTGCACCATAAATTATGATATTTGCTACACTATGCACCTCAATATCAAGTTTACAATCAACTTGACTAAAACAATATGGCACCATATGAAAAGACCTAATTGCCCCTCTTATCAATGCTTTGAAAACAAAAGATAAATTAAATTTTATCACCATAAATTATACTCTTTATTACACTTGTACCATAAACTTAGAATTTTCATCCAAGTTATTAGTAAATTTAACATCGGGGTGCAAAATGTAACAATGGTCGTAGTTTAGGGTACAAAATGTGCATTTGAAAAGTTTAGAGTGTAAAGTGTAATACAGAATATAGTTTAGAGTAGTAAAGTGTAATTTTTCCTAAATGTTGATGACGTTAACATGGCAAACCTAATTACCAACAGATAGGCAAATCCAATGGGCCTCAATTTGGTTGATATGTAATTTTTTTTAATATTAAAAACGATGCCTCATGAGTTTAAAAAAAAAAAAAAGACATGTTATTACTCTATTAACTACATCGGTAAGGAGACTAACGATAGTTAACAATATTTCACTGGTAAGCTTTACTCACGAAATAGTCGCGAAACTCTCTGTCCAAAGCTGAAAAACTTGAGAATTGAACCCTTTAACTCGTAACTAAACTTACACATGAAATAAGTCACGCAACCACCCAGAAAACATGTTTTTCACACAAAAACAACTTGAAAAACTTTGAAAAATATAGGTGATACAAATCACTTCCAAAAGCAAACAAAAAGAAAAAAAAAATATTTTTGGTTTGATCCATATATGGTTGAGCACACACACATCACATTTGAACATGTACAATCACACAAATGAAATAAGCACTCATTGTTCAATAAACTTGTGTGTAGTGTGTGTGTGTGTATCAAATGTGGAATAGTCCTTAGTCTAGAATGAAACTTCAATGATCAATTCAATCAAGTCATACATAACTAGTACTAAGTCAAGTGGACTATCTCAATTATAGAAATGAACATATATGATCTCCCACAAGAAAATGATTACATCTCTTTGATGCTTTTCATTTGGCTTCTTTACAAATCATAACATATGATCATTTTTTAACAAAATACATCTCATTTTGAGATCGATGCCTGAACATTTTGATATTTCAACTTTGAGAATGAGCCTTTGGCTTTTTGAGGCACCATACATTTTAATACAAGTCACTTTCCCTTTTTCCTAGTCAAATACTAGTATATGCAACGACTTTTGCAGCTAAATATCTCTTTTTATTTTGAGATTTACGTTTGATGAGCTCTTTAAGCAAAAACATAAAAACGTGGTGTACAGTTGTGATTTACAACTGTTTTGTGTTGGCTTTAATTCTGTGTTAAATTTGATTGTAATTTTGTTCAATCTTTTATACCTTGTATTTATTGTGGGATTTTATTGTAAGGGATGTGTGATAGAGAGAGAGAGTGTGTGTGTGAAGACTCAAGCATTTGAAGACAGAAGAGTTTTTGCGAGTAGCTCGCAACTAAGCATCCCGCGAAGTAATGCATGTGTCTTGCACATGACTAGAATGCGAAGAGTCATGACAGATGGTGACAGCTGGTTTTCGCGAGTGTCTCGCAGGTAAAGCCTGATGAAAAAATACATATATGCAATGGAAAATAAACGGATCTACTTCATTTGTAATTGTTAACATGTACTATGTAAATTTTAGAATATAGAATAAGAGAGTGTACCTTGGAGCGGTGAATTTCAAAACCGAATATCAAAATCACTTGGGAGCACTTTCAATCTTCACTCTAATGCCACTAACGCCCAAGATGTGTGGTCTCTCAATCAGTTCCAAAGGAAGAATGTCAAAGTGTCTAACACTTATTACACACCTTTTCACAATAGTCTTCTTACAATTCTCTACAGAAAATTTTGTATGTTTCTCCCTTTGTATATAACTGATTATCTAATTGGGCTGGCCTTTTGGGCCTTTCTAATTGGGCTTAAGTGTGTGGCTTGGAGTGGGACCAAAAGGGACCAATAAGACACTAGCTCCAATGGGCCTTGGGCTTTTCTGTCAACTCTTGACAAGTCCAAAGTTACCATTAATGATATTTAATACCACTATATAAATATAGTTACACTCTAGGCCTTATTTATAAATTATATCCCAAGACTTTATTGTACATGCAACCCCTTCATAAAATATTCGTAGTAACACAAAGTCATGAATGTAGACTACCACTTTGTAAATTACTACATCTTATTCTTAAGTACCCGGTTTAATCCTTTAAGTTATTCATCATATATTTATGAAATCCAATTCCATAAACATATACTTTAGTAATTTCTTACTAAAGTGATTAGGTCTAACTCTCTGAATAACTGAACGCATTAAACTTATCTCAAGAGAATATTTTATATCTCCTTTAAGAGACTATGAATTCCATCTTGAGAATATATGTTCCATCTTGAGAATATATGTTCCATCAATACTAAATTTGGTTACCCAGCATACTGAGATTTTGACCGTTACTCTAAATCTCACTTTTGATATATCTAAGCAACCTACACCTTATGATCAAGTCCATTATTCTCTCAGGATTAAGAGTTCATGCAAACGTAAGTCGTGAGTTTATTATTCATTTGACAGTCATTGAAAAAATAATAAATCTCACAGCGGTCCAGTTCAATATGTTTTAACTCTTAAAACATACCAACATACCAACTAGAAATCTCCATTTCCATGATCAAGACAAATCATCTTAGTCGATATGTTATAGTATTCGCAGATGAAATGTCCAATCTCATCACCGACTACGAACTATATTTCCAGTTTACAAGGAACTTGTGATTTACATCTTCTGTGACTAAATCACATAAATCACATATAATGCATTTCATGTATTATATGATAATGTCTCAATATTCATGTTACCATTATTTTAGATAATAATAAAACAACTTTATTAAACACAACATTAAGTCATACATAATGTCATAAATAATAACATACATAGCATTATATAATAGGATTTAATGGCACACATCCTAACAAGCTTCCATGGTGAAGTCCGCAATACAAGATTACTTAACACTCCTCCAACTTATGGCTCCACCTCCCAAGGTAAAAACACATCCTGAAGTGGATTTTCTGAAATCTAGATCCGATTGAAAATCTGAATTTGTATAGCCAATTGGAATCAAATCCTCACATCGGTAAACAAGCATATAATCTCTCGTTCTCCGTAGATACTTAAGAATATGCTTTACAGCTTGCCAATGTTTAAGTCCTGGATTTGATTGATATCGACTGACCATGCCAACTGAATAACAAACATCCGGTCTAATACAAAGCATGGCATACATGAGTCTTCCCACAACAGAAGCATAGGTGATAGGCCAAAAACGTATTGACCCATTGTGATGGATTAAGTTGATTAATTAGCCAAGTTTATTAATTAATCAAATTAACATGCAAACGCGTGGTAGCACAAACAAATCACCAATAAACTAAAGTATGCAGTGGAAATTAAATGACACAGTGATTTGTTTACGAATGGGAAAAACCTACACGGCAAAAACCCCACCGAGTGAATTTAAGGTCACCACCTGAAATTCCACTATTATCACAATAAGCGGTTACAAGTAAAGGAATTACAAGTACCTTACCAACCTACAGTTGAACCCTTACCCCAATACCCAATTGGAATTGTTCTGTAGTGACAATTTCTCCTTTCGATGCACGGCTCCCAAGTACGTGACTAACCAATTGTGCGGATTCCAGTACGCGACTTCAATCACAAACTAGAGAAGATTGTTGGCTGTAAAGTGCTTCAATTCATCCACACGATGAAGATCAAGAAGATGCTTAGTTACAAAACCTTACGGTGCAAAGACACAAAAACTTCTTCACAAGAGAGATGAACTAAGGCAAGAACTTTGTCTCAAGTTACAATTTGCATGAACAAGAATTTCTCAATGCTTATGCAGCTTGCCACACTTTGACGACCCTTAAAATAATACTTTTATATGTCTAGGGTTAGGAGAAAATAAGGCCTAAAGACACATCCACGGATTGGAATCAAAACAGAACTCAGAATCTGTTTTTCTTAAATCTCGTCAGTTAAAGGTGTCGAGATGCTGTCGAGCAGCTGTCAAGCCTCAGGGCCAAAACAACTTCTTAAAGCTCGATAGATGCAGTTGTCAAGCTAGCTGTTGAGCTTTAATAAAGAGCACTTCTAAACTTGTTTCTTGGACAGACTTGATGATTTCAACACTTGATCTTGAAACACAATTTCTTGAAGTATAAAACTCATCCTAATTCTACCCAATTACAAGTAAAGTGCGTTTTGACAAAGGATTAGCCAATTACATAAATAATGAATGACATATATTCTAAACAAGTGAAACACATATGTCCTAACAATAGGGAACTTGTCTCATCATATTTACTTCCTCTTGAGTCTTAGGCCTTTGGTCATCAGACAGAGGAACTCCATATCTAAAAGGACGTAATCCTTTCTTGGAGTTTTGCATTCTAAACCGTTCTAGAACCTTATCAATATATCCATCTTGTGACAAACCCAACATCCTATTCTTTCGATCTCGCCAAAGCTTGATCCCTAGAATATAGTTAGCTTCGCCCAAGTCCTTCATATCAAATTGGCTTGACAACCAAACTCTAACCGATGACATTACCCCTACATCATTTCCAATGAGTAGAATGTCATCTACATAAAGCACTAGGAACATTACTACTTTGTCTTGATGTCTCATATACACACATGGTTCATCAAGATTTTGTTCAAAACCAAATGATTTGATTGCCTGATCAAATCTGATGTTCCATGACCTAGATGCTTGCTTAAGTCCATAAATGGACATTTTCAACTTGAATACCATATGCTCTTGGTTCTTTGCTATGAAAGCTTCTGGTTGCAACATATAGATTTCCTCTTCAAGATTGCCATTAAGAAATGTAGTCTTGACATCCATTTGCCAAATCTCATAATCATAATGAGCAGCAATGGATAAGAGAATTCTGATAGATTTAAGCATGGCTACTGGCGAAAAAGTTTCATCATAGTCAATGCCTTCTTTTTGTGTATAATCTTTCGCCACTAGTCTTGCTTTGAAGGTTTCAACATTTCCATCTATCCCTCTCTTCCTCTTGTAAACCCATTTGCAACCAACATGTTTAATGCCGTTAGGCGCCTCTACAAGATCCCAAACTTGATTGGAATACATGGAATCTAATTTAGATTTCATAGCTTGGACCCAATGATGTGCATCTATATCATTTATTGCTTCATCATAAGTGTAAGGATCTGATTCAGGCTCTTCTGAGATAGCTTCATAAGTTTCTCCCAAACCTATAAAACTCACAGGAGGCCAAACAATTCTCCCACTACGACGAGGCACCTGTGTACTAGACATCTCATGAGTAGTATCTTGTGGTGTATCTAATACAACCACATCATCCCTAGTTTCATCCATTGGTTGTTCACCTACAGTTTCATCTATTTCAGCCAAAACAACTTTACTCCTAGGATTAAAATTATTCATATAATCATCTTCCAAAAATTTGGCATGAGTGCTAAGAAACACTTTGTTATCCTTATGATTATATAATAAATAATCCTTGGTTTCCTTTGAATACCCTAAAAACATGCACACTTCCATTTTAGATTCCAACTTATCAGACTTCCCCAAATGTGGAGATACTTCATACTAGGTTTGTGCCCACTCCACAATTCCTGGGGTGTGTTAGGAACAGATTTTGATGGAACCAAATTCAAAATATGCACAGCAGTTTTTAATGCATATCCCCCAAAAGGAAATCGGTAAAGTTGAATAACTCATCATGGACCTAACCATTTCCAAAAGAGTCCTATTCCTTCTCTTCGCTACACCATTTTGTTGAGGAGTTCCAGGTGCAGTCAATTGGGATACAATCCCATTTTGAATTAGGTAATCCTTTAAATCTCCAAGAAGGTATTTGCCACCTCGGTCAGATCGAATGGCCTTTATGCATTTGCCTAATTGATTCTCAACTTTAGCCCTAAACTCTTTGAACTTTTCAAAGGTTTCGGACTTTCGTCTCATTAGGTGCACATAACCATATCTAGAGTAATCACCTATGAAAGTGATGAAATACTCATAACCTCCTTTTGCTTAGGTTGACATAGGACCACATACATCTGTATGAACTAATTCAAGCAACTCTTGGGCTCTTCTACCTTTTGCATTAAAAGATCGTTTGGTCATTTTACCTTCCAAACAAGATTCGCAAACAGGAAATTCATCAAAGCCCATGGGCTGTAAAAGTCCATCTTTGATTAATCTTTGAATCCTATTTGAATTAATATGACCTAAACACAAGTGCCAAAGATATGCATCACTAGAAGGAAACTTTCTCTTTAATGATTTTACATAAGAGTTATCATCTAATTCAGAATTATATAATTCATGCTTATCAGGAATTAAAATATAAAGACCATCCACAATATTGCCAGAACAGATAAACATTTTATCCTTCTTTATTACAACATTGTCCTTTAGTATAACACAATATCCATGTTTACCTAAATAAGTTGTAGAAATTAAATTCCTACGAACATTAGGTACATAAAGACAGTCTTTCACTATTAAAACCCTAGACTCAAAGAATAAATTAACAACACCAACAGCTTCAACCAGAATTCTACTCCCATCAGCCAAAGTAAGAAACAATTCACCTTCATTCAGCTTTCTGTTCTCCTGAAACCCCTGCAAAGAATTGCAAATATGATTAGTACAACCTGAATCCATACACCAAGAATCCGCAGGATTCTGTACCAAACATATTTCAAGAAGAAAGGAAGTTTTCATACCCTTGTTCTTGGTAGCCTTAAACTTTGGACAGTTTCTCTTCCAATGTCCTTTTTCACCACAATGGAAACACTTTCCTTTGAGCTTCTTTCCTTTGTCGGCAACTCCTAAGGCAATTTGCTTACCCTCTTGCTTAGTGAAGTCCTTCTTCTTTTTTTTCTTACCCTTGTCTTTGGACTTAGGTTGAGAAGTAGAAGCTTCACCCACATTGGCTTCAACGCTAAAAGTACCAAGGATGCCTTCCACCGCCACTAACTCATTTATTAATTTAGACAAAGAATAAATCTTTTTGTTCATGTTATAATTAAGTCTGAATTTCTTGAATGATTCCGGTAGTGACTGGAGTATCATATCTACTTGGGATTCTCCATCGATGTCGGCACCTAAAATTTCCAATGTATTCAGATTAGAGATCATTGTAAGACAATGCTCTCTCACTGAACTACCTTCAGCCATTTTGGTATTATAAATTTGCCTCATGGTTTCTTACCTTGCAGAACGACCTTGCTTACCAAACATCTCCTTCAGACTATGCATAATGTCTGAACCTAGTTCTACATCCTGCATTTAATGTTGTAGAACATTTGAAATAGATGCTAGGATGTAGCACTTGGCCATCTCATTAGATTTTTGCCAATGATCATATCGTTATTTTTCCTCAAAATGAGCATCTAATGAAGGAAAGCTAGGACATGGTTGAGTAAGCATATATTTGTGCTCTTCAGCTATTAAAACAATGTCCAAATTTCTTTTCTAGTCAACATAGTTGGATCCAGTCAGTTTGTTTAGATTAATAATAGAAACAAGTGGGTTAAATGATGCCATGTTCAAATCTGAAAATAATAAACATGAATATAATAAGTAAACAGGACATTATCAATTTAGCATATAAACATATAATATGGAACCTTAATAAAACCATAATATAATATATGCAACGACAACCCAATCTCATGTTTATAATTCCTTGGTAGGAAGTTTATTATAAACACTATGATTGATTGAGAACTATTCTCATTATTAGTGATATCATGTTAACTCTTATCAAACACTAATAATATGCCGTATTACCTTTGGCCTCTAAGTAATAATGACATAGCTCATTTGGGAGGTTAACATTACACTTAGTTTAGTGTACACAATTATCTGGAATCATGTGTAGCCACATTTCATCTCCCTTTATAGTGTTTAAACTTGTAGTACATTGAAAACAAAACACCCTCCTTTGGGATCGCGAGGCATATATGCCAAGATGAGGTGCTTGTCCACATCACTTTAAACGGGTAAGTTCAATCTCGTAGTACTATGAAATAAACACCCTCCTTTGGGATCGCGAGGCACATACGCCAAGACGAGGTGTTTATCCCACACAACCATGAACAGATAATGGAGGCCGTGAGATCCAACCCTTGTATCTCTCTCCCACTAGATGTTTTAAAAGAAAGGTTTTTAAATATAAAACATGCATAATCTAATTACACACAGCCTTGCTCTTTATACAATTGAAAACAATTGGAAAAAGTTTAAAATTCCCTTCAGTGGAATTTTCACGGGTATCTCGCGACTAGGCTCTTCTCGTGAAAATGAATTAAAGCAAAAAAAGAAACACAAAATTTCAGACAGAAAGTTTCGCTACTGTCTCGCGAGTGTTTCATGAGTAGAGCTTACTTGCGAAAGTTTTTGCACAAAAACAAATTTCAGACAGAAACTTTTGCAACTGTCTTGCAAGTAAGGCTTACCTGCGAAAAACCGGTGTTTTCAGTTTTTAAAGGGAAGATCTGAAACGTTTCCAACAGTTTTCCATAAACATACAACCACCATATGAACATAGTAGATGAAATATGATATCTAAACTGAATTCTGTTGATGCTATAGCCTTAAAGATCAATTTAACATACTTAAATTAACAATTAAACAACATCATAACATCAATATCAATTCTTATTAAATCCTAGTTTCAACAACCATGTAGAAACTTAAATACATATATAATCTTCTAACATCATGAAACTATTCTCTCTAATTCAAAAACTTACAAAACATGTTATATAGATTCGAATTGAAGACCGCTCTGATACCATTTGATGGAAAAATACATGTACGTAGCGGAAAATAAACGGATCTACTTCATTCGTAATTGTTAACATGTACTATGTAAATTTCATAATATAGAACAAGAGAGTGTACCTTGGAGCTGTGAATTTCAAAATTGAAGATCAAAATCACTTGGGAACACTTTCAATCTTCACTCCAATTCCACTAACGCCCAAGATGTGTGGTCTCTCAATCAGTTCCAAAGGGAGAATGTCAAACTGTCTAACACTTACTAATTGGGCTTAAATGTGTGGCTTGGAGTGGGACCAAAAGGGACCAATAAGACACTAGCTCCAATGGGTCTTGGGCTTTTCTGTCAACTCTTAACAAGTCCAAAGTTACCATTAATTATATTTAATATCACTATATAAATATAGTTACACTCTAGGCCTTATTTATAAATTATATCCCAAGACTTTATTGTACATGCAACCCCTACATAAAATATTCGTAGTAATACAAAGTCATGAATGTAGACTGCCACTTTGTAAATTACTACATCGTATCCTTGAGTACCAGGTTTAATCCTTTAAGTTATTCATCATATATTTAAGAAATCCAATTCCATAAACATATACTTTAGTAACTTCTTACTAAAGTGGTTAGGCCTAACTCTCTGAATAGCTGAACCCATTAAACTTATCTCAAGGGAATATTTTATATCTCTGTTAAGAGACTATGAATTCCATCTTGAGAATATATGTTCCATCAACACTAAATGTGGTTGCCCAACATACTGAGATTTTGACCGTTACTCTAGAGTAACGGTCAAAATCTTAGTATGTTGGACAACCACATTTAGTGTTGATGGAACATATATTTATATTTATGAAATCCAATTTCATAAACATATACTTTAGTAACTTCTTACTAAAGTATATGTTTATGGAATTGGATTTCATAAATATATGATGAATAACTTAAAGGATTAAACCAGGTACTCAAAGATAAGATGTAGTAATTTATAAAGTGGCAGTCTACATTCATGACTTTGTATTACTACGAATATTTTATGAAGGGGTTGCATGTATAATAAAGTCTTGGGATATAATTTATAAATAAGGCCTAGAATGCAATTATATTTATATAATGGTATTAAATATAATTAATAGTAACTTTGGACTTGTCAAGAGTTGACAGAAAAGCCCAAGGCCCATTGGAGCTAGTGTCTTATTGGTCCCTTTTGGTCCCACTCCAAGCCACACATTTAAGCCCAATTGGAAAGGCCCAAAAGGCCAACCCAATTAAATAATCAGTTAAATACAAAAGGAGAAACATACAGAAATTTCTGTAGAGATTTGTAAGAACACATTTGTGAAAAGGTGTGTATGTGAGAGTGAGATACTCTATCATTCTCCCTTTGGAACTGATTGAGAGACCACACATCTTGGGCGTTAGTAGAATTGAAGTGAAGATTGAAAGTGTTCCCAAGTGATTTTGATCTTTGATTTTAAAATTTATCGCTCCAAGGTATACTCTCTTGTTCTAGAATTCTAAAACTTATATAGTGCATGTTAACAATTACGAATAAAGTAGATCCATTATTTTTCCACTGCGTACTTGCATATTTCCATCATGTCTAACCCGCGAAAATCGCTTGTTTTCAGTTTTATAGGGCTGATGTGACTAAGTTTTTGATACAATCTCTATTTCCCTCTCACCTTGCCTCTCTCGAACCCCTTTTAACCCAAATCTTATTTTCTCTCAAAACCCCATCATTTTCAAGTTTGTTTTCTGCAAAATCTCTTCAAAGGTATGTTTCTTAACATTCTTTTAAGTTTTTCACTCTAGATTATGCAGAATTTGTTTTAGGGTTCTTGAATTGGGATTTTTTGAAAAAAGGGTTGGGAACCATGATTTTTGGGAAATGTTTTTCAAAATTTTGATTGGGCTAACTCCCATTTGGTTTGTGTGTATCTGTGTTGGCCCCTTGTGGCATTCTACACTTGTATTTAGGCAGATTTCTTTGTGTTCATGCATTGTTCATTCATGTAGAACTCTGTTGCATGCTAAGTGTTTGACAAAATGTTCAAGTGACATTGTTGTGTTGTTTTGGACTCAAATGAGTTCCAATGTTTAGGTTTACTATTGATTGAGCATGTTTAACATGTTTTGGTCAATGGGTGTGTGTTTTACACACTTTTCCCATTTTGTGCCTTACAATGTCATTCCATGCATCACCTAGGCACACACTATGCATCACCTGTTGCACACACATGCATCAGCACATGCACACACATGCACAGTCATTTTTTTTTCATGCATTGTGTTTATGTTTACATGTTTCAACACTTTTAACATGTTGTTTTTAAGTTTGTTATACTCTATTTAAAGATGTTTTTACTTTTGTTTTGGAGTAACTTGAATCTAATCAAGTTTTGTGGTCTGTTTTTCTTTTTGTGCTTTATGTCTATTGTGTAGATGTCACCTTTCAAGAAATTAGCTGTCAAAGGGGGAAGTAGCAAAGGAAAAGAACCAGTGATAAATCTTGACAGTTTTACCTCGAAGCCAAAGAGGACAAAATCTTCAATAGGGCTTTATGATGTTGACAAATTTAGGTCATACGCCGCATCTCAAGATTATGAGAAATATTTCAAAGATGCCCCTTTGTTGGTTGAAAGAGCAGTTGACCAAATCTCTCTTCTAGATACAAGCATTCCAAAATGGTTTGCTACCAAAGATTGGAATTTCCTTTTGTCAAGCTTTGATGAACCATACAAGAATATGGTGAAAGAATTCTATGCAAATGCCATTGTTGAGGGAGATGAGCTGAAATGTTGGGTTAGAGGAAAGAATTTCACAATAACTCCAACTTATCTTGCTGACATTCTTCGTATTAACCGGCGTATGTTTCCAAAGCCCCCGGTGTACAATGAGTTAGATCCCGAGCAGGATTTTCTTCGGGAAACTCTAGGAAAGAACTTGGAATTCTTTTCCAATGGAAAAGTGATGAGTGTTGCATCACTATCACCCGAATTGAGGCTGCTCATATCAATCATGTTCCACAAGAATTCTATACGAAGTACCGGTTACATGAATCTTGGTCGGACTTTATTTCTCCATGACCTGGTCCATGATGAGGAGATTGACATTTTCTCTCATATCTTCCACATCTTACGTAAGACAGCCGAAAGGACTGCCTCACGGAACTGCCTTCCCTTTAGTTGCCTTATCTCAAAATTTTTGAAGCTGAAAGGTGTTCACTCGTTGGAAGATGAGAGACCATACCCACGACCTAATCCAATCAGTGTGCACTCTCTCAATGCCAGCATTAGTCACACCCGAAGGTAACCAAGCAAGAGAGTAATACTCCTAATGCTAGTTCAAGCTCTAGCTTTCATGCTCTTGATGGGAAGTTAGACATCATTATGTCATCCATTCAAGACATCAGCACCAAGCTATCCGGACTTGCATCTATCATGCACTCTCATCATATTCGCTTCTTTGGCCATTCTGGTCAAAAAGGGGGAGAAAATTTTGAGGGGGAGCATAGAGCATAGATCATAGTGTAGAACATGCACTTCATAGACTTTTTGGTTATCTTTTTGTGGTTTTGTTGTTTACTTGCTTATGCCATAGTCTAGAACTCTTTTATTTACATTGCTTTTCTTTTAAAGCTTTAAGTACTTTGATTTAAATTTAGTTTAAAATTCAGTACTTTGTGTTTATCTCATTGCTTTGTAGCATTTTTTTGTATTTATAGTTTATCTTGAGTACTACACTCTTGTGTCCTTGTTGGATCATGTATCCTTAATGAAAATACTTAGGTATTTTGCATTGGTTGAGCGTTTTGGACATGCAATTGATTCTTGCTTTGCACTTAATTACATTGTGTGTTCGGATGATCGTTTATTAGTTAAATGATCATTGTAGTCTTTCTATAATGATTGTTCTTGTATGATCAAGTTATGCTTCATTGCTTATATCTTGTTGTTTATCTTGATCACATTATACTTGCTCATATACGTACCTTGTATTCAACTTGTCATAAGCTTGATGAAAGTTTTGTTTGTGTGCGAGTGTTTCAAGATACAGGTGTATTCGTGCAAGTGCTTCATAGCTTCTAGATTAGGTGTGAGTGAGTTTTTCCATTGTTCCCAAACTCACTTTTAAGTTTAGAGTCTGTTATAAGGTGTTTTGTCACATAATAGCCAAAGGGGGAGATTGTAAAGTTGTGATTTACAATTGTTTTGTGTTGGCTTTAATTCCGTGCCAAATTTGATTGTAATTTTGTTCAATCTGTTATACCTTGTATTTATTGTGGAATTTTATTGTAAGGGTTGTGTGATAGAGAGAGAGAGTGTGAAGATTCAAACATTTGAAGACAGAAGAGTTTTCGCGGGTAGCTCGCGACTAAGCATCTCATGAAATGATGCATGTGCCTTGCACATGACTGGAATGCGAAGAATCATGACAGATGGTGATAACTAGTTTTCGCGAGTGTCTCGCAGGTAAGGCCTTCCTGCGAGATACCCGCGAAACAGTCTGTTTTGCTATTTTGTCCTATCTGCTCCACTACATCCTCATACACGTTATACATACTATCATTACCCACATATTGAGTAGAGAGATTTTTAGAAGAGAAAACCCTAGCCTCAACCCTTAAGAGTGTGAGATCGTCATACCCACAATTCTACATACCATCCATTGTGGTTTTCCTCTACTCCTACCTCTCCATTTCTAAATCCTTGCGAGGTTGATAGCCCAAACACTTACCACACCTATACCGAGTGTCTAGTGAGTTTTTTGGTGCCGCTGGGAAGCATTGGAAGAAGCCAAGCTTTGGTGGATGCAATCGGGCGCATTGCGGGATCTAGAAAGTTAGACAAAACACGGTTCCAAGAAGCCTTGTTGGAGTAAGAGCTTGGAGGGCTTAGGTGCATTGGGTAGACTAGGCTTGGAAGGTCTTTTGCTATTTATGTATCCCAACTTATTGTCTAGTGGATCAATTTACCGCTTAGAGGGCAGCGAAGAGGTTTTGCGCCGAGTTCTTCAGTTTTCTTTTCAATAACACATCGGCTTGTTATCTTGTGTTTGCATCTCTCTTCCCTACTCTTTTAGCTTTCATTTTACTGTTGTATTTTATTGAATATGACTTAGAGTAGTTGTATTGTTTTCTCGCTCGCATTTACTCTATTCCACACTTAGTTTAAGTTAGAGTAAAATCAACCGAGCCGTAATCTTTTAATTTGGGGTCTAAACAGCTCTTGTGTTTTTAACATAAATCTGAGCTTTCACGTGGGAAAAGATATAGGCACAAGTCTATGCATGTATCGAGACCAACAAGACTATTGACTAATCATTCATGACAAGCTTGAAGATCAATTTACAACAATCACACATAGATTTCAAGATTTGTCCCCCAAAGATAGATGTGCATATAAAACAAGCTAAGCTTGTAAATGCACTATGCCATTAGTACGAAGGTACTAGGCCAAACTCACATGTGAAATGTGCTCAAACAAACACGATCAAACTTTTTAAAATTTTCACTTTTTAGGTGGTTTTGGATTATTACACACACAAAAACAAAAGTATAAAAGTAAGATCAAATGCAAAAATAACAAAAACAATGCATATAAAGAGATCCATGATGCACAAATGCATGACAATGAAGCATCTAATGCATGAAAGGTCTTACAAAGATCGAAAGAATTAGATCAAGGACCAAAAGAGCAAAAGCTCAACCATAGGAACCCTTCTTCATCCAAACAGAATGATTGTTTGGAATGAGTGTCTCATGAGAAATGAGATAAGGGTTGGAAGAATGAGAACTAGAGATACACATAGACAAGGAGGTAAGAACATCAAAAACTTTCTTCAATAACTTACCATTTTCCCCCAAAACCGGTTCAACTTTCATAGCACAACTTTTAAGAAGCTCAAGTTTCTCTTTTCTTTTGATTCTTTTAAGAGCTTGAAACTTAGAGCAATGTGGTCTAGGATGACCAAAGGCACCACAATGGTGAAAAACAATGGGTTTAGGTCCACTAAGCTTTATAGGGAGGGATCTAGCAACATGGTTTTGTTCTCTCTTCAACTTAGGACATTGAGGTCTTATATGACCGATCACACCACAATGGTGGCAAGTTGGAACAAGCTTAGATCCATCCAAAGCCTTAGATTGAGACGTAAATGGAGGCTTTGGCTTATGAGCCTTTCTCTCCACTTTTTGATTTCTTTTGTGTGGAGGAATGTACACTGATTTGTTCTTTGAGGTAGAACACACAATAGGGACAAAATTAGATACCATAACATGATTGCAACAAATATTTTCATCATTTTTAGCAATAGGTTCAGCAATCAAACACTTGGCATGCATCTTAAGAGATTCATTTTCACATTTAAGATTAAAACTAGTTTGTTATGTTGGGCTCTAAGACTTTAAGTTTAAATGTATTAAAACTTCAATTTGTAATGTTGGCAAACCATGATTAAAACGTTTAGTCTTGTTTTAAACTTGCTCAAAGTATGTTTAAGTTGTAAAGTTGGAATCGAGTGTTCTACAGGATTTACTGTGTAAATCTACCTAGCTCGATCGATTGAAAATTAGACTCAATCGATCGAAGCTTGTGCAACTCAGCCCAAGCCCATTTTTCTGCAGAATTTTTCAACTCAGCCCAAGCCCGTTTTACGTGTAGGGTTTTATGTTTTGCCCTAAGTATAAAAAGGAAAACCCTAGCCACGTTTTAAGGTGGCTCTTTATGCTATGTGTGTGAATCTTTCGTGAGATCTAGAGATGTTTGCCTTCATATACACTTAAAGTTATAAAGATCTAGATTGATGTCAAGAGCTTGGTGATCAATTCAATTGCAAATTCAAGAGCTTAAAGATATTTAAGCTGGAGTGCTTGTACTTGTTCAAAATCCAAGAAAGAAGTAGTCCGTGGACTCGGAGCTGTCACGTGGTCTTGGTAGTAAGTTTCCTACTCGAGGTAGCAATAGGATGTAAGCGGTCTAAGTCGCTATTGTGTAAACTTCAATTATTTTATAGTGGATTCAGTTTACCTTGAGGATAGCTAGGTTAGATCCTCCCCAGGTTTTTTACCGATTTGGTTTTCCTGGGTTATCATATTGTTGTGTTCTTTATTTTCTACACTTTACAATGATATGATTTATAAGTGTTAACCTAGATATGCATAATTTACCTAAGTTAATCACTTGGCTAAATAACTAGGTAAATCTAGTTGTGTTTTAAGGGATCTAAAAATGTACAAGTGGTATCAAAGAGGGTTAGCTCTTATGTTTAGATCCTTTGATCTAAGAGTTGATCCTTAATCCCTATTGTCATAGAATACGGTCACTCTCTTGTGATCCCACCTCACTTTGATGGGAATAATTATGCTTATTGGAAAGTAAGGATGAAAGCATTCCTAAAATTTATTGATGGGAGAGTTTGGAACTCCATTGAATATGGATGGGAGAAGCCTACTACTCCAGTGAGTGAGTGGCAGACTTCTCAGAAAGAAGCAATCGCTTTTAATAGTAAAGCTATGAATGTTATTTTTAATGCTGTTTCTATAGAGGAATTCAAGAGAATCTCTAATGTTGAGGTTGCTCACACTTCATGGAATATTCTCCAAACTGTGCATGAAGGCACAAAGGTAGTTAAGATCAACAAGCTGCAGCATGTAACAGCTAGATTTGAAAGCATTAGGATGTCTAATGATGAAACTTTTGATGAATTCTATGCTAAGCTTAATGATATTGTTAATTTTGCTTATAATTTGGGTGAAATCTATGATCAACCTAAAATTGTTAGGAAGATTTTTAGATTTTTAGCTGAAGATTTTAGACCCAAAGTAACTGTTATCATTAAAAGCAAGGATGTGGACTCCATCCCTATTGATGAACTTGTAGGATCTCTTCAATCCTATGAGTTGGACCTACCTAAAACTAGCAAATCCAAATCAATGGCTCTTAAGTCTGTTGATGATGTTGATGTGAGTGGATTTGATGATGAACTCTCTGCTACAGAGATTGCCTATCTTGCCAAGAACTTTAGAAACTTTCTTAAGAACAACAACAGAAGGGCAAGAGGTAAAAACAATGTTGAGCCTAGAAATTTTAAAAGGAATGAACTCACTAAGGTGAACAATAATGAGAAACCTAATGAAAAAGTAGGTCAACCTTCTAATAATTCTATGGGTCAACAATGTTTTGGTTGTTAAGGGTATGGTCATGTGAAATCTAAATGTCCAACATTCTTGAGGTCTAAGGGAAAGGCTATGGTTGTAACCCTTAGTGATGATGAAGTTTCTGACAATGAGTCTAGTAGTGATGAGTATGGAAACTTCATTTCTTTCACTACTACTGTTGTAGTTGATGAAAGTGTTGTTGTTGAGGAGAACCCTTCTGATGGGGAACTCTCTGAGGATGCAGATTTACAAGAAGCCTACAATAAGCTTTGCAAAGTTGCTGCAAAGGATGCTATGAGTGTTGATCTAGGCTTAAAAAAAATTGTATCTCTTGAACTGGATAAGAAAAATTTGCTTGTGAAACTATTTGATACTAATGAATTGTTGAATAATGTGAAGACTGAGAACATGCTTTTGCTTGATAAAGTTAAGAATTTGGAACATGAATTATCTTTTGCTAGAGAACAAACTAATAGGTCTGCTAGTTCCAAACTTGATCATATACTGAGTGTTCAAAAGTCTCCTTCAGACAAAACTGGCTTAGGTTTTGTAAAAAGCATCTTTGTTTCTGAAACACATTCCACAAACTTTGTTCCTTCTTCTAAGCCCCCTGTGAGTGAGGTTGTCAAACCTGTAGAAGTTATACCTCTTAGGAAAATTAAGGTTGATCTTAAAGAGTCTAAACCTAAGACTTTTAATCCTCCTAAGGGCAAGTTGCTTGATAGACCTGCATGGATTTGTCATTTTTGTGGAAAGTCTGAACACATTCGTCCAAACTGTTTCAAGTTGCAAGCTAGTAAGTGAGCAAATAAACCAAAAAGTACCTGTGCCTCAAGCACAAGATCCTATGGTACTTATTGATAAGTTGGTAAAGGCTTTAAACCTTTATACCAATCCTGGAGTTGCTCAAAATTTTAATGTGAATAATAACTCCAATGCTAGAATTGCATCTAAAAAGCTTTGGATGCAAAAGGCTCGATATAATTGAGTCTTTCTGACATGATCCTTGTGCTTCATTGCTCATCTCTTTGTGACCATTCTTCTTTCTTGTTTTTGTTTTTCTTTGTCTTTCTAGGATTTGCATTGATAACATTCATGCATTTCATTCTAGGGTGTTTTTGTTATTTCTTTTCAAAATAAAAATTTAAAAAAAAAGAAGGAAAAGGGGAGCAAAGTGTGTTTTGCATTTTTTTTTGAATTTGAAATCAAGGTTGGCCAATTTATCTTTACATAACATGTCTATGTACTTTGTTTAGCTTGGATGAGCTTATTTCATTGCACTTTACTAGTTTGAACTTTGTAGTGCATGTTGTGTGGGAAGATGTTTATAGTTTTTGATCACTTTGTCTTGATCTTGAAGTCACATGCCTTTGATTGTCAGACTTAATCTTAATGAGAAAGGCATAAATAACCATCTCACCATTGTTTACTAGCCAATCATGAACACGTTAGTGCATATCGTAAGATTTTGTGCTCGAGAAAGTATAGCACATGCACAAAAAGAACATAAGATGTAGCCTCGGTTTAAATGATAAAATTGGTGTGTACATTTTTGAACTATAATTAAATCAGTCAAATAGAATTGGTGTATCCCGGCTAATTCTTAATAAGTTTTTGATCGAATAAAATTGGTGTGTACATTATGAGGCAAGTTAAGAAACTTACATGATTGCAAGCTTTTATTCTATAAGATGTGAGAGTTATATGATGTACCTCTTTAGGTGTTAGTCTCTTTCAAAGTCTATGTGATGAATTTTGTAGAAATTGTGCTTAATTACTATTCACATATCACCTCACATGTATCTCAAGTTTTTGCTAGTTGCACACACTACACATGTTACTCTTTGCTAAACTCTGTACATGTTATTGTGTGTGATTTTGGTTTGGCCAACCAAGTTTGAAAATTCCTTGAGTTTTATGCAAAACATATTTGAAGTTTGAGAATTCAAGGTGATTTGATGGAAAATCTTATTTTTTGGGAAATCTGGGTTCAAAACAAGTGTTTTTGAAAAGCATGTCATCTCATACTCATGCATTTTATTCATAAATTAATATGCTTAGAGGAGTTTCTGCATAAAATTGCTTTGTTTTTTCAAAAAATTGGTTTTTCCAGAATTTCGATCGATCAAACTTGTTTCTCGACTAATCGAAATTGTGATTAAAATTTTGGTTTGATTCTGTGTGTTTCGATCGATGCTCAATTGTTGTTCGATCAATCGAAGGCATTTTCGATCGACCAAATCTATTTTTCGATCAATCGAAAATCGTATAGAGAGTTTTTAAAAAAACTAAGTTTTTCACGTGTTCAAACACTATTTCAAAATTTTCAAAACTCTTTCTTTTTCTATTTGATCGGTCTAAGAGTCCAAGCAAAATTTTTGTCGTTCTCACTATTTCAAAAATTTCGCCACTAGTCCAGCATCCTGTTTATCCTTATGACGAGTCTCCACCCCTTGATCATGTTATATCTTACTAGGTCTTCTATCCAGTGGGGTTCTAATCCTCGGATCACTACTCACGAGTTAATTAAGATTCATTATCTTTTTTTCCAGATTTCATGTCGTTCCGTTCGACCTATCTCTCATCTGCACACCATTCTTATAGAGAGATGTGCATTTTTGTATGCCCTTGTTACCGATGCTCCTGTAAGCTTTTCTCATCTTTTCATTCGTTCTTTGATTGAGGTTCATCAAAGTAGTTTTATTTCTATTGCTCTTTTCTTTCTAGTTTTTATTCATCGGATTCTTTTGCATTTGGGTTTAGAAAACTTTCCCGCGTTTGAGCTTGTCCATATAGTTGCTCCTATAGGTGCCACCTTTCTTAGGTAGAGGGCTGCTTAGATGAGAGCAAGCTCTAAATGTCCTAGGGTTGAGACTTTTGGTGTCGCTCATCCTCCTCCCTCCTCTACAGGTGATGCTTCTGCTGAGGCGTCTATCGATCCGTCTGCTGTTGTTGCTGTTGTTCCTCCACCTTCTACTTCAGATGATTCAGACATTCGTCGTATGTTGGAGACTGTCATGATCGTTCAGGCGGCTCATGGTCAGCTTTTGGTGGACATGCTTGATGAGCTTCGTGCTTTGCGAGCGGATTTGGAGAGTATTAGACCGCCACCTCCTTTTGATGATGAGTGAGTGTCCTTTGGAAATTCATCACAAAAAGGAGGAGTACATATGTTTGTAGAGAGGAGATTTTGATGTTAGGGAGAGTTTTTGATGTTTTGGAGCTATGGAGTTTTTAGATTTTATCTAGGTGCTTCAATCTGTATTTACATTTTTGGCTCATGATGTATTGTGTATGGGTTATCCATGATAGGGGGAGATACTTTGATTATATATGTCTCTTGTTTCACATTGTTTATTGATTTATATTTATGAGGTTATTCATGATATATGTCTTTATTGTGTTATGTGAAATCAAGAAGTTATATTTCATTACTTGTATTTTCCACACATGCGTTTATGTGTTTGTTAAGTGTTACAGGAATATACAGGTTGATTCAGTCGTACTGCTGTCTACACTTGCCACTAATGGATAGTAGTTAGGTTGAATTTGTTGTGTTGGGCTATGATTTTGTAAAGGGCTGTTTTGTTTGTAACTTTGAGCATTTTGTTTAAGTTTGTGTTTTGTCATGGATTTCCAAAGGGGGAGTTTGTTATGTTGGGTTCTATGACTTTAGGTTTAAATGTATTAGAACTTCAATTTTTAATGTTGACAAACCATGATCAAAAAGTTTAGTCTTGTTTTAGACTTGCTCAAAGTATGTTTAAGTTGTAAAGTTGGAATCGAGTGCTCTGCAGGATTTACTGTGTAAATTTGCCTTGCTCGATCAATTGAAAATTAGACTCGATCGATCGAAGCTTGTGCAGATTGTTTTTCTGCAGAATTTTTCAACTCAGCCCAAGCCCATTTTACGTGTAGGGTTTTATGTTTTGCCCTAGGTATAAGGGAAAACCCTAGCCAGGTTTTAATGTGGCTCTTTATGTTGTGTGTGTGAATCTTTTGTGAGATCTAGAGGTGTTTGCCTTCACATACACTTAGGGTTATCAAAGATCTAGATTGATGTTAAGAGCTTGGTAATCAATTCAGTTGCAGATTCAAGAGCTTAAAGATATACAAGCGGGAGTACTTGTACTTGTACTTGCTGGGAATCCAAGAAAGAAGTAGTCCGTGGACTCAGAGCTGTCACGTGGTCTCGGAGCTGTCACGTGGTCGTGGTAGTAAGTTTCCTACTCGAGATAGCAATAGGATGTTAGTGGCCTAAGTCGCTATTGTGTAAACTTCAATTCTTTCATAGTAGATTCAGTTTACCTTGAGGATAGCTAGGTTAAATCCTCCCCAGGTTTTTTACTGGTTTGGTTTTCCTGTGTTATCATATTGTTGTGTTCTTTATTTTCCGCACTTTACAATGATATGATTTATATGTATTAACCTAGATCTGCATAATTTACCTAAGTTAATCACTTGGCTAAATAACTGGTTAATCTGGTTGTGTTTTAAGGAGTCTAAAAACGTACATGTTAAGCAAAACAAGTTTAGCATCCAAGTCCATATTCAAATATTCAAACTCTTTCAGCTTTTCAAGAGAACCTTTTGCAAGTTTTTTATACTTTTCAACCAATTTGTTGGATTCATTGAGCTTAGCAATCAAATCATCCTTTTCAAAAATAAACTTACTCAAATTCTCATGAAACTTCTTACCATTTTTCTTCAAGAGTTTGACATTTGGAATACTAACACCCATAGATTCATGTAATATGTCATCACAATTTTGAGGATTAACACATATAGAGGCATTTTCACAAACACATGGCATGTTACACTCAACAACATCCATAGAAGCATACAAAACACTATCCATGGCAAAACACAAAGGGGTCAAAGATCACACTTAGGTAAAGTGTACCCGCTCTGATACCAATTGAAAGCTCGAATTTGTGTTAAAAACACAAGAGCTGTTTAGACCCTAAATTAATAGATTACGGCTAGATTGCTTTTACTCTAACTTATCTAAGTGCGGAAACAAGAGTAAATGAAGCACAAACAACCGATACTACTCTAGAGCATAAACATGAACAACAAACAATAAAAGTAAAGCACAAAAGTAAGGGAAGAGAGATGCAAACACAAGATAACAAGTCAATGTGTTATCGAAGAGGAAACCGAAGAACTCAGCAAAAAACCTCTCCACCGCCCTTCAAGCGGTAAATCGATCCACTAGACAATAAGTTGTGATACACGAATAACAAGAGACCCTCCAAACCTAATCTACTCAATGTACCTAAGCCCTCCAAGCTCCTACTCCAACAACACTTCTCGGAACCGTGTCTTGTCTAACTTTCCAGATCCTGCAATACGCCTGATTGCATCTGCCAAGCCTCACCGGTTTCTTTTGGCAAATCCCCAAAGCTTCCCAAACTCCAAAACACTCTCTACACTCTGAAAGGGTGTGAGTTGTGTTTGGGTGCAAATCTCTTCTCAAAGTATAACAATGGGAGAGGGAATGAGAAGAAGCTACAGTTATTTCTCACTAAGGATGAGTAGCTCTCTCTCTAAAAGATGGGTGTGTGTATTGTAGAAAACCTATCTAGGGTTTTTCTTTCTGAATGGCTTCACTTACTTTTGTGGGTAATGAGGGTATATTTAGTACGGATGAAAGATACGAAAGTTACACTTAAAAATCCTCCAGGCAGAGAGTTTCATTGGTATCTCGCGGGAAGGCCTTACTCACGAGACACTCGTGAAATCCTCCAGATTGGCTCGACTTTTCAGCTTCTAGCATGTGCTTCTCACGTGACTCTTTCACGGGTTAGCTTCTAGCAAAACACTCGCAAAATTCATTGATTCTTCATTTTATGCTCGATTTTTCACCAACTTAATACTAAACCCAATACAATAATATTCCACAAAATACAAGGAATAAAATAAAACAATTACAATACTTTTTTTCATAGAATAAAGTCAACATAAAATATAGTTGTAAATCACAACTGTACCGTTGTTATTTGGGCATCTTTTTTATGTTTAAGGGGACCAAGGGCGAGGATGTTGATAACGGGTCAGGTTTGATTTTTATGGGCCTAAGTTCTAAAATCAGTCTACCTAGTATTTATATTTTACAAGAAATTTGGGCTGGACAGAAACATCAATATGATCAACTGAATCTCTCATTTTCTGCTAGTAAGAACACAAAATGTCAACTGCCTTTTCCCAATTCGTGCGTGCGCTAATGTGTTATGATGATGGGAATACTAAAATGTCAACTATGTGTTTGAGAATGTGTGCGCTAGTGTGCGTGTGACACAACAAAATTTAATCTGAACTTTAAAATGCGCATGTCCTACTTAAAAGAAGAATGCCATCCACTAATCTTCTGCACTAATTCTTTTATTGTCATCTCAGTGGTAGCCATTTTCGTTGAGTTGAACGTCTACTCATCATGGTTTCAAATACCACAATAGAACAATAAGATAAAAGAGACATTCGTTTAGTCCTCCTACAAATCATTGCACCTATTGAATGTTTCTTGCCAAAAGATCTATTTCCACCTTCACTTAAAGCTATTCCACATTCCCACTATTACCTTTGCTCTCTCTTTGCCCCCAGGCTCTAGCTCCCGACTCTTCCCACTGCTTTCACTTGTTTATTATTATTACTATTCTTATTCAATGTGAAAGTAGGAAAAGAAGGAGATGAGGATTCCACAAAAGAAACATTATTTGGGGTTTCCAATAATATCCACCATGATCTTCATCAAAACCTTAATTTTTCTTCTACTACAACATTTGGCTTTAACATCTAGTTATACATTGTTTGGCCATCACAACCCCCCTCACCACTCTCTGCATACAGATAAGGCTGCTCTCATGGCATTCAAAAAAACCGTAATACATGATCCCAATTCCGCACTTGCTAACTGGGAGGCGGCTGTTGATGTGTGCAACTTCACGGGTGTGACGTGCAACAAAAAACAGCACCGTGTAGCACAACTCAGTCTGAATAAAACTGAACTTGTCGGGCTGCTTTCCCCCATCCTTTCCAATCTCACTGGCGTTCGTATACTAGTGATTGTTGGCAATCACTTGTTCGGAAAAATTCCACCTGAATTTTGCTACCTTAGACGTCTCCACCGTCTCCATATTGAGGGGAACAATCTACATGGTTCAATACCAGACTCCTTTGCCCTTCTTTCCAAACTTACTACACTACTTCTTAACCAAAACAATTTAAGCGGTACACTTCCACCTTCCTTGTTCTCCAACTGCAGTTTGTTACATAACATAGACTTCTCCAACAACTTCCTCACAGGCGAAATTCCAATAGAGATTGGAAATTGTCAAGTTCTATGGAACCTCAATTTATACAGCAATCAATTAACTAGACAACTTCCTTTTTCTTTAGCAAATGCTTCACAGCTGTACAACATAGATGTGGAATACAATTTTCTTTTTGGTGAACTGCCTTCAAATCTTGTTGGGAATCTTCCTGAACTTGCCTTGCTTCACTTATCATATAATAAAATGGTAAGCCATGACAACAACACCAATCTTGATCCATTCTTCATTGCACTTGGAAACTGCACTAAGCTACGGGAGCTTGAATTGGCTGGCATGGGCCTTGGGGGAAGATTGCCTAGTTCCATTGGCCAACTTGGTGTCCAGCTAAACTATTTGTTACTACAGGAAAACCAAATCTTTGGATCAATTCCCCCCAATTTAGCAAATCTTTCTAACCTTTTATTCCTGAATTTGACATACAATCTTCTAAATGGAAGGATACCAGCAGAGATCAGTCAGTTAACAAGCTTACAACAACTTTTCTTATCACACAACCTTTTCACCAGTGCCATTCCTCCAGTACTAGGCAAGTTTTCTTCTCACCTGGGTCTGCTAGATCTATCACACAACCAATTCTCAGGTGAAATCCCAGCAATTCTAGGAAATTTGGTTCGAATAAATTACCTGTTTCTGAACAACAACCTTCTCTCAGGAATGATACCTCCAACTTTGGGACAGTGCATAGATCTGAATGAGCTTGACTTGTCATATAATAGATTGACAGGGAGCATCCCTCCAGAATTGGCAGGTATGCGCGAGATCAGAATTTTTATTAATCTTTCGCATAATCATCTCGAAGGGCCTTTGCCAATCGAGCTCAGCAAGCTAGCAAATGTGCAAGAGGTGGATCTCTCTTCAAATAAACTTACTGGAAGTATCTTTCCTCAGATATCAAGCTGCATTGCTTTGAGAATGATAAATTTCTCAAACAACTCTCTGGAAGGGCGTCTTCCAGAATCCTTAGGGGAACTTAAAAATCTTGAATCCTTTGATGTCTCACGAAACCAATTATCTGGAATGATTCCAATGAGCCTCAATAAAACTCACTCACTCACCTATCTAAATCTTTCACTGAACAACTTTGAGGGATTGATTCCCACTGGTGGCATCTTTGATTCAGTAACAAACATGTCATTCTTGGAAAATCACCGACTTTGCAGGTCAGTCTCCAGTAAAATTCCTGGCATTCCATTTTGCTCTCAAAAGAGACGTTGGTTTCATTCCCGTGTGTTCTTGATTATATTCATATTGGTCATTTTCATAGCAGCATTCTTAACATTAATATGCTGTGTGATTGGATTTCGTCATGTTAGAGTAATTATTCACTCTCAGAAGACTAGAACAGTCAGAAAACCAACTACACCAGAACTAATCCACAATATTCCAAGAATTACCTATAAAGAACTATCAGATGCAACCTCAGGATTTGATGATCAGAGACTAGTTGGGTCCGGTAGCTTTGGACGTGTCTATAGGGGAGTTCTTCCAGATGGTACAGCCATTGCAGTAAAGGTGTTACATTTGCAATCTGGAAACTCAACAAAGAGTTTTAACAGGGAATGCCAAGTCTTAAAGAGGATTCGTCATAGAAACCTGATAAGGATTATAACAGCATGCAGTCTACCTGATTTTAAGGCTCTTGTTCTTCCTTATATGGCAAATGGGAGCTTGGATTGCCGTCTTTATCTGCACTCAGACACTGGTTTGCGTTCAGGTTCATCAGATTTGAGTCTTATCCAGAGGGTCAACATTTGCAGTGATATTGCTGAAGGGATGGCCTATCTGCATCATCATTCCCCTGTCAAAGTCATACACTGTGATCTAAAGCCAAGCAATGTTCTTCTCAACGATGACATGACGGCTCTAGTTTCTGATTTTGGGATCGCAAAATTAGTTATGACAACTGGAGGGGGAAACGGTGCTGCTGCTGAAATGGGAAATTCTACTGCAAATTTGTTATGTGGATCTATTGGATACATTGCACCAGGTATGGATTTCTCCCTTTTCTTTGTATCTAGAAACATTTAAAATGAAACAAAGAAGAATTTCTATTTCTTTGAGCTGGCTTTTAATGTGAATAGAGAAATGTTAATTCTATTGGAGCACATCTAAACTATGCATTGTTAACAAAAAAGGCTATTCAAGAAAAAACGGCTTCCTTTCAAAAATTCTGTACGATCTTGTGGAGAATCAAGGCAGATTATAAACTCACTCATGCATTAACAATAATAGCAAAAACAAGATTATTCAGTCAAGCTTACCTCTTAATAGCAACCTGCATACACTGATCCCACATATCCTGATTATCCTTACTGAATTTGTCGTTCAATTTTTTACCTTCCACACTTTAAAAAATAAATAAATAAATAAATTTAGTGAAAACACAAACCTTTTCACTTTTCAAAATTTTCTAATGCAGAGTATGGGTATGGATCAACCACATCAACAAAAGGGGATGTTTACAGCTTTGGCATTCTAGTGCTTGAGATGGTGACTAGAAAAAGACCAACAGATGACATGTTTGTTGGCGGGCTAAGCCTGCACAGATGGGTGAAGAGTCACTATCATGGAAGGATAGAAAGAGTGATAGATCCTTCTTTGGTAGGAGCTTCCAGAGATCAATCCCCTGAAGTATTGAAAATGTGGGAAGTTGCAATTGGAGAATTGATTGAGTTGGGCATCCTTTGCACACAGGACTCTCCATCTACTAGGCCTTCTATGCTTGATGCAGCTGATGACTTGGATCGCCTCAAGAGATACCTTTGTGGGGATACTACAGCAACCTTCGCCTCCTCTCTTGGAATTTCATCTTCTACTCTAGGCGATGACTAACAGTTCCTCTATATATATATATATATGTACATTCATGGAAATGCCATTTATTTTCTGATCTAGAATTCACCTGTTAAAATGTTTTGACTTACTAACATATTACAACTAAGCTCATTCTTCTGATCTAGACAATCAGAACAGATGGCAGAAACAAGCTGAACCAAATCAATAATTGGTCCAATTGACTATTCAGATGCTTTACATGCCAAGACATCCGCATGAAAGTCTGCAAAATCATCGAAATCCTAAGCTCCAAATGGGTTGTATTCGCCGTAGGAAATGCAAAACATATAAATTACATTTACAAATTAGTTTTGTGAGAGAGTTTCAGTTTAATGATAACTCTTTATCATCAAACCAAGACACCAATTGGTTTTTTGTGTAGGCAGTTATTGAATCTCAAATCTCCTATTCAACCTTCAGAAACTTTACTAATTAAATTAACTGGAACCCACTATTTACAAATTAGTTGATCTATCATCTTGACTAGTAACATCGGCTTCCCACAAATAAATTACAAATACAAACTGCACAATCCAGCAAATATTTAAAAGAAATACAAATTTCAAAACCAAGGACCTTTTTTTCCCCTTTTATATATACATATATATATATATATATATATATATATATATATATATATATTGATAAGGGTATATATGGAATAAGAAATTAAACAATGAAGTGCCAGCAACAAAGGGTAAAACTGACGGCACCAATCCCTGAAGAAGCCGTCGATCTCGAGAAGGGTCCATCTGGAACCTTGAGCCCTACACCAGCAGAAGCTGATGGCTGAGTAGACGAACCCCAGAAAGCTGACGGATACATTTCCATATCAAGCAGATGGATCCCATCAATAGACGGATGGGCATACTGACGAATCCAACGTGGCCTTGCATGGTCTCTACGTATATGGAAACATCTTGCAAACCACGCACAAAGACCCTACCCCATGATTTTTGCCTTCCCAATATGGAAGGTATCCCCAAGATCTCGATGTCATTAACTCCACCTCCTCCCTATAAGGAAAAACCCTGTATTCTTGGTGTGAGAGACCTTGCCTGAAGCGGTGTACCTCAAAAAAGAGAGAGAGTGATATTTGTGGTGTGTTTATTTGGGTGCCTCTCTTTTTGGGTAAGTGGTGTAGAGTCGCCACTTATTTTTTATGTACAAAAAATAAGAAAAACTAAAATACAAATACATGACTAAATTGCTTTGTTTCATTAATTAAATAAAAAATACAAATTTGAAAATTTGAACTTTACATAGCTTTGGGTTCAAGTTACAATCTACCAAAAATACATGACTTTTTGTTCTAGTTACAATCTACCCAAAATAGAAATAAAGATAAAGCTAGATCTACTTAACCAAAAATCTAAATCTGGAGGCTAAGTTACGGAATGGGAAGGTGTTAGGTGATGGAAAATTACATGTTTGTATCGTATACAAAACATATGCAGCGGAAAAATAATGATTCTACTTCATTCACAATTGTTAACATGTACTATGCGAATTTCAGAATTTAAGAACAAGAGAGTGTACCTTGGTGTGGTGAAAATCAAAACCAAAGTCAGTAGTACTTGAGAACACTTTTAATCTTCACTCAAATTCCACTTTACGCCTAAAAAGTGTGGTATCTCAATTAGTTTCAAAGGGAGAATGATAGAGTGTCTCACTCTCACGTACACACCATTTCACAATGATATTTCTCCTTTTTATACATTAAAAATTATGTATGTTTCTCTCCTTATAACTAATTATCTAATTGGGTTAGCCTTTTGGACCTTTCCAATTGGGTTTAAGTGTGTGGTTTGAAGTGGGACTAAAAATGACACTAGCTCCAATGGGCCTTGGGCTTTTCTGTCAACTCTTGACAAGTCCAAAGTTACCATATTTAACTATATTTAATACCACTATATAAATATAGTTACACTCTAAGTCTTATTTATAAATTATATCCCAAGACTTTATTATACATGCGACCCTTTCATAAAATATTCGTAGTAATATAAAGTCATGAATGTAGACTGCCACTTTGTAAATTACTACATCTTATCCTTGAGTATCCGGTTTAATCCTTTAAAATTATTCATCATATATTTATGAGATTCAATTTCATAAATATATACTTTAGTAACTTCTTACCAAAGTGGTTAGGCCTAACTCTCTGAATAACTGAACTCATTAAACTTATCTCAAATGACTATTTTATATCTTTGTTAAGAAACTATGAATTCCATCTTGAGAATATATGTTCCATCAACACTAAATGTTACTGCCCAACATACTGAGGTTTTGACCGTTATTTTAGATCTCACTCTTAATATATCAAAGCAACCTACACGTCATGATCAGGTCCATTATTCTCTCAGGATTAAGAGTTCATGCAAATAGAAGTCGTGAGATTTATTATTCATTTGACAGTCGTTAGGAGAATAATAAATCTTACAGCGGTCCAGTTCAATATGTCTTAACTCTTAAAACATATCAACATATGAACTAGAAATCTTTACTTCCATGATCAAGACAAATCATCTTAGTTGATACGTTATAGTTTTCGCAGATGAAATGCCCAATTTCATCACTGATTATGAACTATAAATTTTGAGTTTACAAAGAACTTGTGACTTATATTTTCTATGAGTAAATCACATAAATCACATACTATGCATATCCTGGACTATATGATAATGTGCAAATATTCACGTTACCATTATTTTAAATAAAAATAAAACAACTTTATTAATCATAACATTAAGTCATACATAATGTCATACATAGCATCATACAATAGGATTTAAGGACACTAATTCTAACAAATTCAACATACTTAAATTCGAATTTAAACAACATCATAACATCAATATCAGTTTTCATCAAACCATAGTTTCAACAACCATGCAGAAAATTAAATGTATATAATCTTCTAACATCATTAAATTATTATCTCTAATTCCAAAACTCACAAAACATGTTATACAGATTCGAAATTGAAGACCGCTCTGATACCAATTGTTGGTTAAATACATGTTTGTATCTTATACAAAACATACGTAGCGGAAAATTAACGATCTACTTCATTCGCAATTGTTAACATGTACTACGCAATTGTTAACGATTTACTTCAAGAACAAAATAATGTACCTTGGTGCGGTGAAATTCAAAAAAAAAAAAAAATCAAAAGTACTCAGGAACACTTTTAATCTTCATTCCAATTCCACTTTACACCCAAGAAGTGTGGTCTCTCAATCAGTTTGTAAAGTGAAAATAATAGTGTCTCACACTCATATACACACCATTTTACAATGATGTCACACACACACACATAAAATTCTGTATGTTTCTCCCTTTGTATCTAATTGATTATCTAATTGGACTAGCTTTTTGGATCTTTCCAATTGAGCTTTAGTGTGTGGCTTGGAGTGGGACCAAAATGGACCAATAAGACACTAGCTCCAATAAACCATGGGCTTTTCTGTCAACTCTTGATAAGTCCAAAGTTACCATTAACTATATTTAATACCACTATATAAATATAGTTGCACTCAATGCCTTATTTACAAATTATATCCTAAGACTTTATTATACATGCAACCCCTTCATAAAATATTCATAGTAATACAAAGTCATGTATGTCGTCTACCACTTTGTAAATTATTACATCTTAACCCTTGAGTACCCGGTTTGATCCTCTATGTCATTCATCATATATTTGTGAAATCCAATTTCATAAATATATACTTTAGTAACTCCTTACTAAAGTGGTTAGGCGTAACACTCTAAATAACCAAACTCATTAAACTTATCTCAAAGGAATATTTTATATCTCCATTAAGAAATTATGAATTCCATCTTTAGAATATATGTTCCATCAACACTAAATGCGGCTGCCTAACATATTGAGGTTTTGATAATATTTTTAGATCTCACTCCTGGTATATTAAAGCAACCTACATTTCATGATCAGGTCCATTATCCTCTCAAAATTAAGAGTTCATGTAAATAGAAGTCGTGAGATTTATTATTCATTTAAGAGTCGTTAGGAGAATAATAAATCTCACAATGGTCTAGTTCAATATGTCTTAACTCTTAAAACATATCAACATATCAACTAGAAGTCTCCACTTCCATGATCAAGAAAAATCTGTTAGGATGTGTGCCCTTAAATCCTATTGTATGATGTTATGTATATTATTATGCATGATATTATGTATGACTTAATGTTGTGTTTAATAAATTTGTTTTGCTATTATCTAAAATAATTGTAACATGAATATTGAGTCATTATCATATAGTCCATGAGATGCATCGTATGTGATTTATGTGAAAAGTTACAGAAGATATAAATCACAAGTTCTTTATAAACTCAGAATTTTGGTTCGTAGTTGGTGATGAAATTGGGCATTTTATCTGCGAAGACTATATAACATATTAACTAAGATGATTTGTCTTGATCATGGAAATGGATATTTCTAGTTGATATGTTGATATGTTTTAAGAGTTAAAACATATTGAATTGGATCGGTGTGAGATTTATTATTCTCCTAACGACTGTCAAATGAATAATAAACTCACGACTTATATTTGCGTGAACTTTTAATCCTGAGAGAATAATGGACTTGATCATGAGGTGTAGGTTACTTTAATATATCAGGAGTGAGATCTAGAGTTACGGTTAAAATCTCAGTATGTTGGCCAACCACATTTAATGTTGGTGGAACATATATTCTCAAGATGAAATTTATAGTCTCTTAACGGAGATACAAAATATTCCCTTGAGATAAGTTTAATGGGTTTGTTATTCAGAATGTTAGGCCTAACTACTCTAGTAAATTGTTGCTAAAGTATATATTTATGAAATTGGATTTCATAAATATATGATGAATAACTTAAAGGATTAAACCGGGTACTCAAGGATAAGATATAGTAATTTACAAAGTAGCAGTCTACATTCATGACTTTGTATTACTACGATTATTTTATGAAGGGGTTATATGTACAATAAAGTCTTGGGATATAATTTATAAATAAGGCCTAGAGTGCAACTATATTTATATAGTGGTATTAAATATAGTTAATGGTAACTTTAGACTTGTCAAGAGTTGACAGAAAAGCTTATGGCCCATTGGAGCTAGAGTTTTATTGGTCCCACTCCAAGCCACACACTTAAGTCCAATTGGAAAGGCCTTAAAGGCCAGCCCAATTAGATAATCGGTTAGACACAAAGGGAGAAACATACAGAGTTTTCTGTAGAGAATTTTGTAAGAACACTATCGCGGAGTGGTGTAAGAAGTGTTAGACACTCCTTGACATTCTCTCCTTGGATCTGATTGAGAGACCACACATCTTGGGCGTTAGTGGAATTGGAGTGAAGATTTAAAGTGTTCCCAAGCGATTTTGATCTTCAGTTTTGAAATTCATTGCTCCAAGGTACACTCTCTCGTTCTCTAATTCTGAAACTTATATAGTACATGTTAACTTTTATGAAAGAAGTAGATCTGTTATTTTTCCGCTGCGCACATGCATTTTTCCATCAAATGGTATTAGAGCGGTCTTCATTTTCATATTTGTTTAACATGTTTTGAGTTTTGGAATTAGTAACAATGATTTCATGTTGTTAGAGAAATAGTTTTCTGCATGTTTGTTGAAATTATTGTTTTTTATAAAAACTGATATTGATGTTATGATGTTGTTTAAATTTTAGTTTAAGTTTGTTAAACTGAACTTTAAGGCTATAGCATCAATGTAATTCAGTTTTGATATTAATTTTTGTTCATGAAAACGTGGAAAAACTGTTTTTGAAAATTCTAAAAAATTTGAAATTCGCGATGCTCGATCGATCGAGCATCGATCGAGCTTCGTGCAATTGATTCTCGATCGATTGAGAATCTGTCGAGGAGAGTTCGAGCTGACAGAAGATTTCTCGATCGATCGAGGATCTGTCGAGAATCGATCGAGCTTCGTAGAACTTTTTCTCGATCAATCGAGAATCTATCAAGGATTGATTGAGCAACCAAAACTTTTCTCGATAGATCGAGGAACATCCTCGATCGATCAAGGACTGTGGATTCAAAATTTTTCCAAAGTGTTTTTACATATATAAAGAGCAAGGCAATGTGTAGTTAGTTTATTCATGTTTTAAATTTAAAAACCTTCATCTTAAAACATCTAGTGGCAGAGAGATACAAGGGTTGGATCTCACGGCCTCCATTGTTGGTTCATAGTAGTGTGAAATATATACTTTGTCTTTGCCTCGAGCTTAGCATTCCATACGAAGAGTATTTATTTTATGGTCCTGCAAGATTAAATTTCTTGGTTTATAGTGGTTTGATCAAACGTCTTGTCTTAGCTTCGAGCTTTGCATTCCATGCGGAGGGTGTTTGTATCATGGTACTACAAAATAAGCCTGTTAAAGGGATGAAATGTGGCTACACATTATTCTAGACAATGGTATACACTAGACTAAGTATTATAGTATTCTCTATGCTGAGTTCTTACTAATATTACTTAGATGCTAAATGTAAAACGGCATATTATTAGTGTTTGATAAGAGTTATCATGATAGCACTAATAATGAGAATAGTTCTCAATCAATCATAGTATTTAATGTTTACTCTATGCTGAGGAATATTAAATATGGGATTGGGTTGTTGTTGCATATATTATGTTATGGTTTTATTAAGGTTCCATACTATATGTTTATATGCTAAATTGATAATGTCCAGTTTACTTATTATATTCATGTTTATTATTTTTAGATTTGAACATAGCATCATTTAGCCCACTTGTTTCTATTCTTAATCAAAACAAACTGACTGGATCTAACTATGTTGACTGGAAAAGAAATTTGGACATTATTTTAACAGCTGGAGAGCACAAATATGTGCTTACTCAACCATGTCCTAGCTTTCCTTCATTAGATGCTCCTCTTGAGAAAAAACAACGATATAATCGTTGGCAGAAATATAATGAAATGGCCAAGTGCTATATCCTAGCATCCATCTTAAATGTTCTACAGCATCAAATGTCGGATGTACAACTTGCTTCGGACATTATGCATAGTCTGAAGGAGATGTTTGGTAAGCAAGGTCGTTCAGCAAGGCAAGAAACCATGAGGCAAATTTATAATACCAAAATGGTTGAAGGTACTTCAGTGAGAGAGCATTGTCTTACAATGATCTCTAATCTGAATACATTAGAGGTTTTAGGTGCTGACATTGATGGAGAATCCCAAGTGGATATGATACTCCAATCACTATCGGAATCATTCAAGGAATTTAGACAAAATTATAATATGAACGAAAAGGTTTATTCTTTGTCTGAATTAATGAATGAATTGGTAGCGATGGAAGGCATCTTTGGTACTTCTAGTGTTGAAGCCAATGTTGGTGAAGCTTCTACTTCTCAACCTAAGTCGAAAGGCAAGGGTAAGAAGAAGAAAAAGGACTTCACTAAGCAAGAGAGTAAACAAATTGCCTTGGGAGTTGCCGACAAAGGAAAGAAGCTCAAAGGAAAGTGTTTCCATTGTGGTGAGAAAGGACATTGGAAGAGAAATTGTCCAAAGTTTAAGGCTGCCAAGAATAAGGGTATAAAAACTTTCTTTCTTCTTGAAATATGTTTGGTACAGAATCCCACAGATTCCTGGTGTATGGATTCAGGTTGTACTAATCATATCTGCAATTCTTTGCAGGGGTTTCAAGAGACCAAAAAGCTGAATGAAGGAGAATTGTTTCTTACCTTAGCAGATGGGAGTAGATTTCCAGTTGCATTTGTTGGAGTGCTTAATTTGTGCTTTGAGTCTAGAGTTTTAATATTGAAAAATTGTCTTTATGTACCTAATGTTTGTAGGAATTTAATTTCTGCAACTTCTTTAGGTAAAGATAGATATTGTGTTATCCTTAAAGACAATGTTGTAATAAAGAAGGGTAAAGTGTTTATTGTTCTGGCAATATTGATGATGGTCTTTATATTTTAACTCCTGATAAGCATGAATTATACAATTCTGAATTAGATAATAATTCACATGTGAAATCATTAAAGAGAAAGTTTCCTTCTACTAATGAAGCATATCTTTGGCACTTGCGTTTGGGTCATGTTAATTCAAACAAAATTCAAAGACTTATCAAAGATGGACTCTTACAGCCAATGGACTTTGGTGAATTTTCAGTTTGTGAATCGTGTTTGAAAGGTAAAATGACCAAACGAACTTTTAATGCAAAAGGTAGAAGAGCCCAAGAGTTGCTTGAATTAGTACATTCAGATGTATGTGGTCCTATGTCAATCCAAGAAAGAGGTAGTTATGAGTATTTCATCACCCTCACTGATGATTACTCTAGATTTGGTTATGTGTACCTAATGAAACGGAAATCTGAAACTTTTGACAAGTTCAAAGAGTTTAGGGCTGAAGTTGAGAATCAATTGGGTAAACGCATAAAGGCCATTCGATCTGATCGAGGTGGCGAATACCTTCTTGGTGATTTTAAGGATTACTTGACTGAAAATGAGATTATATCCTAGTTGACTGCACCTAGAACTCCACAACAAAATGGTGTAGCAAAAAGAAGGAATATGACTCTTTTAGATATGGTTAGATCCATGATGAGTAATTTGATTCTACCAATTTCTTTTCGGGGATATGCCTTAAGTATTGCAATGTATTTTCTGAATTTAGTACCTTCGAAGTCTATTCCTAAAACACCTGTAGAGTTGTGGAATGGGCGTAAGCCTAGTATGAGACATCTCCATATTTGGGGTTGTCCAGCACATGTGTTAAAAGGAAAGTCTGACAAGTTACAGTCTAAAACATAAGTGGTTTTCTTTGTAGGCTATCCAAAAGGAATAGTTGGAGGATTATTCTATAGTCATAAGGATAACAAAGTGTTTGTTAGCACAAATGTCAAATTCTTGGAAAATGACTATATGAATAATTTTACTCCTAGAAGTAAAGTTGTCTTGGCTGAAATGAATGAACTTGTAGTTAAACAACCAATGGATGAAACTAGGGATGATGTAGTTGTATTGGATACACCACAAGATACTATTCATGAGATGTCTAGTACACAAGTGCCTCGTCGTAGTGGGAGAATTGTTTGGCCTCCTGTGAGATTCATAGGTTTGGGAGAAACTTATGAAGCTATCTCTGAAGAGGCTGAATTGGATCCTTACACTTATGATGAAGCAATAAATGATATAGATGCACATCATTGGGTCAATGCTATGAAATCTGAATTGGATTCCATGTATTCCAATCAAGTTTGGGATCTTGTAGAGGCACCTGATGGCATTAAACTGGTTGGTTGCAAATGGGTTTACGAGAGGAAGAAAGGGATAGATGGAAAGGTTGAAACCTTTAAAGCAAGACTAGTGGGGAAAGGGTATACACAAAAAGAAGGCATTGACTATGATGAACCTTTTTCACCAGTAGCCATGCTTAAATATATCAGAATTCTCTTATCCATTGTTGCTCATTATAATTATGAGATTTGAAAAATGGATGTCAAGACTGCATTTCTAAATGGCAATCATGAAGAAGAAATCTACATGTTGCAACCGAAAGGTTTCATAGCAAAGAACCAAGAGCACATGGTGTGCAAGTTAAAAAGGTCCATTTATGGACTTAAGCAAGCATCTAGGTCATGGACCATCAAATTTGATCAAGCAATCAAGTTATTTGGTTTTGAACAAAATCTTGATGAACCATGTGTGTACAAAAGACATCAAGATAAAGTAGTAATGTTCCTAGTGCTTTATGTTGATGACATTCTACTCATTGGAAATGATGTAGGAGTAATGTCATCAGTAAAAGTTTGGTTGTCAAGCCAATTTGATATGAAGGACTTGGGCGAAACTAACTATACTCTAGGGATCAAGCTTTGGCGAGATCGAAAGAATAGGATGTTAGGTTTGTCACAAATTGGATATATAGATAAGGTTCTAGAATGGTTTAGTATGCAAAACTCCAAGAAAGGATTACTTCCTTTTAGACATGGAGTTCCTCTGTCTGATGACCAAATGCCTAAGACTCAAGAGGAAGAAAACATTGATGAGACAGGTTCCTTATGCTTCTGCGGTAGGAAGTCTCATGTATGCCATGCTTTGTACTAGGCTAGATATTTGTTATTCAGTTGGCATGGTCAGCCGATATCAATCAAATCTAGGACCAAAACATTGGCAAGTTGTAAAGCATATTCTTAAGTATCTACAGAGAACGAGAGATTATATGCTTGTTTACCGTTGTGAGGATTTGATTCCCATTGGTTATACAGATTCAGATTTTCAGTCAGATCTAGATTTCAGAAAATCCATGTTGGGATGTGTTTTCACCTTGGGAGGTGGAGCCATAAGTTGGAGGAGTGTTAAGCAGTCTTGTATTGCCAACTCCACCACGGAAGCCGAATATGTTGTTGCTTGTGAGGCAGCAAAGGAGGCTGTTTGGCTCAAGAAATTCCTTTATGATCTTGGTGTTATGAGAATTGAGCAAGTTCCTATTACATTGTTCTGCGACAATAGTGGAGTGGTTGCATAATCCAAAGATCCAAGGAATCACAAGAAAGGAAAGCACATTGAGAGAAAGTATCATATCATTCGAGACATTGTTGCTCGTGGAGATGTGGTTGTAGTTGATACGTTACAGTTTTCGCAGATAAAATGCCCAATTTCATCACCGACTACGAACTATAAATTCTGAGTTTACAAAGAACTTGTAACTTATATCTTCTATGATTAAATCACATAAATCACATACTATGCATATCATGGACTATATGATAATGTCCAAATATTCATGTTACCATTATTTTAAATAAAAATAAAACAACTTTATTAATCATAACATTAAATCATACATAATGCCATACATAGCATCATACAATAGGATTTAAGGGTACTAATCCTAACAAATTCAACATACCTAAATTCAAATTTAAACAACATCATAACATCAATATTAGTTTTCATCAAACCATAGTTTCAACAGCCATGCAGAAAATTAAATATATATAATCTTCTAACATCATGAAACTATTATCTCTAATTCCAAAACTCACAAAACATGTTATACAGATTCGAAATTGAAGACCGCTCTGATACCAATTGTTGGTTAAATACATGTTTGTATCGCATACAAAACCTACGCAGCGAAAAATTAACGATCTACTTCATTCACAATTGTTAACATGTACTACGCAATTGTTAACGATCTACTTCAAGAATAAGAGAGTGTACCTTGGTGCGGTGAAATTAAAAAAAAAAAAAAAAAAAAAAAAAAAAAAAAAAAAGATCAGAAGTACTCGAGAACACTTTTAATCTTCACTCTAATTCCACTTTACACCCAAGAAGTGTGGTCTCTCAATTAATTTGTAAAGTGAGAATAATAGTGTCTCACACTCATATACACACCATTTTACAATGATGTCACACACACACACATAAAATTTTGTATGTTTCTCCCTTTGTATCTAATTGATTATCTAATTGGACTAGCCTTTTGGATCTTTCCAATTGGGTTTTAGTGTATGGCTTGGAATGGGACCAAAAGGGACTAATAAGACACTAGCTCCAATAAGCCTTGGGCTTTTTTGTCAACTCTTGACAAGTCCAAAGTTACCATTAACTATATTTAATATCACTATATAAATATAGTTGCACTCTAGGCCTTCTTTATAAGTTATATTCTAAGACTTTATTATACATGCAACCCCTTCATAAAATATTCATAGTAATACAAAGTCATATATGTCGGCTACTACTTTGTAAATTACTACATCTTAATCCTTGAGTACCCGGTTTAATCCTCTATGTCATTCATCATATATTTATGAAATCCAATTTCATAAATATATACTCTAGTAACTCCTTACTAAAGTGGTTAGGCGTAACACTTTGAATAACCAAACTCATTAAACTTATCTCAAAGGAATATTTTATATCTCTATTAAGAGATTATGAATTCCATCTTTAGAATATATGTTCCATCAACACTAAATGTGGCTGCCCAACATACTGAGGTTTTAATCATATTTTTAGATCTCATTCTTGATATACCAAAGCAACCTACATTTCATAATCCGGTCCATTATCCTATCAAGATTAAGAGTTCATGTAAATAAAAGTCGTGAGATTTATTATTCATTTAACAGTCATTAGGAGAATAATAAACCTTACAGCGGTCCAGTTCAATATTCCTTAACTCTTAAAACATATCAACATATCTACTAGAAGTCTCCACTTCCATGATCAAGAAAAATCTGTTAGGATGTGTGCCATTAAATTTTATTGTATGATGCTATGTATGTTATTATGTATGATATTATGTATGACTTAATGTTGTGTTTAATAAAGTTGTTTTGCTATTATCTAAAATAATGGTAACATGAATATTGAGACATTATCATATAGTCCATGAAATGCATAGTATGTGATTTATGTGAAAAGTCATAGAAGATATAAATCACAAGTTCTTTGTAAACTTAGAATTTTATTTCGTAGTTGGTGATGAAATTGGGCATTTCATCTGCGAAGACTATAACATATCAACTAAGATGATTTGTCTTGATCATTGTTGTAGAGACCTGAATCATCAGAAAAGGAGTTTAATTTTTAGAATATGTATTAAAAACGCGTCTACGTGCAAGTCCCGGCTCAAAAAATCTAAAAAATGAGTCCAAAATGGACTAGAACTCAAACACAAGACCGGCACCCTAAAGGGCCATTCAGCAATCTTGGAGTGTCGATCAACACTTCTTAAGTGCGATTGGCACAAATTATGGGCACGGCCCATGGGCTCCTAGATTGAGATAAATCTGATCCTTTTCAATTTTTTAGAGATAAGAACACATCCCAGTTCGTATTCTAATCATTCAGCTAATTTTTCAAATATCCCAGCCTCTATAAATAGGGGAGGCCTCTTAAAATTCAAGACACTTTTTTCACACTTTTGGATCCCCTTCTTTCTGGCTCTTCTCTTCTTTTCTTTTCCTTCTTATGTTAAAGATGTTTTGGAGGCTCTTGCCTTAGGAATTTCTTTTCTGTTAGCAAAATATTTTAGGCTTCAAAGAGAATTGAATAAATTTCTTTAAGTCCTAAAATATATTTTCACTAATAAGAGCACGCTCATGCAAGAGGTAGTTTATTTCTTTCCTTCTTTTTTTGTGTTCCTTTCTATTGTTTGATGATGCATGAATAGGTTTAGGATGTTTTTATTATTTATGATTTCTGATGTAATTGCCATGTGTTGATTAAGATTTTCTTTAAATATGTTTTTAATAGATTTTTGTTGTTATGATTTCTCTCTTGAATCTCAAAATCTACTAATTATCAAAATTCTCTTTAAATTGAAAACTGGTCTGAATTTTTCTGATATGATTTTTTTTTTTACACATAAAAACTGATTTGTATTTCCATCATATACATATCTGATTTTTTTAATTCTTAAAACTAATCTGTATTTTCATTAAATACAAATTTGATTTTTTAAAACACACAAAACTGGTCTGTATTTTCATTAAATACAGATATGATTTTTTTAAGAACATTTTCCTTGTCACAAAATAACAGATTTTAAAATTTAAAAAAAGAAGTTAAAAGTTAAGTTGATTTTTGATTGATGCATGTAACATAAATTTATTCATGAGTGTATTTCCTCTTCTAGAAAAGTCTTTTTCTTATTTTAGTCATAAAAAAATAGATCTGATTTTTATCTACAAATCTAGATTTTCTTGTTCAAAAAACAGATATGATTTTTCTTAATAAAAATCACCATTTTTAAATTTTCTCCAAAACATATCTGATATTTTTTAGCAAAAACCTTGTTCTTTCTTTATATAAAAAAGATATGATTTTCTTTACAAAAATAATTTTTTTATCAACACAAAAACAAATCTAGTTTCTTTTTTTTAATGAATCAAATCAATTTTTTTTTAATTTACAAAAACAGATCTGAATTTTTTCTAAAAAAGAGGATATATTCATAAGATAGATTTATGTGAGTTAGTTTTGGTCAAGTATGTCATGTATGTTCAACATATCATTCACATCATGCAAAAAGGGTACATTGTGTTAGGATGTGTGCCCTTAAATCCTATTGTATGATACTATGTATGACATTGTGTATTACTTAATTTTGTAATTAATAAAGTTGTTTTATTATAATCCAAAATAATGGTATCATGAATATTGGGCATTATCATATAGTCCATGAGATGCATAGTATGTGATTCACATGAAAAGTCACAGAATATATAAATTACAAGTTCTTTGTAAACTCATAATTATAGTTCATAGTTAGTGATGAAATTGAACACTTTATCTGCGAAGACTATAACATGTCAACTAAGATGATTTTTCTTGATCATGGAAGTGGAGACTTCTAGTTGGTATGTTGATATCTTTTAAGAGTTAAGACATATTGAACTGGACCGCTGTGAGATTTATTATTCTTCTAACGACTGTCAAATGAATAATAAATCTCACGACTTATATTTACATGAACTCTTAATCCTGAGAGAATAATAGATTTGATCATGAAGTGTAGGTTGCTTTGATATATCAGGAGTAAGATCTAAAGTAATGGTCAAAACATCAGTATGTTAGACAACCACATTTAGTGTTGATAGAACATATATTCTCAAGATGGAATTCATAATCTCTTAACGGAGATACAAAATATTCCCTTGAGATAAGTTTAATGGGTATGATTATTCAAAGTGTTAGGCCTAACCACTTTAGTAAGGAGTTACTAAAGTATATATTTGTGAAATTGGACTTCATAAATATATGATGAATAACATAGAGGATTAAACCGAGTACTGAAGGATTAAGATGTAGCAATTTACAAACTGGCAGTCTACATTCATGACTTTGTATTATTATGAATATTTTATGAAGGGGTTGCATGTACAATAAAGTCTTGGGATATAATTTATTAATAAGGCCTAGAGTGCAATTATATTTATATAGTGGTATTAAATATAATTAATGGTAACTTTGGACTTGTCAAGAGATGATAGAAAAGTCCAAGGCCCATTGGAGTTAGAGTCTTATTTGTTCCCTTTAGGTCCCACTCCAAGCCACATACTAAAACCTAATTGGAAAGGCCCAAAAGGCTAGCCCAATTAAATAATCAGTCATAAGGAAAGAAACATACAGAATGTTTTGGTAAGAATATGAAATGGTGTGTATGTGAGTGTGAGACACTCTATTATTCTCCCTTTTGAAGAACTAATTGAGAGACCACACTTCTTGGACGTAAAGTGGAATTAGAGTGAAGATTAAAAGTGTTCCCAAGTACTTCTAATCTTAGTTTAAATTTCATCGCACCAAGGTACGCTTTCTTGTTCTTGAATTCTGAAATTTGCATAGTATGTGTTAACAATTTCGAATGAGGTAGATCCGTTAATTTTCTCATGCGTATGTTTTGTATGCGATACAAACATGTATTTAACCAACACATTAGTTATTAGAGTCTAGAAGACCAGACTCTGTCTGGGCAGAATAGGTGCCTAACACCTTCACATTCCGTAACCTAGCCTCCGAACTTAGTTCTTTTGGATAGGTAGACCTGTGCTTTTTCATTCTTTTTTATCTTTGGGTATTTTGTAATTAGGACAAAAAGCCATGTATTCTTTTAGTAGGTTGTAACTAAGACTCAAAGCCTTGTAAGATTCAATTTATCAAGACTGTATTTATTTCTATTCAATCAATGACAATGAAGTATTTTGATCATGTAATTTTGTATTTATTTTTTGTTATTTTTTCGTATAAAAAAATAAGTGGCGACTCTACACCACTTACCCAATAAGAGAGGTGCCTTGAAAAAGCACCCAAATCTCTTTTTTGAGAGCACCTTCTCAAGAAGTGCAGTCTCTCACAAAGCCCTTTATTAAAAACCAAAAAAAAAAAAAAAGGTTAGTATGTAGACCTTAAATAATTTGAATACTCAATTTAAATCTAAATATATGCAACATATATAATATTAAACTTACACTGTGAGAGGCCTCGCTTGAAGCGGTTCTCCTCAAAAAAGAGAGATTTTTGTGGTGTGCTTTTTAGGGTACCTCTCTTTTTGGATAAGTGGTGTGGAGTCGCCACTTATTTTTTTATGTACAAAAAATAAGAAAAACTAATTAAAAATAAAATACATGATTGAATTGCTTCGTTTCATTGATTGCATAAAAAAAAAAATACAATTTTGAAAATTTTGAACTTTACATGGCTTTAGGTCTCAGTTAGAATGTACCAAATATACATGGCTTTTGTCCTAATTACAATCTACCAAAATTAAAAACAAAAAGATAAAACTAGATCTACTTAACCAAAAATCTAAATCAGGGGGCTAGGTTATAGAAAGAGAAGGTGTTAGGCACTCATTTCGTCCAAACGGAGTCTGGTCTTCTAGACTCTTAACCAATGTATCATTTTATGCATGTCATGAATGATATGTTGAACATGTGAAATAAACTAAATCACACAAAACCATTTATGAATGTATCCTCTTTTTGTTTAAAAAAATCAAGTCTGCTTTAATGATTAGAAAAAATTAATTTTGAAAAATCAGATCTGATTTTGCATATGTAAAAAGAATGGTTTTTGAAGAGAAAATTCAGATATGTTTTTGTATGTGTAAAAAGAAGGTTTTTTGAAGAGAAAATTCAGATCTGTTTTTTGTATGTGTAAAATGAAGGATTTTTGAAGCGAAAATTCAGATTTTTTTTAAGAGATAAAAAAATGGTTTTGAATTTTGTAAAAGATCAGATCTATTTTGGTGCTGATAAAAAAATGGTTTTTTTATATAACTGAAAAAAGCAGATATGTTTTTATATTTGAAAAAGATATATATATATATATATATATATATATATATAGAGAGAGAGAGAGAGAGAGAGAGAGAGAAGATCTCATTCAGAAAATAATTCCATGCTACATGACTCAAAACAAAAAAACAACAATTCATAATCTCTTTCTTTATTTCAAAAATCTGCATGCATTAAAAAATAAAATCTGTATCGAAAAAAGATACAAGATCCGTTTTTATTTTAAGAAAAATTTATATCTACATCTAAGGAAGATGTAGATCCATTTTGTTTTAAATAAAAATTCAGATCTGCATCCAAGAAGATGTAGATCCATTTTATTTTGAAGAAAAACTAGTTTATTACACGCAAATTTCTAAAACTAAGAAATAGATTACGGTAACAATAAAAGAATCAAGAGTATATTTTAATAATCTAAACTAACAAATCAAAACATGAATATTTAGAAACAAGAAAGCATGCATCATCGTGATTAGAGAAACATTACGAACAAAAGGGTTAGAAAGCAACCTCTTGCATGAGCACTCTTTTACTTGAGAGGATGTTTTAAGGTTCAAAGAAACTTATCTAGTTCTCTTTGAAACCTAAAAACCCTAAATCTTGTAGCAAATCTCATAGAGGATCAAAGAATATCAACACTCTTTAAGTCTCAAATCATATACCTCTCAGAGCGTTAAAAAAAAAAAAGGTGCTAAATTATGAGACCCGGACTCTATTTATAGAGGCCAAAAATCTCTAAAAAATAGGCACGGATGATTAGGATGTGAATCCGGACTCATCCTTTTGTGAAAAGATCGAAAAAAAGTGTGCATTATCGTCACCCAAAGGCCATTGGGCCAAAGCCCAACAAGGTGCGATTCGGCACTCCAAAAGTGCCGAATTGGCTCTTGGATGCCAAACGTGCTTTTGTGTTCAGGTGCCATTTGGACTCTCTTTCTAGGGTTTTTTGACCGATCCTTGTATCTAGACATGTTTTCATCCTCTGTCCATAATTTTTTTTATCTCTTTTCTAGATAATTCAGGCTTTTTAAGAACAATTATCTTGTGGATAAATTCCTTAAAATAAATACTGATAAAGTTCAAATTATCCACAATTTTATTGTTATCCAATCATCCATTTTATTCCTATGCATGCAACCCTATTTTAAACACTAATTATCAACCAATCATAAAATTATTTAATTAATTTTAATTGTTTGACCAATCAAAATTAATTTAAATTAATCGTGTGTGGTCGACTCTTCCTAGACACAATGCATATGGACCATGCAAACTTGATCATGCGATATCTTTCGATCCAATAGTTCGATTTAGAATCCGGACACACCATTGTGATCGTTAGAATCTTAAGATCATTGTTATAATATGCAATGAATGAATTGATGCATGCAATGCAAGAACAAATTGATGCATATGATTCAAAGACAAATGATGCATGTAATGCAAGAATGATTTTTGGTACATAGATGGTCACTCCAGTCATCTTCCTTAATTAAATCATGGGTGCAAAATCGAGTGTCTACATACACAAAGAATTACATACCTTCTGTTGATCAAAAGTAAAGGTCCAACCACCTCCCCTCATAGGACTAATGTCAATTTATAACTACTCCAAAAACCATGACCAACTGTCCTTGTTCTCACCCTCACAAATAGCAAATGCTATTGGGTTCATCTTGTCATTCCCATTAATCCCAACAGCCACCAATAATTGCCCCTTCAAAAACCCTCTTAAATGACAAGCATCAAGACTAATAATTGGCCTACATTCCTCCATAAATCCAATTCTACAAGCAGCTAGACACATATACATTCGTTTGAAGTGCAGTGTGGATGTCTGTAGAATAATTTTAGTTGTGGTGCTTGGATTAGAAGATCTCAGCTCTTCACAATAATCTACCTTGCAGAAACCATCCTACTATGAAAAGCCCTAGAACATGTATGTTTTCCATTATAGCTTTTCACTAGCAAAGAGTTTTCTTCATGGTCCCATGAGGCATAAATATACCACTTAAAATTCTCACGTTTGTAACTCACCTTGTGAGATTCATTCTTAACAATTAACAATGGATATCTGTACTTGATTCTATAAGACTACACAGCCCTCTTAAACTCCTTATGGTCACTAAACAACATTCCCTTCATAAAAACAGGGTTGGGCATATCCACCTTAGCCCTAAACTCAGCGTACATAGGGTGTTCTTCATCATCCTTAGAGTTGACAAGTGTGCACAAGATTTTAGGGTGTCCATTGTCACTTTCTCCACTTTTTATATTATGCTCCTCATCACTAAAGTAAGTGGGTGCCCAATTTGATTTGTTTTTCTCAAAAGGCTTTAGGTTGGATTGGTCAGTGTGAGTGGATGGGAGAATATGGAAGGATGGGTCAATAGGGGAGGGTGGTCTTTCATATCTATCAAATTCACTAATACCTACCAAGTCATCATAGTTCACATTAAAAAAAAAAAATTGCCATCTTCTCCAATTCTTTCATCACCTTCTTTATGAAATTCATGCTCATCATCACCTTCATTACCTTGATCCTCATAAACTTATTCCTCAACAACTTCTTCAATATGTTTTTCATATATGTGTGTTAACCTTTCAAGTGCAAACTCTAACCAATCATGTATGGCTCTAACATCACCATCTTCTTTAAATGGACACAAGCCCTTATGAAGTTCCATTTGAGGAATTTGGTAAAAAACATTCATGCCACATTTGTAATACGAAGATTTTTGGCATACTTGCGCATATCAAAAATAGCAAAAGTATCAAGATCAACATCTGAGACCCTTGTTTCAATCCCTCTAGCATATTCAACATGTGCATTACCATGTGTAATGAATACCTTTCCATGATGTAAAGACATATCAAATGGTTGATCCATATTCAATGCTTTGCACACATATATAAATGCATTACTAAAAGATAACATTTAATTAATACATTACTAAAATATAATACACATGTAAATACAACAAAACATACAGACAGACAGAAGGCATAAAGCACAACAAAGGGACCACTAAGTTGGACCTTACCATAATATACACACAGCTCATTATCACCCAAGAAGCTGACCCACCAAAATTAAAGATCAATAAAGTAACCGAACTAGACAAAATACAATTATAACCATTGACAACAAAGTTCTACAAAATCCTTTAAAAAAACTAGTCTCAATCAACAATATCAAAGTGCTACAAAAACCCAAAAATATTTTTAAAAAATCAACAAACTTCAGCATAAACACACACACAGTTCCAATAGAGAAACAGATGAGTTTATCAAACGCAGCAAATCTAATCAACAAAAACTCCAAAAATCCATCACCCAAAATATTTAACAAAAACCCCCCAACAAACCCAATCAACAAGATCAGTGACAATAGCCAAATATGAAAGAGAGAGAGAGAGTGAGAGATAGTGAAGAACAGCTCACTATCAATGTAGTCATCGTTGTCGTTGCCGCCACTGTCTGGATCTTTCAACAATGGATTCAGGAGGCAAGCTAATGGCTAAGGTTCTACCAAGTTGAGGAGATTAGTAAGGTCTGGCCATTGGATTCATGCAAGCTGGGAGGGAGCTACCTTTCATGGGTTTTGATTTGGGATTTTAGAAATAGGATGAAACGGTGTAGTTTATGATTAGATTTTTGTGTTTTAGATTTGAGTAAGACATTACCGTTTGGATAGTGCCAGATAAGCTTTTATTTTTCATTGAAACTACATAGTTTTGGGGTTGATTTGGCAAAAATAAAACATGTCAGCATGGTGATCTGTCAATTAACAGAAAAAACTAATTGTGGCGGGTGAATTGCTATCAGATCCAAACTTTAGGGTGTGTAATTAAGTTTATGAAATTTTGGGGTGTAAAATCCAATCAACCCCAAACTTCAAGGTTGTAATTTGCAATTTACCCTAAAAATTAACATTCTTCATTTAAAGGAAAACATTTCTTTAGATGTTTTATTTCCTCCCTAATTTGTATCTCATTTAATGTAGTCGATTTTGTACTGTACTGGCCGGTATCAAAACACTAGTATTTTATTCTGGTTTAAATATCGGCCGTATCGAAGTCATTCTGGCAATACCAGAGAAAATACCGAATATCGGGCGATAAATGAATACCAGCCGAAATAAAAACCTCCTTTGTTTTGTTGTAGATTTCTAAGAATTTGAAGATCATTGAAGAAGAATAAAATAGAAGTAGCAGTTGAGGCTTTTGTGAATCTTTGAAAATTTTCTTTGCCTGTCATTTTTGATCTATCAAGCTACTGCTTCTTCTCAGTTCTCTGATACTGCCTCATGAACTTCTTCTCCTTCTTTATGAATTTCTCTTCTTTTACTTCTAGCAAGTTCCTTATTTCCCACTTTTTCTTTTTCTTTGTTTTATCCGGCTGTGAATCTTAATGCAAAATTTTGAAACGTGTGGTCAGTGATGGGAAGTGAAAAAACAAGTCTTCATGTTCACTTTTTACCCATCCAAATGGTCATGTTACTCATGTGGCCTATATTTTTATACATTTTAAATGTGTTATAGTACTAGTCTTTAACTCAAAAAAAAAAGTAAAATAGTATATATATTGTAATAAACTAGTTATCAAAAAATATATATATTATAATAAACTATATATATTGTCCATTAATTAAATAGTATTAACATTTTAAAAAATTATTATTATTATTATTATTATTATTATTATTATTATTATTATTATTATTATATAACTGAAGCTTTGGAAGCTCCCACAATTTTCCACGTCATCACTGTTTTCTTTTTCTTTTTATTTAGATTCTTTTTCTTTTAGGTTTTATACCTTATATATTTATTATTTCTCTTCAACCTGTAATCATCTTATCAAGTGTTACAATAATTTAGTTCAAGTAAAACTCTAAACCGAAGCCTTTAGAGTTCCCATAATTTTCCATGTCGTCACTATTTTCTTTTTCTTTTTCATTTTAAGTTTTATATCTTATATATTTATTATTTCTCTTCAACCTGTAATTATCTTATCAAGTGTTACAATAAGTTAGTTTAAGTAAAACTCTATTAGACATATGTTTCAAGAACTTGAAAATTCTACTTCAACTAAAATTCTATAACAAATATTTCAACAAATATAAACCCCTACTCTTTTTATTTAAGTATTCTTTTTTCTTCACGTATTATATATATATATATATATATATATATATATTTTTTTTTTTTTTTTGTTGAGAAACTTTCAAGTGTTATATTAGTAAATAATATTTGGACCACAATATTTAAATAAAATTATCATTTTATTTAAATAAAATTATTTTTGTTTAGTCTAAATTTAACAAGGAGTGAATCTCTATCTCTCTAACAAGTCCAACTTAAACTCAAATTCATTATTATCATTTTTTTAACAAACATGTTCTTTCCTCACTACATTATTTATCATCCGCCCATAACATGGTCACACTGAAACAAAAACAAAAGACATACTAATTCTCAGTGAGACTCCAAAACCCAATCCAACTCCAACACACATAACCATGAATTCCTTTATGAGAAAACAAAACTACATTGATTGAAAAAGCTATTTCAAGGTTTTCCCATAAGAAATTTATTACCAAACAACACATCCCATTTAGGTTTAACCATGTACAAGAATATTTTTTCTTCCTTTTATAATATATAATTGTTAATAATCTATATATATATATATATATATATATATATATATATATATATATATATATATATTATGTATAAAACCGAAGCTTTTGGAGCTCCTACAATTTTCCACGTCATCACTATTTTCTTTTTCTTTTAGATTCTTTTTATTTTAGGTTTTATATCTTATATATTTATTATTTCTCTTCAACCTATAATTATCTTATCAAGTGTTACAATAATTTAGTTTAAGTAAAACTCTAAACCGAAACCTTTGGAGTTCCCACAATTTTCCACATCGTCACTATTTTCTTTTTCTTTTTATTTTAAGTTTTATATCTTATATATTTATTATTTCTCTTCAACCTGTAATTATCTTATCAAGTGTTACAATAAGCTAGTTTAAGTAAAACTCTATTAGATATATGTTTCAAGAACTTGAAAATTCTACTTCAACTAAGATTCTATAACAAAAATTTCAACAAATATAAACCCCTACTCTTTTTATTTAAGTATTCTTTTTTCTTCACGTATTATATATATATATATTTTTTTTTTTTTTTTGAGAAACTTTCAAGTATTATATTAGTAAATAATATTTGGACCACAATATTTAAATAAAATTATCATTTTATTTAAATAAAATAATTTTTGTTTAGTTTAAATTTAACAAGGAGTGAAGCTCTATCTCTCTAAAAAGTCCAATTTAAACTCAAATACATTATTATCATTTTTTTAAACAAACGTTTTCTTTCCTCACTACATTATTTATCATCCGCCCATAACATGATCACGCTGAAACAGAAACAAAAGACATATTAATTCTTAGTGAGACTCCAAAACTCAATCCAACTCCAACACACATAGCCATAAATTCCTTTCTGAGAAAACAAAACTACTTTGATTGAAAAAGCTTTTTCAAGGTTTTTCCATAAGAAATTTATTACCAAAAAACACATCCCATTCAAGTTTAATCATGAACAAGAATTTTTTTTCTTCCTTTTATAATATATAATTGTTAATAAATAAACCAAGATTAAGTCATATATTATAGGAATACTTAATACCTTTCTCGTGCATTGCACGGATTAGCGACTAATTATTATTATTATCATTATTATTATTATTATTATTATTATTATTATTAGCGGTAACTCCGAAACAATACACCGGTATTGGCCGGTACCAAAATATATCGTTCCATTTACCAAACCGGTACGACCTCTTGTACGAAATTGACTCCCTTGATCTCATTATTAAATAAATTTGACTATCCATTTTTTTCTTTACATTAAGAATGATATAAATATTATAATAAACTTTCAAAACGTTATATAAAGTGGGTGTTGTCCATTGCTTAAAGCCCCACTCTACTACTACAAAAATTTGGTCATTTTGTAGTGGTACTTTGGGTTAAGTAATGTGTTTGAGCTAAATGAGAGAGTGTAATTATGTGTGTGTGTGTGTGTGTGTGTGTGTGTGTGTGTGTGTGTGTGTATTTAATAGTTAATTTGTTTTTTTTTTAAATAATAAAGTGGATGTTGTCCCACATTGCTTGAGTATAGCTCTGTCCCATTGCTTAAAGCCTCACTCTGCCACTACAAAAGTTAGGCCCTTTTGTAGTGGTACTTTGGGTTAAATAATGCGTTTGAATTTGGTAAAAGAGTGTAATTAAGTGTGTGTGTGTGTGTGCGTGTGTGTGTGTGTGTGTGTGTGTGTGTGCGCACGCGCACATGTTTAACAGTTAGTTTATTTTTGAAAAAAAAAATATTAATATATTAAGTGATTTTAGTGGAATATTTATGTAATATTATTAACTCAAATAATAGAAACTAACCTCGTGATTGGAAAATGTAGTAATCCCAAATTATAATGAATGCAAATTATTAATTTTTCCCAAAAAACAAAATGGAAGAGCCTTTGAGCATGTTCACACTTGCGCTCAAAGGCTAGTATTCAGATTTTTTTTTTTTTTTTTTGCATTTAACATTATTTTTGAAATATTTTAATTAGTTGTTATGTTTGCAATACTATTTAGCAAACTAGCATCTCGAGACTCTAAAACTCGAGTTTAGAGGTTGAACTCGAGTTTCTAAGACTCAAATTGCACGTGATGGCAGTCTAATATGTAAAAAATTCACGTGGAAATCGAGTATTTAAAACTCGAGTTCCCATTCTCCACATTCCATGAACAAAGCTCTTTCTTCTTCTTTCTCAGTTCTTTTCTTCTTCCTTCCAGATCTGATTCTTCTTCTTCCTGCCCGATTCTTTTCTTTTTCCTTCCAGATCTAATTCTTTTTCCTCCTGCTCGATCTGGTCCTCTGATCTTCTTCCTCTCCTCCTCCTCCTCTTCTTCTTCTTCTTCTTCTTCTTCTTCTTCTTCTTCATGATCTGTTCTTCCGTTATCTATTACTTAGATCTGTTCCACTATAGAAATCGAGTCCTATGGACTCAAATTTACTTTTTACAAACTCTGGTCTATAAGACTTGAGATCTATGTGGTAAAAAAACTCCAGATCAGCAAGTGTAACTCGAGTCTTTGAGGATCGATATTTAGATGGAAATCGAGCCTCTAACACTTGAGATGCTAGTTTGTAGTATTGTTTCTGACACATGTCAACTTATTATATTCTTTCCCTCACTAATGCTAGCTTGAAAATTACCTCCTAGTATTCTGTATTTATCATCCGTTTTTGGCAATTTCGCTAATATAGTTATCAATGTCTTAATGATTGGAACATGATGCTATAATTCAGTATTAACCTTTAGGTTCTGAATTGTGAGATCAATGTGAGTAAAATATAATTTAGAAAATGTCTAAATTTTATTTCCCAAACTCATTTCTACTTAAAATTAGATAAAATTTTCCGGACTCATTTGACACAATTTAAAACAAAATCATGCCTTTTTGTAAGGCAAAATTCAAGTTCTAGTTAGCTAGTGAAATTCTCTTACCCACTGGAGCTAATACTAATACAATATATTGCTTTTTTCACTGTTTTTTTTTTAATGTAGAATTATGTAGTTACGATCAAATTTAAGCTTAGGTTAGTCTAGTCCAATTTACAATCCCAAAAAATAAGCGTGGTAGAGTGAAGGCCAATTGAATCATGTCTAGTTACTCATTATTAGAAACTGTTTATGTTTTCCAACACCCAATTAGATCGAGTCTACTATCTAAAATATAAAATATGCTTAAATAAGTTAAAATTGTTAAAGTCCATATCTATTCCTTTTTATTATTAATACTGAATTTAGTCCAATATTTAAGTATTCTTCATTTTGAAATTTAACCAAATGTCTATTTACATCTTTTTCCTCAATTGTTTCTTATATTTTTTTTAAGAGAAAATTCTGGTTTAGCCATCTAGTATACATCCTTAATAAAAGTTTTTTAAAAAAAAAAGCTTAAATTTAGGATTTAAAAACAACCTTTAAAACCAAGAAACTATACGTAACATTTTTTATGGAAATAAAAATATATGTGTGTTTTTTAGAAGAATGAACATAGTTGTTATCTGTTTATGAAAGTCCTAAAAAGTAGCCACTTAATACACATCTATAATAAAATATAGTACTAAATTTTAATAGTTTTTATTTATTTTTGTTACGGTAATCGTGTTATGTTTTTTATTTTTGTCTTTTCTTTTGTTAAATGAAAAACATCCAAGATCCACGTTTGTCTTTGTTTGGGTGTTGTTTTTGGTGTTTAATTCTAAAACCTAGTCATGTAATACACAACCATAACAAAAAAAAAAAAAAGAGCCTAAACTTAAAATTCAACAACTACACTCTTTTTTTTCTTTTTTTACGATAAAAGGTTGAGATTTTTTTTTTGGTGTTGTTGTTGTTTTTGTTGTTGTTTTTTTTTTTTTTTTTTTTTTTTAAATTATGACAGTTATCAAGTTTTTTTTAATCCTAAAATGTATTGTTTTAATCTTAAAATTTAGTCATGTACTACACATCCATTGTTGGGGTTTATGCCCTAAAATCCAATTTATTGGCATGTCATAAATAATTAAATTGTTTAATTATATAAGGCTATTTATAAATGAACTAATGGGACATTATCTTAGTCCATGAGATGCATTGTATGTGATTTATGTGATTTAGTCACAGAAGATGTAAATCACAAGTTCTTTGTAAACTCAGAAGTTTAGTTCGTAGTCGGTGATGAAATTGGGCGTTTAATCTGCAAAGACTATAACATATCAACTAAGATGATTTGTCTTGATCATGGAAATTGAGATTTCTAGTTGATATGTTGATATGTTTTAAGAGTTAAGACATATTGAACTGGACCGCTGTGAGATTTATTATTCTCCTAACGACTGTCAAATGAATAATAAATCTCACGACTTCTATTTGCATGAACTCTTAATCCTAAGAGAATAATGGACTTGATCATGAGATGTAGGTTTTGATATATCAGGAGTGAGATCTATTTGTCACGGTCAAAATCTCAGTATGTTGGGCAGCCACATTTAGTGTTGATGGAACATATATTCTCAAGATGGAATTCATAATCTCTTAACGGAGATGCAAAATATTCTGTTGGGATAAGTTTAATGGGTTTGGTTATTCAAAGAGTTGGGCCCAACCACTTTAGTAAGGAGTTACTAAAGTATATATTTATGGAATTGGATTTCATAAATATATAATGAATAACTTAAAGGATTAAACCTGGTACTCAAGGATTAAGATGTAGTCATCTTCAAAGTGGCAGTCTATATTCATGACTTTGTATTACTACGAATATTTTATGAAGGGGTTGCATGTATAATAAAGTTTTGGGATATAATTTATAGATAAGGCCTAGAGTGAAACTATGTTTATATAGTGATATTAAATATAATTAATGGTAAATTTGGACTTGTCAAGAGTTGACAGAAAAGCCCAAGGCCCATTGGAGCTAGTGTCTTATTGGTCCCTTTTGGTCTCACTCTAAGCCACACACAAGAGCCCAATTGGAATAGCCCAAAAGGCTAGCCCAATTAGATAATCAGTTATATATAAGGAGAAAAACATACTGAATTTCTAAGAGGGTTTTCATGAGACTTTTTTCATAAGTGTTTTCATACAAGGAATGAAATGATTTGTATGTGAGTGTTGGACACTCTCTTATTCTCTTTTTGATGAAAACTGATTGAGAGACCACACATCTTGAGCATTAAGTGGAATTGGAGTGATGATTAAAAGTCTTCCCAAGCGCTTTTGATCTTCGATTTTGAATTTCACCGTACCAAGGTATGCTTTCTTGTTCTTTAATTCTGAAACTTACATAGTACATGTTATCAATTGTAAATGAAGTAGATCCGTTAATTTTTCCGCTGCGCATGTTTGCATGAGATACAAACAAGTATTTTCCATGTATTTTTCCAATAAATGGTATCAGAGCGGTCTTCAATTCGAATTGTATAACATGTTTTGTGAGTTTTTGGAATTAGAGATAATAGTTTCATGTTGTAAGAAATTTAATTTTCTGCATGGTTGATGAAACTACGATTTGATGAAAACTGTTTTTTGATGTTATGATGTTGTTTAAATTTTGAGGTTAAGTTTGTTAAACTAGATTTTAAGGCTATAGCATCAATGATATTCAGTTTAGATATCAATCTGTGTCCATTATGTTCATATGATGGTTATTTTGTTCATGAAAACGTTGAAAAACTGTCTTAGAAAAATTCTGGGAAATTTGAAATTCATGATGCTCGATCAATCGAGAATCTGTTAAGCATCGATCAAGCTGGCAGAAAGTTTCTCGATCGATCGAGGATCTGTCGAGCATCGATCGAGCTTTGCGGAATTGTTTCTCGATCGATCGAGCTTTGCGGAATTGTTTCTCGATCGATCGAGCATCTGTCGAGGATCGATCGAGGACTGATGATCTAGAGTTTTCTAAGTGTTTTTCATCTATATAAAGAACAAAGATGTGTGTGATGAGATTATACATAGTTCTAACTAAAAGACCTAATGAAATCAAAGATATTAGTTAAATAGAACTCTTAGTCCTAAATAGTTTGGGACTTGTCTTTTAACAAACATTCTAATGAGATTACAATTGTTGTATATTTAAAAATCCTTAATTTATTTTAATTAGAAGTTTTAATGAGATTAAAGCTTAATTAAAAGGTATATAGTTTCTAATGAGATTAGAACTTTTCATTTAGGAAATTAAGAATAGAGTTCTATATAACTAATTTTTGATTCATTAGTGTTTAAGGAATCCTAAATAGTTTAAGACTTTCATTTTAGTTAGTGATTCTAATGAGATTAGAGTCTTGAACAAGTGCAAGGTTATTAGTTGTGATGGGATCACAATTATTTAAGAAAAACCCAAATAATGAGTGAGGGTGCTGAAATAACCCTTTTGTTAAGTTTATTGTAATGTGAATAAATACCGTGTCTTGACTTCGAGTCTTGCATTCCATGCGGAGAGTATTTACTTCACGGATTACAAGGTTAAACCTCTTTGTGATTGCGCGAATGTTCGTTATGCTATAGTAACGTGACTTAGTAACATCACATTGAATTTAAACAATTAAACACATATGATGTGTAGGGTTAAAATTGTGATGAGATCACAATGATTTTAATACAATCCACTTGTTTCATAATTTCTAGTGGGAGAGAGATTCAAGGGTTGATTCTCACAGCCTCCATTGCTGGTTTATAGTAATGTGATTAGGCACCTCGCCTTGGCGTATATGCCTTGCTCCCTTCGGAGGGTGTTTAATTCATGGTACTACAGATTAAATTTCTTAATGATGGATGAAGTGTGTTTTTACATTGAGAACGACCACACTTCCGTGGAGTTACTTGGTGAATCACATTGATTCTAGGCAATGGTGTACACTAGACTAAGTGTAATGTTAACCTCCCTTCGGAGCTAAGTCATTATTACTTAGAGGCTAAAGGAAAAGCGGCAAATTATTTTTGTTTGGTAAGAGTTACCATGATAGCATTAATAATGAGAATGATTCTCGCCTGATCATAGTGATTGGTATGACCTCACTTCCGAGGAATATTAATTGTGGGATTAGGTTGTCGTTGCACCTAGTATAGTATGTTTTTCGGGTTCCATACTATATGGTTATGGATGCAAAATTTAATGTTCCTGTAATTATGTTTTTAGTCTCAAAATAAAGTTGTCATAAATTTTGTTCTCAAGCTACTATTTTAATTGAATCACAATAACTAAAGAAATAATTTTGGACATGGTGCTTAAAGGAGCTGAAGTACATATATATGTTTCAATTTAGCATTATCATAATTTCCTATGCATGATGGATTCATGAAAGATGGCTTATGATATGATCATAATCTCCATTGAAATGCTAATATGTTATATTGGCTTTTATCTCAAATGTACCACAGCATGAGATACAAGAGTTAGTATTAGATTTAGACTTTATATTAAGTCTAAATGAGAAGTTTTGGTATGAATCGTGCTACTAGACGATATCCAATATAAGTCATATTGAGTGCCAAGAAAAGCTTAAGGAGTTCCAATTTTATGTCATTTAATGAAAATATTTTATTTTTTAAAATGAATTGGAATTCTTGGATGTAGAGATTAAATGCTAATCCCATATGGATATGATCCACAAGTCCTTGTTAGAATCATTTGATCAATTCAGATTGTTTTGAAAATGAAATTCTTTTATATTATCTGAATTGATGAGTGAGTTCTACACAGAGGAAGACATCCTAAAAGCTAAGGCTAGGATCAATATAATTTAATTCAAATTCTTAGCCTAGATCGAAAGGTAAGGGTGGCAAGAAGAAGAATCATAATACCAAATACTTGGGCTAGCTAGTTGCCCTAGTAGTTGCCAAAAGGAAATTAGACTCAAAAGTATAACCAAAGGAAAGTGTTTCTGGTTTGGTAATGCTAAGCTTTATCCATAATTGTTTTCTAGATGGAGATTTACATGTTTTACTTTTTAAAGTGAAAATTTCTGTCCTTCGGTATTGTATGTTTGGCACTTTTGTCTAGATCTTATTAATCTAAATGGTATTCAAGATTGGTGAAAGATGGGCTTTTAGAACCATTATTTGTTAAATTCCCAATCTATGAATTCTATTTAAGAGGATAATATGATCTAGGGTTCCTTTATTGTAAAATAATATAGTTTAAATGACTTCTTTAAGTCAATGCATACATGAAGGATGAATAAGACTCTTTTAGAAATAGTAAAGTACATAATTAGTATTTCCATTTGCTTATTTCTTTTGGAGATATACTGCAATTATTACTATACATTTTCTAAACCTGATTCCAAAAGTTTGTTCCTAGGACAATAGTCAAATTGTGGATTGGGTGAAAACCTAGTATATGATACTTTCACTTTTGTGGATGTCCAGCACTTGTACTAGAAAGGAAGTCTAACAAATTGAAATCAAAAGATAGAAAAATGTGTGTTTATGTTGGGTATCCAAAAGGAATTGCAGAAGATTGTTTTGGTAGTCATAAAGATGACAAAGTGTTTGTAAAGTACAAATACAAAGTTTCTTGACGATGACTATGTGAATAATCTTAAAGCAAAACATAGAATTGTTCTAGAAAGAAGATGTCAGAATTCGATGTAAGACAACTATGAAATACATTTAGAAATGAGATGGTTGTATTAGATATACCACAAGGCATTATTCTAAATATATATCTAGTACACATGTACTATATTGTAGTGGGAGGATTATTAATTCATACTTTTAGGATAGACTTTTGAAGTAATTCCAAAAAGGATGTGAATTTGATCCTCGGTCCTATGTAGAAGCAATAGATGATATGAATATGGATTATTGGATCAAAGTTATGTAAATAGAATTAGATTCTATTTAAAGTCTAGAACTTGTAGAGGTGCCTAATGGCATTAAGCCTGTTGTTCTCAAATAGGCCTACAAGAAAAATGAGATTGATAGAATTGAAGGTGCAAACCTTCAAACTCAAGACTAGTGGCGAAAAGATTTCTTCAGAAAGAAATGGTTTGACTATGAAAAGATTTTTTCACCAATAGTCAAGTTTGACACTATCTAGATTTTCTTATCCATTATATTTCATTTGGATGAAATAGGGTAATGGATGTCAAGAAAGCTTGTTTCAGTAGCAATCTTGAGAAAGACATCTTTGTGATGTAACTAGACTTGTACATAACAAAGAACCGGTAGTGTTTAGTATGCAAGTTGCTTAAAATCCATTTATGGACTAAAGCAAGCATCTAAATCATTAAATATCATCTTTGATTAAGAAATCAAATTGTTTGATTTTGATTAAGTATTACAAGGCCTTATGTGTGTAAATGCTATATAGAATAACAAATTTTCTTAATGTATGTTGATGACATTCTAATCATTTAGAATGATGTAGAAATATTGTCATCAATGGAGTTTTTAGTTGTCTAGTCCAGTTTGATATAACGTACTTGGGAAAGACTAGTTATCCTAAGAATTTAACTTTGTTAAAATTCAGAAATTAGGATGTTTGGACTATCTCAAACTGCTTAAATAGATTAGATTCTAGCCAAGTATAGCATGTAATACTTAAAAAAAAAAAAAGGATTATTTCCTTTTAAGTTTTAAGTTCCTTTATATAGGATTATGGTCCTAAGACATATAAAAGGAAGAGCATATTACGACGGTTCCTTATATCAAATAGGTAAGAAGTCTTTATGCTATGCTAAATACTATGCTAAATTTCTATTTAGCGGTGGGCATGGTAAGCAAATATCAATTGAATCAAAGATCACTTAATTAAGTGGGAGTAAAGCATATACTCAAATATCTTATGAGAATGAGGTATTATATGCTTGTCCATAAAAGTGAGGTTTTGATAGATACTGGATGTACAAATACTGCTTTGTAGTTTGATTGTGATTCATGAAGTTATACTTCAAGATATGTGTTCATCCTTGGTGGTGAAGATACATATTATGATGTTGAACTTCAAGATATGTGTTCACTCTAGGTGGTGAAGATACACATTAAGTGTAAATAGTATCTTCTCATTAAAGAGATATGAGTACATTAGAAATAGTAGTAGAAAAGATAATTTATGCAATAAATCTAGCAGTAACTTATTTCCAAGCCTTGCCTTAGAGTGATTATGAATTACTCTAAAGGAAGATAAGTGTCAGATATATTATAAATTGTCTTTGAGGGTAAGTGGGAGATTGTTGGGGTTTATGCCCTAAAATCCAATTTATTGGCATGTCATAAATAATTAAATTGTTTAATTATATGAGGCTATTTATAAATGAACTAATGGGATATTATCTTAGTCCATGAGTTGCATTGTATGTGATTTAGTCACAGAAGATGTAAATCACAAGTTCTTTGTAAACTCAGAAGTTTAGTTCGTAGTCGGTGATGAAATTGGGCGTTTCATCTGCGAAGACTATAACATATCAACTAAGATGATTTGTCTTGATCATGGAAATGGAGATTTCTAGTTGGTATGTTGATATATTTTAAGAGTTAAGACATATTAAACTGGACCGCTGTGAGATTCATTATTCTCCTAACGACTGTCAAATGAATAATAAATCTCACGACTTCTATTTGCATGAACTCTTAATCCTGAGAGAATAATGGACCTGATCATGAGATGTAGGTTGCTTTGATATATCAAAGTGAGATCTATTTGTCACGATCAAAACCTCAGTATGTTGGGCAACCACATTTAGTGTTGATGGAACATATATTCTCAAGATAGAATTCATAATCTCTTAACGGAGATGCAAAATATTCTCTTGAGATAAGTTTAATGGGTTTGGTTATTCAAAGAGTTGGGCCCAACCACTTTAGTAAGGAGTTACTAAAGTATATATTTATGGAATTGGATTTCATAAATATATAATGAATAACTTAAAGGATTAAACCAGGTACTCAAGGATTAAGATGTAGTAATCTTCAAAGTGACAGTCTATATTCATGACTTTGTATTACTACGAATATTTTATGAAGGGGTTGCATGTATAATAAAGTTTTGGAATATAATTTATAGATAAGGCCTAGAGTGCAACTATATTTATATAGTGGTATTAGATATAGTTAATGGTAACTTTGCACTTGTCAAGAGTTGACAGAAAAGCCCAAGGCCCATTGGAACTAGTGTCTTATTAGTCCCTTTTGGTCCCACTCCAAGCCACACACAAGAGCCCAATTGGAATGACCCAAAAAGTTAGCCCAATTAGATAATCAGTTATATATAAGGAGAGAAACATACTGAATTTCTAAGAGGGTTTTCATGAGACATTTTTCATAAGTGTTTTCATACAAGGAATGAAATGGTTTGTATGTGAGTGTTGGACACTCTCCTATTCTTTTTTTGATGAAAACTGATTGAAAGACCACATATCTTGAGCATTAAGTGGAATTGGAGTGAAGATTAAAAGTCTTCCCTAGTGCTTTTGATCTTCGGTTTTGAATTTCACCGCACCAAGGTACGCTTTCTTGTTCTTTAATTCTGAAACTTACATAGTACATGTTATCAATTGCGAATGAAGTAGATCCATTAATTTTTTCGCTGCGCATGTTTGCATGAGATACAAACAAGTATTTTCCATGTATTTTTCCAACATCCATAACAAAAAGTTAAAAGAGCTTAAATTTAAAATTTACCAACTACCTTTTTTCTTTTACGGTAAAAGTTACCAACATCCATAACAAAAAGTTAAAATTTTTTTTTTGGGGTTTTTTTTGAGTTTTTTTTTTTTTTTTTGGGTTTATGGAAAGGCTCTGGGATGTCCACATTTTTTTTTTCTTTTATCTTTTATCTTTTTGGTGTTGATGTTGTTGTTCTTTTTTACAAATTTATTGTGTGGTAATCATCATTTTTTTTTTTAATACTAAAATGTAGTTTTTTAATCATAAATTTAGCCACTTACTACACATCTATAACAACAGTAAATAGAAGCTTAAATTTAAAATTTTATGCATGGCAGGATCCATATTTTTTGGTGTTGTTGTTCTTTAAAAAAAAATTAATAACAATTATCAATTTTTGTTTAATCTAAAAATTTAGTTTTTTAGTCCTAAAAGTTAGCCACTTACTACACCTCCATAACAAAGGTTAAAAAGAGCTTCAATTTAAAATTTATCAACTACCTTTAAAATCGAGAAAAGGTACGTAACATTTCTGATGGAGTAGTAAATTAATACTTTAAAAAAAAATGTAAATTGAATTTCACATAGAATTATACAAAGGGATAATTACAGTAAACCCACCTGTGGTATGGCCTGTTTTCACTTTGCCTACCACTGGTTTAAAATTTTACACTTTGCCCACCTGAACATCAATCCGTTACCCACCTCACCCTCAAACGTTAGAAAAACACATTTTTATTCAAAATTAGAACATAACATGGATCAAAAACATGAACCCACTTTTCTTTTCCTCACGAGCCCTAGAAACGCGAAAATCCCCGTAAAAACCCCATTCTGCATCTAATATTGAAATAGTCTTGTAAGTGTAAACCTAGACGAGCAACGGGTTGTTCGAGGGACTAAAATCCTCGTAAGAAATTAGTCACTATTTGGGTTTTTACTTTGGGCTTGTGGTTTTGTTATTGTTTTTTGAGTAATCAGTCAATGGTCAATGTTACATGTAATGGAATGAGAATATTGGTTGTGTTTGTCGATGTTTATGAAAAATGTGACCACCTGTTATTTGGATTTGTGTTTGCTTATAGGCATTTTGTCTGTCGCGGTCATTGTGTCTCATCGTGGACCCAAGTTTCTGTTGGTTTAAATTTTAGTGTTTAAATTTAGTAAAACAGAATCAAAAGCAAAGTAGAAAATGTGGTCCTTCTGATGTGTGTGTTGCATCCCGAAAGCAAGACAAAAACATGCAAGTGTTTACTCTTTTGTGTCTATTGTTTACAATTCTTTAATTGTTAATTGTGTACATGTCAAATGGTAATTTGTTATTGTAGATGGATGATGAGGAAGTGAAATTTGAGGTACATTATGGGGGTACTTTTCTGTGGAACCCTAGTTTAGAATACTTTGGAGGGAAAGTTGAAATAGCGTTTAGGGATCCTGATAGGCTTAGTTATTTTGAAATATAAGGTATATGTGAGGAATTGGGTATTGATGAACCGTGTAGGGTTTATTATTTAGGTCTTGGGGGCAACCTGGAGCAAGACTTGAGGCTCATAAAAGATGATCAAGATGTGGTGCCCATGTGCAAGCTTAATGAGGGAGGACCAAGAGACACCATCATACTGTATGTGGAGAGTGGTCATACTCCACTTGCAGTTGAAGTTCTTGATGGTGTAGGGAGTGGTGCAGGAGCTGGTGCAGGGGTTGCTACAGGGGGTGCAGGGGCAGGTATAGGGGTTGGTGTAGGAGCTGCTACAAGGGGTGATGGTAGTGTAGGGGTAGAGGTGGAGTTTGATTGGTTGAATGAAGATCTGGAAGGAGAAGACTTTGTTGATGACATTTTTGGTGAGTCTTCTCCACCTCACTCAGTGCCATTTGAGCCTAACACTATTCCAACTACTGATACACCACAACTAACCACTAATACACCTTATCCAAACACTAATACACTTCAGCCAAACACAGATGAACCTGGCCCAAGCAATGTTCCTCCTCCAAACATAGATTTAGGTCAAGAATGGGTTGAACTAGCTTTAGAGGATGATATTGCAAGTGTAGATGGTTCTGATGATGAGCAAAGGCCTGGAAATTTGGAGTTCAATAAAAGGACTGATATGGAAAATTTTAGGTTGGTAAAAGGGATGAAGTTCCCAAAATCCAAGGTGTTTAGGAAGGCTTTGAGGGAGTATGTGATTCAGCATCACATTGATATCAAGTGGAAGTTGAATGAGAATAACAAGATTTCTGTACATTGTAAGAACAATTGTGGATGGAGGTGTTATGCCTCAATGGTGATTGGAGAGTGCACATTTGAGATCAAGACACTTTATCTTGAGTGTACCTGCCCCCTAACATTTCAAAATGAGCAAGTTACATCAGCCTATATGGCAAACAAGTATTTGGAGGATTTTGGTAAGAATCCTAATTGGGAGGTCTCAGGTGTTAAGCACCATGTGATGTAGCAGATTTCAGTTGATTTAAGTATTAGTCAGGTGTATAGATCAAGGAAGGCAGCTAGGGGGTTGGTTACTGAGAATGAAGAGGCTCAGCATGGCCTACTTAGAGATTATGCAGAAATGATAAAAAGGACAGATGTAGGAAGCAAGGTGATTCTACAAACAGAGATGGAAAATGATAATGTAGAACCCAAGTTTAAGAGGATGTACATTAGGTACAATGCTCAGAAGGTTGGCTTTCTAGGTGGTTGTAGACCCTTTTTTTGGGCTGGATGGATGACACTTGAAGGGTAGATTTGGTGGGAAATTATTGTCTACCACTACCAAGGATGGAAATGACAATATTCCTAGTGGACATGGCCATGGTTGAGCAAGAGAACAAGGACAACTGGATCTGGTTCTTGGAACAGTTTGCAAATGACATTGGCAGGCCAGAAAAGCTCAATTTGGTATTCATTAGTGACAGGCAAAAGGTATTCTCATCTAGTTCATGTTCATGACTTCATTACATGCTTACTTGCTGACATTGAATGCTTACTTGCTTACTTGCTTACTTGATTGCAAGGCCTTCTAACTGCAATGGAGACTCTATTCCCAAATGTGGAGCACAAGTAATGTGTGAAGCACATATACAACAACTTCAAGGTTAATCACAAGGGCATGGAGTTGAAGAGTGTACTGTGGAGGTGTGCTGGTACAACATCAGCAAGGGAATTTGAGCGGGGAGGGACTTTTTTAAGAGTTTGGATGAAGAAGCATGGTAGTACCTGGCTGATATAGAGCCTACACAGTAGACTAGATTCCACTTTTCTTTAAGAGCTTTGACAAATTGTTTGGTAAACAATCTGAGTGAGAGTTTTAACTCTATGATTATGAAGGCTAGAGACAAGATCATCTTATCAATGTTTGAGTGGATCAGAGTTAGGCTTATGAGCAGGCTGTATATAAAGAAGATTGGCATAGAAAAGTATGGTGGCAAGTTGTGTCCAAGCATACAGGACAAGTTGGAGAAGTTAAAATTAGAGTCTAAGAGTTTTTGTGCAATGCCATTTGGGAGGATTGCGTATGAGGTTGACAATAAGAGGAAATGGCATGTGGTGGACTTGGTAAGGAAGACATGTATTTGTAGAGCATAGGACTTGACAGAAATCCCCTGCAAGCATTGAGTTGCAGCCATTTTTGTGAATCATGAGAAACCAGAAGATTGCACCCATCTATGCTACTACAAGGATGCTTTTGTGGAGACATACAAGACACCCATACCTCCTCTGCCTGGCCAGTCTGAGTGGATGTCAAGTGGCCAACCCAAGCCTGTTGCACCTACTATCTATAAGCCACTAGGCAGGCCATCTATGAAGAGGAAGAGAGACGTTGATAAGCCAAGGAACCCTTATAAGGTGTCTAGAGCAAACAAGCTAGTAAGGTGTGGAAGGTGTTAGAAGGAAGGGAACAATGCAAGGGGATGGAAGGCCAATGTCACTAGTGAGACACCATGGGAGAGGAGGCAAAGATTGCAGAAAGGGAAATCTATAAGTTTTTACAAAAAAATGTTATTCAAATGCAAAATGCCAATAACTGACATTGTAAAAACATGCTCATATTTGATTATAGGGAAGTAATAGGCCTTCTACATGCAGACAAGGATCCTAGGTCCCATCTTCATCACAGACCCAATCCTCAGCTCAAGCCCAATCTGCTTCCCAAGCCCCATCCTCATCTCAACCCTTAGCATCATCTTAGCCCCCACCAACACATCAGCCTTACACTATGGCCTCATCCTCATCCAACCAGGCAGCAGGGTCACAGCCACCAGCTCCACAGCCACAAGCTCCAGCTCCACAGCCATAAGCTCCATAGCCACAAGCTCCATGGCCATAGCCACAAGCTTCATGGTCATAGCCACCAACTCCATGGTCACAGAACCCAAGTCAGTGGTACTCTTCAGACTTTAATACACAGTTAGAGGAGTTCCTTGGTTCTCTTCAAGCTAGCTAGCACAACACACCCCTGCAAAAACATGGGACAGCAGAGCACCATCATCACAGGTACTAGAGTGTTAGGTTTGATGTTTTATTCATAAAACTGTGATACTGGTAGCTAACATGTGAATTCTTGTACTTTGTAGCCTACAAGACCACCTGATACCAGAAAAGCTGCTTTGAGAGGAAGGGGTGATGCAACTAGGACTCAGAAATATTAAAACAAATGGTAGAAAGGCCAGTTGTGGTGGGAGAGGCAGAAGCAGTAAATGAAGACTAAGTCAAGCCACTTTTGTTGCTATGTATTAAAGTTATGTAGTGTTAGGGTTTTATGTAGTTTGTAGACAATGGTAGGGCAAAAACTGTTGGGATTTGTAGACAATGGCAGGACACTTTTTTATATAGCTGTTCAAACACTTTTTGTATTTTTGTAAGTTTTGTAAACAATGGGCAGGTGCAACTGTTTTGGTTGTTGTACCAAATGCCTTATATGTACTGGTAGTTGATGAAAGATTATTCAATGCCACCTTAAATATGTATACAATTTCCCAACTTAATGACAGGTATTCAGAATTATTATTTTGATTATTGCAATTGCCCATATATGAGTTTGTTTATGTGTGCAGATGTCTGTGTTGAATAGCAGGTTTGTGTGTGCATTTGTTGTCTTTTCTTGCAAGTTGACAAATAGTTGTCATGCACTTTAAACTTTAAACAATTCACTTTCAATACAATTATCTTCACAATGCACTTTATGCACAAACCAACACAGCTCACAACAACCAATAAAACACCAACACCAACGGATCACACCTCACAAGTAGCCAATTCACTTTAAACAAAAATACCAACGGCATCTAACACAAATAACACTTTATCTTAAAAAGGCTTATATTATTAAGTGGCTTCAAGCCAATAGCATCTACCATCTTACATAGTTCTTATTCTCAAAAAAAATCTTACATAATTCTATTACAATATAATTGAGGACCAACTTATATTACAACCCACTAGGCAGACTCAATCTCATCATTTCAACATTCTCACTTGAGCCAAAACATGAAAACGGCATAACCAAAAAAAAAAAAAAAAAGCACTCTAAAGCTCTCATTGCTATCTCCTTGGCTTGAACAGAGGAAGCTTGAAACTTTCTCTCCCTCTCAGTGACTTTTGCTACCCTGTCTTGAGTAATTTCTGTCATTTGGGTAGCTTCTGCTGCTGTCTGGGTAGCTGCTCTTTCCCTTTTATGTGCAAGTTGCAGCTCACTCCGTAGTAATCCAGCTTTTGTTGCACCAAATGGGCAGCTTCATTCCCACGCATACACGTGGGATTATCAATCCATTTAAAGAAAGGGCATTTGGGACCAACCTATTCATAAATTAAATTGAACACATCACATTCCAATCTCACAAGAATCAACTAGATTAAGTAAAAAGTATACTTACCTTATATCAGTTACAACCCAGAAACCTTCTCCCAAAATTATCCACTATCAGACTTGTTCTCAGAACACAAGTCCCATATGTACACATATGCCCACTTGAACCCAAGTAATTTCCACTCAAAGAAGACAACGATTATCAACTTCCTGTGAATCAAAGCTACCATCAAAACTTGAAACCCCAACCCACATAAAGCAGAAATGTTGTACCTAGTGATGATCTATCTTCGAATATTCAATGCCTCAAGACAATCCAAAGTCAAAACCTCACCCTCACATGAAAGCATGATCAGAAAAATCAAAACCCCAGCTCAATACAAGGGATTTTTGTGTTTCTAAGGCTCATGAGGAAAAGAAAAGTGGATTTGTGTTTTTGATCCGTGTTATGTTCTAATTTTGAATAAAAATGTGTTTTTCTAACGTCTGAGGGTGAGGTGGGTAACGGATGGGTAACGAATTGAAGTTTAGGTGGGCAAAGTATAAAGTTTTAAACCACGGGTAGGCAAAGTGAAAATGAGTCATACCACAGGTGAGTTTACTATAATTATCCCTTATACAAATGATAAATATAGTTTTTATTACAATGATTCTTGTAATGGCTAATTACAACTTACCTATCTGTGGTTTGGCTAAAATTTAAGTTGCTTACTCGTGGTTTGAAATTTGGCACTTTACCCATGTGAGGTTAGCTCACTTAGAGTTTCGTTACTCATCTCTATTAAAAATGAGACTAAATATGTAGTTTTACTCTCTTTTATGTCTCTCTCCTCTCAAAACATAAAAGAATAAGAGAATACGAGATCAAAGGTAAGAGTTTTGTAAAAATTAAGAAACCAAAGTTATTGGTCTAATGATTAAGAAACCAGAAGCTCAATTGAAGGAAATTCTTTTTGTTGAATTTTATTAAAGTAAAGAATTATTATGTGGTTTATTAAAGGGGGAACAGAGTTTAACCCCTTGTGCTAGTGTTGCGGAGAGAAACTTGTTAGCATACACGACAAAAATCGTAGACAAGAACAAAAAAATTAACAAAAGTAAAGAGGATCTAAGAAAAATAGTGACAGATGGACTGTCATCTCTTGGTTATAATTCCTCTATTTGCAAATCCAAATGGGATAAATCTCCCTCTTACCCAACAGGTATTCTCTCACTTTTCTGTGTTTTGATTATTCATAAATAAGAGAAGAAGAATTATTTAAGATTGTTCGTATGGTGACGTTGTTGTTCAGAGGAATATGAATATATAGATGTGATAGTGGAGAACAAAGTTTCACTCCAAACTAGTTTGGAGAGAAACCCTACAAACTCATCATATATATTTATATTGAGTGTGAATTTTGAAAATCTAACCGTTAGATTGCATGTTCTTATTACATCCTTAATGCTTACAAAATTTCAAGTAAATCAAAGGTCAATTGCTATGTCATCGAATAAATGTTATCATTTCTAGTTTTTTGTAATCTAAAGTTGTATATAAAAAATAAGTTAATTGATCAAATAGTAAATAATATTCGATTTGAACGAAATTTGATATGCATGTTAAGAACATAAGGAACATGCAATCTAACAGTTACATTTTCATAATTCACACTCAATATAAATATATATGATGAGTTTGTAGAGTTTCTCTCCAAACTAGTTTGGAGAGAAACTTTGTTCGATAGTGAAAGGGGAAAGCTTGTTGATGGATATAGATTTCCAATCAGAGTTTGAGATAGCGAGGTTGACTGGGACGTACAAGGCGATATTGCAACCTCTACCGTGCATATATGAGGGAAAAGCTGATTGGTTAGGGCAAATAGTGTTGATACTCGATATTATCGGAGGCAGCGAACCAGAGTTTGAAGAAGAAGGGGATGCACTCTCCGCCTTGGAGGAAAGCTACCTACATGTGTGCCAAATGACTCTCTCCTTATTTCAATTGAGCTTCTGGTTTCTTAATCATTAGACCAATAACTCTGGTTTCTTAATTTTTACAAAACTTTTATCTTTGATCTTGTATTCTCTTGTTCTTTTGTATTTTTTATGTTTTGAGATGAGAGAGACCTAAAAAGAGAGCAAAAATACATATTTAGTCTCACTTTTAACAGAGATAGGTAATGGAATCCTAACTGAGCTAACCTCAAGTGAGTAAAGTGCCAAATTTTTTCTAAAAAAAAAAGAGTGCCAAATTTCAAACCACTGGTAGGCAACTTAAATTTTAGCAAAATCATAGGTGGATAAGTTGTAATTAGCCCTTCTTGTAAATTCTCTGATCCAAACTTATCTAATATTCCATTCCAATGCCTTTTTAATGCAATGCAATAAATTTGTGCATAGGTCAACCTGAGAGAGATAAAAGAATTAGGGTTAAACCAAGTTTTTTTTTTTTTTGAAAAAAAGGAAACTTTAATCGATAAACCAAAGTTGGCGTGGGAGTTATTAAAGATAATAGTATAGGTTTGTTAGAGTTTGTGTTTGATTGAAATTGGAAAACAATTAAACCAAGAGGAAACTTTAATCAATAAACCAGTGATTAAACCATAGCTAGCATGCGTGTTATTAAAGATAATAGTATAGGTTTGTCAGAGTTTGTGTTTGATTTAAATCGGAAACCAAGTAGTGGCGTAATGTTTTATAAAATAAAATAAAAGTAGCCACCTTATGCCTAAAAGAAAAGCATAAATTCTTATTAAAAAAAAAAAAAAACGAAACCTAGTAGTGTAATACACTCAGAAAAAAGAAAAAAAAAGAAAAAAAAAAGGGTATTATATACAAAAAAAAAAAAAAGTAGCGGGCATAATATTTTGAATAAAAAACCAAAAAAAGAGTTTGTGTTTAATTGTAGGTCAAAACAAAAAGAAAGAGCCCTTACCAATATCCTTTCACAAATGGGTAGTCCAAGCACAGACCCTCCTTTTTGAAATTTCTAATTCACCCACAGGTAATAAGCAATCGTCAAACACCCTTAAATCCCTAATTAATCACATTCATCCAAAAGTAAGTACTCCTCAAGCTATGAATACTTGGCAGCCATGGCAGGTAAGAATTCAAAGAAAGTCAATGATAAACAAAAGAAAAGAAAAGAAAGAGGAACTTCCAAAAGATTGAACCTAAAAAGCTATTGACGCCTCTGACAAAGTCTATTTAAATTGTTTAGAAACCAAATCTGAAAGTAGAAGAAGAAGAAAGAAGAGAATGTAGAGTTAAACTGAATGTTTTCAAATTGAAGAAGAATGAGAGAAACTAGCAAAATGTACGTGACTTTGTGGGTCTTAAAATATAGGAGTTTTAATTTACATCTTTATCCCCGTTGGTTAAAAACTTGTAAGTGAGTATGATGAGGATATTTTAGGCATTAAAATTGAGTAACTCAAACAAGGGAAGCTCCTTAAATAGTAGTATAGATAAAATTGTATTCATTGTTTCACTAGTAATGTCTATTGATTAGCAACGATTAGAAGCGAAAAAACAATAATTTTTTTCCAAGGATTATGATTATATTTTTGTTAGATTTTCAATTTTACCTGATACTTTAAATAGTAAAATTTATGACTTTCCATGTGTAAAGTTGTGATTACAACTATGTTTTATGTTGGCTTTATTCCATGACAAAAAAAAAAGTGTTGTAATTACTTTAATTTTGTTCCTTGTGTTTTGTGGGATTTTATTGTATTAGGTTTAGTATTAAGTTGGTGAAGACTCCAGCTTAAATGAAGAATAAGTGGATTCACGATTTTCTAGCTAGATTCTAACCCGCGAAAGAGCCACGTGAGAAGCACATGCTGGAAGCTGAAGCGTCGTGCCAGCCTGGAGGTTTTCGCGACTGTCTCGCTGGTAAGGTCTTCTCGCTAGACACCCGCGAAACTCTCTACCTAGAGGATTTTTAAGTGTGACTTTCTTACCCTTCACCCATACTATATATACTCTCATTACCCATAAATGTGTAAGGAGGCCATTCAGAGAGAAAAACCCTAGATAAGTTTTCTACAACACACACACCCATCTTTTAGAGAGAAAGCTACCCATCCTTAGTGAGAAATCATTGTAGCTTCTCCCCCTTCCCTCTCCCATTGTCATACCTTGAGAGGAGATTTCTACCCAAACACAACTCACACCTTATTAGAGTGTAGAGAGTGTTTTGGAACTTGGGAAGCTTTGGGGATTTGCCAAAAGAAGCCGGTGAGGCTTGGCGGATGCAATCGGGCGTATTGCGGGATCTGGAAAGCTAGAGAAGACATGACTCCGTGAAGTCTGTTGGTAGCTGGAGCTTGGAGGGCTCAAGTACGTTGGGTAGACTAGGCTTGGAGGGTCTTTTGTTATTCGTGTACTCCAACTTTATTCTCTAGTGGATCGATTACAACTTGGCGGGCAGCGGAGAGTTTTTTCGCTGACTTCTTCGGTTTCCTCTTCGATAACACATCATCGTGTTATCTTGTGTTTGCATCTCTCTTCCCTTACTCTTGTGCTTTACTTTTATTGTCTGTTGTTCATGTTTATGCACTAGAGTAGTATCGGTTGTTTGTGCTTCGTTTACTCTTGTTTTCGTACTTATAAAAGTTAGAGTAAAAGCAATCTAGCTGTAATTTATTAATTTGCGGTCTAAATAACTCTTGTGTTTTTAACATAAATCCGAGTTTTCAATTGGTATCAGAGCAGGTACACTTGTTTTGGTTTCATTACCGAAGTGTGATCCTTGATCTCTTTGTGTGTTTTGCCATGGATAGTGTTTTGTATGCTTCTATGGATGTTGTTGATTGTAACATGTTATGTGTTTGTGAAAATGCCTCTATGAGTGTTTATCTTCATGATTGTGATGCCATGTTACATGAATCTTTGGGTGTTGTTAATATTCCAAATGTCAAACTCTTGAAGAAAAAGGCTAAGAAGGTTCATGAAAATTTAAGCAAGTTTATGTGTGAAAAGGATGATTTGATTGCTAAGCTCAATGAATCCAACAAATTGGTTGAAAGTATAAAAAACTTGCTGAAAATTCTCTTGAAAAGCTAAAAGAGTTTGACTATTTGAATATGGACTTGGATGCTAAACTTGTTTTGTCTAACAAACTAGTTGATGATCTTAAATGTGAAAATGAATCTCTGAAGATGCATGTCAAGTGTTCGATTGCTAAACCGAGTCTTAAAAATGATGAAAACATTTGTTGCAATCATGTTGTGGTACTCGATTTTGTGCCTATTGTGAGTTCTACCTCTAAAGACAAATCGATGTACATTCCTCCACTTAAAAGAAGCCAAAAAGTGGAGAGAAAGGCTCTTAAGCCAAAGCCTCTGTTTAGGTCTCAATCTAAGGTTTTGGATGGATCTAAGTTTGTTTCAACTTGCCACCATTGCGGTGTGATAGGTCATATAAGACCACAATGTCCCAAGTTGAAGAGAGAACAAAACCATGTTGTTAGATCCCCTCCCAAAAAGCCTAGTGGACCTAAACACATTGTTTGTCACCATTATGGTGTCTTTAGTCATCTTAGACCTCTTTGCTCTAAGTTTCATGCTCTTAAAAGAATCAAAAGAAAAGATAAATTTGAGCTTTTTTAAAGTTGTGCTATAAAAGCAAAACTGGATTTGGAGGAAAATGGTAAGTTGTTGAAGAAAGTTTTTGATGTTCTTCCCTTCTTATCTATGTGCATCTCCGGTTCTCATTCTTCCAACCCTCGTCTCACTTCTCATGAGACACTCGTTCTAAACAATCATTCCATTTGGATGAGGAAGGGTTCTTATGGTTGAGCTTTTGCTTTTTTGGTTCTTGATCTAATTCTTTCGATCTTTGTAGGACCCTTCATGCATTAGATGCTTCATTGTCATGCATTTGTGCATCATGCATCTCTTTATATGCATTGTTTTTGTTGTTTTTGCATTTAATCTTACTTTAATGCTTTTGTTTTGTGTGAGTAAAAATCCAAAACCACATAAAAAGTGCAAAATTGAAAAAGTTTGATTGTTTATGTTTGAGCACATATCACATGTGAGTTTAGCCTAGTACTTTCGTACTAATGGCGTAGTGCATTTACAAGCTTAGCTTGTTTTGTATGCACATTTATCTTTGTGGGACAAATCTTGAAATCTATGTGTGATTGTTGTAAATCGATCTTCAAGCTTGTCATGAATGATTAGTCAATAGTCTTGTTGGTCTTGATACATGCATAGACTTGTGCCTATATCTTTTCCCATGTTTTTATGTTTTTGCTTAAAGAGCTCATCAAATGTCAAATCTCAAAAAGAGATATTGTGCTGCAAAAGCCGTTGCACATACTAGTATTTGACTAGGAAAAAGGGAAAGTGACTTATATTGAAATGTATGGTGCCTCAAAAAGCCAAAGGCATACTCACTTACAAAGTTGAAATATCAAAAGTTTAGGCATCGATCTCAAAATGAGATGTACTTTGTTCAAAAATAATCATATGTTATGTTTTGTAATGGAGCCAAATGAAAAGCTTCAAAGTTTTGTAATCATTCTTGTGGAAGATCATATATGTTCATTTCTATAATTGAGATAGTCCACTTGACTTAGTACTAGTTGTGTATGACTTGATTGAATTGATCATTGAAGCTTCACTCTAGACTAAGGGCTATTCCACATTTGATACTCACACATAACACACAAGACTTTGTTCAATGAATGCCTATTTCATATGTGTGATTGTACATGTTCAAATGTGATGTGTATATGCTCAACCTTATGTGGATCAAACCAAAAAGATTTTTGTTCTTTTTGTTTTCTTTTGAAAGTGATTTGTATCACTCATGTTTTTCAAAGTTTTTCAAGTTGTTTTTGTGTGAAAAACATGTTTTCTTGGTGTTTTCGTGATGTAAGCTCAGTCACGAGTTAAAGGGTCCAATTCTTCAGTTTTTCAGCTTTGGATAGAGAGTTTCACGACTGTTTCACGAGTAAAGCTTACAAGCGAGACACCAGCGAAATTTCGCTAGTATCTCGCTAGTATGTAACCAACGAAAATTCTCAGATCAACTTTTTAAAGGGCATTTCGTGGGTCATTTGTTTTAAACTTCTCTTATCTTCTCACAAACCCTTGTTTTAATGTTTCTACATCAAAACCCAACTAAATTCAAGTGTTTTTCATTCCATTAACATCTCTAAGGTCTTCAACTCTTTTTATTGATTTTGATCCTTAGATTATGTTTTTGGGGATTTTATGTTCATAGTTGGGATTTTCTCAAATAGGTGTTGGAAAAATTATTTTTGTCAATCTTTTTTATTGGGCTTTGTTTTAAATGTTAATTTGCTTTGGATGTTGGCCCCTTGTGGCAAAAATAACATGTATTTACGCAAGATTATCATATGTTCTTGCATTGTTTAACATACATGTGTAGTGTGTGCACTCTAAGTGTTTGATAAATGCCCAAATGACATTTTCTCGCTGTTTTGGACTCCGATGAGTACCAAATTTTGGGGATCACCATAATTATTCATGTTTATCATGTTTTGATCATTGGTGGTGTGTTTTATACACTTTTCCCCATGAGTGTTTTTTCATGCATTGGTCATGCATCTCACATGCACACTAGATGCACACTAGATGCACCTTTGCTGTACACACTCTAACACTTGACATGTTTTATATTCACTCATGCAAGTTAAGTCTTTTTAGACCTTTTAGCTCATATAGCATGTTCTTGTGTCTATTTCATGCCCAAGTTTATATCATGGTCCATCATCCTTAGCATGTCATGTTTACTTTATGTTTTGTAGCATTTTTTTAAAGATGTTTTGTTTTTCGTTTGAGCTTCATTTTCTCATTCACCTAGCACCTCTCATGCATCATACCCTTGTTCATATCTTCTTTTCTTTCCTTCCTTCCTCTTGTTTCATTTGTCTATTCGTGACAAAAGGGGGGAGACTATACTAAAGAGTATACTGATGTGTTTTGTCATTTCTATATGACTCATGTGCATATTCTTAGGGGGAGAAATTCTACCTCATGTAAATTGGTAGGAGAGAAAGCTATAGGGGAGATGCATATATAAAGGGGGAGAAAAGGGGGAGAAAAGGGGGAGAAGACATCTTTTGAAAAAACCTTGTTTTGCTTTATTTTATATTATGCTTGTTTTCTCGTTGCTTTATGGTGCTTTGAGTTACTTTTAGTATCTATGCTTTGTTGCTCTCATTAAATCGTGTTTTTGTGTTGGAACACTCTTGTGCCCATGTTGGATCTTGTATCCTTAACGCAAATACCTTTTGTGTTTTGCATTGGTTGTGTGTTCTTGTACCCTTGTTAGATCTTGTATCTTTAATGCAAATATCATTTGTATTTTGCATTGGTTGAGTGTTGGACATGCATATATCCTTATGTCTTTGTGCTTTAATGATTGCATGTTCGGATGATCATTTGCTTTGCTATGCGATCATTGTAGTCATCTTCATATGACTGTTTTGGTGTATGATCAAGTTGTTCATATGTTTTATATCATGTTTACTTGATCGCATTTTACTTGTTACATTATACTTGTCCTTTTATCACTTGATTTACTTTAAGGGTCCAATTCGTTTTGTGCAAGTGTTTCAGGTTACAGGTATATATGTTCCAAGTGCTTCACAGTTTCTATATTTAGGTGTGAGTGAGTTTTGCCATTGTTTCCAAACTCACGTTTAAGTCTAGAGTCTGTCATAGGGTGTTTTGTCACGTAATAGCCAAATGAGGATATTGTAAAGTTGTGATTTACAACTATGTTTTATGTTGGCTTTATTCCATGACAAAAAAAAAAAGTGTTGTAATTGCTTTAATTTTGTTATTTGTATTTTGTGGGATTTTATTGTATTGGGTTTAGTATTAAGTTGGTGACGACTTAAGCTTAAATAAAGAATCAGTGGATTTCATGACTGTCTCGCTAGATTCTAACCCGCAAAAGAGCCACGTGAGAAGCATACGCTGGAAGCTGAAGTGTCGTGCCAGCCTGGAGGTTTTCGCGACTGTCTCACTAGTAAGGCCTTCCCACGAGACACCCGTGAAACTCTCTGCCTAAAAGATTTTTAAGTGTGACTTTCTTACCCTTCACCCATACTATATATACCCTCATTACCCACAAATATGTAAGGAGGTCATTCAGAGAGAAAAACCCTAGATAGGTTTTCTACAACACACACACCCATCTTTTAGAGAGAGAGCTACCAATCCTTAGTGAGAAATCATTGTAGCCTCTTCTCCTTTCCTCTTCCATTGTCATACCTTGAGAGGAGATTTGTACCCAAACACAACCCACACCTTATTAGAGTGCAGAGAGTGTTTTGGAACTTGGGAAGCTTTGGGAATTTGCCAAAAGAAGCCGGTGAGGCTTGGCGGATGCAATCGGGCATATTGCGGGATCCGGAAAGCTAGAAAAGACATAACTCTGTGAAGTCTGTTGGTAGTTGGAGCTTGGAGGGCTCAAGTATATTGGGTAGACTAGACTTGGAGGGTCTTTTGTTATTCGTGTACTCCAACTTTATTCTCTAGTGGATCGATTACCACTTGGAGGGCAGCGGATAGTTTTTTCGGAGAGTTTTTTCGCCGAGTTCTTCGGTTTCCTTTTCGATAACACATTGCCGTGTTATCTAGTGTTTGCATCTCTCTTCCTTTACTCTTGTGTTTTACTTTTATTGTTTGTTGTTCATGTTTATGCATTAGAGTAGTATCGGTTGTTTGCGCTTCGATTACTCTTGTTTCCGCACTTAGATAAGTTAGAGTAAAAGCAATCTAGCCGTAATTTATTAATTTGGGGTCTAAATAGCTTCTGTGTTTTTAACACAAATCCGAGCTTTCACCATGCATCACAATAATAATTATACTAATTTACAACAAACTTTCAAAAAAAAAAAGTGCAACTCACGGACCTATTACTAGTAAACTTTAATTTTTACAATATTTAGCTAAAAGGCTCAATTTTTAAGGTTATTACCAAACACAAAAATGTTGGATAGTTTTCATTTGAAAATGACTTAATATTATTTTAGAAAATAGTAACATTTGTTACCACGGCGCTGTCCCTAAAATTGCCACGCAATATGGGAGATATTTTTAGAATTCATTTGCATTTTGATTTCCACAAAAAAATAAAAAATGATGAGGCATCCTATTCTTCTTTTATGAGTACTCAATTCTCAATTGTTCGGGGGGAGAGAGAGAGAGAGAGAGAGAGCATTTGATTTTAAAAAATAATAATAATACTTCATTGTTTATTCTTATAACTTATAAGCACTCACAGCTGGATGGGCTCCACATTTTTTCCCAGCTTTTTTAATGACCCAAAAAGAGATACTTTCTTCTCCCAAAAATTAGGGCAGAGAATCTATATCTCAATTCTCAAACAGTGGGATTATAAATTAATTTTTCTTTTTCTTTTTCTTTTCCTTTTTCATACCGACGCAAAGCTAGCTTTCCAAATATGTGAATATGCTCTTGAGCTGTGAGCTGGAAAATGCTCTTCACAGCTACCAAAAATATATTATACATTTTTTATGTGATAATATATTTTAAAAAAATATATCTTTTTATTAGTTAATTACATATTTAATAAACAAAATTTAAACTGAATTGGATGGAAGTTTTAAATTGGACAAATTTAAAATTTAAAGGACCCAATTGAACTAAAATAAATTAAAGATTTGAAATGAATTTCAATCAAACTTAAAAAGTACAATTTACATTATAATTTTTTTATTATAATAAGTTAATAGCTTCATTTGATTTAATTTACACTCAGCTTTGTTAATTCCACTAAAGAATGAACTTCACTTAATAAATAACTTAAACAAAGAAAATGTTTTAACTTTTATAGCATAGACATATAGCTTTATGATATAATCGTGCTACATTAGCTCTAGTTAGTGCAAAAGAGGAAGATGAACCCATTGTTTGGTTAGAAAAGCACCCCTCTTTCCTCTTCTTCATTGCACAACATGATTTTTCTTGAATAAAGTCTACTATTATTATCTCTTTAAAAAAAAAAAAAAAACCTTTCAACACTTGCTTTGTTAATACTTCAAGGCAAGCGATACGCACTTGAGAAAAGATTGACATTTACCATTAACTATGCTTGCTTCTAGATTAGCTTTTAGCTTAAAACTTATTTATTAAGTTGCTGAAAGTTGACAAAATTATAATTGTACTTCAAAAAAAAACTTTTAAATATCAAATCTCTTCAATAACATATAGGACTTCAAGATTAAAATACAACTAGTTAGATAAAGAAAATAAATTATTTAGGAAGAAAAACTGTATTGAATTTACAAAAGATACTCCTTGTTAATAGTAGATTTGACATTGAAAACATTTATATTTGAGAATTTTTTGTCAAGTTGACTTGTAATGTCATTAATATTTTCTATAATACAAAAAATTTAATACAACTTTATTATACAAAAATAAATTGAAAATGAATCAACAAAAATATTAAGTTTAAATTTTGGACAAAGTTTAGCTATAAACTTGATTATAGTTAATGGCTACAACTCTCACTAAAAAAATTAACATGATTACACATTTTAAAAGTTTAACTATTATATTGCATGTTTTTTATATTCTTAACAGGCATGTCAAATTTTGTACCGATTGGATGTTATTTACTATTTGGTTCATAAACTTATTTTCTATGTATAATTTTAAACTACAAAAACTTAAAATTTAAATATTTGATTGATTACATAACTATTGATCTAATCTTCTCCAAATTTTGTAAGCATGAAGGATATATAAGAAAACAAATGATAAAAAAAAAAAATGTGTAGAATTCTAGTCATTGGCTACAACTAAGCTTGGGGGTTTTTTTATTTATTTATTTATTTAAATAACACCTATTTTCAAACAATTTCGTTAGTTAGCATCGTTTCCAAACTATTTAGGAAACAAACATCTCGAGCTCTTAGACTTGAGTTCATTGTAGCAACTCGAGTATCAAAGACTTGATTTCTATGAAAATCCACGTGGAATTCGAGTCTCTAAGACTCGAGTTCCATGAAAGAAAACCAAGAAATCAAAAACGCAAGTCTCTTCTTCTTCTTATGGTCTCTTTGTCTTCTCCATCTGGAAAAAAAAAATCCCTTCTTCTTTTGGTCTTCGTCTTCTCCATCTTTAAAAATAAAAATAAAAATAAAAAATAAAAAAAATTCACGAGTAAAAAACAACCAAAGAGACAACAAAAACTCAAACACAAATAAGAGATCAAAGCAGAAACTACATGAAGTAAGAGATCAAAACAAAAACCATGAACCCAGGTGGCGAACCCAAGCAATAAACCCACAAACCCAAGGACAAACCCACGAACCCAATGGCGGACCTAAGAACCCAAGCAACAAAACCCATGAACTCAAGCGGCGAACCCACGAACCCAAGTGGTGAAACCAACGAACCCAAATCTTTCTAACCCAAACCCTTCTTCTTGGACTAAACTTAGGCAGCAAAGGCTCCAGGTGAAGAATTTGTGCAAAAGTTTTCTTCTTCCTCAGGCCATAGTTTCGTTTTCCTCTGTTTTTTATTTTATTTGTGCAGAGCATGAACTCAAGTCTCTAATACTTGAGTTCCACAAGAAATCAAGTCTTTCAGACTCAAGTTGCTATAGTAAACTCGAGTCTAAGAGACTTAAGATGTTACTGAAGGAGAAAAATCTGGTTTTGTATCTCATACAAAACACATAGCGGAAGCAACAAACAAGAATCTATTTCATTCATGATTGATAACGTGCACTATGTAAATTTCAGAATTTAAGAACAAGATAGCGTACCTTGGTGTGGAGAAATTCAAAACAAAGATTAGAAGCACTTGGGAACACTTTTAATCTTCACTCCAATTCCACTTTACACCCAAGATGTGTGGTCTCTCAATCAGTTTTCAAAGGGAGAATGAAAGTGTGTCTCACCCTCTCTCACACACCGTTTCTTTTTCTTTTCTAATCTCTTCTAATAAAAATTCTGTATGTTTCTCCCTTTATAACTAACTGATTATCTAATTGGGCTGGCCTATTGGGCCTTTCCAATTGGGCTTTAGTGTGTGGCTTGGAGTGGGACCAAAAGGGACCAATAAGACACTAGCTCCAATGGGCCTTGGGCTTTTCCGTCAACTCTTAACAAGCCCAAAGTTACCATTAATTATATTTAATACTACTATATAAATATAATTGCACTCTAGGCCTTATTAATAAATTATATCCCAAGACTTTATTATGCATACAACCCCTTCATTAAAATATTCGTAGAAATCCAAAGTCATGAATATAGACTGCCACTTTGAAGATTACTACATCTTAATCCTTGAGTACCCGGTTTAATCCTTTATGTTATTCGTCATATATTTATGAAATCCAATTTCATAAATATATACTTTAGTAACTCCTTACTAAAGTGGTTGGGCCCAACACTCTGAATAACTAAATCCATTAAACTTATCTCAAGGGAATATTTTGTATCTCCATTAAGAGACTATGAATTCCATCTTGAGAATATATGTTCCATCAACACTAAATGCGGATGCCCAACATACTGAGATTTTGACCGTAACTAATAGATCTCACTCCTGATATATCAAAGCAACCTACATCTCATGATCAGGTCCATTATTCTCTCAGGATTTAGAGTTGATGTAAATAGAAGTCGTGAGATTTATTATTCATTTGACACTCGTTAGGAGAATAATAAATCTCACAGTGGTCCATGTTCATATGTCTTAACTCTTAAAACATATCAACATACCAACTAGAAGTCTCCACTTCCATGATCAAGACAAATCATCTTAGTTGATATGTTATAGTCTTCGCAGATGAAACGCCCAATTTCATCACCGACTACGAACTAAACTTCTGAGTTTACAAAGAACTTGTGATTTATATCTTCTGACTTTTCACATAAATCACATACAATGCATCTCATAGACTATGATAATGTCTTAGTTCATTTATAGATAGTCTCATATAATAAAACAATTTAATTATTAAATACATGCCAATAAATTGGGTTTTAGGGCATAAACAACAACAGTTACTTACCTAAATAGTTTGGAATCGATGTTAACTAATGAAATTGTTTGAAAATGAGCGTTATTTTGGAAAAAAAAAGTCACTAGGCTTGTAGCCAAACTTCACCCATAAATTTTTATAATAACTAGTCGCTAACCCATGCGATGCACGTGATAGCTATTGTGTATAATGATGTAGGCTATTACTTTTCTCTTCCTCTTTGCTTGTACGTTAGGATTCCAGTTTTATAGCTTCATATCCTTGATATGAAATATTATCTTGATATGAAACATTAATTTACATAATGAAAAATAGAAATCAAGCATAAGTTTAAAATGAAATGAAGAATTAAATCTTTAACATCCTCAATTATCCATAAAATGTATGAAACACAAATTTAAAGAACTACTTAATCAATATTTAAAATAAATTGAAAGACAACTTTAAAGTGTTTTTTGTATCTTCTTCCTTTGTTGCTTCGTAGTAGTCATTGAATATGTCCTTTTGTTTTCCTTGAGTACAGATGTTGGTGTGAGTTGCACATTGCTTTGAAGCATCACTAATATAAGCCTGGCAATAGAACAAGTTGAGGAATGTATTACAACATATACAAGTTAAATATCATATTTGTAATTTTGTTAATTAAAGAATACGTACTTCTGTCATTTTATCAAGCTAAATTGCTTTGTCAGTTTCTTCAAAAGATTCAAGAACTTTCTTGACGGTGTAGAATTCTCATCCATACTTGAGATTATAGTCATTTAGTTGTATTTGGAAAACAAATTCTTTTCCATTTAGATTTTCTATTTGCACAAGAAGGATGACTTCTTCGGGCACTTGACAAAAGTAATATTTTTCAAATTGTACACTCAAGTAAAGTTTAGTAAATATTAAACATTAATATTATCTTCAATATTCTCACCTCTAAACATTTGTTCAAAAGGTCTTTCACTTATATGTTGAGTAATTTTTCTACTTTTGAATAAAATAAAATGAATATGGTCATTCCTAAGCTATCTTCAACCTTTAATTGAATTCTATACATGATAAGAGAAATGACATATATAATGTTAATATCATATTAGTTATTGTGTATTTTAATATAAAAAGTAAACATTTTCATTTTGTATACCTTGGGATTAGGAAGCATGCCTTTTTGTTGCAATTGTCGCACTATAAAAATTCATCTCTTGATTTTACCTTTTTACGACATACTTTGCAACAGATAAAATATCAACCAGAATTATCTATCTCAATGTTTATAACCTTTCCTTAACATGTAAAGATAGTTTTCTAGAAATTAAATGTAATATCAATCAGTTCATTATTTTATAGTTAAATTTTATAAAAGCAAGTCTATAGTACATAAAGCAATGTTAGGGACACAATGTTATTATTCAAGGTTTTCTTTTTTCTTATCTCATTACCAGAGTCCCGCATAATTATTTTATTTCACTTATGGTTCTTCTGTTGATGCTCATCTCTTCTTGAATTGTCACTTGTGGTTTGAATTGCTTTGGCATTTATATTGTAGAGATATTAGACATAGCATTGTAGAGACTGTAGTACATTAAAAAAGTGAATCCAAAACAAAGAACTTACTGATCTTTGAAATTAGCAGTCTTAGAAATTTCCAAATCAATATAAACACTTGTTCCATTTGTTATCAATATTATACTCTCTGCAATGCATGGGATTCATTAAAAAAAACAATTATCTATATATAAACTTATATCTGTGGTACAAAAATGAATACACTGATGTATATATGACTTTGTACAATTCAACATTCAACTTGAAATGAAGTGGCCCTTTCTTTCTTCTAATGTAAATGCATTGCATCTCAGGGCTGGCCAAACCAATTAAATTGACCTTATTAAACACTTTCATACCATCACAAAAAGTTCATTCATGCATAAAATGTAATGGTCAACGTTGAAATTGAAAAGATGAGCTAGAGAATTGAGATTGTTAATTCAGGCCCATTAGTGGACCCTCCTATCACATGTAATTGTTGGACACTTCTTAAGCAAGGAGGTATAGATAATACATAGAACACATGACATTACAACTTTAATATTTATAGATTCAATTTATTTATAGAGGATCCATTGTCTCTTGAAGACTTGAAGTGCTAGCTAGAGGCTAGCTACCTCTCATGTTATTCTAAGATTTTCATAGGTCATTTATGGCAATCAACAAAGGGCTCATGCAATTGCAGCAGGATTTGAAACCCATTGAATTTAGATCAAATATTTATACTTATTACAGTAGAATAATAACTGTCTCACATAATCTAAACAAGGGCTATCAATGTCACATTTTCAATGTCAGCCATTAATATCACAAAGTTTGTGTTGTATATTTAGTTAGATTTCCCAGAAAATAGAAATGAAAGACAATATGTTTAAAACAAGGAATTCCCATCACAATTAGAGACCTAAAATAAACTTAAAAGCTCAAGTAACCAACACCCAATCGTGCATAAATTACAATAAGAATTCAGACATTGGCAGCCATACATGGACCCAGATAAGAATTCACAAAATTAAATCCAATAACCCGATTATTGGAAGCACCTGTCCAAAGCTACATGCCATAGTTATAATGATATCACGAATGTGCAAATGCTAAATTACCAGAGCCAGTCGGGTATATTATATGTAAAATGGTACTTGTATTTTGATATTTTCATACCCTAACACTATCAACTACTAATATTTTATATGGCAAATACTTCTGATATTAATAGACCTCAAAAACCAAATAGAGCCACAATATTGCATATATATTTTAGATTAAACTTAATAAACCAATAATGATATAAACAAGAATCCCACAGATACACACAGTTTACTCCAACCTTGCCATAAATGAAAAATCTACAGGGCTTTCAATAATCAAATAGAAAATAAGAAACTGAATCTGAGTTCCTAGTCAGTTATACAACTTCTTAATTGGATGCTTACATAATAATTCAGCAAAAATACTTTGTATTGCAAACAATGTCTTATACGAATTAAGAAACTCCAACCAAGGCTACTAATAATATAAAAAAATAAATAAAGAAAAGTATGAATCTCCAACCAAATAGAAAAAGAAATTAAAATACAAAATAAGAAAATGTGAGAACTTTAGAGGAGGAGGATATAGTATATGTATACTCATGGATTGTCACACCATCTTAACCATCATGGGGGAGCATTGAAGTTTCATAGGTCAAACCACAAACTGAGTAACCCCAACCTGAATTTGATATATATTTGAACCACACGCAAAGCCAAACTACAGATTTACAAATATCCTCATACTCAATTGCTTTAAATTTCAAATTCACAAATAATAATAAAAATTTCCAACCAAATTCAAAATTATAAAACTACAAAATACAATCAACTCTAGAATACAAACCAAATTCAGAATTATAAAGCAAGAAATAAAAATTTCATTAATACATTTTTAATTTCCTATTTCTTTATAATGAAGAGGTAAAAGGCTAGCATTTTAGGTAGCCAAATAATTATTCAACCAAATAGAAGATTAAGCTAAGGTAAATCGGATATGCTAAAAAAGCCTAAATAGCAAATAAAGCATAACTTGAAGATAAAGCAAAACCTATAGGATTGTTGTCAGATTTTGAGGGTTGGGAGGCTCTTCAATACTATTTCAACTATTAAACCCATTCATATCCACAATATTTTCTTACAAAACCTATAGAATTTGATTTTCTATTAGTGTTTCCCTAACTTCAACCAAAAAAAAAAAATAAATAGAGAGGAAAAAAGGGTTAGGAATTGAAATCCCTAAATTGATAGAAAACCTAATTGAAGACAGTAGAAAAATACCAAGAGAGAATGATCTAATATGGCGGCCTGGTCGGAGATTGAAAATGTTAGCACCCATGGTCGAGCTTGGGTCTGCGTTTGAGAGAGGGACATCCATGGTCATGCTTGGGTCAGCGTTTGAGAGAGGATAACAATCTTTTGTTTGATTTGTTGTTTCTTTGTTGATTCTTTAGTTTGCTAGCAAAAACTATTGAATAGAAAATAGGTTTGTTTCGGGAGTTTTATCAGGTTTGTTTTTGGGCAAGAAAGAGAGGTTTTTTAATTAGTTTATTAACTTTAAAATTCAAGTCTCATATTGTGTCCAGATCAATTTGAAGTTTTATATCTACGACTCACTGTTAGATAATTAAAGGTTGCTTAGATTAAAACAGATAAGCATTCAAAGATAAGAGAGAGTCCTAACAATAGTTTGTCTTTTTTTTTTTCTTAATCAACAAAATATAAATAAATAATTCTTTTTTATATTTATAAAAAAATTTAAATAAAAAATGCTTAATGTGGAAAATTGTGGAGAGGGTAGAGGCTTCGATTATATATATTGATGACTTGATGAGGAAGTTGAATTGGTAAGTGTATAGAATCGACCTGATTGAGTTTAGGCCAGAAATATTTTTTGGACTAAAATATGTTATTATTCCAATAACTCTCATACCCTATTCCAATTTCGCCAACCCTACTATTCCAATAACTTGGCAGAACCAGTTCGGCCAAGTTATTGAGTTTGGATCCAATTGATGTGCATTGATAATAACTTAATTTTGTATATTTATATCATTATTAGAAAGTATTATCATAATTGTTTTGTGTTAATTCACGCATTATATATTTGGTTTTGGAATAATGCTGAATAATCAATTTTGTGCTTAATTGAATCTTATTACATGAATTTGTCTTTTGTAGGATAATGAAATTAAATAAGTGAATTTGTGCAAACAAGAAAGCTAATGGACTTTACTTTTACAAGGGCCATGATGAAGTTAAAGAATGCCAACCCAATTAAATTTTAGTCCAATTGGAGCAAGGAATCAAAGGAAATTTGCACCAAATCCAAGTCCAATTCGGATTAGGATTCCAGCCTGCACACTAGTTAGTAATTTTGGCATAACTTTTGGCTTGGATGTCCAATTGATATGATTCAAGTTGGGCTAGAAATTAACTTAAAGAGCTACAACTTTGTAGTTTACCAAAAGTCTGAAATATGACGTTAAATGGGCCAAAATCGTTGGTTAAGTGAAGCCTTAAAATCTAAGATTTCTCCAAACGGAAATTCAACTTGTAATAGGATTCCTTAACCTATTTAAAGCCTCTTTAGGGAAAAATTCAAAGGAGGCTAAGGCTAGTACTAAGGCTGGGGGTTGAACATTATAGAGGCAACTACCTCTTTGGTTTTCTTCCACGACAGTTAGTTTTATTTTATTTGTCTAGTTTAATGTTTAGTATTTCATTCTTGTGTTTTATTTCAATTACCATGAGTAGCTAAATTTATAATTAGGGTTGAGGATGAAACCTTGTTAAGGATTATCAGTAATATTTATGTAATTTGATTTTTCCCACAACAGTTGTTCTTTAATGATTTAAATCGTTAATACTTTTTATCAATTGACTAAGATGAGATTCTAGATATGAGTTCAATCATGTTTTTCTCATAATTTAGGATTTGTCTTAATTAATTGAATGCTTAGTTTATTATTTCTTGATTTTAAAATTGGATATCTCTTGTGATTTGTTTGGCTATAGAACTTGATTTTTTTTTTAACTTAAGAAGTGAAGAAGAGCATGCTTTAGATATTTGAATAAAATTTTTAGTGATAATACATGATAGCAAGATTGATTCTAGATTATTGCTTGCTCACTCCCAAGTGCAGGAGATCGTAGCAATATAATTCTCAGAGTACCAAGGTCGAACCACAAGGAGCAGGGTAAATTCAAAGACAATATAATTAAATAACAATTTGGGTGAAGGAGAAAAATAATTTTGCTTGGTGACTGTTAACAAGAATAATAATAAAAACTGATTTAAATCAATAATGTAAATACTAGGGCATCGGGGTGTTTCCCTATATCGATATGAAATTCTTTGTGATCTAGGAAAATATCTATTTCATAATTGATTGTTCTTATACAATTAAAAACTTATGATTCGGTTGAACTGAGATAATTCAAGAACGCATGATAACCTCTCTTAATAATGCGGTTAGAAAAGTTTTTCAGAAAAACCCCTTCACTTTAAAATCTGATTTCGATTTGAAACTATTAGAAATTCATCTAAACAATAAGAAAAATATGATTGAACTTATTGAAAGCATGGAAGAACTAATACATCAAAATAAATCTAATTGAACAATCAAATATGTCGTTGATAAAACCCTAGAAAGAATCACATCGAATATTCATACCGTATAGAAGAAACATAACCCATAGCCCTAGCAAAGAGTTTAGGCTACCATTAGAGAAAAGAAAATACAAGGTTTTCTCTGCCCAAAATTCGTTCTCACAGCCTCCTTTCAAAACCCTCACATCAAAGTGTCCAAAGAAAATAAAGCTTTTACTATTTTAATTTCCATCTAGGTTTACAGCTGTAACTTGTGAGTTAATTTCGGCCTTCAAAACTTGAGAATTTCGAAACACTCAAAACTGAAAAGTTGTAGATATTTAAGTTATGGTTCCAACCCATCTAATCTTGTGTCAATTGGAGTTTTGAGGAGAGAGATACGCCCAAAATACTAATCATTCCTCAGATCAGATTTTTCCTTTTCAGATTCTGCCTCTTTGATTTCTTTCCTTATTTGAAGCCTCCAATCATGGTAGATGATCTAAGCACTCGAAATGCACCTCCTTAGACATTTAAGCATGGTCCTTTAACTCTGCTTAATTCTAGTTTGGCCTCCATTCTCTCATAAATTCCTGTAAACTCATATTTCTCACATGATTTCCTGAAAGTAGAAAATTATACACAATGAAAGACATCTTATTTAAGAAATTAAGTAAAGATAAATAATAAGGACTAATGCAAATCATGGCTTAATTATACAAATTAAGCTTAGTAATAAGGAGATAATGCCCACATAAATATATAATAAGTATACATTTTAAGGTGTTATCACACCCCCCAACTTAAATCTTGCTAGTCCCTAGCAATCCCCAAAGCACTAATGTCTACTAAAAGTGAAAAATTAAAACTAAAATACAAGCCACTTTCGTAGGCTTCACGACTGCACTTCCTATGTGCTGCAAGTCTTTGAACCCCTAGGTCACCCTAGTGGACGAGTTTACTCTCGTGAGGGTTTGCAGTGACTCTACCCACAAAAGTCAAAGGTTTCCTGAAAATTCCTGCAGCAAATGTTAGTCTGCTTTATCATTATATCATACAAATGAACTTTCAATTTTGAGTTGGGATAGTATTCATCATATTAAAAAGTTTTCACTAGCTTCACTTTTGGAGTGTGTGTGTGCATAGTCCATCTAATCAAACAGGCTTTTCCAAACATGCATAGACCAAGAATAATATAGATTAGAGCCTCTACTCCAAAACCTCTCTTAAGTCATCAACACTCTGAAAGAACACACATAGAAGTAATGGTTTCTCTCTTCAAATCACATGTGAACAAAAAGGAAAGAAGAAGTTTTAAGAATATCACATCTGTATACAAAAGCAACCGTTAAAACAACGGAAAAAGATCTCTTGGAAAGGATGTTAAATTCCTAGAAACATGAGTTTAATACCATTCTCATCCCTAGTTTTTATCCCAAACACATACCAGCCATGCACCTTTAGGATCAAGTAGGACTTTAGGCTCAGTGGTAGTATAATCTTATAAAGGCAACTGTTCTCTTTGAAATATGAGGTATATGAATCAAATGCAAAAAATTCAAGCCAAACCCAACTCATAGCAATAACAACAAACTTGAATCAAAATAACTTTTACTCAACCCTTCTGAAATACATGAAAGATGTGTAAGACACCAATGCTTTATTGATTGACTATGTATGTCTCCTCTTTCTTTCTTTCTTTCTTTTTTTATCTTTCTTTTCTTTTCTTTTTTTATCTTTCTTTCTTCTTCTCTTTGATTTTTTTTTTTTGGAAGAATAGAGAGACAATGGTGGTATCTAAACACATCAAATACTCAATACCTGAACCGCCATGACAATACCCATAAATAAAAATGTTTTGTGGTATTGTAGAAGTATTTCCCATAACTCAAATGATGGTGACAATGGTTAATGTAAAGGTAGGCTAAATATTTGTTTAGCTGGTGACAAAAAAATTGAAAGTCTTAGGCTCTCATCTCCTAAAATTTTATATAAACCAGCATGCCTAAGAACAAAAATAAGTAGAATCATGGTATATCTCCCCATAATATTTCCAGTAGTCAACCAAAAAAATATAGAGATCTTTTACAAAAATTGAAGTGTATGAGAGGAATTTAAGAGTTCAAACAAAGATATACTCTCACAAAGAAAAGTAAGGCTCAAGAACTCTCCATATGAGTTGATTTTTAGCTTTTATCTAGCTTGTTCATGATCCATGCATATCCAACATCCAACCGTCCACTAACTTGGCTATTGTGCTCAAAAGTTTCCAATTGTGCTCTTCTTGAAAGAGTCTTAATATAGCAAATAGTATAACGAACTCAGCATTATTCATTCCATCACATGATATAAAAATAAAGCTTATAACTCTTCTGCATTCAAATTCAAGGTTTTTTTTTTTTTTTAAGAATTGAAAAGTTGCAACTAAAAAGAAAGAAAGAAAAGAAAAAAAAATCATGCAAGGTGCAGCAAAATGTGTATACCTCCCCCCCCCCCCCCCCAACTAAAATATTGCATTGTCCTCAATATATCAAAGCCAAAATAAATTCAAGTATAAAGGGAAGAAGTTACCTTTAGCATTTAAATTGTTTTTTTTTTTTCAATTTCTTTCACACCTAAAAATGTTAGCTCGCAAAAGAAAAATAATAACAAAACAAAAAACATAAAACAAAAACAAAAACAAACGGCAAAAAGAAAAAGGAAACAAAGAAAAAAATATGGTACAATTTCATAAGGCTCTTTCAGATTTCATGTAGCATCCCAATAGGCAGGGATCTCAAGTGACAGAGTCTCCTCCTCTAGTATAACTTCCCCTAAGTATGGTTTTAACCTTTGTTCATTTACTTTTAAAATCCTACCATCCCTAGGGTCCTCTACTACTACAGCTCCATGTTTAAACACTTCCCTTACAATGAAAGGGTCATCCCACCTAGGTTTTAACTTACCTGGGCCTAAACATGCATATTTAAGACCACCGGGTAGCGGTTTAAGCTCTAGTTGTGGTGCCTCTTCACTTGAATGCACGAGCTTTTTTTCATTCTCTGGTAACTCCTCAAAGCAAGGCTTCCATCCTTTATTAATTGCCATCATTTGTTGTTCTTCCAAAACCTGTGAAGAATCCAACAAAGAAAATTTTTTAGATACATGAATATCACATTCTAAATCATAAAAACCAACAGAATTATTAAGAAGAGTTTCAAGAGGATCAGAAAAAAAATTCTTATTAAACTCTTCTTGAACCACCGCCCTAATGAGGTTCACATAAGCACAATCATCATCCTCATGTGGTTGTTTAGCCACATGAAATATGTTTAGCTCCAAAGTCATGGAACCAAAAGTGAGTTGCATCCTTCCATTCTTACAATTAATTAAAGCATTAATTGTGATAAGGAAAGGTCTACATAAAATAATAGGGGTATGAACACTAGGATGTAAAACAGGTTGGTAATCTAGAACAATAAAATCAACAGGATAATAAAATTGTTCAATTTTCACCAACACATCCTCAACAATCCCTCTCGGTTCCCTTACAGAGCGATCAGCCAACTATAAAGTTATTGAAGTAGGTTTCAACTCACCAAGTCTAAGTTTTTGATATACACTGAAAGGGATCAAATTAACACCTGCCCCAAGATCTAGCAATGCATGCTCCATGATGTAATCTCCAATAGTACAAGAGATCATAGGACAACCTGGATCCTTATACTTTGGTGGGGTCTTATGTTGAATAACTGCACTTACCTGTTCTGTTAGGAATGCGGTCTTCTTCACATGATGCTTTCTATTGATGGTGCATAAGTCCTTAATTACCTTGGCGTATGAAGGCACTTGCTTGATAACATGCAATAATGGCAAATTTATCTTGACTTGATACAAATGCTCTAATATCTCAGATGCAGTGTCCAATTTCCTAGGTAATTTTAAGGCTTGTGGAAATGGTGGAGGGATTGGGCATTGTTCAATGTTATCAAGCCCAAGTCACTCAGTTTCAACCTTCTCTTCTTCAACTGGGGTCTCCTTAGATTTCTTAGTTATTAAAGGAGCACTTTTATCAATCTCTCTACCACTCCTCAAAATGGTCACAACTTTTACTTCCTCATGTTTATCTTTAGAGCCAATTTTTAGATTTTGATTCAGTGGGATCCAAAATTGCTTGCTCACTCCCAAGTGCAAGAGATCGCAGCAATATAATTCTCAAAGTACCGAGGTCGAGCCACAAGGAGCAGAGTAAATTCAAAGACAATATAATTAAATAAAAATTTGGGTGAAGGAGAAAAATAATTTTGCTTGGTGACTGTTAACAAGAATAATAATAAAAACTGATTTAAATCAATAATGTAAATACTAGGACATTGAGGTGTTTCCCTATATCGATATGAAATTCTTTGTGATCTAGGAAAATATCTATTTCATAATTGATTGTTCTTATACAATTAAAAACTTATGATTCGGTTGAACTGAGATAATTCAAGAACGCATTATAAACTCGATTAATAATGCAGTTAGAAAAGTTTTTCAAAAAAACCCTTTCACTTTAAAATCTGATTTCTATTTGAAACTATTAGAAATTCATCTAAACAATAAGAAAAACATGATTGAACTTATTGAAAGTATGGAAGAACTAATACATCAAAAGAAATCTAATTAAATAATCAAATATGTAGTTGATAAAACCCTAGAAAGAATCACATTGAATATTCATACCGTATATAAGAAACATAACCCCTAGCCCTAGCAAAGAGTTTAGGCTGCCATTAGAGAAAAGAAAATACAAGGTTTTCTCTGCCCAAAATTTGTTCTCACAGCCTCCCTTCAAAACCCTCACATCAAAGTGTCCAAAGAAAATAAAACTTTTACTATTTTAATTTCCGTTTAGGTTTACAGTGATAACTTGTGAGTTAATTTCAGCCTTCAAAACTTGAGAATTTCGAAAAAATCAAAACTGAAAAGTTGTAGATATTTAAGTCATGGTTCCAACCCATCTATTTTTGTGTCAATTGGATTTTTGAGGAGAGAGATACACTCAAAATACTAATCGGTGCTCAAATCAGATTTTTCCTTTTCGGATTCTCCTTCTTTGATTTCTTTCCTTATTTGAAGCCTCCAATCATGGTAGATGATCTAAGCACTCCAGCTGCATCTCCTTAGACATTTAAGCATGGTCCTTTAGCTCCACTTAATTCTAGTTTGGCCTCCATTTTCTCATAAATTCCTGTAAACTTATCTTTCTTACATGATTTCCTGAAAGTAGAAAATTACACACAATGAAAGACATCTTATTTAAGAAATTATGTAAAGATAAATAATAGGGACTAATGCAAATCATGGCTTAATTATACAAATTAAGCATAGTAATAAGGAGATAACGCCCACATAAATATATAATAAGTATATATTTTAAGGCGTTATCAATTATCATGCAGTAATTGAGAAAAATTAATGATCATAAATATATGTTGATATGAATTAACAAAGTAGATTCCAAAACCTTAATTCCTTTTGTTAGAAAATGTGTGATTGGATGTTAGGAACATATGTCAACATTTTATGTATTGGCTAATCCTTTGACAAAACACACTTTACTTGTAATTGGGTAGATCTAGGATGTGTTTAATGCTTCAAGAAACAAGGTTTCAAGTTTAAGTGTTAAAGTCATGCAAGTTTGTCCAAGAAACAAGTAAAAAAGTGTTGTTCATTAAAGCTCGATAGCTAGTATCTATTGAGGTTTAAAAAGAGCCGTTTCAGCTCAAGGCTCGACAGCTACACGACAGCTAGGGTATCTGTCGAGGTTTATGAAATTCAGATTTTTCAATTATGTTTTTCATCCAATCCGTGAATGTATGTTTAAGCTTTCTTTTCTCTCAACCCTACACATATATAAGGATTATTTTAAGGGCCGTATCAGGTTGCACAGCCAAGAGCACAATTGCACAAGAGCATAATTTCTCAAGTGTGACCGAAAACCTAGTTTGCCCTAGATCTTGAAAGAAGCTGTTGTGTTTGTACATCGTAGGGTTTTGTGACCAAGAAATTTTGTGATCTTCATGTGTTGAAGAACAGAAGAACTTTATAGCCAACATCCTTCTCAAGTTGGTGATCAAGTCACGTATTGGGATCCACACATCTATTGGTTAGTCACGTACTGGGAGCTATGCAATATAAGGAGAGATTGTCACTACAGAACAAGTCCAATTGAGTATTGAGGTAATGGTTCAACTGTAGGTTAGTATAAGGTACTGGAATTCCTTTACTTGTTACCACTTGTTTTGATAATAGTGAATTCTCGGGAGTGGTGACCTTAAAATCATCCAGTGGAGTTTTTGCCGTGTAGGTTTTCCCCATTCGTAAACAAATCACCATGTCATTTAATTTCCGCTGCACATTTAAGGTATTAAGATTCCTTTACTTGTAACCGCTTGTTTTGATAATAGTAAATCCTTGGAAGTGGTGACCTTAAAATCACCCGGTGGGGTTTTTGTCGTATAGATTTTCCCCATTCGTAAATAAATCACCGTGTCATTTAATTTCCGCTGCATATTTAGTTTATTGGTGATTTGTTTCTACTGCCATGCTTGTTGCATGTAATTGAACCTTATTAATTCACTTGGCTAATTAATTGGTTAATTTATCACAAGGGGTCAATACATTTTTGGTCTATCACCTTTCTTTAGATTGTTTACATCTCTTTACTGCTTTATATTATATCATTGTTTAGTTTAATTATTTTCTTAGTATATTTAATTTCAAACAACCAATTTTTATTAAACTAGATTGGATTAATCTGGTTAAGATTTGATTAATTTTCCTACGTTCATTCAAGTCCCTATGAGTTTGACCTCATTCTTGTCAAACTATACTTCGGTACGGTTTGTACACTTGCGAGTGCTTTAAAATTTTATAACAAGTTTTTGGCACCGTTTTTAGGGACTTGGTTAGGAAAATAAATTAGGTCTTAATTAAATTTTTCCTTCTACTAGTTGTAGTTAAAATTTATTTTTTAAATAGGAAAAAAAACAAATTTATTTCTTTGTGCTTGGTGTATGAGAACTTCGTAACGTGATAAAGAAAGTTGTTTTGTTGGTTTTGATTATCCATCCACAATGGGAGAAATAAGAGATGATTCAAAAACTCAAGGAGTTGTTCTCACCTATTACCACCAATCCTCCATCTTGCATAGTATTGCCTGCAACCACTACTGCACATTTTGAGTTGAAGCCACAGATAATCCACCCTCTTCCTACTCTTTATGGATTGGATAGAGAAGGTCCTTATATGCATGTAAAGGATTTTCTTGAGATTTGTGCTACTTGTAAGTTCTAGAATTTCACTGATCACTCTGTTCACTTGCATTTATTCCCTTTTTCCTTGAAGGATAAGATAAAAGCATGGCTTAATTATTTGTCACCTAGATCTATCACTTCATGGGAACTGTTGGTCACAAAATTCCTCTCTAAATTTTTCCCAATGGCCAAGACCAATGCTTTGAGGAGAGAAATTGAAGATTTTTATTAGGATTAACAAGAGAAATTTTATGAGAGTTGGGAGAGATTTAAGGACTTGATCTTAAAGTGTCTTCACCATGGTTTTGAAACATGGAGACTAGTACAATATTTTTATAATGGTTTGACTCAGACAAATCGTAACATGATTGAGTCCATGAATATTGGTGGATTTTTAAGTCTTATGGATGGTGAGGCATACAAATTTCTTGAGAATTTATCTGAAAGTTCACAACAATGGGATTTTTCGAACTGTAGAAAGAGATCTACCCCTGCAATTAAGAAAGGAGGATTGTATGAAGTCAGTGAAGATTTAGACATAAAAGCTAGGTTAGACAATCTCACTCGTAAGGTTGAAGCTTTAGCTTTAGGTAGAGGGATGAATTTTGTCAATCAAGTTCAAAGTGAAATATGCTCTATTTGTGCAAGTCCTATGCATAAAACACAAATGTGTCCTTCCACAATTGGTTACCCGGAATACTATACTGAGCAAGCAAATGCATTGAATAATTATGGAAATTCATTTGCTAGTCCATTTTTAGAGACATACAATCCAAATTGGAGGAACCATCCTAATTTCTCATGGAGGCAAAATCAGCTTCCCACAAATGTAGGTGGACAACAAGTGCATCAACAAAGTCAATTTCATGCACCTATTCAAGCATATCCTCCTATTCCTCAATCAACTACTCAGTTTGTAGCACCATCAAGACAACAATCATCTTTGGAGGAGTCTTTCAAAACTTTCATGCAATCAACTAGCCAAGCCATTCAAGAGATGAAAAGTTCCACCCAATTGAATACTCAAGCTATTTCAAAGTTGGAAAATCAAGTTAGCTAGTTAGCAACCCAAGTTGGAGAGAGGGAAAAAGGAAAATTTCCTAGTCAACCTACACCCAACCCCAAAGGGCAGTATGCCATCAATGGTTCTTCCAATTCTACTCATGGACAAGAACATGTTCAGTCTATTACTACCCTTAGGTCTGGTAAGCAAGTTGATAATCAAGTAAAAATGCCAGAAGTGGAGGATGATGAAAGTAATATGTTAAAGGAAAAAAGAACTCATAGTTCACATGATGATCAGGATCTTAGTTCTCCCCTTGATAAGAGGTTTATTCCTAAAACTCCATTTCCTCAAAGGTTAATTAGTCCTTAGAAAAGTGCACAATTTGGAGACATTTTAGAGGTTTTTAAACAAGTGCAAATAAACATTCCATTTCTTGATGCAATTCAGCAAGTTTCTACTTATGCTAAGTTTCTAAAAGATCTTGTGACAATGATGAGAAAGAAAAATGTCCCTAAAAAGGAATTTTTGATTGAGCAAGCCAGTTCAATCATTCAGAATAAATAACTAGTGAAATGTAAGGACACAGGATCTCCTACAATTTCATGCAAGATTAAGGATCGTCTCATTGAGCGAGCTTTGCTAGATTTGGGGGCAAGTGTGAACTTAATGCCATATTCTATTTATTTATGGCTAGGTTTAGGGGAGCTGAAACCCACAACCATGATACTCTAGTTAGCTGACAAATCCGTGAAAATTCCTAAAGGTATTGTTGAGGATGTGTTGATTAAGGTGGATGCATTCTATTTTCCTGTTGATTTTGTTGTGTTAGACATTGAGCCTGATCTAAATGCTAGTACACAAATCCATGTCATTTTGGGTCGCCCTTTCTTAGCCACATCCAATGCTTTGATCAATTGTCGAAGTGATGTAATGAAGATTTTTTTTTTGGAAATATGACCGTTGAGCTTAATATCTTGACATATGTAAGCAAGTACTAGAAAATGAGGATATATATGAGGTTCACATGATTGGGAACCTAGTCCATGATACTTTTATACAATCAAGTTGTGAGGATCCCCTAAAGGCTTGCTTAACCCTTTTTGATTGCAATTTGAGTATTGAAAAATCAATTGAGGAAGTCAATGCATTGTTGGATTATGTTCCTCTCTTAAGTATTGATAGCTGATAGCCAAAAGTTGTCCTTTTTCCACTTTCTTCATCCCCATTCCTATCTATTGTAGAACCACCAAAGTTGGATGACTTTTGGGAACACCAATTGATAAGTATACTTCAGGAGCACAAGTAAGCTATAGGTTGGAAAATTGCTGATATTAAGGGTATTAGTTCCTCTTTGGTTATGCAAAGAATTCACTTGGAAGACACTGCAAAAGCTTCCCAACATGTTTTTGACCCAGGTAAGTTACAATCTCATTGGACTTGTCAATTCCTAATATGCATTATTTATCTCCATGATGTTGTTGAGGTTTGGATGGTCTTGTTTATCAAGATTGATCTCTAGGTGTGTTAGATCTTTTTGCAAAAAGCAAAAAAAAAAAAAAAAATCTTTTTCTTGTTTATTTTCTTCTTTTAAATTAATCTTTGTGTTTATTTTCTTGTTTAGTTTTATTCTCTTTTGTTCTAGCTGATATTTGACAGAAATTAAAATTTATAACAATCAGCTTGATTAAGGTATGTCTCCTCCTTCTCCTTACCTTACTTGTTTCTACTTGGTTCTCATGTTGCATTTTAATATTTTGCTCTTTTTTCATTCAAGACATATATTTAAGAGTCTCATTTTTAACATTGAGGACAATGTTTGGTTTAGGTTTGGGGGGATATACATAGATTTCTATCTTTCTGTTGTGTTTTGTTTAGTACCAAAAAAAAAAAAGTTTTGCCTAGCTTGAGGTTTATGTTTTGAGTTCGTTATACTACTCTTGCCTAAAGAAATTGATGGCTTTCATGCTCAATTCATTGCACATGCATGTAGCCACTCAGACATAACTTGTTGAAGGATAAAAGTGATTAGAAAATCTTAAAGATAACAATGTGAAGACTGTAATCCTTGTGAGTTTTGAGCCAATCATTATTTTTGGAGGGTTTTTTTTTTTTCTAATCTTAAAGTTCATTTGAAAGTGCATAACATATTTCCCTTGTTGTAGTCTTATTATTCTTTCTTTTGGCCAAGAAAAAAAAAATGCCACACTTGAATCTTTTGAAGTCATTGATGTTGAATGAACTATACCAGTCTTTGAGAGATGAGATTAGACCATTTTTGTCTACTTTGAGCCATATATGTGTTTTTCTTTTTCTTTATTGATACATTATCGCTAGTTACCCCGTTGAGCCTTTTAATTAGCCTTTCTTTCTTAAAGCCCTTATCCATAGTGTTTCAAGATGGAATTTGATCAGTTTGTTTCAATGTGGTGGTTTGTGCGAGAATTAAAAGAAGAAAGAAAGAAGAATTCAAAGAAAAAATAAAATAAAAAGGGTTCTCATCAAATTTTGAGAAGTGAAAAGTAAGGAATGAGTACTGCTTTGAAGAAGAAGAGTTGAAAAAAAAAATGTTGAATGGTAATTCCAAAAAGAGTTGACATTCCGACTATCTTGAAGACACTTCTTATTATTTACCTTGACTTGTTTTTATTTCATTCTCTTTGCTTTTACCCTACTTTACGTCCTAATCAAGTCCTTATTTGATCTTGAAGATTTTGTAGTCCATATATTGATATGACTGAATAAAAAGTGTGGTATAAATTCTTTTTGGCATCCATTCATGAGACAACTTGTTATTTTTTGATTAAGCATTTCTTTTCATGTGATTTATATGTGAGGTGTTTGATTTTACTTACATTATTCCGCTCACATATATTATTGAGAGTGTTACACCCCATTTCAGAGTGATTTCAATTGTTGAGTGATAACATCGAAAAGATTTGATTTGAAGCATACTTTCAAATAGAGATTCGAGTAAAGTTTATTCTAAAATTAAGAGTATGTCTGGGTTGGCTACCACTTTTCACTCACATTGAGTTTTGATGGCATGAGAAATTTCTTTAGCATTTGTAGTGTTTTTGAACTTGAACTATCCTCTTTGCACAAGGCAAATAAAAAAATTTGTTTGATTTTCTTTATTTTGTTTTTATTTTTATTATTTTTATTTTTATTATTTTTATTTTTTAGTATTCATTCTCAGAATTTTGTAGGTATATTCCCTGCGAACCCTCATGAGACTACAACTCGTCCACTAGTGTAAGCTAGGGGTTTAAAGGCTTGTTGCATATGCTAAATGCAATCGAAAATTCCAACAAAAGTGGATTAGTCAGGATTTCATTTTTCTTTTCTTTTTTTTAAAATAATTTCTTTGTTTTGTTTCACTCTTTATTTGTTTTGCTCGAGGACTAGCAAAATGTAGGTTTGGGGCATTTTATGTGCATTGATAATAACTAAATTTTGCATATTTATATAATTACTAGAAAGCGTTATCACCATACCACCGCGCACCCTTGGTGCGGTGGTCACTCCACAAGTATAAATACTTGTGAAGTGTGGGGGGTAAGGGTTGGGGTTCAAGTCTCCAGGAGGGAGCTTCACACACATATACACTTAGATTAGGCTAAAGTAGAAATTCTATCTTGTATCAAAAAAAAAAAAAAAAGCATGATCACCATAGCACACCCTTGGTGCGATGGTCACTCCACAAGTATAAGTGCTTGTGGGGTGTGGGGGGCAAGGGCTAGGGTTCAAGTCTCCAAAAGGAAGCTTCACACACATATACACTTAGATTAGTCTAGAGTAGAATTTCTATCTTATATATATATATATAATAAAATAAAAAAAGCATTATCATACTTATTTTAAGTTAATTCATGCTTTTTATGTTAATTCATGCATTTTATATTTAGTTTTGGAATAATGCTGAATAATCAATTTTGTTTGTGCAAAGAAGAAATCTAATGGACTTTACTTTTACAAGGGCCATGATAAAGTTAAAGAAGGCTAGCCCAATTAAATTTAAGTTCAATTGGAGCAAGGAATCAAATGAAATTTGCACCAAATCCAAGTTCAATTCGGATTAGGATTCTAGCCTGCACATCAGTTAGTATTTTTGGCATAACTTTTGTCTCAGATGTCCAATTGATATGATTCAAGTTGGGCTGGAAAGTTAAATTAAAGGACTACAATTTTTTAGTTTACTCAAAGTCCGAATTATGGCGTTAAATGGGCCAAAATCGTCGGTTAATTGAAGCCATAAAATTTAGGATTTTCTCCAAATGAGAATTTAACTTGTAATAGGATTCCTTGGCCTATTGAAATGCTCTTTAGGGCAAAATTCAGAGGAGGCTAAGTCTAGTGCTAGGGCTAGGGGCTGAACATAGAGAGGCGGCTACCTCTTTGGTTTTCTTCCATGACAGTTAGTTTTATTTTATTTGTCTAGTTTAATATTTAGTATTTTATTCTTGTGTTTTATTTGAATTACCATGAGTTGCTAATTAAATTTATAATTAGGGTTGATGATGAAACTTTGTTAAGGATTATCAGTATTATTTTATGTGATTTGATTTTTTCCACAACAGTTGTTCTTTAATGGTTGAAATTTTTTTTTGCTTCATATCAATTGACTAAGATGAGATTCTAGATATGAGTTCAATTATATTTTTCTCATGATTTAGGATTTTAATTAAATGAATGCTTAGTTTATTAAATATTGATTTTAAAATTGGATATCTCTTGTGATTTGTTTGGCTATGAATACAATTGATATTTTGATTTTTTTTACTTAAGAAGCGAAGAAGAGCATGCTTTAGATATTTAAATAGAAGTTTTAATAATAATATTTTCTATGATAGCGAGATTGATTTCTAGATCATCATGTAGTAGTTGGGAAAAATTAATAATCATAAATATATGCTTATATGAATTAACAAGGCAGATTCCAAAACCTTAATTCATTTCTTTAGATTTTTTACATCTCTTTACTGTTTTATATTATATCTTTGCTTGGTTTAATTATTTGCTTAGTATATTTAATTGCAAGCAACCAATTTTTATTAAACTAGATTAGGATTAATTTGGTTAAGATTTGATTAATTTTCTTATGTTCATTTAAGTCCCTATAAGTTCGATCACGTTCTTGTCAAACTATATTTCGGTACGATTCATACACTTACGAGTACTTTAAAATTTCACAACACTAATTTCACCAGATATAACCATGGTCATACTTTTACCAAAGTATGTCTTGGGCAATCCATTCCAGCACGTATATACTCAATACTACAAGACCACTAGAGCTAAGAATAATATTAATAAATAAATAAATAAAGCATTTGTTATTGGTTTTTGAAGTGATAATTTTATTGGCTTCGCTCCTCTTTAACGCAACCATTTGTTTAGTTCCTTTTAACTTTTCTAAATGCATAATACTATAGCCATGAATTGCATGGGCCATTCTTGTTTATTCTCTGATCACCAGAAAACACCTTCCTCATCATTCCATTCTTAAACATGAAGAAATCCAAAAGTCTTTATATATTGCCATCTTTATCCTCTTACCTATGAGAATAGGTTTGCCCCTTATCCAACAATACCCCACCCTCCTGACCCAAAAAAAAAAAAAATTTCGTTCGCCCTTAATCAGATGATCAATATGCCCCTAAGCAAAAAGAGATTAATAATTTGTGGATGCTTTCTATTCATCCTATACATTCAAGTCCTGTCAAGCTGGGGTTTGGAAAGCTTTTCCACATTAGAGAATGAAGGTTCCAAGCTCTCAAAGCGCTTCATGCAAGACCAAGAAGTTCATGGTATGAAACTTGTTACTTAATAAATGACTTACTGTTTTGTGTATGTAGCCTTTGACATTTTAAAACCGATTTTCTACAGCAAGAGTTGATGGTGATTTGAATGGAGACTGTGATGAGAAAGGTTACATTCGAAAGCAAAAAACATATGAGTCGGAAAAGTCACAGAGAGGGAAGGGAGCTTATGGTGGTGCAAACATTGCTCATCGACCACGCGCCACAACAAGAAGTGCAGCATCGTTGTTAGCAAAGCCCCCAATTTTCATCTCTACCTTAATTTGTTTTATAATAAGCTTCGCTTTGATGATCCATATTTTTCCCTTCCCATTACTCCAAGTATAAATATGGATAGGAAGTTTGCTAGGTTGCTACGGATTCTCTTTCCTTTCCCCTATTTCGCATCTTCCTCCCCCTACAAAATTAAAATAAAATAAAATAAAAAATTCTCCTTTCTTCCTTTTGGCCGTTATTCCCATTTTGTTTTGGTGTGGCTTTTTTTTTTTTTTTTTTTTTTAAATTTTTAGTTAGAGTATTTTTTTTTTTTTTTTAGTTAATGCTCTGTTTATATTAATATGAGACTTTTTTTTTTATTTGTTTGTGTTTGGATTTTATTTAAGTTAATGGGCTGTGTTTTTGTTAATTTTAATTTAAGTTTGATTAATATTTTTGATTTAGTAATTTAATGTTTCATATCAAAGATGCGAATTTTTGAGACTGAAATCTTATTGTACAAGAGGAAAAAACAAAGAATTGTTTAAATTTTCGTACAATATAACTTTTCCATACATCGCATGAGTTAATGACTAGTTAATGTTATTGTTTAAAAGATTATACGACACGTGATTTTTCGGAAGTTTGTAGCCTTTAGTATTACGCACTTGTGGGAAATATTTGTTATTCTACTATTGTACATTTGTACTAGTCATGCGAGTCATGCGATCTTTTTTTTTTTTTTTTTTTTGAGAAACAAATACACACACAAGGAATAGAGAAATGAATTCTAACACAAAAACACACAACTCCATTAAAAAATTATAGTAAGTTTTAAGGAATGGTAGAGCATGTTATACTACACACAATATACTCTCTTAAGTGACGTGGGATAATGAGCCATTTTTTTTTCTTTTTTTTCTTAGAAACAAATTTTCAAAACAAATTTGTGGTACACTAAGGTGTAACAAGAACGACTGTTGTAAGTCTCTCACTCTCTCTCTTTACTTCCTAAAATGTTACACAACCTTATGCAAGAGCCCACTAATGAGTCTGAAGGCCCATTAATGGGTGCAAAAAGCCTTAAATGCAAAATCCTACTAATGGACAAGAAGGACCAATTAAAAAGAGTGCAAAGTGCCCATGCATGCGAGCTGAGCCCACCTCATAGGAAACCCTTAAAAGCAAAGAGACAAAGAGAAAACTCAATAATTTGATTGTGGCAGAGGAGCTGCGGCGGAAAGAATAGATGAACACCTATACCCCCACCCCCATCATCAAGAGCAAGACCCATGCAGATCTCCGAAAGAGTGACACATGATTACATGAGGTAGGATCCCTAGCTTAAGTCCAAGCATTAGGAAACAAGCTTAATTAGAAGCTGGGGATTAATTAGTCCTCTCGCTCTCTCTCTCTCTCTGAGATCATCAAATGAGACATATATATTGGTTCAACGGTAAAAAATGGAAGTCTAAAAATGGCAATCTACACTCTTAGCAATTAGCATAGCAGGTGTATTTTTCCAACAAGAAAGCATCATCTATACCCATCCATCAGGATCAAGTGGAAGACGTTAACCCAAGCAAAGCAAAGCCCAATGATCCTCTCACTCTTACTCTCACTGTCACTCTCAGTCCATATTTTGTGATAAAGCTACTAATAAATAAATACCAACGTTGTTCTGCTACACTTAACATTTTTTTTTTTGCTGAATTGTTCTGCTACACCTACATTGCCCAGCCCACCAAAAGAGGAGATATATTCTATTTTGAGGAAGGGCTGTCAAATGGGTGGATACATAAAACTCATTTACCCATTCATTGCTCATTTAACTAATTACATCTAACCTAAACCTAACCCAACCCAACCCAATTATCATAGGTAAACTTCAACCCACCCAATTACCCAATAATCAAAATTACCAAAATGCCTCTAAAATTTGAAAATGACCAAAGTACTCTGAAAATTCTTTTAAATTACCAAAATACCCCCACAAACCTTAAAAAAAAACAAATATGCTTAAAACCCATTAAAATTACCAAAATACCACTGAAACAAAAAAAATTACCAAAATACTCCCGAAACCTAAAAATTGATCACAATACCTCATAAACCTAAAAAATAACCAAAATATCCCAAAAACTTATAAAATGACCAAAATACTACTGAAACCTAAAAATTACTAAAATACCCCCTAAACTAAAAAACTAAATGAAATACCCGTTAAACTTAAAAAATAACCAAAGAATGAGATGACAGGCATGCACCAATAGACTAATCCCCTTCTCTCCCTCTAAAAGCCTGCCCTCTATTGAGGATTAAGGATTCTTGGAACATAAGTCATTCAGGCACATTCTATCAAATTGGGTAATCTCTGCGGTAGAACTTTCCTGTCAGTTTACCCACATTGAGGAAGTGGTTCCCTCTTTGGTCTTAACTCTGTAAGGCAATCAAGCATGGCAGACTGACCGTTTCTTCTTTGTTTCATATTGATTAAATGTTGGTGTTATCTCATCTTCATTATTGTCATTTTATTGCATCTTTATTGCCATACTACTCTTTTCTTTATTTTTGGAAATTCTTTGCTTGTCCTGACTAACAGTAAGCGCATTTTCTTTATTGTTGTTATATTATACTTGTCTAGCATAAGTTTCTTGTAACAGTCTCATTGTCATGGACACGTGGCCAAGGTATTAACAAAAGGGCTATAGTTTGTGCACAAGTCAATTTGAGGTGAGTTGCAATCAGGCAGTTGAACGAGCGACTCATGAATACTGCCGGGTTGGACGAGCCAATAACTCGAACGCGTTCAGTCTGTTTTTTTAGCCAGAATCACAGCGTTACCTTACCTTCACCATGATACGGACTCCAAGTTCTTATGGCAGAGCACGAGGAGATTTTTCATCAATATGATGATGGGAATGGAAACCAGAAGCACGACTGGGGTCTTCGTGGTCCAAGATAATAAAACCATCCGTAAGAGTAATGTAAGCATGAGACTTTTTGGTAGCACTGGTGAACTAGATGGCCGCGGTGATGGAATCTGGGATGGAGGACTCGTAGTATCTCTCTTCTCTAGATCTGGCAAAAGCGAAAGACCTCCTAACGTAATTCGAATGGAGGCTAACCTGACCGCTGAGCCCACTCTAGCCTCGCAGGGCGGGCCCCTGTGGTTGCGAGCTGGAGCTGCCATAGCTTATGGCTAGAGCAATGGGAGGGGGCCCCGGCAGAGAGAACAGTAAGGATAACGAGCGCTCCGCCCGCTTGGCATACCTCTTCTGTGCGTCTTTCTCGTGGCGGGAACAGAACAAGAGGGAAAGACCCGGCCGACCTGCCCAGGGCTCGAGGGCGAGCTTTATTTAAGAGAGAATGGGGAGTGAATCGACTTCCGTTTTCGTTCTTGGTTTGGGGCCCCTCTCGATCTTATTCATAGTTGAGAAGGGGGAAGGAGTCTAAATCAATGGACATTAATGAACCATCATTGATGGACGTTGCACATGACACGAGCAATTCGACTCAAGGTCCGGCGCTAATAGAAGTTGCTTACTCTCCTAGTAGCGAAGGAAAAGGGCAGGGCCTGAATTCAGGCCAGACCAGACTCTTCTTTGTTTGAGCTGCTCCCACGCACGCAGACCGGAAGATCTCAGTTGTCCTGGACTGGACAAGTACGTAGAGATCTTCGTGGGACCGAGGAGGGAGTCTCAATCGATCTTTTCTAGGATTCCTTATCACGCCATGCACATAGATCTTTCCATTGATAGATAAGAGGGCTCCCCCGGTCCTGACTCTCCTACCCTGAACCTTCGGGCCGAAATGTGGCAGGAGGAAGCCCAGCCCATAATCTCAAAAAGGCCCACCACAAGTATCATCTTGTATCTAACACTTAAGTAAATCTTTTATGAACATTGCCTCCTCAGCCAGATCTAAGGAAGTGTTTTATCCATATTTCATACTTCTTTTGTTAGTTTATAAGCCTTAAACCCACTGATTTCATATTTGGATCATAGCAAAGCATTAGAGTTGACCTTGCAAGCCCATCCTCTAAAAAATTAATTGCATTGGGCTTGAAATACCTAACTCCACTATTCTAAGTGGGCCTAGTAATTTTGGGCTCTTCCAATTGGCGTCATTTGTGGGAATTGTCATCTTTAAACTTTGTGATCTAAGTTCTTGACAACAGTAGGAAAAAATGGCAAACTCTAGGCAAGATAGAGAAGAATTTGTGGGATCTCAACGAGTAGACCAATTTGTCAACTTACAAAGAAGAAGAGACCGTGAGGCAAATCGGACACCCAACGTCAGGGTCAAAACTGTTTACTCAAACCACATTAGTCGAAGTCACTCGAGGCTAGGGAGTCATGTTTCGCATGAGCAAGAGATGAAAAACCTTAGATTGGAGATTGACCACTTATGTAAATGGCTTCGACGTAGAGTGCATGTTAAAGGGGATAGAACACCTCCATCAAGTCAAAGCTTTGATTAAGAAGAGAACCAAAGTTACAAGCAGAGGTCTAAAACTCCCCCTAGCGAGTCTCTCACGACGTCCTCCCATATTGATGGTTGGGAAACACATTACAGGAGAAGAAATAGTAAGTCAAGTGGCTATGAGCAAGGCATTGTACCAAATCTCTAGGTCACCTTTTACACACCGCATTGAAAGGCCCAAACTCCCACACTGTTTTGCTCAGCTCACATTCACCATTTATAATGGAAGGACTGACCCAATGGAGCACATGAGCCACTTTAATCAAAGAATGGCCATCCACTCCAGTAATTAGGCCCTCATGTGTAAAGTGTTCCCCTCAAGCCTCGAACCTATCGCCATTAGATGGTTTGATGGATTGGAGGAAGGCTCAATAAGTTCTTTTAAGAGGCTAACTAATTTGTTTGGGGCAAGATTTGTGACTTGCAATAGGGTCCCTAGGCCTCTAGACTCTTTATTATCCATGGCAATGAAGGAGGGTGAGACACTGAAGACTTATTTTGATAGATACTAGGAACTTTTTAATGAAATCAATGGAGATTTCGAGGATGAGGTTGTCAAGACCTTTAAGGTGGGGCTCCCCGTGAATCACGACTTGAGGAAATCACTTACCACGAAGCTCGCCTGGAATATGTGCCAGTTGATGGATCGTATTGATGAGCATAGAAGGGTCAAAAAAGATCAGGTGCAGGCCAAAGGGAAGGCCAAGGTTTTCACCCCCGAAAGGAAGGATCCTCAGCCTGACAGATATGGCCTTAATCGATCAAGGAGAGATTTTGTCAACCAACCTCCACAGTCTAATGCCTCGGTGGTCAGCTCAGTGTTCAAGGAACTCGTATATTAGATCCTTGCAAAGATAAAAAATAAGCTTTATTTCAAGTGGCCCAACAATATGGGAGGTAACCCCACCAAGTGGAATAAAAGCTTGTACTACTAGTATAATCAGGACTGGGGGCATAAAACCAAGGACTGTAGAACCTTGCACGACCATTTAAAGTAGTTAGTCAAGGTAGGGAAGCTAAAATAGTTCATGCATAAGTCTCCTAGGCAGGGAAGCCAGGCCTGGCAGGGATACCAACGAGAGGCCATTCTGCACCCACCATTGGGAACCATCAGTGTCATCCTTGTCTCACCAAGTAGGGAGACAAGCTCCTCCTTTAGAATTATGTCCATAGCGTTAAAGCCGGAGCCTGAGGAGCAGGTGCGAGGATCCATAAGGATTAAGGTGGAATCACAGCTGATCTTAGGCTTCTTGGATGAAGATAAAGTAGGGACCTTTCAACCCCACGATGACACACTAGTAGTTACCCTTCGGATTAGAGGGTTTGACGTGAGAAGGGTGTTGATGGACCAAGGAAACGAAGTTGAGATCATGTACCTAGACTTATATAAAGGGTTAAACTTGAAGTCTAACAATCTAAGCAGATATGACTCATTGTTGGTAGGATTTGATGGAAGAATTGTGATATCCAAGGGAATAATTAAGCTACCGGTGCAAATAGACAACGAAATGGTAAACATGAAGTAGATTGTAGTCAATTCTTACTCCCTTTACATGGCAATTCTAGCGAGACCCTGGCTTCATGCTATGGAAGCAGTTTCCTCGAGCCTGCATATGAAGATGAAGTACCCCACTAAGGATGAGTAGGGGAGCTACTGGGAAGCCAGACAATGGCCAGGCAATGTATGGTTACTGTTATCAAGCACCAGTCAGCTAAAATGGGCTCTCTCAGCCCAGATAATGTTTCGTAGCAATCAACGGTCCAAGGGCCTGAAGACTCGGCTGGGGCTGTAACAAGTGGTTTGCAACGCGAAGAGCCAGAGAAAGTCATTGCTGGGTTAAATGAGGATAAATATTTTTAGGTTGGGACCTAATCACCCCTAGCTAAGAAGGAAGAATTGCTAGTTTTCTTGAGGGATAATCTAGATGTATTTGTATGGAGTGCACATTAAGCACCAGGCGTAGATCCAAAGTTCATATGCCACCACCTTAATGTGAACCCAACTATCATGCCGAAAAGGCAACCTCCTTGGCGCTCTTCCAAAGAGCACGCCAAGGTAGTGAAGGAGGAAGTGAATAAGCTCAAGCAAACTGGAGCAATCAAACAGGCTTTTTATCCCAAGTGGTTGGCCAACACTGTGGTCATTAAGAAGAAGTCGGGAAAGTGGAGGGTTTGTGAGGACTTTATCGCTTTAAACAAAGCCTACCCCAAGAATCCCTTCCTAGTCTCCCGAATCGATCAGCATGTAGACACTCGATTTTGCACCCATAATTAAATCTTGGAAGATGGCTAAAATGACCATTCCATATACCTGGAAAATCATAGTTACATTACATGCATTCGTTCATTCTCTTAAGGTTTTAACGGTCGCGATAGTATGTCCAATTCCCAAATCGAACCATCGGATTAAAAGATATCATGAGATCAAGTTTTCACGGTCTGCATGCATTGTATGGGGTGAAGCCGATCATGTGTGATTAATTGAAATTAATTTTGATTGGTTGATAATTAAAATTAATTAAATGAATTTTTGTGATTGGGTAAGTATTTTTCTTAAAGTGAGATTTGTTGCATGGGATTAAAACAAATAAGCTGATAATATTTAAAGACTGTAGATAATTAGACTTTTGGGATAATTATATTCAAAATAATAATTTTAAAAGTCCTAATTGTCACTTTGGAATGAGGTTTATCATGAAAATAACTCTTAAATTCATCCAAATACAGTTTTAGAGTTGGAAAACACTTCAAAAATGTGCTAATCAAGTAGCAGATTTCAAATTTACATTTCAAGGCACTTTTGGCATAGTAGAACTCAAACTTTGGACTAGGCTATTTCTGGAAAAGTTGTAGAGAATTGAATTTCCCTTTAGTTTCAAAATTTTAGCTTAATCCGAATTTTGAGTAAAAAGATATGATCAAAATACTAAAGCTTGTTTTGATTTGAAAAATCAGCTTACTCTTATCCAAATCTTTTTTTTTTTTAGGATTTTCCCCATTCATTTTTTGCTAATTTATTAAGCTGATTGAACTTAGTTTTCAAGCAACTAACACCTCTATAAATAGGGGAGGCCTTCCATCATTCAAGGGCCTTTTGTTGACCCCCTTTTCTAACCCTTCTTTTTCTAACTTCTCTCTCCCCTTACGTTAAAGAAGTTCTGGAAGCCTTGCTTAAATCCTTTTTTTTTTAAAAGAAAAAACTTCTCTTTGAGGAACTCTTTCCTTGAGGATTAAGTTCATGTAGTTATAACTCTAAACTTTGTTTCCATAACATGCTTTCATATATGTTTTAGTTTCCATGGACATGATGTTTTCTTTTGTGTTTAAATAATCATGTTTCTCATATGTTATCACATGTTCTCTTTTGCTTTCAAAAGTTTTCACATGATTAATTGATGAACATGTCTAGATCTAAGGTTGAATCTTCCCTTAGAATTTTAGATTTACAATTTTTCTTTGTGTTTAAAAAAAAAAAAAAACTAAAATCAAATTTGCCAGTTTTCTTCATTTTTTATTATTAAGAGTCGGATCTCTATTTTTTTTCTCTTTGTTTCTTTTTCAAAGTAAAACCAGATTTGAATTTTATTCATAAGGTTTTCTCTAAGTTTTATTAATAAAATCTGATCTGCATTTTTGCTTATAAAAATTTTCTCTTTTTTTAATAAAATTTGATCTGCATTTTTTCAAATAAAAATCTGCCATGTTTTTTAATAAAATATGATCTACATTTTTTTAAATAAGAATTTGCTCTGTTTTTAATAAAAAAAACTAATCTGCATTTTTCCAAATAAAAATCCGGTCTTTTTTAATAAAAAATCTAATCTTCATTTTTCCAAATAAAAAAATCTGATTAGCATTTTTTTTCTATAAAAATCTGACTTTTTTTTTAATCAAAATCAAATCTGCATCTTTCAATAAAAAATGTGTTTTCAAAATAAAAATCTGTTTTTTCCCACATTAAAAAATCTCAATTAGATCTTAATTTTAATTTAAAACCCATTCTTTTTTCTTTTCTAGAAACTCAAAATTAAATTTTCATGAACTATTCTCATCAAATTTTTTCACACAAAATAAAATGGTAGATTTAAAGTTCTTGAATAAAAGTTTAGCCCTAGATCTAGGATTTGACATAGCATTTGTTGCATAACATGTCATACTTTGAATATGGGTATATAATGGTCATCTAGAGTTTAGAAGACTAGACTCTGTTTGGGCGGAATGAGTGCCTAACACCTTCCCATTTTGTAACCTAGACCCCGAACTTAGGTTTTTGGATAGTAGACTAGTATTTTATCTTTTATTTTGGTAGATTGTAACTAGGATAAAAACTTTTTAATTTTTACATAGATTGTATTTAGGACCAAAGCCTTGAAAAGTTATTCTACCAAGTTGTATTTGTATAATCAATTAATAACATTTGAGGTTTTTTTGGACATGTGAATTGTATTTTATTTTTTCTTTTTTGTTTATAAAAAAAAAAGTGGTGACTCCACACAATTACCTAGAAGAGAGGTGTCTTAAGCACTCAAATATTTTTTTGAGAGCATCCCCAAAGAGATGTGGTCTCTCACACAACGTTCAGCCATCCTTGGATGAGTTTTTTGGATGCCTTTCAAGACTATCACCAAATACCATTGTTACTGCCTGACCAAGAAAAGATTGCATTCCTAACCCTTACTGGGAATTACCATCATCAAGTGATGTCCTTCAGCTTAAAGATTGCTAGATCCACTTATCAAAGAATGGTGATGAGGGTGTTTGAAGCCCAGTTGGACCAAAATGTCAAGGCTTATATATACAATATGGTTGTAAAGAGTAAGCAGGTTTCTGAGCATCTAAGTGATCTAGGAGGTGTATTTTCAGTACATAGAAAATATAAATTGCATCTTAACGCTTCCAAATGTTCCTTCCACGTGAGTTCGGGGAAATTCCTGGTTTACACGATCACTTATCGAGGGATTAAGGTTAACCTTGACCAAATCAAAGCCATCCATGATTTTCAGCCACATCGAAACCCAAAAGAGGTGCAAAGGATAGCCGGGATGACCGTAGCCTTGAATAGGTTTATCGTTGTAGGCCATTTTTCCCGTTACTTCATAAGTAGAAAGACTTCACTTGGACCGAGGAGTGTAACAGAGCTTTTGAGGAATTGAAGAAATACTTGGCGCATCCTCCCATCCTCTCTAGGCCTAAGAAGGAAGAGGCCTGTATGCTTACATAGCTATCACGGACCATTCCATCTTGGCCAACATACATGCAGAAGTCCATCTATTATGTAAGCAAGTCTTTTTAAGAGGCGGAAACCCTATATGTACCCATTAAGAATGCCATCTTGGCCAACATACATGCCATGAGGAAGCTTCCCCATTACTTCCAAGCCCATACTATTGTTATTTTCACTTAGCTCCCCTTATAAGCATTACTTCGGAGGTTGGACTATACGGGAAGAATAGCTAAGTGGGGAAGTATGTTGGGAGCATTTGACATCAAATATTTACCCCATGCAGCCATAAAGGGGTAGGAAAGTTTCATAGAAATCTATATGCAAGTTGAAAAGGTCCATTTATGGACTTAAGCAAGCATCGAGGTCATGGAACATTAGATTTGATCAAGCAATCAAGTCATTTGTTTTTGACAAAAATCTTGATGAACTATGTGTGTACAAAAGACATCGAGACAAAGTAGTAATGTTCCTAGTGCTTTATGCTGATGATATTCTACTCATTGGGAATGATGTAGGGGTAATGTCATCGGTTAAAGTTTGGTTGTCAAGCCAATTTGATATGAAGGACTTGGGCGAGACTAACTATATTCTAGGGATCAAGCTTTGGCGAGATCGAAAGAATAAGATGTTAGGCTTGTCACAAGCTAGATATATAGATAAAGTTCTAGAACGGTTTAGCATGCAAAACTCTAAGAAAGGATTACTTCATTTTAGACATGGAGTTCCTCTGTCTGATGACATTACGAATGACTTAATATTGTGATTAATAAAGTTGTTTTATTATTATATAAAATAATGGTAACTTGAATATTTGGACATTATCATATAGTCCATGAGATGCATAGTATGTGATTTAGTCACAGAAGATATAGATCACAAGTTCTTTATAAACTCAGATTTTTAGTTCGTAGTCGGTGATGAAATTGGGCATTTCATCTACGAAAACTATAACATATCAACTAAGATGATTTGTCTTGATCATGGAAGTGGAGACTTCTAATTGGTGTGTTGATATGTTTTAAGAGTTAAGACATATTGAACTGGACCACTGTGAGATTTATTATTTTCCTAATGACTGTCAAATGAATAATAAATCTCAGACTTCTATTGAGGGATTTTTTAATTTTTTGGTACGAATTTTATCAAATGAAGAAAGATAAAGTTTTTATCTGTTCTGGCAATATTGTAGATGATCTTTATATTTTAACTCCTGATAAGCATGAATTATACAATTCTGAATTAGATAATAACTCTCATGTAAAATCCTTAAAGTGAAAATATCCTTCTACTAATGACGCATATCTTTGGCACTTGCATTTGGGTCATATTAATCCAAACATAATTCAAAGACTTATCAAAGATGGACTTTTAAAGCCATTGGACTTTGATGGATTTCCAGTTTGTGAATCTTGCTTGGAGGGTAAATTAACCAAATGACCTTTTAATGCAAAAGGTAGAAGAGCCCAAGAGTTACTTGAATTAGTTCATATGAATGTATGTGGTCCTATGTCAACCCAAGCAAAAGGAGTTTATGAGTACTTCATCACTTTTACTGATGATTACTCAAGATATGGTTATGTGTATCTAATTTGACAGAAGTCCGAAGCCTTTGAAAAGTTCAAAGAGTTTAGGATTGAAGTTAAGAATCAATTAGGTAAACGCATAAAGGCCATTCGATCTGATTGAGGTGACGAATACCTTCTTGGTGATTTCAAGGACTACTTAACTCAAAATGGGATTGTATCCCAATTGACTGCACCTGGAACTCTTCAACAAAATGGTGTTGCAGAAAGAAGGAATAGCACCCTTTTAGAAATGATTAGGTCCATGATGAGTTACTCAACTTTATTAATTTCCTTTTAGGGATATGCACTAAAAACTGCAATGCATATTTTAAATTTAGATCCATCAAAATCAATTCCCAACACACCTAAGGAATTGTGGAGTGCCAGTAAGCCTAGTATGAGATACCTCCACATTTGGGGATGTCGGGGATGTCCAGCACGTGTTGAAAGGAAAGTATGATAAGTTGGAAGCAAAACCGAAGTATGCATGTTTTTAGGGTATTCAAAGGAAACTAAGGATTATTTATTCTATAATCATAAAGATAACAAAGTGTTTTTTAGCACCAATGCCAAAATTTTGAAGTATGATTATATGAATAATTTTTCTCCAAGGAGTAAAGTTGCCTTGGCTGAAATAGATGAACCTATAATTGAACAACCAATGCATGAAACTAAGGATGATGTGGCTATACTAGATACACCACAAGATATTAGTCATGAGATGGCTAGTACACAGGAGCCTCGTCGTATTGGGAGAATTGTTTGGCCACCTATAAAATTTATAGGTTTGGGAGAAACTTATGAAGCTATCCCAAAAGAGGTTAAATCTGATCCTTACGCTTATGATAAGGCAATGAATGATATAGATGCACATCATTGGGTCCAAGCTATGAAATCTGAATTGGATTCTATGTATTCCAATCAAGTATAGGATCTTATAAAGGCACCTAATGGCATTAAACCTGTTGGTTGCAAATGGGTTTACAAGAGGAAGAGAAGGATAGATGGAAATGTTAAAACCTTTAAAGTAAGACTAGTAGCAAAAGGGTATACATAAAAAGAAGGTATTGACTTTAAGGAAACTTTTTCGCCAGTAGTCATGCTTAAATCTATCAGAATTCTCTTATCCATTGCTGCTCATTATGATTATGAGATTTGACAAATTGATGTCAAGACTACATTTCTTAATAGCAATCTTGAAGAAGAAATCCATATGATGCAACTAGAAGGTTTCATAGCAAAGAACCAAGAGCATATAGTAAACAAGTTGAAAAGGTCCATTTATGGACTTAAGCAAGCATCTAGGACATGAACATTAGATTTGATCAAGCAATCAAGTCTTTTGGTTTTGAAAAAGATCTTGATGAACCATGTGTGTACAATAGACATCGAGATAAAGTAGTAATATTCCTACTGCTTTATGTTGATGATATTCTACTCATTAGTAATGATGTAGGGGTAATGTCATTAGTAAAGGTTTGGTTGTCAAGCCAATTTGATATGAAGGACTTGGGTGAAGCTAACTTTATTCTAGGGATCAAGCTTTGGCGAGATTGCAAGAATAAGATGTTAGGCTTGTCACAAGTTAGGTATATAGATAAGGTTCTAGAACGGTTTAGCATGCAAAACTCCAAGAAGGAATTACTTCCTTTCAGACATGGAGTTCCTCTATCTGATGACCAAAGACCTAAAAATTTTGAGGAAGAAAATATGATGAGACAAGTTCCCTATGCTTCTGCAATGGGAAGTCCCATGTATGCCATGCTTTGTACTAGACAAGATATTTGTTATTCAGTTGGCATGGTCAGCCGATATCAATCAAATTCAGGACTTAAACATCGACAAGCTGTAAAACATATTCTCAAGTATCAAAGGAGCGAGAGATTATATGCTTGTTTACCGTTATGAGGATTTGATACCTATTGGTTATACAGATTCAGATTTTCAGTCAGATCTTGATTTTAGAAAGTCCACTTCACGTCGTGTATTCACCTTAGGAGGTGGAGCCATAAGTTGGAGGAGTGTTAAGCAATCTTGTATTGTCGACTTCACCATGGAAGCTGAATATGTTGTTGCTTGTCAAGCGGCAAAGGAAGCTGTTTGACTCAAGAAATTCCTTTCTGATCCTGGAGTTATATGAATGGAGCAAGTTCCTATCACATTGTTTTGTGACAATAGTGGAGTGGTTGCATAATCCAAGGATTCAAGGGATCATAAGAAAGGAAAGCACATAGAAAGAAATTACCATATCATTCGAGACATTGTTGCTTGAGGAGATGTAGTAGTAGCAAAGATTGATAATGCAAGTAATCTAGCTGATCCCTTTGCCAAAGCCCTGCCCCAAAGGAACTTTAAGTCACATTTGAAGGGAAGGGGAGTTAGATTAGTGCACTATAGTCTTTAAGGCAATTAGGAGATTGTTGGAATTAATGCCCTTAAATCCTATTATATAATGCTATGTATGACTTTTATGTATGATTTAATTTTGTGATTAATAAAATTGTTTTATTATTATCTAAAATAATGGTAACTTGAATATTTGGACATTATCATATAGTCCATGAGATACATTGTATGTGATTTAGTCACAGAAGATATAGATCACAAGTTCTTTATAAACTCAGATTTTTAGTTCGTAGTCGGTGATGAAATTGGGTATTTCATCTACGAAGACTATAAAATATCAACTAAGATGATTTGTCTTGATCATGGAAGTGGAGACTTCTAATTGATGTGTTAATATGTTTTAAGAGTTAAGATATATTGAACTGGACCACTGTGAAATTTATTATTCTCCTAACGACTGTCAAATGAATAATAAATCTCAGACTTCTATTTACATAAACTCTTAATCTTGAGAGAATAATGGACATAATCATGAAGAGTAGGTTGCTTTGATATATCAGGAGTGAGATCTAAAGTCACGATCAAAACCTCAGTGTGTTGGGCAACCGAATTTAGTGTTGACGGAACATATATTCTCAAGATGGAATTTGTAAAGTTGTGATTTACAACTGTTTTGTGTTGGCTTTAATTCCGTGCCAAATTTTATTGTAATTTTGTTCAATCTTTTATATCCTATATTTTATGTGGGATTTTATTGTAAGGGTTGTGTGATAGAGAAAGAGAGAGAGTGTGAAGACTCAAGCATGTGAAGATAGAAAAATTCTAGCGGGTAGCTCACGACTAAGCATCCCGCGAAGTGATGCATGTGCCTTGCACATGACTGGAATGTGAAGAGTCATGACAAATGGTGATAGTTGGTTTTCACGAGTGTCTCGCGGGTAAGGCCTTCGGGCGAGATACCCGCGAAACAGTCTGTTTTGCTATTTTGTCTTATCTACTCCACTATATTCTCATACACACTATATATACCATCATTACTCACATATTGATTAGAGAGCTTTTTAGAAGAGAAAACCCTAGCCTCAACCCTTGAGAGTGTGAGATTGTCATACCCACACACCATCCATTGTCGTTTTCCTCTACTCCTAACTCTCATTTCTAAATCCTTGAGAGGTTGATAGCCCAACCACTTACCACACCCATACTGAGTGTCTAGTGAGTTTTTTGGTGCTGCTGGGAAGCATTGGAAGAAGCCAAGCTTTGGCGGATGCAATCGGGTGCATTACGGGATCCGAAAAGCTAGACAAGACATGGTTTCGAGAAGCCTTGTTGGAGTAGGAGCTTGGAGGGCTTAGGTGCATTGGGTAGACTAGGCTTGGAGGGTCTTTTCCTATTTGTGTATCCCAACTTATTGTCTAGTGGATCAATATACCGCTTGGAGGGCGGCAGAGAGGTTTTTCGCCGAGTACTTCGATTTCCTCTTCAATAACACATCGGCGTGTTATCTTGTGTTTGAATCTCTCTTCCCTACTCTTTTAGCTTTCATTTTACTACCGTGTTTTATTGAATATGGCTTAGAGTAGTTGTATTGTTTGCTCACTCGCATTTACTCTATTCCGCACTTAGTTTAAGTTAGAGTAAAATCAACCGAGCCGTAATTTTTAATTTAGGGTCTAAACAAGCTTTTGTTTTTTAAAACAAATCCGAGCTTTCAATTGGTATTAGGTCAGGTGCACTTGTTGTGGTTTCACTACCTAAGTGCGATCCAAGACCCTTTTTGTGAAGGATCGATCACAATCTCTCAATGCTCCACCATTCTTTGATGGAAGCAACTATGCATTTTGGAAAGTTCGTATGAGGGCATTTCTTTGTTCTATAAATAAGTTCATATGGGATTCCATTGAGAATGGGTATGTTAGACCCATAACAGCCAAGTCCGAATGGGATAAGGCAGCTCTTGTGTTGGCAAATGCCAATAGCAAAGCAATTAATGCTATATTTTGTGGTGTGTCTACTAATGAATTTCACAGGATATCGTGCGTGAAGACTGCTAAGGAAGCTTGGACGATTCTTGAGACTACCTACGAAGGTACCAAGAAGGTTAAGGACACAAAACTTCAAATGCTTACCACCTGATTTGAAGAGCTTAAGATGAGTGACGATGAGTCATTTGATTTATTCTATGGGAAGCTCAACGAAATTATGATTGCCAAGCTCAATCTCGTTGAAAAGATTGAGGATGCTAAGGTGGTGAGAAAGATCTTGAGGTCCTTACCGGAGAGCTATCATGCGAAGGTTACTGCTATAGAAGAAAGCAAAGATTTGGATAAGATAGATTCAAGAGTTAATTGGATCTCTCCAAACATATGAACTTGGATTGCCTTCTCACAAGCCAAGCAAATCGCTTGCACTCAAAACCATTAATGAGAGGATAGACGACTCTTCCGAAGAAGATGATATGGAGAAAGAAGTAGCATTTCTTGCGAAGAACTTTCGAAAATTTTTGAAGATGAAGAACAGTGGGAAGTCCTTTAGCAAAGGAAAGTTCTCATCATCCAAAGGAGTTGTGTGCTTTGAATGCAACGACCATGGACACATCAAGGAGTTGTGTGCTTTGAATGCAACGGCCATGGACACATCAAGAAAGAATGTCCCAACTACTTGAGAGGGAAAGGTAAGGTGTTTGCCACTACTCTTAGCGACTTTGAAAGCTCAAATTCAGACTCGGAAGAGAAGTGTGACAGTGACGGGAACTATAGGGCTTTCATGATAATTACCTCCACTGAATCTAAAGATGATTTGAGCAATTTGGTAAATGAACTTGGTGAGCATTCCGAGGGTGAGGAAGTTGAAGAATCGAAAGATGAAGATATATGCCAAAATGAAGGAGAGAGCAATCTTCAAGAGGCATATGATTCTTTGCTAGAAGATTGTGGAAAATATGTCAAAGTTACGAATCATGCTGTGAGAAAGATGAAGAAGATTGAAGAAGAGCAGAAGTGTACTCTTGTGTAACTTAAAGAGGCAAAATGTGAAGTAGAAGGACTCAAGGGAGAGCTAGTTGAAGCTTACTCTAAGAACAAGTTTCTAGAGCTTGAAATAATCCAAGCCAATGTCAAGGTTGAGCGTATCTCCACCAAGAAACTTGACAGTGTGTTGTCTTCACAAAAATCTTCACATGACAAGACTGGTTTGGGCTATACCGGAGAAGGAAGCTCTAGTAGCGAACCGAAGAAGGAAGTAAGGTTCGTATCAGCCAAGAGTGTTAAGAAACTTAAAGAAGCGATGCCTGAGACTGAGACCCCTGTTGCTGAGAAAAGAACCATTGGTGTAAGACCAAAAGATAAAGGGAAGTCATTACCCAAAAATCAGAAGGGGCCTCAAGTGAAGCATGTGTGTCATCATTGTGGCATTCAAGGGAACACAAAACCCAACTGTTTCAAGCTTCATGCACTCAAGAAAGCTGATTCAATGCGTAGCCAAGAAAGTTCAAAGAAGAAACCAAAGGGAACTCAGTCTAGGGGAGAAAATGAAGGACATCTTATTAAAGGCGTCATGGAAATGCTGAAGAACATCTCTCTATGCCTTGCTAGCTTCACTCTGGGGTTGGAAAGTTATGTTGGTCATGCACCTCTATCCAAGGCTCTCACCCAAAACACTCGAAAAGTGTGGGTAAAGAAGGGTACCCATGCATAATTATTTCCTATGACCATGTTTTAATTCTTTCAATGTTTAGGGTCATAGGTTCATGCATCATGTCATGCAAAATCTTCTTGTGTCATTGCTTCCAATTCATAGCATGTTTCTTTCGCTAGTTGTTTTTGTTTTTGTTTTTGTTGATCTTACTTTTCGTGTTATGTTTTTGAGTGTGTTGAAAAATTAAAACTCATGTAAATTGAAAAATCTTCAAAAAGTTTGATCACTTGTGTTGTGTATATCACATGTGAGTTTGGCCTAGTACTTTCGTACTAATGGTGTAGTGCATTTATGAGCTTAGCTTGTTTTGTATGCACATCTATATTTGTGGGACAAATCTTGAAATCTGTGTGATTGTTGTAAATCGATCTTCAAGCTTGTCATGAATGATTAGTCAATAGTCTTGTTAGTCTTGATACATGCATAGACTTGTGCCTATATCTTTTCCCACGTTTTTATGTTTTTTGCATAAAGAGCTCATCAAATGTCAAATCTCGAAAAGAGATATTGAACTACAAAAGCCGTCGCACATACTAGTATTTGACTAGGAAAAAGGGAAAGCGACTTGTATCAAAATGTATGGTGCCTCAAAAAGCCAAAGGCTTACTCACAAAGTTGAAATATCAAAAGTTCAGGCATCGATCTCAAAATGAGATGTACTTTATTCAAAAATGATCATATGTTATATCTTGTAATGGAGCCAAATGAAAAGCTTCAAAGTTATGTAATCATTCTTTTGGGAGATCATATATGTTCATTTTTATAATTGAGATAGTCCACTTAACTTAGTACTAGTTGTGTATGACTTGATTGAATTGATCATTGAAACTTCACTCTAGACTAAGGACTATTCCACATTTGAAACTCACACACAACACACAAGACTTTGTTCAATGAATGCTTATTTCATTTGTGTGATTGTACATGATCAAATGTGATGTGTATACTTAATTGCTTGTCGATAAAACCCAAAAAGATTTTTGAGTATTTTATATGTTTTTGAAAGTGTTTTTATACTTTCATGTTTTAAGTTTTTGTTCAAAATGCATTTTTGTGTTTTTATTCAAAAATTGGTTCAAAGGCATTTTCGCGAGTAGATTGCGACTTAGAGCTTCCCACAAAAAGTGCTTAAGGGAAATTAAAAAGTCACATTTTTCATCCAGAGAGTCTCGCTACTGCCTCATGAGTATTTGGCGACTAAACTCTTCTTGCGAAATGGTTTTAGGCAAAAATTGGAATTTTTTCAAATTCATACAGAGGCTTTCGCGATTGTCTCGCGATTGTGTCGCTACTACTTCTCGCGAAAGCTTCTATGTGTCTCGCGAAAGCTTCTATGTGTCTCGCGACTAACTTTGTGACTGTCTAACCCACGAAAAATACGTGTTTTTAGTTTTATAGGGCTGATGTGACTAAGTTTTTGAAACACTCTCTATTTCCCTCTCACCTTTCCTCTCTCGAACCCCTTTCAACCCAAAACTCTCTTTCATTCAAACCTCATCATTTTCAAGCAAAATCTCTGCAAAATCTCTTCAAGGTATGTTTTTCCAAACATTGTTTTCACTTTTGTCTTAGATTTGTGCATTGTTTTTTGCTTAGGGTTTTAAAAATTGGGGATTTTCGAAAAATGGGCTGGGGTTCTTTTTTTCTTGGGAATTTTTTTTTCAAATTTTGATTGGGCTGAGTCCCATTTGGTTTATGTGCATCAGTGTTGGCTCCTTGTGGAATTTTACACTTGTATTTAGGTAGATTTCTTTGTGTTTATGCATTGTTCATTCATGTAGAACTGTGTTGCATGTTAGGTGTTTGACAAAATGTCCTAGTGACATCCTTGTGTTGTTTTGGATTCAAATAGTTCCAATGTTTGGGTTTACTATTAATTGAACATGTATAACATGTTTTGGTCAATGGGTGTGTGTTTTACACATTTTTCCCATTTTGTGCCTTACAATGCCATGACATGCATCACATAGGCACACACTATGCATCACCTGCTACACACACATGCATCAGCACATCCACACACCTGCACAGTCACTTATTTTCATGCATTGTGTTTATGTTTACATGTTTCAACACTTTTAACATGTTGTTTTGAGTTTGTTGTACTCTGTTTAAAGATGTTTTTACTTCTGTTTTGGACTAACTTGAATCTAATCAAGTTTTGTGGTCTGTTTTGTGTTTGTGTTTTTCTTTTTGTGCTTTATATCTATTTTGCAGATGTCTCCCACCAACCAGGCTGCTAATAAACCAACATCCAAGCGTGCTCGCATAGATTCTGACAACTTCAGGTGTATTGAGGCAGACTTGAAGTACAATGACTGCTACAAAGAAGCAACCATTATCATGGAAAGGGTTGTGAAGTTGGAGACCCTTGAAGACACGTTCATTCCCAATGTATTCAAGAACAAGACATGGACAAAACTGCTGAATCCAGTTGGAGTAGTGTATTCGGAGATTGTCAAAGAGTTTTTCTCCAATGCTAGTGTTGAAGGGGATAATATAAACTGCTGGGTAAGACACAAAGAGTTTGTTATCACTAGGGACAGCATTCAGGATTTCTTAGAGGTTCGTCCTCCCTCTCAACCAATCACGATGCAATATGAAAAAAGATTGGAATCTACTGAGGAGATGGTAAGGATACTTGGTGGTACTTCTAAGAAAACCTCCATGAACACAATCCAATTCAGTCTAGAGATGAGAACCCTTGGTCATGTGATGATCAACAACTTGTACCCAGTCACTAACTTGACAACACTGTCCAAGCCAAGGACCATTTTTTTGTTCGATCTCTTCACCCACAAAGAGATTGATATTTATGGTCACATCCTCCATCTTTTGAAGAAGAGCATTGAAAAGAAAAACTCCAGAACAGTTCTACCATTTCCCTCACTCATAATGGGCCTAATTGCAAAGACAAGGCTCAAACTTTCGAGTGGTCTCACTGTGGTTCAGAGGGACTATCCTATTGGTGGTCACACAGTGACTCGAAGCATAACTCACATCAAAGGATCAAAGATCGGCACTTCTCAAATTCCAAGGGCTACTGTTTAAGAAGAAGGTGGAGACACAGAGGATGAGATTAATCACTTCACTTCTGCCCTAGAGACTTCAGCACAACCATCCTCTTCAGCACCTACACGAGGATCCAATCATCTTGATCACCTTCTTGCAATGGTAGATCAGATATATGGCATGCTTGAGTCTCATGTGCATCATACCGCGGAGCAATTTGCTTACATCCAAGGTCAAATCACTACCTTATCATCACAGATCGAGGATATGTCAATGGCTCATGGATACGACTCCGAATCCGATCAGTTCTAGCTCCTTTGGCCATTCCAGTCAAAAGGGGGAGAAAATTTTGAGGGGGAGTAGCTCATTTTGAGGGGGAGCATAGAGCATGGCGGAGCATAGTGTAGCACATGCACTTCATAGACTTTTGGTTAACTTTTTGTGGTTTAGTTGTTTTCTTGTTTATGCCATAGTCTAGAACTCTTTTATTTACATTGCTTTCTTTTAAAACTTTAAGTACTTTGATTTAAATTCAGTTTAATATTCAGTACTTTGTGTTTATCTCATTGCTTTGTGGCATTTTTTTTTGTACTTATAGTCTATCTTGAGTACTACACTCTTGGCCCTTGTTGGATCGTGTATCCTTAATGCAAATACTTAGGTAATTTGCATTGGTTGAGTGTTTTGGACATGCGATTAATTATTGATTTGCACTTAATTGCATTGTGTGTCTGGATGATCGTTTATTAGTTAAATGATCATTGTAGTCATTTCGTAATGACTGTTCTTGTATGATCAAGTTATGCTTCTTTTCTTATATCTTGTTGTTTATCTTGATCGCATTATACTTGCTCATATACATACCTTGTATTCAACTTGACATAAGCTTAATGAAAGTTTTGTTTGTGTGCGAGTGTTTCAGGATACAGGTGTATTCGTGCAAGTACTTCATAGCTTCTAGATTACATGTGAGTGAGTTTTGCCACTGTTCCCAAACTCACGTTTAAGTCTAGAGTCTGTTATAGGGTGTTTTGTCACGGAATAGCCAAAGGGGGAGATTGTAAAGTTGTGATTTACAACTGTTTTGTGTTGGCTTTAATTTCGTGCCAAATTTGATTGTAATTTTGTTCAATCTTTTACACCCTGTATTTTATGTGGGATTTTATTGTAAGGGTTATGTGAAAGAGAGAGAGTGTGTGAAGACTCAAGCATGTGAAGACAGAAGAATTCTCGCGGGTAGCTCGCGACTAAGCATCCCGCGAAGTGATGCATATGTCTTGCACACGACTGGATTGCGAAAAGTCATGACAAATGGTGACAACTGGTTTTCGCGAATGTCTCGCGGGTAAGGCCTTCTCGCGAGATACCTGCGAAACAGTCTGTTTTGCTACTTTGTCCTATCTGCTCCACTACATTTTCATACACACTATATATACCATCATTACCCGCATATTGAGTAGAGAGCTTTTCAGATGAGAAAACCCTAGCCTCAACTCTTGAGAGTGTGAGATTGTCATACCCACAATTCTACACACCATCCATTGTGGTTTTCCTCTACTCCTACCTCTCCATTTCTAAATCCTTGAGAGGTTGATAGCCCAAACACTTAGCACACCCATACTGAGTGTCTAGTGAGTTTTTTGGTGCTGCTGGGAAGCATTGGAAGAAGCCAAGCTTTGGCAGATGCAATCGAGCGCATTGTGGGATCCGGAAAGCTAAACAAGACACGGTTCCGAGAAGCCTTGTTAGAGTAGGAGCTTGGAGGGCTTAGGTGCATTGGGTAGAATAGGCTTGGAAGGTCTTTTGCTATTCGTGTATCCCAACTTATTGTCTAATGGATCGATTTACCGCTTGGAGGGCGGCGGAGAGGTTTTTCGCCGAGTACTTCGGTTTCCTCTTCGATAACACATCGGCGTGTTATCTTGTGTTTGCATCTCTCTTCCCTACTCTTTTAGCTTTGATTTTACTGTTGTGTTTTATTGAATATTGTATTGTTTGTTCGCTCGCATTTACTCTATTCTGTACTTAGTTTAAGTTAGAGTAAAATCAACCGAGCAGTAATTTTTAATTTGGGGTCTAAACAAGCTCTTGTGTTTTAACACAAATTTGAGCTTTCATAATTCATAATCTCTTAACGGAAATATGAAATATTCCCTTGAGATAATTTTAATGGGTTTGGTTATTCAGAGTGTTAAGCCTAACCACTATAGTAAGGAGTTACTAAAGCATATATTTATGAAATTAGATTTCATAAATATATGATGAATAAAGTATATATTTATGAAAGAGTTCATTTCTGCAATTCTTTGCCGGGGTTCCAAGAGACCCAAAAGTTGAATGTGGGAGAACTGTTTCTTACTTTGGCTGATAAGTGCAGAATTCCAGTTGTAACTATTGGAGTGTTTAATTTATGTTTTGAATCTAAAGTTTTAATATTGGAAGACTGTCTATATGTACCTAATTTTCGTAGGAATTTAATTTTTGCAACTTATTTAGGTAAACATGGATATTGTGTTAGCTTGAAAGACAATGTTGTAATAAATAAGGATAAAGTGTTTATCTGTTCTGGCAATATTGTTGATGGTCTTTATATTTTAACTCTTGATAAGCATGAATTATACAATTCTAAAGAGAAAGTTTCCTTCTACTAGTGATGCATATCTTTGGCACATGCGTTTGGGTCATATTAATTCAAACAAGATCCAAAAACTAATCAAAGATGGACTTAGAGCCATTGGACTTTGATGGATTTCTAGTTTATGAATCTTGTTTGGAGGGTAAAATGACCAAAAGACCGTTTAATGCAAAAGGTAGAAGAGCCTAAAAATTGCTAGAACTAGTACATTCAGATGCATGTGGTCCTATGTCAATCCAAGCAAGAGGTGGCTATAAGTATTTCATTACTTTCACTGATGATTACTCTAGATTTGGTTATGTGTACCTAATGAAACGGAAGTTCGAAACTTTTGAAAAGTTCAAAGAATTTAGGGCTGAACTTAAGAATCAATTAGGTAAACTCATAAAGGCCATTCGATCTGATCAAGGTGGCGAATACCTTCTTGGGGATTTCAAGGATTACTTAACTAAAAATGGGATTATATCCCAATTGACTGCACCTGGAACACCACAAAAAATGGTGTAGCAGAAAGAAGGAATAAGACTCTTTTAGATATGGTTAGATTCATGTTGAGTTATTCGACTCCACCAATTTCTTTTTGGGGATATTTCTTAAATACTGCAATGTATCTTCTGAATTTTGTACCTTGGAAGTTTGTTCCTAAAACACCTGTAGAGTTGTGGGCGTAAGCCTAGTATGAGACATCTCCATATTTAGGGTTGTCCAGCACATGTGTTGAAAGGAAAGTCTAACAAGTTACAATCTAAAATAAAAGTGGTTTTCTTTGTAGGGTATCCAAAAGGAATTGTTGGAGGTTTATTTTATAGTCATAAAGATAACAAAGTGTTAGCTAGTACAAATGACAAATTTTTGGAAAATGACTATATGAATGATTATACTCCTAGAAGTAGATTTGTTTTGGCTGAAACGAATAAACCTGCAATTGAATAACCAATGGATGAAACTAGGGATGAGGTGGCCATATTAGATACACCACAAGATATTACTCATGAGATGACTACGACACAGGTGCCTCGTCGTAGTGGGAGAATTGTTCGGCCACCTATAAGATTTATTGTCATGACCCAAATCCATGGAACATGAATTTAGATACATGACTAACTTGCTAACCTTACCTAGCTCAATAAACATAATTTATTTAAACATAGTTCAATAAAACTCCAAATAAATAATGTTACTGATAAATCTCTTACAATGACTAAAATCCACAATTTATAATAATCTCCAAAATATTGTGAAGTCTAAGCGGAAAAAAAATAACTAATAATCTTTTCAAAATTCCACAAACTGAAAATAATCTCCAAAATATAAAACGTGAATTACAAAACAAGGGTAACTAAAATTCTATGAGTCTTCAAGTAATACTGAAGTTTCCTACAACTTCCACGCTCTACCTTGCACCTTACAAAGCGATCCAAGGGTTTTATATTCCTAACTACACATTAATCTGAAAATAGTAATTGATGGGGGTGAGCCACACATCTAGTAAGTAATTATGCAGAATACACAACGGAATAGAGTCAAGCAAGGCACAAGTTTGATTTCACAATTTCACTCAAAATATCCAATATAGTTTTCAAAACATGTAAAGAATCACTTAATACACATATAATCAAATCTTAAAGTCTTTCGGAAACACACACAAATAATTGATCAGAGCACAGTGTCACATATACACATCACATATTTTCACATACAATCCTGTGAGCGGATTTACACATATACCTGATCAATTCTAAAAACACTCATTTTGAGACACATATCACAAAAATAAAGTTTATACAACATATAACAATTTTCTCAATATTAACAATTGTTCCAACAATAAAGGCATATTGAATATCACAATATCAAATTGAAACATAAATCAAAAGATACTTGACTCTCTTAGGGAATGAATAGGAACTGAAGAGTTTATATAATATTTTTACAATTCTTGAGTAAGTTTGAAAATCAAATTTGCTAAAAGAAACATCTTAAATACTGTTTGAAAAACAAGAATATGACTTTGAAATCACTTGGTTTGAAACAATTTAAAGAACAAGAATCTTTTTAGCAAACTTACTTTGAAACTCAATTATTTTCGGAAAATAGTTTAGTTCAAAAATCATCTTTTAAATGGGATTTGGACATTCAAAACGTTATTTAAAACTCGAAATTTCTCTTAAAACATTATTTAAAAGCCAATTAAAATTTCTCTTTCAATAGTGTAAAAATGCTTTTTGATAAACTTTTAAAACGTAAGCTAAAAAAAATATAACTTTTGAAAACCTTTAACTTCTAAGAACCTAAAGAACAAAACTTGTGCATATTATGCATAATTACTTACAATACTTGAATCACTCTGAAAGCCCAGCTGAAACACCCTCCAAATAGTCTCAAAATACTCTTAAATAGGACCTATAATCAATCATGAAAATTACTCAATGTCTTCCACAAAATATAAAGCTGATAGAACTATACAAATGGACTCACTAGGATTATACTTTGCTGAACTAATAACACTTTTAACACTAAATTAAAGTTTCTCTAACCAATGATGCTCTAACCCATAATATTCCCTTGCATTAATCGAAACTCATATTGCCATGAGGAAGGTAGTAGCCAAAATATCATTGACCTAAGATTTAATATAAAACCCCAATAAAAATGCAAGAGCCATATACCTAAATAGAGATTTGTAATCCATGGCTTGTTCTAGAGACACACAATGGGCAACCTAAGAATTAATTATATAAATATGATGAACACATGAAGGCCATCTCCATGAATGATATATTGATCGATGACTTAGTTCATGGATTACACATGGTGGCCCAAAACTAGAATTGTATATATTTTTTATATATTCAAATCCGAAAGGAGGCTTAAGCCAAAATCACGAATCTCTTGCAATCCGTGGCTCAATCTAGGATTATATATATATATATATATATATATATATATATATATATATATATATATACTAATGAACAATCTAACATCTAACATGGATACACAATGGCAATTCTAATCGTAAAATATAAGTAGATTTTTAGGATCAAAATCAAACTTCTATATAACCTTATAAACTTTTAATTCTTTGTTTCTAATTGTGAGAAATCATACCTTGAACAATCTAATTGCCTCTTCAATTGTACGTGCTCTAACTCCAAGGAAAAACCTTTTAGCCTCTTTGATAAAACCCTTTATATGAAAACCCTAACTGTTTCTTCCTCTACCCTGTAGTTTGTATTAGAGATGTGGGCTTAGTGAAGTAGCGGGCTGCAGTTATAAAGAAAAAGATAACCTATGGCCCAACAATTATATTTAAAAGAAAACCTAATAATAACCTTAAATAAATAAATAAAAAATATGTGGGGTATTACATTTATAACGTTCTTTCGAGGAAGGACCTTTGATCTTACTACCAAAGTTTGGGTTTGGAGTTTAGGTACGCTCTTGGGAAGGTGTTAAGCACCCAAGATCACCCAACCCTAAGGTTGGCTTCCCATCATTGTGTCTCATGTCTTAACCTTATTAAAATGACATTCGATACTTGTATCTATACTCACACACACACTAGCATACATCTAAGCATACAATCATGGCATCATTTATCCCAAAACACAAACCTATCTACCCTTAAACAAAAGAGAGTCAAACACACAAAAATCCTAAGATTCATCAAATATATGAAAAACCCTATCATACATCTAAAACAAAGTAGCAACTTAAACAAGGCAGCAAGGCGTTAATATATTACGAATCCTAATCATACATCTAAGTATGTTCCATCATATCATCAAAGTAAAATCCTAACACAGATGCATGGACATTGCTAATGCATGACTTACCCTTTACTTACCTCTCTGCAGTTGTAACGACCCAAGGAAAAGCACTAGCCACATCTGCGTTATACCTCAAAAGGACTAGTCACAATTGAAACTCCTTGCAGTTATTAATAAATCCCAGTTCAACCCAGTAAATACACGATGTAGGATTCATCACACACCCACACACATCACACAATCAATCAAATTGGGGCATCGTAAACTCCCCCACTTAAATCCCTAATGTCCTTGTTAGGGCCCACTTTGTAGAGTAGTGTCTCTGAGCCCACACAGAGTTACTGGGCCGGCTCTGATACCATATGTAACAACCCAAGGAAAAGCGCTAGCCACATCTGCGCTATACCTCAAAAGGACTAGTCACAATTGAAGCTCCTTGCAGTTGTTAATAAAGCCCAGTTCAACCTAGTAAATACCCGACGTGGGACTCATCACACACCCACACATATCACACAATCAATCAAATTGGGGCATCGCAAACTCAGGAAATTAACGGAAAGTTCGTAGTGTGAAGGGAAAATCAATTTGTGGCCTTAGAGTAACACAGCGGAAGCATGATAAATTGGTTAGTTTGTGATGAATTCAGAGGACTGAATTCTTATAAGTGGGGGAGATTGCAATACCCGGAAAAAAAAAAATTGAAATGAGGGGTATTTAAGTGATTTTCTTTTGTGGGGCCAATTTTATAATTTATAATTATAAGGGAGTTTTTAGAAAATAAGGTTGAAACCCTAGCTATATATAAGCTAATTAAGTTAGATTATAACGTCAGATTTTTTTTTTTTTTTAAGGACTTCTGAGTTTGTTCAAGTAGTGAAAGATTGACAGCACACCTGAGGTAAGAGCCTAAGAAATCTCATTCTTTGTCAGATTTAGATTTTATATGGATTTAGAATTTTTTTTATGTGAGAATTTCAGCCAACAGTGAGACTTTCTTTAGGCATGGCCGCATGGGTCTGTTCTGCATAATTTTTCTTAAAGGAGTAGTACCGGATTGATGGAGTTAGAAAAAAAAAATGCTTGATGAAAAGAATGAACACCAACTTCTTTATGATTTATTATTATTTGTTTATTGATTTGGTAGAGGAAGAATAGAGTTTGCATAAAAGCTTGTGTCAGAACTTCATTTGTGTGATTTGTCCTCATGCCAAAAGAAAGCTAGAGGCGGCAAAAGCAAATATATATATATATATATATATATATATATATATATATATATATAAATTCATAGAATAATCCCCTTGACAAAGCAATGTGCCAACGCTAGCTTCCTTCTATTTTATTATTATTATTATTATTAGTTCATTGGTTTGTTAATTGAGGCGTATAGGGAAGTCAGCAAGTGATCTTGGAACATGGTCTAGGCGATGTTTTTGACCCTATATGACAATATGTATCCTAGGTTTTTATTGGAGGCGGTAGAGGATATATACAAGGATTTTTACTTTGAGATAATAAAAAGAAATTATTGGATATTTTTAGTAGTCGCTCTGTTGGTCGGATACCGTTATAAGTCATTCTTAAATTATTTGATTATTGAGTGAATGGTACTTGCAAAATTGTTTTAGGTAATACCTAAGGATTTTAGAAGAAGTGTTAGGGAGAAGTTCATTTTGGTACGGCTTTTGGAGGTAAGTAACCTTATCCTAATTGGTTTTATTTTGCGTATTTTAACTACTGAAAATTGTTTACAGTTGTTACAATTTTATTTCTATTGTAATATTGATTTCAAGTAAAGAATTATCACCAATATATCCGATTATTGAATATATGATGTATTTTATTTAATTGTTTTTAGCTATATTGATCCAAAGTAAAGAATAAAGAATTTTCACAAATATATATGAGCATTGAATATTAGATTTATTTTCTTTAATTTTTTCTAGCTATATTGATTTAAAGTAAAGAATATAGAAATATCACAAATATATTTGAATATTGAATATATGATTATATATAGGTATTTTAATGAGATATATTTTTGTTAGAACTATGATTTTATATATATATATGATATGGATAATTTGACTATGAATTGATTATGATACCCAGGCCAATGGGGGTTATTCATTGGTACTTTGATACCCAGCCAATGGGAGTTATTCATTGGTATTCTGATACCTAAACCAATGGGGTTATTCATTGGTACTCTGATACCCAGCCAATGAGGGTTATTCATTGGTACTCTCATACCCAAACCAATGGGGGTTATTCATTAGTACTTTGATACCCAACCAATGAGGGTTATTCATTGATACTCTGATACCCAGTCACGGGGATATAGCATGACCATAGTCATAAGATTGTTAAGAATATGAATTACGTTTGAATATTTGAACTATTTCGAGTCCTTAAAAATACATATGTGATTTTGGAAATATTTGAGTATTTGAACTATTTTGAGTCATTAAAAACTACATATGTATTTTTGGAACCTATTTTAAGTTATAGTTTTTGATTTATGAAAAAACTGACTACTTTCTAAACCCTTTATGATATATTTGTAAGATTAAAGTATGTGATCTATGTGCAACTTATTATTTTAAGACTATGAAACTTCTTCAGTTATTTTGAAAATATATAGTATATAATAACTTTTGAAAACACATATTACATCTTATACTTTACAGATCTATTGCTTGATTGAACTTATTAGGATTTTGGTTACTTATTGAGTTGTCAGCTTAACCCCCTTTTTTCCCCTGCAGTTTCAGATTGTGAAGAATAACAAGTTTTGGGAGTTTTGATGTTGTGTTATGAGCAGGGAAAGAAGCTTAGTGATTTTTGGAATTAGATGGCCTTGTAATAGTCTTATATCTTTTGGCCAATTTGCATTATGTACATGAGGTTTGGATTTTGTTCCTATTAAATTATTGGAGAACTATTCATAAAGAAATTGTTGAGGTATTTTGGATTTATTTGATTTAATTTTTGAGGATAAATTTTAGATGCTAAGAAGGCCTTGCACACTTGTAGGGTGTGTACTTTATAAGTGTGTGGCAGTTGTCACGTGCCTATCTTGTACTTGGGTTCGGGGTGTGACAGCAGCATAGCACCTATGGCATCAATGCATGAGCATGTGAATGCATGACATTAAAACTAAGAAAACCCTAATCTAAACATGTGATAATAAACAAACATGTTAAAAGGTGAACAAACAATTATGGGGCTTAAAACATATGAAAAAGAGGCTAAATAGAACAAACATGTGAAAGAAAAAACAAAACAAACAAGAAATTAGGGTACTGGGTAACGACATCATGCACGCTAGAACAGGTCTATGTACGTATGAATTCAGTCTACATGCGCAGGCTAGATTATGCGTACGCAAATCCTTACCTAGACAACCTTAAAACACAGAAACGCAGTAGAACTTTCAAACAACAAATCTAACATCCTAACATGCTTAAAAACATAAAATAAGCCTAAAACTAACCTAAAAAAAAAAATATAGACATTAACTAAAGAAAGAAATTGATTAAAGAAAAGATTAAAGACAGAAATGGAAAAAGAAAAGGTTAAAAGAATATCTTAAAAAAAGAAGCTTTTAAGCATGATTTTGATCGTTCCCCTTAGTCAAATCTATCACAATTCAATAAAATAGTAATTAGAAACTTTAAACTCAAAGTATTGGGACATTAAAAGGTCCTAATCAAATAAAAATGACATGAAGGTGTTTTGTGAAAAAAAATAAAAACCCTTTTGATCCACTATTTTCTAGTGAATCGTAGGTTTTTTTTATTTCTATGTGTTTTGAAAATATACCATGTAAGGCTTTTTATAGTGGAAAAAATAGGGTTTGGAATGGCTCCCAAACAATGTGGGAGTCGTTCCAAACCTCAGTCATTATTGTAGAAAACTTACCTTTCCTATGTTTCTAAAACCCTAGCTACATATGCAGGATTGTGCCTACGTACGCATACTTTGGCTCGCATATGTAGGCCGAGGGCTACTTTGGTCATTTTATTTTCAAAAAAATATTTTTGCTCATTTAAAATGTTATATTTTTCATTTTAACACTTCTCAAGTCAATTTAATATCTGATTGAGCTCCAAACAAGCCTTGGGCCTCAGAGTTCAAGCATTATTGGGGAATGGGTGGCCGAATCTTAAGGGGTACAAAATGCAATGCCTACAGTGAGTCTGTGCCTAGGTTGATCTCTTCCAGCTTTGCTTTTACTGTTACTTGTACATCCTTTTCTGTTGCAGCCCTCTATTCATCTTCCACGCCACTCTTTTCCCCTGAACTTTCTTAGGCCACGTAGGGTCTTATGCTATGGCTCTCCTCTAGGACCCCCATGCACGTTGCAAGTTGGCCTTGCGCACCTTCATAATTTATTTATTATCCTGCCGTCAAGCACTTAGACCCAGATGTTAGGATTAGTGCCCTTAAATCCTATTGTATGATGCTATGTATGACATTATGTACAACTTAATGTTGTGATTAATAAAGTTGTTTTATTATTATCTAAAATACTGGTAACATGAATATTTGGACATTATCATATAGTTCATGAGATGCATAGTATGTGATTTATGTGATTTAGTCACAGAATATATAAATTACAATTTCTTTGTAAACTCGGAATTTTAGTTCGTAGTCGGTGATGAAATTGGGCATTTCATCTGTGAAGACTACAACATATCAACTAAGATGATTTGTCTTGATCATGGAAGTGGAGACTTTTAATTGATATGTTAATATGTTTTAAGAGTTAAAACATATTGAACTGGACCGCTGTGAAATTTATTATTCTCCTAACAACTGTCAAATGAATTATAAATCTCACGACTGCTATTTACATGAACTCTTCATCCTGAGAGACTAATGAACCTAATCATGAAGTATAGGTTGCATTTGATATATCAGAAGTGAGATCTAAAGTCACGATCAAAACCTCAGTATGCTGGGCAACCACATTTAGTGTTGATGGAACATATATTCTCAAGATGGAATTTATAATCTCTTAACGGAGATATAAAATATTCCTTTGAGATAAGTTTAATGGGTTTGGTTATTCAGAATGTTAGGCCTAACTAATTTATTAAGGAGTTACTAAAGTATATATTTATGAAATTGGATTTCATAAATATATGATGAATAACTTAAAAGAGTAAACCGGGTATTCAATGATTAAGATGTAGTAATCTTCAAAGTGGTAGTCTACATTCATGACTTTGTATTACTACTAATATTTTATGAAGGGGTTGCATGTATAATAAAGTCTTGGGATATAATTTATTAATAAGGCCTAGAGTGCAATTATATTTATATAGTGATATTAAATTTAATTAATGGTAACTTTGAATTTGTCAAGAGTTGACACAAAAGCCCAAGGCCCATTGGAGCTAAAGTCTTATTTGTTCCCTTTTGGTCCCACTCCAAGCCAGATGCTAAAGCCCAATTGGAATGGCCCAAAAGGCTAGTCCAATTAGATAATCAGTTAGATATAAGAAGAGAAACATACAAAATTTTATAAGGGGGTTTTTTTGTGTTGAATGAAATGGTGTGTATTTGAGTGTAAGCTACTCTATTATTCTTCTTTGGAAACTGATTGAGAGACCACACTTCTTGAGCATTAAGTGGAATTGGACTGAATATTAAAAATGTTCTCAAATACTTCTAATCTTTTATTTTGAATTTCACCGCACCAAGGTACACTCTCTTGTTCTTGAATTCTAAAATTTACATAATACATGTTAACAATTGTGAATGAAGTATATCCGTTAATTTTCCATTGCATATGTTTTGTATGCGATACAAACTATGTTTTTCCAACACTCGATGTATCATGGCATACTGTCTAGCTTTGAGGTTGGTGCCTCTTTTCTCATCCTTTTTGTAGCAATAACTCCCTCAAATTGGGTTTTGGGTCGTCTCGAATGTCCTCCCACTTGGGGATGAAGGTGACAGTCGGCTTGTATACCGAGCTTTCCTTGGATGGTGCCCATTCATCGTAGAACATATTTTCAACCAAGTGAGCCTTTGCCTACTCAAATGGGGATGAGTTTGCTGCAATCTATATCATTTTTTCATTTAATCTCCCTTTCATGCACTGGTGGTAGGTGGACGGGATGAGACAGTGCTTATGCAGCCACGACCTTCCCAATAGCATATGGCGGGAAACTTTTGTCTTCACCGTATGGAATTGAGCCAAGGAGGCTGTTAGGCCTACCTTCAACTAGAGCTGTATGTATCCTACTATGTGCTCACCTTTTCCTCCAAACCCATCACCTCTATCAGATATCCTTGAATCTTATTCTCCAGTATTCCTACTGCTTGCAATGTGCTGAGTGGGATAAGATTTACTAAAACACCCATGTCAACCAGGGCTCTCTTAACGGGAATTTGATTTATGGCAGCTACCAAGTAAAGAGTCCTTATGTGGTCTAGGTATCCCACCTCTATGTTTTTGTCGCTGAAAGTGATCTCGTTGGTATCTTATAGGAAGGCTTTGTCAGTTCAAGCTTCTACGATAAGGCATTCTATTCCCTTTCTTGAAGCAATACTTACCAAAGCTTTCATGGCCATCTTTCATTTGTTTGCTGTAAGCTCCAATTCATTATACAAATTCTTGAACTTGGAGCTTCTCTACATGGTTGTGATGGTTGCCTAGCAGTGATGATCTTTCCTTTTTGTCTTTGCCTGAGTCTGCATAAATGAAAACTGCTACTACCTCCTTCCCATTGTGATTAGGGAGTGGGTTCCTCTAGACCTCTAGTTGGGATAGTTCAAGGGTTCCTTCTTTGATCCTATAATGCACTAATCTACGGAGTGCCTAGCATTCTGCGGTAGCATACAACACATAATTATGTAGGCGGTAGTCTGTTCTTCTTTAGTGGGCTCTCTAAAAACATGATTGGGTTTGAAAACCCCACTGTAATCCACTTGTCTAAAAGCACATCTAGCTCCTTCAATTTACACATTATTGGCAGAGGGCTCTCATACTCCCTCCATTTTGACTTCTTTTTCTTCTCGCCGGTTGACACTATCATGGCTTACGGTGTGGATTTCAGTTCTTTGGGCTTGTTAGAGCTGGGCTTGACTGATTGGGCCATTTTCTTGGCCTTCTGTAACAGCTGCACGAATTGGGAAATTTTTAAGTTCTCCAGGACAGCCCGATATTCCATAATCATATTGCCCATATACATTTTCATCAACCTCTTCTCCTTGCAGTGATCATAGTAGTCAAGGGCTATGTCTCTAAACCTCTTGATATATTCCATGAGGTCTTCACTACTCCTTTTCTTGGTACCTTGCAAAGTTGCATGCGTAACTGTTTCTTCTCCCTGGAAATACTTGGTGTAGAATACATCTACCATATCAACCCATGTTAGGATTGATCTTGGATTCAAGCTAGTGTAACAGGTATATGCCCGGTCACATAAGGACTGAAAAATCTTGGAGGCAAAGGTCCTCGTTTGCTGCATAAGGACCAATGGTATCTATAAACTTGCTTACATGCTCAACGACACTTCCCCTCCTGCCATCATGCTATGCGAAGGTCTGCGGCTCGTATCTATCGAGATACAGCTCGCTGAGTATCCACAAGGGATATAGAGGTCTCCTTAAGTAAAATCTTTCCTTAGGCGCCTTGGCCTTTTCTTATTCTAGCAATGCTGCTACGTCAACCATAGTGACGAGCGTTGTTCCACATTCTGCGGGCCACCACCCACAGGGTCTTTCCTTGTCTGCCACATGCTTGGGGTCATGTTGACTCTCCTTCTCCTTCGTCTTATCCGCCTTTTGCTAGCGGATCTCTTCCATCAACTGCTACTAGGAATGCTATCTTGACTGCAGCACTTCAGTAAAAAAGTTATCATTGTCAGTGGGTTTCCTTTGTTGTTGCTATGGCCTAACCCCCACTGCATTGGCACTGCCTACTTAATTAGGCTGGTGCGGCGTGGCTGGCCTTAACTCTGCCTATGATGGCTCGGCACTCATATTCCATGTCGTCTCTGATTTTAGGGGCATCACTTGTGAGGGATTTGCTTGTTTTCCCTATCTATCTCCCAACTCTCCAGTGGAGTCACCAATTTAAATATGAGAGCCTTTCTTGTATTGTTGGGCCTTAACCCCTTATGCTGTACTATGACCCGTTAGTCTAGAGTAAGAGACTTGAGACTAGCCTTCCTAGGACTGCGCTTTAAGCCAGCTTGTGCACAAGTCAGGCTTACCTGATGTAGACACGTCCTGTCTTGAGTACTGTGGGCTAGACATAAGGAGCGGTCACAGCAGGAGTGATTATGACAGATATTATGGTAGTAATAGCAGGATAACCATAATAATAAAACGTGTTAAATAAATCTAACATTGTGAGTAAAGTTAATAGAGTTATAGCAGAATAACAAAACAAGTAGAAAGAATACTACAGTAGAAAAAGGAAAATAACTTAGTAACTTCTAGTCAAACAATAGGAAATTTTCCTAGTAAGTATAATTAAAATAACTTGTCTGTTGGATTGTGGGTTAAGCTGTTTAGCAGAAAAGAACCCAAGAAGGGAACCAATCCCCAATGCAGTAACCTCAACAAAGGCTTTTGCCATAAAAGTTACTCATTCCAGAGAAAGGGCCTAAGTAACTTGAATTTCAATTTACAACCTTTAGAGAGTAGGTTTGTCACAAGGGAGAGAAAAGATGGTCTATCGATACATGCCTCTATTCCTACTACACTACTTTCTCTCTAGTTTTCTTTTAATTAGTCTTTTTATCTTTTCTTTTTCTCTCTCCGTGTTTTCCCTTCCCTATTTTTTCTTACCTCTTGCTTCTTGCCTCTCCCTTTTACTATTCATGGCTACCCCTTTTTATACCATCTATCATTATAGAATTTACCCGTTTTATCCCTCAACCATTTTTGGCTTCTTGTGAGCATTTCTTCAAGACTGTCCACTAACTTGCTGGTTGTCTAGCCATTACCTTTGCCCAAAGTGTGTTGGTTAAACCAATCTTCATTTCCAGAAAAAATTACTTGTCTTGATTCTTACCTCTCTTTGTTTCTGTTTCACCTTAATAGATAAGGATTAAGCTACCTTACCTCTTACCTCTATGGGATGCATCAAGTGGTCCCAGCCCACACTTACCTCTTTTGGGTGAAATGACATCCCAGCAGGACATTCACCAAAGAAGCTTAGGCAAGAACCTCAAAATAGACCCCCCCTTTCTCGCCACTGTTAAACCACACCCTCTGAATATCTTAACCTATGGCCCACCTTCCATGTGTTGGCTGGGTACAAGTAGGTGGTGCCCTGGTCCTTTGTGCGAGCTCCACTCCATTTGTGTTTGTCCCTTTCTACTCTTCACACCATTTCTACTACTCTTGTGTTAACTGGTTCTGTTGTGTGTACTGATATGTGCTTATCCTTTTTGGTGTGAAGGATGCGTGGGCTTTTGGACTTGTGTTTTCTTCCTTTTATCCCTTCCTAGGCTGGGTATTGTCCACATGAAGGCCTTTGTCTCCATAGCCTTCTAAGCCCATGTTTTTTTGTCTCTCTTCTTCATGGTTGTAGGCCTTTTAGCTATAAATTGTGCCACACTACTTCATTGTACTTGCAACCTCCTTGTTTGGGCCTTCTTGGCTACCTTGCCTTACTTTGACTTCTTATAACCTCTGTGGGCTTGTTGGCTGGTGTTCCTACTGTGTTAACCCATTGATCCATTAATTCTTTCCTTTGGGCTTCCTTACCCCATTTACTACATCTGCTTAAGCTCAAGCTTACCCCCTTGGGCAGGCAGCCATGCCTCAACCCATTGCACTTGCTATCACATCTACTACTAAACTTGCAAAGTCTTCTGCCAAGACCAAAAAGAAAAACTTTGTTTTTGATGGTCTCAGTAGATCTAATATAATTGCACTGTTTAAACGAAGATGGAAGGATGAAGAAGAAGATGCAAATGCTAACTCAGAAGAAGAAGATGCAAATGCTAACTCAGAAGAAGAAGAAGAAGATGACCAATAATCCAAGTTATCCTCGGAAGCCTTTGTTTCTAATGACGATCTTTATTACCTTTATAATCAAGAATTATTTGGTTATGATGAACCTTCCACACCAGACTTTGGTAAGGATTGACTTTGTTGGCCTAACGGCCAAAATTATTAAGTCCACAAACAAAGAATCTCATGTTAAAGCTACTGGTCTGCATTGATTCCCAACTAAAGTTACTAAAGTTGCTTTGATTCCCTGTTAGCTACTAATCAGCATTGATTCCATACTAAAGTTACTAAAGCTACTTTGATTCCCTGATAGATGTATGGCTCTTGCTCTGGCTATTCCCCACTAGGGCTGATTTCCTCCAAACAGCACATGTCGACAAATTTGTTGACCTGCTATGAATAGTAAAAAAAGTCAATTTTATTGTTCATTGTTCCCTATTCTCTATTCAATTCACTATTCACTGTTTAAATAGTGTTTTATTTTGCCTATAAAGGGGGGATGTCCCTTTTAGATGAAGGCATCACAAATTTTCCTAGACTCAAATTCCTTATGGTTTCTAGGCTAGTTCCTAAGCTTGTAACCTTTTTACTTTCCTATTCAAAGCTTTGTATCTACTATTATCTCTTGTAAGTGTTTAAACTTATGATGAAAAGATATATCTACTGTTGTTATTAAAAGCTTCCATATATATATATATATATATATATATATAAATAGATAGATAGATACATATACATACATTTTGTTGCTATCTGTACACGGTTTTAATTTCATATGTTGAAAAAGTGAAAAAAAAAATAAAAATAAAACAACTTCTAGGTTTCTTCTCTTACTGTGATATATTTAATTATGGTTCCAAAATAATTTTAAAAAATCTCATTAGATAATATCTAATTGATAATTGGATTACACATATTTCAACATATTACATTTTTTAAGAACAAAATACTTGAAAAATCTTTGGAAGGGGAATACTTTGGAAAATAAATAGAGAAATTACAAATTAAGAATTAGTGGTCATAAATAATAATGAGAATTTGAACTTAAATACCATACTAAATAAATACATTTATGTCATACAAAATTTTAATTATAGATGCCACCTGTCTAGTATTATGGCAAGCACAATGAGATGTACAATAATATTTTAACATGTGGCATTGTTTATCCAATCATACCAATTGAATATAGGAAGTTGTCACATGTTATTGCAGCATACTTTGAAAATTAATAAGTGTCAACGTAGTATACATCCACTAGTTTTGGGATCCAACTTTTATAACATACTAGTCACAAACCCACGCAATGAGTACAAAATAGATAATTATTTTGTACTTATGGTATAATATATTTTTTTTTTCTAAACTTTGTGAAAAATAATTTCTTCATCCAAAAAATTAAATAATTTCTAAAATTATTTTTTATTTTTCAATCTCAAAAAATATATCATCATTTTATTATTTGGATTTGTTTGATTTATATTATTCATTTTTTATGTGCTCCATATTTTGCTAAATTATGTTATTTTGTGTTATATTTTCCTAATTTTTTCCCTATACAATTAAACTATTTAAGTTTCAAATATATTATTCAAAATTTTCATTCTCTTAAAAGAATTATCATATTTATTGATAGGCCAAGAATGTATTGACCCCTTGTGATGAATTAATTGATTAATTAGCCAAGTTTATTAATTAATCAAATTAACATGCAAACGCGTAGTAGCACAAAAAAATCACCAATTAACTAAAGTATGTAGCGAAAAATAAATTGACATGATAATTTGTTTACAAATGAGGAAAACCTACACAGCAAAAACCCCACCGGATGATTTTAAGGTCACCACTCCCAAGAATTCACTATTATCACAACAAGCGGTTACAAGTAAAGGAATCTCAGTATCTTATACCAACCTACAGTTGAACCCTTACCCCAATACCCAATTGGACTTGTTTTGTAGTGACAATCTCTCATTTCAATGCATGGCTCCCAATACGTGACTAACCAATTGCGCAGCTCCCAATACGCAACTTCAATCGCCAACTAGAGAAGGTTGTTGGCTACAAAATTCTTCAGTTCATCACAAAATGAAGATCGAGAAGCTCCTTGGTTATAAAACCCTACAGTGCACAAACACAGCAGTTTCTTCACAAGAAAGATTAACTATGGCAAATTCTATCTTAGGTCACAATCTGCATGAACAAACTTTGCACAACACTCATGCAACTTGTGTCACCTTTGACGACCCTTAAAATAATCCTTTTATATGTCTAGGGTTGTGAGAAAAAAAAAGCCCAAACATACAATCATGGATTAGATGAAAAATAGACCAAAAATTCTGAGTTTCATAAACCTCGACAGATACCCTATCTGTCGAGCTGCTGTCGAGCCACTGGCTAGAATAGCTCTTCAAGGCTCGATAGATGCTAGCTGTCGAGCTTTAATGAACAACAGTATTCACACTTGAATCTTGGACAGACTTGCATGGCTTTAATACTTGAACTTGAAACAAGATTTCTTGAAGCATCAAACACATCCTAGATCTACCCAATTACAAGTAAAGTGCATTTTGTCAAAGGATTAGCCAATTACATAAAATAGTGACATATGTTCCTAACATTGAATCACATATGTCCTAACATTTATAATTTTTCTTATCATGAGATTAGCTTCAAACTATTGATCAGATTTTATTTACTATATATATAGGCACATGAGATTGAAACTGCATATTTCTTAAACCTTCCTAAGAGACTTTACTATATTATAAAATTAATATTTAAAATAATATGTAGAAAAACAAAGTAGACTTTATGTCTAAAATTGAACACTTCAACTATCAAAAATAAAAGAAAATAATTTTATAAGAATATAAAGATAACGTGATTTAACAAAAAAAAAAAAAAAAATTGACTACATACACTTTCATTTATTATGATTTAATTATCTTTAATGGGAACTTCATATTGCATTTATTATTGCTAGGATACTCATTTGCTACATCATTATTATTATTTTTTTCTTACTTTTAATATTTTGACAATATTAAAATAAGCCTAATAAATCGAAAATTGGCTTGTATAACAGAATGAAGTTGTAATAGAACATCCTCCATCCACACTAGAAAATCTAGAATACCGATGACATATTTAGCCAAACTATGAGCCATTGTGTTACTTTCTCTCTTTGTATGAGAGTAAAGCAACTCTTCAAATTGTTGAGACAAAACCTTTGCATTCTCAACCAACAAACCAAAAGGTGCTAGTGAACTATCATCCTCCCTTAGTCCTTAAATCACTACCAATGAGTCACCCTCTAAAACAGCCCGCTTCACACCAACATCTGATGCGAAAGATAAAGCCCAAATTGCAGCCATGGGTTCAATATCATTACTGCAGAATGCCTAATGCTTATCTTTGAGAAAGAAGCAATCACTTTACAAATTCATCTTAGGTAGTTTTAAAATAAATAAATATATATATAATTAAAACAAAAATATTTTCTATACATACTAGTATATATATATATATATATATATATATATATATATATATATATATATATATATATATATATATATATTGTTTATACATATTCATCTCAAGTAGTTTCAAAAGTTGATAGACACATTCAAATATATAACTAAGATTGTATATTGATATAAATTCAAAATCTCACTTCCAAAATAACTATGTCAAAAAAAAAAAAAAAATTAAACCAAAGTTACATTATAAAAGGGAGAGAGAAGACTTGCGATGGAAAAAAAAAACCAAATAGTATTATAAAAAAAAAAAGATTTATCAACCTAAAATAAAGTTTCAAAAAGGAATAAATAACACACACACATGTATAAAATATGAGAAAGGATGACATATTCATAGTGATAGAATGGTGATAAGAAGAGTCAAAATAAAAAGAAGAGGGAGAGATAGATGAAGAGTGACATTAATGGTCCATTTAGATTGAGGGAAAGAGAGGAGAGTAGAGTAAAGTAGAATCGGCTCAAATTAAAATTAGTCTATTTTAAGCCAATTTTACTCTACTTCCCTCTACTTCCTTTCTCTCTCTCTCAATCCAAAGGTTCAGAGTAGTGGAGAGATAAAAAGTTAAACTAGGTAGATGATGTGGCCGCTAATGTGGCTTAATAAGAGTGTAATAATAATAAATGTTACATTTTAGTTATATATATATATATATATAGTTGTGATTCAGCAACTTTTTATTTTTTTTACAGGAGTTTCAGATATTATTGAAAGCATAGTTGGTGGTCGACTAAATTTGTTCTGCCATATTTATCAATTTAAAACAAGAGGGATATGTGCATGCTTTTGGATATCAACTACTAAGAGTAAGACTGTAAGAGGTGGATCAAATCAGATTGAGTAAAACAGAATAGTAAAACTTTTTTTTTTTAATCTTATAATTTTATCATATGTTGATCATAATGTGAACACTGACAAAGTCTAAACAGTGAACTATTTTTTGGTCCCTGACTGCAATCTGGGGATAATTTCGGAGAATACCTAATCGTGAGGGGAAATTTAAATAGAATTTTCAAACTAGAAAAAAACAATTGTCAAACTGAAAGAAAAATCAAGATTGCATTCTCATTTTCACAATTTACAATGTGTGAAAATGCTATGGAGAGTATTCGTAAATATATATATATATATATATATATATATATATATATTCAATAATCCAGAGCTTTCTTATTAGTTAATTTGTTTATTTTTAAGGAATAGAAACTCTTATTTAGTATTATTAAGTATATTGGATTGAAAGAACCACGACTAGTTCAACTGTTGTATCCTTATAGAAGTAAGTATAGATAAATATAGAAAATAATTGAACGAATTTTGTTAGAAATTACAGTGCTCCGCAGAACTAAACACCTAATCTCGCACAAAATAGAAGTTGGTCTACTCTTTTTCCGGCTGTCAGTCGATCATCCTAGGCTCTTAGCATTATCACTTCCTATAATTAAGCTATGGTTTTTTTTATTTTTTTTAATGATTAATTTTTTTTTTTTTGAAGCCTTTTAATGAATAATTACATAGCCGTAAATAGTGGTCCTAAGAGTAACAGCGCTAGACCAAGTACAAACAAACGCGGGAAGTTCCTCCTTATATAGACCAGTCTTTCTTTTTTGCACTCTTTTGACTCTCTCTTCTCAGAGGAAGTTCAAAATAATGGTTCTTCATTCACCTCTGTATTAGCCAAAGTGCAACGCACGTTATAATTTTCTCTAAGAGACCCAACTCAAATTTTGATTTTTTCCTTGTGCTTTTTCAGCACAAAGCTTAGAATAATTCTCTAATTATTTCTATATTTTATTTTTAGTCATTTTCATTTTTCAAACCCCAAAGCATTTTAATAAAAACAAGTTTTGTTGACATTCGTCATCATCAAAATCATCATTGATTTCTTTCCAATCAAGTCTTTTATAAGACTCATTTTGGTGATATATGCCATGGCTATGACCGGGAGCTTATGCGGTTTGACACCATTTCTGTTTTGTCGCAAGGCATATGGAATTGAGGTACAACTTGACATGGTTTCTCAGTTTTGTTCTTTCTGTCCTTTTTCTTCTTCATATGAATCTATTGTGCTTTTTTTATTATCATATATGTACCCTACCTGTTTATGCGTCTAGATATGTCCAGTTTAGGACTATAGGCAATCCTCTTTAATTACAATACAAGTCTTGCTCCGACTCCTTGAATATGCTAACTGGAATTTATATAATTCTAGCTAAAGCCATTTGAATTTGCATTCATGGTTTATATATATTCATAGTATATATATATATATATATATATATATATATGTTCCTGTTTAATTTTCTTTGAATAGTACTCTAATAATTTTATGCAATGCAATTCATGGAACGTCTCCATTTAGGTTTCTTTTGTTAAATGAGATCAAAATTTTTAAAACCAAATAACCAATATTATCTGCATACTATTTATGAAGCCAAATTAACAATATGCAAGTCTTTGGTACATGTAAATTTTACATACAAGGAGAAATGCAATTCCATGTAGGTTTTCCTCAGAAAAAGAGCAAGTCTAATTAAGTTCTTACCAGCCCAGGTTAACTCTCAAAAAATGATTTCACTTGCCATTTTATAAAAACAAAAGCTTGTGTATCAGATACATCATCATGGCCTTCCTAAAAGATGTTCAATCCAGATCTAGTAAATTGGAAAACCTGCAATAAAATACAAACAAATCTGAAAGACTAGAAATCTTTGACACTAAAAGAAATCATTGCTGTAGACGATGAAGGGTTATGACATACACAAGAATCTACCCAAAAGTCAAAAGGAAGTGCTCGGCATGACAATAGGCAGTCCATTGGGTCATGCCAGCAACTTAATGTTGATGTTGGAGCTACGGAAGAAGATCTCAATCTTTCGAGACATCATTGATCTACCACCTTGTGAAGGATCAACTTCCATCAATGAGGTATCCTCCCCCACTACTCTTGCAACTTAACATATGTAGCAATAACACCTCTTTAAGTTTGGCGACATTTTGTTTGTCTTAGAACTATGTGTCTTCTGGCAGCTGGTGATGGGCACAATTGAAGATCTCCACGAGCTTTATCCGGAAATAATACCAAGTAATTGGCCGTCAGAAATAAAGGGGACATCTATAGATGAGGTTTATAATTTAAATCCACCAAGAATTGGCTTGAGTTACTTATTTGGATGCTAATTTAACTCTAGCACTAAGCTCTTACATGTTCAATCAGGGTCTAATTTACTTCTTGGAGGCTTTGAAATCTATTGGAGATTCATGGATGATGAGTCAGGATTCTTTGGACATATTTAAATGTGATTTATCACCATATAAGGAGAACGTCAATTCGGAACAACGTGGTATGTTACATATTATCTTAGGATGTAGTTGGCAACATTCTCTTGCTGGCATTTGTTTGCATGCAGGAAAAATTAAAGGAATTTGTTTATGACTGGGATCCTTTGCATTTTAAATGAATTTATTTCATGGTTCAAATTGAAACGAATCATCTTGAGAAGACCTATATACTTGACTTCCTTGATTTTATTGTTGTGTAGTTGAGACAGTCCTGGAAACACTTGATTCAATGATTAAGATGGCACAAGAGAAGTTCGATTTCATGGATGAAGATGACCAGAAGGATGAAAGTCCACTACCTAACACATTTGGAAAAATCTTCAGGGATTGCTCTTCAGGCACTAACAGTCCCTGCTCTGCTTCTCCGGGTTCTCCACTCACCCCGACCACAGTGCTTCCAGAATTATCCAAACCATCAAAGAAAGGTGGAGAGAAAGGACATCTTTCTTATAGCCCACCGGGCCTCTGGTCTCTCAGAGCTAGAGCTGTGGAAAAACTGAACCCAATTGATGTAACCCGCCTCTCATTTTACGCATTGTCAAGTGTAGGAGGGGTTGATTCCAGCATTTTAAGTGTAAACAAAAAGGTTGATAAACCAAAGACAGGAATAGAAGAAGAAAAGAGCAATCTTGTCGTGACAACAACAATTGATGAAGCTAGAGATGGCAGTACTGAAAAAGATACACCTGTGACAACTGTGACCTTGGCAACACTGCCACAACCATCACAGCCCCTGCCTTCTCTAGCACTAGTAACACCACCCCCACCCCCACCACCACCACCTGAACTTTCATTAAAAGGAACAGCATCCAGAGTGCCCCCACCACCCCCAATGGCATTGGGAACAATGAAAGCAGCAGCTCCTCCACCACCTCCACTACCCATGATGCCTTCTAAAGGAGCACCACCCCCACCCCCACCACCACCACCAATGAAAGGATCAGTACCACCACCACCACCACCACCAATGAATGGATCAGTACCACCACCACCACCACCACCACCACCACCTCCAATGAATGGATCAGTAACATTGCCGCCACCACCACCCATGCCACTTGCAAATGGAGCAGCACCTCCACCACCTCCTCCTGGTGCAGCGAAATCCTTACGCCCCAAAAAAACAGCTACCAAGTTGAAGAGATCATCCCAAATGGGTAATCTGTATCGGGTTCTTAAGGGAAAGGTGGAAGGATGTAATAATCTTAACAGTAAATCATCTAATGGGAAAAAGAGTGCAATTGGTAACAATGCTGGTGGAAAACAAGGAATGGCTGATGCTCTAGCTGAGATAACAAAGAGGTACTTATGCTTTTCAAAGAGCTTTGATTAACAACACGGCAATTAAGTTGATAACTAGTAGGTATCAATATAGATTTAAAGGCATACATAACCTTATCTTCCCCATTTATGTGTCTCAGATCAGCGTACTTCCAACAAATTGAAGAAGATGTTAAGAAGTATGCAAAATCAATTACGGAGCTGAGGTCTGTCATTAGTACTTTCAAAACAAAGGACATGGCTGAGCTGATCAAGTTCCACAAAAACGTGGAATCCATTCTTGAGACTTTAACTGATGAATCACAGGTCCATATTATATATAAGAGCTTATTAATTCATTCAAATCCACTAGATCACATTACATTAATTGTCACATCACTGTCCATTCTGTTTGATATGATCATGACATGCAATTCTTAAAGCTGCAGGTGCTAGCAAGGTTCGAAGGTTTCCCCGTAAAGAAGTTGGAAGCATTAAGGACAGCAGCAGCACTATACTCAAAGTTGGATTCCATAATCTCTGAATTACATAACTGGAAGATAGTGACTCCCATGGGCCAGCTGCTTGACAAAGTTGAAAGTTACTTCACTAAGGTAATTTGGTTTTGGCGGTGTTTCTTATTTTATTCTAAACATCTTTATTATTTTTTTAATAAGCATGGAAGGGAAATTCAAACCCAAATTCTCCTCGTTGAAAGGATCAAAGAATGCTATTGAACTATAAAACTCTTAATTACTAATGAGGAAGATTAACATACAGATAAAAGGAGAAGTGGATAAACTGGAACGAACCAAAGATGAAGAATCCAAGAAATTTCAAAGTCACAATATCGATTTTGACTTCAACATCCTTATAAGAATCAAGGAAGCAATGGTGGATATTTCCTCAAGCTGCATGGAGTTGGCTCTAAAGGTAGCTCAATAAATAAATAAAACACTTCTTGCGAAAATAATAAATACTAAATTCAAACAATATGTGATCATTTGCACAAGAGGTTGATGTCTTTTTGGATTTTAATCAGGAGAGGAGGGAGGCAAAGGTGGCAGAGAAGGAAGAACCAGGATCAAAAAGTAACAAACGAACAAAGGGATGTGTCAAAATGCTTTGGAGGGCTTTCCAATTTGCATTTCGAGTCTATAGCTTTGCAGGTGGACACGATGATCGCGCTGACAAGCTGACAAGAGAATTGGCTCATGAAATAGAGAATGATCCCCACCACCAGTGACTTCTTCTTCCTCTTCATTACTTCATCAAAAGCACTAAACCAAAGAATATTATTTATACCATCTACTCTATAAAATCTGAGATATCCATGGGAAATCTTCATGCTGAAACATTGTTTCTCTTGGGCCTTCTAAAGGCTACATTTTATTATATTTGTTGGACATATGATTTTAATAAGTTAGGACATAATTAGTACGAATTTTTGTGAAGTTTCGATTTTTAACTCCCATGAAACTTTGGAGCAAAACTCTAGCACTGCTGTAATATATATGTACGTCAGATTTATTTATTTATTTATGTGATTGATTCTGTACATTATTTCTAAACATTGTCTCCTCTACAATGTACATTGTCTCCTCTACATAATTGATTCTGTACATTATGAAAATAAAACTCACAAAGAGGCCAGCACAAAAACATGAGTCGCCACTCCTCTACAATGTTATATACATACTATAGTAGTGAGGGGCGCGGTCCAACAAATTTGAAGGCCTAAGGCGATATATTTAAATGGGGTCTTTTTGTTATCACTTAAATAATATTTGACTAATATTTAATATCATAATTTTTTATAACAATAATTTATTCCCATTATTTTGTAATATGCTCTTTTTTTTTTTTTTTGAAAAATGCTAAAGATATAACAAATTTTACTAAAAAAAACTTTCAAACGATGTAGAAATGAATGCGATTAGTGACACTTCAAGAAAATAATAAAAAAGTATTTGAATGAATGATGTTAGGGATATTATAAATTTTACAACATGAGACTTACAAAGATGTATCATTAATCACAAAAAATAATTCGAAAATGCATTTAATAGGTTATTGACGTCAACATATCATATTAATTGTCATATCAATTTGTAAAGTTTTCAGGTAAAATTAATAATATTTCTAGCATTTTCCTATCTGAATTATTTCTTGCGATTAGTGACACATATTTGTAAGGAAAATGCTAGAGATACAAATTCTTTTACAAAAACTTTTACAAATTGATGATGTGGTGAATGATTATAGATAAATAAAAAAGTGATGTTATCGGTGAGCCCAAATGAGAACCAGTAAGAAGTTGGCTACAACAACATATTCTAAAAATATTGTAAAATAGTTTGTAAAACTATAACATTACTCTATTTGTAAGATCCATGTATTTAAAGTTGTATTATCTCTAGCATTACTCAACACTTTAGGACTTCTTAAAAGTAGAGGAAAATTATAAAACTATTTTTTTTTTCTAAATCTCCAATTTTTTTTTTTAAATATATCAATTTTTGCCCAAAATTTAGGACCTTCCTCTAGTAGGGGGCCCTAGGCGGTGGCCTAGTCCTAGGGCTGGCCCTGATAGTAGTAGGGTTACACACTTTGTAAAAGTCAAAAGGAAATTGCAATAATTCCACATAGGTATAACATATTTCTAAAACTAAGAAATATGTTTGCACAATAATAATAAGAATCAGTCGCTAACCCGTGCGATACACAAGAAAGTTATTATGTATGAAAATTGAAACAATTCTTTGTTTCTTCTTCTTTGATTATACTTTAGGATTCTAGTCCAAATCCTATATTTGAAATGAAACATTAAATTACTAAATGAAAATATTAATCAAACTTAAATTAAAATTAACAAAAACACAACCAATAAACTAAAATTAAATCCAAACACAAACAAGTGAAAAAAAGGGGTCTCATATTAATACAAACAGAGCATAAAGTAAGAATTTTTCAAAAATGATCTCAAATCAATATATCATATCATATACTATAAATAACAGCAGAAGCCTTTTCCTGCAATTAAGGAAGGGCTGCCATGTAGGAAAAATGACCACTTAAAATTTTGCCACGTTCACAGTTAAAAAGCAATAAATTATAGTGTTTCAGTACATTAATATACTGTTTGGTAGCCTCCCAGTATAAAAAGAAAACTAACCGATCAAAACTATTAAGAATACTCATCCAAAACCTTCTTCTCTCTCACCAGTTCACCCCCTTCCTAACCATTTGACAATTCCCCCTCTCTCTTCGGTCTCATCTAAATGCAGATCTCTGGATTTCATCCTCAATAAAAGTAAAACACTCCCTCTTTCAAAATTTGGGTTTAATCCTCTCTATCATTCTCTCTAAGGTATTAGCCCAAACTGCCAACTCTTCCAAGAAGGTAACTCTTTTCTCTCTTTAGGATTAAATCCGTTAGTACGATATTTGTGAAACGTTTTAACTTTTATTTAGTTTTACTAATTCATTAATGTTTGAATTGCTTTCAGTTTGAGTGTTGTTGATTTCATTTAATTTACACCTAAGAATTTCTTAAATTAATTTTTTTTTAATTTGATTTCTTTCTCTGATTTCATAGCCAATAAATCATGTTCTTCTTCTTCATCTTTCTCCTCCAATCCAGGTTAGTTAACTTCCCTAGAATCAAAATAGTTTCACTTTTCATTGACGCACACCATCTTCTTGATATAAAGTTTCCAAAGTATTTTCACGATCAGACAAACTTAACCAAATTGAGCATCTGTTTAGGTGCTGAGGATACAGAGAGAGAAGGTGATAGAGTTCATAAGTCGTCAAGCACATAGAGAAAGAAAAATCTATGGGCGTCAACACTGTTAGGCTATATATTTGCCACCATCAAATCATTGGAATTGGCTCCGGACATTTTTCTCCATTTTTTTTAGATTTTGGTATGAAATATTACTTTTTGTTGAGTTTTTATTGAGTTTCCCTGTTTTCTAATATCTGCATTCATAGTTTTTTCTTTCTTTCTTTCTTGGGTTTTGAGTTGAAAAATTGGTTTTGCTGTTGATTCACCACCAATCTCCTCTTTCACAGGTAACTTTTTTTTTCCACTTTTTTCTCTCTTTGGAGCAATGGCCATTCAGGTTTTTCTCTCTCACTCTTTGGGTTTTTAGCTTTGGTAGATATTTGGATTCCAATTGGTTCTTAATTTTTCCACTACTACTTAGAATTTTGATTTTAGGTTTTTGAATTTCTTAATTTTAGTTAATCAGAGAATGTTTTGTGACAACATAGCTAATAAGAATGCTTTTAAATTTTCTCAATCTTTGCAAGTACCTCAGTGTTGGTGATTGTGAGGGAAACCTTCATATATATTACCTACAAACTTCTGATTATTCATGCTTTCAGGTAAATGCATTCAATAAAAATATTCCTTTTAGATTATGCTTTTTGACAAGCGTTTAGGTTCTATGCATCTTAGAATATTAAAATTTTGGAAATTTTGATAGGGTGCTTATGATGCAGAGATCCTCTCATTGAGCTTTAGCTTATCAAGTAAAAAGGAGGCTAATTCTAAAGAAGCCATAGATAGCGAGTCATTCACTGCATTAGGGGGCCGTGATTGAATGATCCATCTTTATGATGTCAATAGGTTAGCTACTTTCCTCTGTTTTTTATTTTTATTTTGTTAATCTCTGGCCACTTGCTAGGGTTTCTGTACTGCTGTTTATCTTTGTGAGTTGTGGACTTTCATTGTAATTTTGGATGGTTCTTGCTTCATTTTGAACAAAATTTCCTGAATCTGCTGCAAACCTTAATGGGTATTGCTTAATGAAAACTTATTTGTCTCATATATATGAGACAAATAAGTTTTAATCTAAGCTATGAGACTGATAAGTTTTAATCTAAGTTTTATATCAAGGTTGGCAATCTGACATTGACTCAAAAAACAAATGTGTTGGGTTAAAATGAATTGACCCCTTTGCAAATTAATTAATTACCCAAGTTAATTAATTAGTCAAATTACATGCAATAGCGTGGTAGCACAAACAAATTGATAGGCCAAGAATGTATTGACCCCTTGTGATGAATTAATTGATTAATTAGCCAAGTTTATTAATTAATCAAATTAACATGCAATATACATGGCAGCACAAACAAATCACCAACTAAATATAAAATGCAACAAATAATAAAGTTGACAAGGTGATTTGTTTATGAATGGGGAAAACCTCCAAGGCAAAAACCTCACCAGATGATTTTAAGGTCACCACTCCTGAGAATTCACTATTATCACAACAAGCGGTTACAAGTAAAGGAATCTCAGTACCTTATACCAACTTACAGTTGAACCTTACCCCAATACCTAATTGGACTTGTTTTGTATTGACAATCTCTTCTTTTAATGCATGGCTCCCAGTACGTGACTAACAAATAGATGTGCGGATCCCAGTACGCAACTTAATTACCAACTTGAGAAGGATGTTGGTTGCAAAGTTCTTCAGTTCATCACATGATGAAGATTATAAAGCTCCTTGGTTACAAAACCCTACGGTGTACAAACACAGCAGCTTCTTCAAGAGAAAGAAGAACTAAGGCAAATTAGATTCCCGGTCACAATTTGCATGAACAACACTTTGCTTCACACTTGTGCAACTGTGCTCTATGTGACGACCCTTAAAATAATCCTTATATATATTTAGGGTTGTGAGAAAAGAAAGCCTAAACACATACTCATGGATTGGAATGAAATCAGAGTTGAAAATCTTATTTTCATAAATCTCGATAGATACCCTATCTATCGAGCAGCTATCGAGCATCGGGTTAAAACATCTTTTTAAACCTTAATAGATACTAGCTGTCGAGATTTAAAATCCAGCACTTCATCACTTGATTCTTGGACAAACTTGCATGTCTTTAACACTTGAACTTGAAACCTTGCTCCTTGAAGCATTAAACACATCCTAAATCTACCCAATTACAAGTAAAGTGTGTTTTGTCAAATGATGAGCCAATACATGATGACATATGTTCCTAACATGAACTACATATATCCTAACAATCTCTCCCTTTGGCAATCCCTGACAAAACCACAACAAACAAATGAACATATGATAGAAGTCATAAATCACTCAACTCATACTCACTTGTGAATATAATAAAATCTATCCTAACACAAACTCTTGAAAAACTTTGCAAGAAGAGAGTTCATGGCAAGGAAGACTTTGACAACCTATAATCCTGAATCACTTTAAACAAAACTCATCAAGGCATCTTAATGTGAAACAGAAATAAAAGACTGCATACAAATATATAAGAAGTATTTGCATAAAGAGAGAAAAGAAACAACACATGAAAAGATATGTGAAAGAACTGTAACAACAATCTCATCATATATATATATATATATATATATGTATATATATATATATATATATCAATAAAGCATACAAGTTTTGCTATCACAAAGTGGTCACAAGACCAAAGGTACATGAACAAAGTATCTAAAAGATAGAGAAAAGAAAAGATACATAAGTCCTCACTACATCCCTTAAAGTATATACACTCCCCCTAACAAAAAAATCTCCTATGTACTAACTCTCCCCCTAAATACATAACTACTCTCATATCCAAAACTACTCCTCCTTTTTGTCACGAATGACAAAGGGCAAGTAACTCAAGCAGTCATCTCATCATCGCTGAAGGAGCTAGCACCATCATCCTCATCACCACCACCATTAGAGCCACCATTGTTGTCCTTATCCTCAAAAGTCTCTAAAGAAGGAGTGTAAGACTCAACGAAGCCACCTAGGTGAGCTTGTTGTCATGCAATACGAACGACAAGGGTATTCACCTGACACAACTCATGTCTGAGAGTGTCAAGGTGAGCATCCATGCGCTGAAGCTGCACCATGATCGCATCAAGAGTCACACCGCCCGCAAAAGATGAAGGAGCAGATGTGGATGGAGCTGAAGAAGCCGGAGGTGTCGTTGTCTTAGTTCGTGGCCGCTTCGGTTGAGGCTGGGCCTTACTCCATCTAACAGTTGCCACATTAATGGCACATATGATAGGGAAATGATCGGAAATGGGAAAGGAGACAAAAAAAAATGGTGAAGATCCTCATGATAGTTGAAGGAAAGATGAGCTTATCATTGGTCACCGAATCCCTATAGACATCTATAAGGGAGAGGATAAAATGAGAAGGGAAGTTAATAGAGAGGTTCTCTAGGAGGGATAACAAAAATCAAGCACGAGGCTCTGTGATAGAGTTATAGTGAGACAAAGAATGTAGAACAAAAGTCATCACCATGTTAAGAAACCTCGGACTTTCAGGAAAAGCCAAGCAATGGGTGCTCTGACTATCACCCCAAGAAGAAGGAGTCTCATAGAATAGAGGCATAAGCTTGTCTTTAGACACAGTCTTAAAATGCTCACAACCAGGGTAGTCGGGATACACCACCCTCGGGACATGGAGCACCTCGGATACAATATCCGAAGTGACTACAATACGCGTACCTCAAACACAAGTAGAAAAATAAGGTACTTAATAATTGAATCCGTGCATAATGGAGTAAAACTCCGATATGATCACGAAAAGGCAGTTGACCGAGATGCCACACAATGACTCCTAACCCTTACTGTAGATGACGGTAGGTAGGTCAGTATCAGAAAAATCTGATAAAATGACTTGGTGTTCCAAATGAATGCCTCATCGAGAGAAGTTCTTCGAGAAGTCCTTACGGGATTTCTCATCATGGAACCGAAGATGAGAAGGAGTAAGATCAAAGGAGGATGCCCCAAAATGAAGAGGGTTTCGAGATGGAGTGGATTTAAACTTAGGTTCCATGATACAAACTAAGAGAGAGAGAGAGAGAGAGAGAGAGAGAGAGAGAGAGAGAGAGACAAGAAAAAAAGCACCAACAATTTAATATCAGTATGATAGAAAAATGGAAGGTACGTATGCATGAAAAATGTATAAGCATGTGACACGCAAACTTAAAAGCATCATAAGCTCAGTCCAATCCAAACCTAATAGCACACAACAATTCAACATATATAGCACACATCTATAATGCATGAAAATATAGTTAAAATATTCATAAGATGCAATGCATGATGATTTTAAATCATTTAAACAAAAACCCATCACAAGCGGTTACAAGTATAAGAAATCCCAGTATTCAATACCAACATACAGTTGAATCCTTACTCCAATACCCAATTGGACTTGTATTGTAGCGGCAATCTCTCTATTCAATGCACGTATCCTAGTACATGACTAACCAATGATGCACGGATCCTAGTATGTGACTAACACCCTAACTTGAGGAAGATTTTGGCTGCAAAGTTCTTCAGTTCATCAACAATGAAGATCATGAAGCTCATTGGTCATAAAACCCTTGGGGTAAAGATGTAGTAGCTTCTACAGAGAGAGTTATGAACTAGAGCAATTTTTGCCTTCAGTCACAATATGCATATATATTCTTTTGCATCACCTTGTGATGGCCCTTAAAATAATCCTTATATATGTCTAGGATTGTGAAAAAAGAAACCCTACACAAATACTCATGGATATGCATGTAATCAGATCTGGAAAATCTGATTTTGTAATTCTCAATAGATACAACATGTGTCGAGCTTCTATCGAGCTTCAATAGTAATTCTCGATAGAAATGATTATATTGAGCTTTAATGAACAACACTTCCTTTACTTGTTTCTTGGTTAGACTTGCATGGCTTCAATACTTGACTTGAACACTTGTTTCCTAGATCTACCCAAAACTAGACAGTGCGTTTTGACAGTGCGCTTTGTTAAAGGATTATCCAATTACATAAATATGTCCCTAACAATCTCTCCCTTTGGCAATCTGTGACAAAACCACAACAAACAAATGAATCATGAGAGATTTTTAAAATCACTAAACTCATAACCACTTGTTGAATTACAAAATAAATCTAACCCTAACATAAACTCTTGAAAAACTTTGCAAGAAGAGAGTTCATGGCATGGTAGACTTTCACAACCTGTCTTTCTGAAACACTTAAACAAAAATCATCAATGTATCATGTGTGAAACAGAAATAAAGATTGCATACATAAAGAAACATGTGCATAAAGAGAGAAAAGAAACAACACATGTAGAGGTAGGTGAATAATATAAACATACATCATCATCATATATAATAAAATAAAGTACAATGTATGTCATCATAATAATGGTCATAGGACCGATGTACAACAGGCTAATGTGACTAAAAAGAAAGAAAAGAAAAGTACATAAGAACTTCACTACATCCCTTAGAAGTATACACACTCCTCCTAACGAAAAATGTCCTATGCTAACTCTCCCCCTAAATACAAGACTACTTTTAAACCAAAACTACTCCCCCTTTTTGTCATGAATGACAAAGGGAAAGTCACCGAGATGTTGGCATCTCGTCATCACCGGAAGAGCGAGCATCATCATCATCCTCATCACCATCACCATCATCCTCATCAGCCAAAGCCTCTGGAGAAGGAGAGGGAGAAGGAGCGAAACCACCAAGGCGAGCCTGTCGACGGGAAATGCAATCGACGCAGGTGTTCATCTGACACATCTCATCGATGAGATAGTCAAGACAAGCATCCATCCTTTGAAGCTACACCATGATAGCCTCCAGGGTCACCCTAGCTGCCAAGGAAGAAGGAGCACAAGTGGAAGGAGCCGAGGAAGAGGGAGCTGTAGGAGTTGCAGGATCGTCTGTCTCCGTCCGTGGTTGCTTCGGTCAAAGCTGAGCCTTGCTCCACTGAACAGAACTGGCACTGATGGCACCCATGGTGGTGAAGTAAGGAGAGTCTAGAATGAGGATGCAAAAGTGTCGAAGGAACTACGTAATAGCTAAAGGAAAGATGAGCTTATCATGGGTTGCCGTATCTAAATACACATCTGGAATAGATGTGATGAAGTGAGAAGGGAAGTCGATGGAGAGGTCCTCTAAAAGAGACAAAAGAAAGCGAGCTCAAGGCTTAGTGATAGAGTTATAATGAGACAAAGGAGTAAGAGTAAATGTCATCATCATGTTAAGGAACCTCGAGCCTTTTGCAAAGCCCGAGCATGGGGTGTTTAGCTTACCACCCCATGCAAAAGGAGTCTTGCAAAAGTGAGAGAGAAGCTTGTCTCCAGACACAGTCCGAAGACACTCACAACCGGGGTAGTCAGGATGCGCTACCCTAGGTGCATGTAGTACCTCAGATATAAGATCCGAGATAACTACGATACATGTACCTTTGAATGTAGTAGCAAACTGAGGTACAAAGGTATCGATACCGTGTATATTGGAGTAAAACTCTTGTATAAACATGATGTGACACCTCAAGGGTCTATCAAGAATAGATTTCCAACCCCGAGTCTGAATGATAGCGGGGAGAGGAGTGTCGGTAAAATCTGATAGGATAACTTGGTGCTCCGGATGAACACCACATTTTTCGAAGTTCTCCAAGGATTACTTTCGGCCGTTCTCATCATGAAACTGAACATGGAAGGGGGGGATGTGATAAGAGGAAGAAGACCCAGAACCTTGAAAAGGATTATGTGCCGAAGTGGATTTACGCACTTTGGGTGCCATAGCGCAATCTATCCAAAAGAGAGAGAGAGAGAGAACGTAACACATCACAACCAGAAACAAAGAATATAAAACAAAAGAAAAGAAAAGATGTATGCATGAACATGTGATGTGCAAAATGTAAAATCATCATGGGTAAAAACCCAATCCAAACCTACTAGCACACAATCAACAATAATCAATCACACATCTAAAATGCATGAAATATTGTTATAATGCAATGCATGAGCATATAACATTAAAACAACACAACTCAACCCAAAAATTTCACATAAATCTCAAAAACCCAAAAAAATTTACAAAATTCGAAAACCTAGGTCTAGAATGCATAAAAGATAAGGGTTTAAAAACACTTACCAGAGGATTTAGGCTTGTTCTAGGCCGACATATGAGTGGGTGAGGAGATTTGAGTGAAAGATAGAGGTTTAGGGTGAGAGAGAAGGGTTTTTGTCGAGAAAGAAAAGTGAAAAGAGAGATTAGATTCGCACCTCAGCTTTAAATATAAAATGAAGCTCGATGGATCGAGGTATCTATCAAGATCTGTTGAGCACTAAATCTCGATAGAAATGAATCTATCAAGGTACTGTCGAGGATTTGTCGACGGTAAAAATCAACTTGATGGATCGAGAATCTGTTGAGAAGCTATTAGGTAGATAAAGAACTTAGAAAATTGTCTCGATGGATCAAAGAAACTATCAACAATCTATCGAGAAGAAACCTAAAAATCTCGATGAATCGAGAATCTGTCGAGATCTATCGAGAAAAGAGAATGAAGGGCTTGATAGAAATGAATCTATCGAAGATTTGTCGAGAAGCTGTCGAGCTTGAAGAAAGAAGGTTTTTCAAGAAAGGAAAAATACAAAGAGATGAATGCAACAAGCAAGCTACTCAACCATAGATCCAATCAACATGTTAAGCTCTCAAAACATCTCTCAACATATATGCAAAGAATTAATAGATCCAAAACACACACATACAAAACAAGTCTAACTAATTTTATATTTCTAAAACAAGTTAAGACAGTTTAGTGAGCATATATTAACACATGTATTCCTTGTGATGGCCAAATCACATTGTACCTGCACATGTATCAAAAGTAACAAACCATTTGCATGTTGTGTGTGAAAACATAGCAAAAGTGCATAAGTGTCTCATATTATGAAGATTTGAGACTAGAGAAAATCACTTACACTCGCACACAATCATAACTGCTTTATGAAGACTATCACATTCGAGGTACATCCTATAACACGCTTGCAATCATATTTAAAAGCATTTTGATTCTTTTTGCTTTTATTTTCTTTGCATATTTTTCCTTTTGAGCATAGCATGCATGGGCATATAAGAGAGAAGAAATACCCAATTATGTAAGCTAAAGTATTACAATTTTGCTATGCCGAAGTACACAGATGTTATTCATGATTACCGAGCTTTAATGGTAAGATGGTAATTTATGCTTTTCTCTTAGGATTTTCTAGTCCTTCCTGCCAAAAAGAGTGATATGAGTATGAGATATAAGAGAAAATCTTAATCATACTCATCATTAACACGAGCCACAAAGCTCAATTGCTAAGTTGTACATTGAGATGCTCATCTAAGCTACAAAAGATTCAAAGTTTAGAAAACTTTATTTCAATGGCCATCCAAGGTATACAAGTACCACTATACACAAACACTATTTTTGTATTTTTTTGATTTTTCAATTTTTTTTATGAAAAACAAATAAAGAAAAACTGAAAACAACCAAAACAAAAACAAGAAAGAAAAACACACAAAGCATAAAACTAGACTGACTCAAAGAGAGCAAAAAGTGACTGAATCACTTTGAGCCTTTTTCCTTGTACACCTTGGAAGAAAATTTCCTTTGCTCGAACCTTTGATCCGGAGGTGAGGGTGAAGAGTTGAAATCGTTCAAGTTTGAAAAGTACATGAGACCCTTGAGAAGAGCTCCAAGAGGAGCAAGAGAGGATGGAAACTGATTCTAGTTTCTAGACGAGAGCATACTATTGCTTTGTTAAGTAGCGATAAGATAGGTACATGTACAGATCTTCCTCGAGGGTCAGGTTGAGACAAGATAGGTGGGCTCATCAAATATGGTTTCAAGTCTTTGAACGCTATGTCGCACTCCTCTGTCCACTAAAAATCTTTCAATTTCTTCAATAATTGAAAAAAAGGCCTGCACTTATCTACTGACCTTGAAACGAATCTATTCGGGGTAGCAACCATCCCCGTAAGCCTCTGCACTTCCTTTGGGTTAGTGGGGGGTTTAAGCTGCTAAATGTCCTTAATCTGATCGGGGTTGACCTCTATTCCCCGTGTGGTTATCATGTAACCCAAACATTTGCCTGACCCCACGCCAAAGGTGCATTTGTCTACATTAAGCCGTAACTTATGTTGCCTCAAGAGAATGTTAACATGCACTACATAAGTTTCAGAATTTAAGAACAAGAGAGTGTACCTTGGAACGGTGAATTTCAAAACCGAAGATCAGAAGCACTTGGGAACACTTTCAATCTTCACTCCAATTCCACTAACACCCAAGATGTGTGGTCTCTCAATCAGTTCCAAAGGGAGAATGTCAAAGTATCTAACACTTTCATACACACCACTTCACAATGATGTTCTTACAATTCTCTCTATAGAAAATTTTGTATATTTCTCCCTTTGTGTCTAACTGATTATCTAATTGGGCTAGCCTTTTGGGCCTTTCCAATTGGGCTTAAGTGTGTGACTTGGAGTGGGACCAAAAGGGACCAATAAGACACTAACTCCAATGGGCCTTAGGCTTTTCTGTCAACTCTTGACAAGTCCAAAGTTACCATTAACTATATTTAATACCACTATATAAATATAGTTTCACTCTAGGCCTTATTTATAAATTATATCCCAAGACTTTATTGTACATGCAACCCCTTCATAAAATATTCATAGTAACACAAAGTCATGAATGTAAACTGCCACTTTATAAATTACTACATCTTATCTTTGAGTACCCGGTTTAATCCTTTAAGTTATTCATCATATATTTATGAAATCCAATTTCATAAATATATACTCTAGCAACAATTTACTAGAGTAGTTAGTGAAGGAAAAATTCTGGTTTTGCATCTCATGCAAAACCCACAGCGGAAGCGACGAACTAGGGTCTATTTCATTCATGATTGATAACGTGTACAATGTAAATTTCAGAATTTAAGAACAAGATAGCGTACCTTGGTGTGGAGAAATTCAAAACAAAGATTAGAAGCACTTGGGAACACTTTTAATCTTCACTCCAATTCCACTTTACGCCCAAGATGTGTGGTCTCTCAATCAGTTTTTCAAAGGGAGAATGAAAGTGTGTCTCACACTCTCTCACACACAATTTCTTTTTCTTTTCTAAACTCCTCAAATAAAAATTTTGTATGTTTCTCCCTTTATAACTAACTGATTATCTAATTAGGTTGGCCTATTGGGCCTTTCCAATTGGGCTTTAGTGTGTGGCTTGGAGTGGGACCAAAAGGGACCAATAAGACACTAGCTCCAATGGGCCTTGGGCTTTTCCGTCAACTCTTGACAAGTCCAAAGTTACCATTAATTATATTTAATACCACTATATAAATATAATTGCACTCTAGGCCTTATTAATAAATTATATCCCAAAACTTTATTATACACGTAACACCTTCATAAAATATTCGTAGTAACACAAAGTCATAAATGTAGACTGCCACTTTGTAAATTACTACATCTTATCCTTGAGTACCCGGTTTAATTCTTTAAAGTTATTCATTATATATTTATGAAATCCAATTTCATAAATATATACTTTAGTAATTTCTTACTAAAGTGGTTAGGCCTAACTCTCTGAATAACTGAAACCATTAAACTTATCTCAAGGGAATATTTTATATCTCTATCAAGAGACTATGAATTCCATCTTGAGAATATATGTTCCATCAACACTAAATGTGACTGCCCAACATACTGAGGTTTTGACCGTTATTTCAGATCTCACTCCTGATATATCAAAGCAACCTACACTTCATGATCAGGTCCATTATTCTCTCAGGATTAAGAGTTCATGCAAATAGAAGTCGTGAGATTTATTATTCATTTGACAGTCGTTAGAAGAATAATAAATCTCACGGTCTGTTCAATATGTTTTAACTCTTAAAACATATCAACATATCAACTAGAAGCTTCCACTTCCATGATCAAGACAAATCATCTTAGTTGACACGTTATAGTCTTCGCAGATGAAATGCCCAATTTCATCACCGACTACGAACTATTAATTCTGAGTTTACAAAGAACTTGTGATTTACATCTTCTGTGACTTTTCACATAAATCACATACAATGCATCTCATGGACTATATGATAATGTCCCATATTCACGTAACCACTATTTTAGATAATAATAAAATAACTTTATCAATCACAATATTAAGTCATACATCATGTCATACATAATGTCATACATAATATCATACATAGCATCATACAATAGGATTTAAGGGCACTAATCCTAACAGTTAGGCCTAACATTTTGAATAACAAACCCATTAAACTTATCTCAAGGGAATATTTTGTATCTCCGTTAAGAGACTATGAATACCATCTTGAGAATATATGTTCCATCAACATTAAATGTGGTTGCCCGACATACTGAGGTTTTAACCATAACTCTAGATCTTACTCTTGATATATCCAAGCAACCTACACCTTATGATCAAGTCCATTATTCTATCAGGATTAAGAGTTCATGTAAATATAAGTTGTGAGTTTATTTTTCATTTGACAGTCGTTAGGAGAATAATAAATCTTACACCAGTCCAGTTCAATATGTTTTAACTCTTAAAACATATCAACATATCAATTAGAAATATTCATTTCCATGGTCAAGACAAATCATCTTAGTTGATATGTTATAGTCTTTGCAGATAAAATGCCCAATTTCATCATCAACTACGAACTAAAATTCTGAATTTATAAAGAACTTGTGATTTATATCTTCTGTGACTTTTCACATAAATCGCATACTATGCATCCCATGGACTATATGATATTGTCCCAATATTCATGTTATCATTATTTTTAGATAGTAACAAAATAACTTTATTAAACACAAAATTAAGTCATACATAATGTCATAAATAATAACATACATAGCATCATACAATAGGATTTAAGGGCATTAATCCTAACACTTCTTTCACTGCTTCCGTATGGGGTTTTACTAATCTCCTAGGTTTTTGCTTTCTTGAAGTGACCAAAGGATTGACATTCAATCGATGCATAATAAATGTCGGATCCAACCCAGGTACTTCATATAGGCTCCAAGCAAAAACGTCTAAATTTTGCACCAGCGCTAACAGGACTTCCACCTTATCATTCAATTGCATATTTTTTTCCTATTTAAAAGCACCTATTAGTGTACAGAAAAATTTGAACCGAACCTAATTCCTTGGCACTATCTAAGCCCGATTGGCCCTCGGCATCTTGTAATTGCTATAAGCGTTCGGCACAAAGCATGACCTTAAATCCTATTGTACAATGCTATGTATGACATTATGTATGACTTAATGTTGTGATTAACAAAGTTGTTTTATTATTATCTAAATTAATGGTAATATGAATATTTGGACATTATCATATAGTCCATGAGATGCATAATATGTGATTTAGTCACAAAAGATATGGATCACAAGTTCTTTGTAAACTCAGAATTTTAGTTCGTAGTCGGTGATGAAATTGGGCATTTCATCTACAAAGACTATAGCATATCAACTAAGATGATTTTTCTTGATCATGGAAGTGAAGACTTCTAGTTGATATGTTGATATGTTTTAAGAGTTAAAACATATTGAACTGGACTGCTGTGAGATTTATTATTCTCCTAACGATTGTCAAAATGACTAATAAATCTCACGACTTCTATTTACATGAACTCATAATTCTGAGAGAATAATTGACCTGATCATGAAGTGTAGGTTGCTTTGATATATAAAGAGTGAGATCTAAAGTTACAATCAAAACCTCAGTATGATGGGCAACCACATTTAGTGTTGATGGAACATATATTCTCAAGATGGAATTCATAATCTTAACGAAGATATAAAATGTTCCATTGAGATAAGTTTAATGGGTTTAGTTATTCAGAATGTTAGACCTAACTACTTTAGTAAGGAGTTATTGAAGTATATATTTATGAAATTGAATTTCATAAATATATGATAAATAACTTAAAGGATTAAACCGGGTACTCAAGGATTAAGATATAGTAATCTTCAAAGTGGCAGTCAACATTCATGACTTTGTATTACTACAAATATTTTATGAAGGGGTTGCATGTACTATAAAGTATTGTGATATAATTAGTTGATAATACATAAAGTGCAATTATATTTATATAGTGGTATTAAATATAATTAATGGTAACTTTGGACTTGTCAAGAGTTAACAGAAAAGCTCAAGGCCCATTGGAGCTAGAGTCTTATTTTTTCCCTTTTGGTCCCACTCTAATCCACATACTTAAGTCCAATTGGAATGGCTCAAAAAGCTAGCCCAATTAGATAATCAGTTAGACATAAAGGGAGAAACATACAGAATTTTAAAAGACACTTTTTTTTTTTTTTTGTGGAATGAAATGGTGTGTATATGAGTGCAAGTCACTCTCTTACTCTTCCTTAGAACTAATTGAGAGACCCAAATTTTTGGGCGTTAGTGGAATTGGAGTGAAGATTAGAAGTGTTCTCAAGACATCTAATCTTTGTTTTGAATTTCACTACACCAAGGTAAACTATCTTGTTCTTAAATTTTGAAATTTACATAGTGCATGTTGTCAATTGCGAATGAAGTAGATCCGTTAATTTTTCGCTACGTATGTTTTGTATGAGATACAAACCATGTTTTTCCAACAAGTATGGCCATGCTGACCATGACGGGGGGATTTAGCCACACCGTAGGGTTACGAAAGATATTGCTTCTCTCAAATACATCTACCCTACTACAAGCTACAAGCAATGGTTGAAGGATGACATGAAGTGGATCTTGAAGGATGAGAAGGCTCACATAAAGACTAGCAAGAAGATAAGAAAAATTGAGTGAACATCTTGATGTGCCCCATGTTTTACTTTTCTGCACTTTTATGATTCTTATGTTTTTGTTTTTGAATTTAATAAAGGATTGGAATTTTCCAAATCCCCTATGAGAAAAAAAAAACTTATTATCTTTTAATTTGAGCAATGAAAGAATTTCCCTTTTCATTATTGTTGCTTATTGTCATCTCATTTATTCATTTTTCTTTTCATTTCTTTTTCCTTTGCCATGTAATTTTTGCCCCTGGCATCCTTTGAGGAATTTTCATCATGCCCATGGTCTTTTCCCCTATCTTTTGCCTAGACCACCCTTTCAGGTTTTCAATCTAGTGGAGTTCTCTTGCCTTAATTTTTGCCTAGGCCACCCTTTCGGATTTTCAACCTAGCAGGCTTTTCTATTTTTCTTTTTTCTTTCAAATGTGGTAATTTTGGAGTCTATCCATGTTAATGGGGTGAAGCATCTCTTGCCCATCCAAATCTGTAATTCTTATAGCACCTATAGACATGATCTTCTAAATGATAAAAGGCCCAAACCACCTAGGATTCATTTTCCCTCTTGAATCAAAAGTCTCATCTCTAAGTACCTTTATGACCAAGTCTCATTCTATAAGGTTTCTTACTTTCACTTTCTTGTTGAATGCTCTAGCATCCTTTTTTTTGTATCCTTATGCATGATATTGTGCCCTAGTTCTCTTCTTATCTATCAAAGTCAATTGTTCATATCTCGCCTTAGCCCAACCCTTAAATATTGTATTTCCACCTCAATAGGAAGAATTGCCTCACTACCATAGACTAAAGAGTAAGGTGTCACCCCAGTCGATGCTCGGATAGAAGTTCTATAACCTCATAGGGCAAATGGAAGCTTCTTAGCCTAATCTTTGTATGTCACTACCATCTTGGATAGGATATTCTTCACATTCTTATTGGCTGCTTCTACAGCCCCATTAGCTTATGATTAATATGGTGAAGACTTGTGGATCTCAATGCCATATTCTTCCATGACCCTTTAGACTTCGCCTTCAAAGTGGGAGCCATTATCAGAAATGATCTCTTGGGGTACCCCAAACCGACATATGATGTTGTTTTCTAAGAACCGAGCCACATTCATAGCTTTCAACAGGGAATAGAAGGCCTCTTCCACCCACTTGGTAAAGTAGTCAATTGCCACTAGGATGTATTCATGCCAATTTGAAGACTTGGGAGCTATCCTTCCAATCACATCTATTCCCCAAACTGAGAATAGCCATGGAGAAGTCATGCTATATAACTCACAAGGCAGAACATCATCCAAGTTAGTGTATGTTTGACAATCGTGGTAACTCTTCACATAGTTCACCTAATCAGTCTCCATTGTATTCCAATAGTACCCCATCCTTAGAATCTTCTTCGCTAACATTCTCCCATTCATATAAAGGCCATAAATTCCTTGATGAACTTCTTCCATTACCATTTCAGCTTCTTCCCTCTTCAAATAATGAAGGTGTATACCATCATAGGATCTTTTATAGAGTTGTCCTCCACATCGGATGTATTGGGTTGCCAACATCCTAATAAAACAATGTTCTCTCTTATTGGCACTATCTGGATACACCCCTACTTCCAAGAACTTCATGATGTCATCATACCATGGAACTTCCTCTTCTTCTATGGCCATTACTGAAGCTTTAGTCTTCCTTTAGTGTATTTTCTCATAACTTTGCCCAATCTCCAAGGGTCGTGTCCATACTCCCTCGGGTATCTCCACCATGGAGGCTAAAGTGTCTAAGGAATCCACAAATTGATTTTGAACTCTAGGAATGATTTTGTATTCAATTCTGTCAAAGGTCATGATTAAATCCTCTAGGTATTTCTGATAAGGTTTCAAGTGTTCTTCCTTTACATTTCACAACTTTTGTGCTTAGGCTATAACCAAAGTTGAGTCCCCAAAGACTTCGATTTCTTTTACCTCTAATTCCCAAAGAGCTTCCATTCCAGTAATGCAAGCCTCATATTCAGCCATGTTGTTAGTTGCTTCAAAGTTCAACTTGATTTCCAAATGTATGTGAGATCCCTCGGGAGTGATCAAGAGTATTCCTATCCCATTCCTATTTTGGTTCACGGCTCCGTCAAAGTACATCTTCCATCTCCTTAACTCCAAATTCAAAATGTCTTCATCCAAAAAATCTTCTTTATCCTTCCCCTCTATGGGATTTTCGGCACAATTATCTGACACGATACTTCCCTTGATAGTCTTTCTAGCCACATACTTCAAATCGAATTCTTCCAATAAGATCAACCATCTTGACAATCTTCCACTCAAAGCGGGCTTCTTAAAGAGATATTTTAATGGGTCCATTCTTGCCACCACTCATATTTGGAAGGGTAAAATGATATGTCTCAATATTTGTACGACCCAAACAAGCACAAAGCATGACCTTTCTTTTGGAGTGTACCTAGTCTCATAATCAAGGAATCTTTTGCTCAAGCAGTATATGGCCCTTTCATTCTTCTAATCATCTTCTTGTGTGAGCATACTTCCAATCACATCCCCTATGATGGAAAGGTATAGGAGTAAGGGTTTTCCATGTTGCGGAGGCACTGGGATAGGTTGGAAGAGGAGATATTCCTTGATAAGTTCAGAAGCTTTTTGGCATTCATCATTCCATGTGTGTGGTTCATTCTTCCTTAGGAGTTTAAAGATAGGCTCACAAGTAGAGGTGAGCTTGGCAATGAATCGACTATTGTATTGTAGTCGACCTAAGAAACCTCCAATCTCTTTCTCACTTTTGGGTGGAAGCATTTCCAATATGGCTTTGATCTTAGATGGATCGACCTCTATCCCTCTATCACTCATTAGGAACCCTAACAATTTTCCAGTGGTTACTCCAAAGGTGCATTTTTGTGGGTTCAACCTCAATCTATATTCTTTGATCCTCTCGAAGAACTTCCTCAAGTTTATAGCGTGGCTTTCTTTACCCTTGAACTTCACTATCATATCATCAACATACACCTCTACCTCATTATGCATCATATTAAGTAACAAGGTCGTAGCCATCCTTTGCTAAGTTGCCCCATCATTTTTTAGGCTAAACAGAATTACTATGTAACAAGAGATTCCCCATTCTGTAGTGAAATTGGTTTTAGTCATATCTTTAGGAGCCATCTTGATTTGGTTGTACCCTAAAAAACCATTCATGAAAGACATCAAGGTGTTTCCCTCCGTATTATCCATTAAGACATCAATGTAGGGGAGGGGAAAGTCATCCTTAGGGCATGCCTTATTCAAGTCTCTAAAATCCACACACATCCTCACCTTTCCATCCTTCTTAGGTACGATAACAACATTGGCTATCCATTTGTCTTGGCTTACAGGTTCGACGATCCTACCTTTAGTTGCTTAGTGACTTCTTCTTTGATCTTTAAAGGCCATTTGGTCCTCATTCTCCTCAAGTTTTGCTTGACAGGCACCATGCGGTCATGGGTATCAATGTGATGTTGAGCTATTTTGAGGTCAATTCCAAGCATATGTTCATAGGACCATGCAAAAACCTCTTGAAATTCCACAAGGAGTTCTTGGAGATCTTTCTTTTCTTTTTCATTTAGAGTTGAACCAATTTTAATTAAGTGTGGATTTTCACCATTGCTCAAATTAATAGCTTCAAGAGTTGGTTCCATAGGTTTAATTTTCTTTTCCAATTGTTTATTAATTTCATTTTCAAATTTGTTTGAATCATTTAAGTGCAAAATTTCAATTTTATGAGACACATCAAAGTAAGCCAAATCACAATTCATCTTATTGAAAAGTACATTTGGACTTGCATTACAAAACTTTTTCCCCTTGTTCTCAGAAAAACCAACCCAAGTCCAATTATTAATGGGCCCTATAGTAGACATGATGAATTCTTTCTTCTTTCTCCCTTAAGGCTCGCCATTCCTCCTTTTGTTCCTCTTTATCCTGTCTTTTGTCTACAAGGGTTCCTACACATGCATAGCTTCGATCATGTCATACAAATCCTTACCCTTGTCGGGGACGTCTCTTCCTACCTCGTCAAATAACCAGTCACCATCATCCCCACTCCAACAGCTAATCATTTCATCATCTTCTTCCTCTTCTTTGTACCTTATGAGGTATTGGTCGCCGTCGGAAGAAGGTCCATGTTGCGTTCAAGTATAAAGCGAGCTGGGGTGACTTGGGTGGTCCCTACCTTTGAGGTCCATTCTAGCCAATCATGATCCTCCCATGATCCCGCATCTACTAATTCAGAAAAGTCATTTACGTGGGACCTCTTGAAAGTCCATGGTCCTAGAGCACCCTTTAGTTGTGGTTTAAAGTTGGGTAAAGGCAGGTGGACCTTCCCTTTTGCCATCATGCGATCTATGCCTTCTTGAGTTAGCCCACTTGGTTCATGCTCAGCCTTGTTCTCCTTAGCTCCCCCCTTCTTGATCTCGTAAAGGTGATCTATTTTTCTTTAAAGGACCTCAGCTTGTGCCTCTACACACTCGAGCACTTTTTGCACGAAAACCTTCTCACTTGCAGCGTCCACCCTTCCCTTCAATTTGGATGTCTCACCTTCCATTGGACTTGGAGTGTTGTCTAAAAAGGAGCCCCATTTTTATTAAGTCCCAATTAAAAGGTTACTTTTAAACTTTAGATGTTCTTAGAAAATTCTTATGTTCATTTTAATAGAGGTCCATTTACAACATCACTCCCTTCCCTCCCATGGATCCTTGCCCCCTTGTTTCATTAGGCTTTGGTCCATTTACAATAAAGCTCTTATCTTACTCTCGTGGGACTTCATTAGAATGTACTTTGAAATTTTCAACCCTTTGTCTCAAACTTGAGCCCACAAATGTATTCATCACTTTTGGGCTTTTCATTTCTTTATTATTTCACCATTTTTTCCTTGAAATAGCCCTCTAGCTAGAATATTTTGTGGCCTTCCTTTCAAAGTCTATGAAATTCTCATCATTTTGGGCCTAGGCATGCAACAAAGAGACCCAAGATTAGGGAGTTTCATTTTGGCTTCGAAGGATATTGGATGCTAATTCCATAGCATACTTGTTACCTTAGGCCCAAAATCCTCTTTTTCATAAGGGCCTTTTCCACTTGGGCCTACGATAGCAATTAAGCTATGGTCTTATGAACCTTTCAAGTTAAGATATACCCTTGGATTTAGGGATAAGCCTCTGATATGTGAGTACTTCTTTTCTTTTGTCCCACAACATCTTAGGGTATACCATAACTTTAGGGTCATCCCTTCCATTTTTATATCTTTTATTTGTCCTTTAGGATTAAGTCAACACATGATATATGGTCGAACAAACAAGAGATATATAAAGGATACCCTTCATGGTAGGATCTAGGATCTCTCTAGTGTGGGTAGGCTATCTAAGGCTAAAGAAATAGATAAGTAGGTCATGAATATAGATTGCCACTTTGAAAATTACTACATCTTAATCCTTGAGTACTCGGTTTAATCCTCTAAGTTATTCATCATATATTTATGAAATCCAATTTCATAAATATATACTTTAGCAACTCCTTACTAAAGTGGTTAGGCCTAACACTCTTAATAACCAAACCCATTAAACTTATCTCAAGGGAATATTTTATATCTCCGTTAAGAGATTATGAATTCTATCTTGAGAATATATGTTCCATCAACACTAAATGTAGTTGCCCAACATACTGAGGTTTTAATCGTGACTTTAGATCTCACTCAAGATATATAAAAGCAACCTAAACTTCATGATCAGGTCCATTATTCTCTCAGGATTAATAGTTAATGTAAATAGAAGTCGTGAGATTTATTATTCATTTGATAGTCGTTAGGAGAATAATAAATCTCACAGAGGTCCGGTGCAATATGTCTTAACTCTTAAAACATATCAATATATCAACTAGAAGTCTCCACTTCCATGATCAAAACAAATCATCTTTATTGATATGTTATAGTCTTCACAAATGAAATGCCAATTTCATCACCGACTACGAACTAAAATTTTGAGTTTACAAAGGACTTGTGATCTATATCTTCTATGACTAAATCACATATTATGCAACTCATGGACTATATGATAATGTCCAAATATTCATGTTACCATTATTTTAGATAATAATAAAACAACTTTATTAATCACAACATTAAGTCATACATAATATCATACATAGCATCATACAATAGGATTTAAGGGTACTAAACCTAACACAAGCATATCATCATAGCAAGGCAAACATATTACAAAACCCTAATCGTACATCTAAGCATGTTTCATCATATCATCAAGGTGAAACCCTAACACAATGCATGGACATTGCTAATGCATGACTTATCATTTACTTACCTTTCAGCAACACTGCAACTATGGCATCAATGAATGAACATGTGAATGAATCGCATTAAAACTAAGAAAACCCAAACCTAAACATGTGATAACAAACAAACATGTTAAAAGGTGAACAAGCAATTGTAGGGCTTAAAACATGTGAAAAAAGGGCTACGTAGAATAAACATGTGAATGCAGAGCCAAAACAAACAAAAATTAGGGTTTTTGGGTAATGGCATCACGTATGCTAGAACAAATCTGCATACGCATGAGTTTAGCCTACGTACGCAAGCTAGATTGTGCGTATGCATATCCTTACCCAGAAAACCTAATTAAAACAGAAACAGAAACCAAACAAAAGAGAAAAAGTAAATCTAGCAACCTAACATGCTTAAAAACATGAAGAAAACCTAAAACTAACCTAGTCAAACATATATAAACATAAACTAGACAAAGAAACAGATTAAAAAAAAAAAGATTAAAGGCAGAAAAGAAAAGGCAAAGTCCCAAAGAATACCTTAAAGCAAAAGCTCATACGCTTGATTTTTTACCATTCTCGTCAGTCAAATCTATCACAATTCAATAAAATAGTGATTAGCAATCTTAAACTCAAAGGATTGGGGCCAAAAAAGGTCCCAATCAAATAAAAAAGACTTGAGAGTGTTTTGTGTAAAACTCCATTTTGATTCACTATAGTAGAAAAAATGGGGTTTGAAACAGCTCCTAGACGATGTGGGATTCATTCCAAATCTCAGCCATTATTGTAGAAAACTTGCCTTTCTTATATTTCTAAAACCCTAGTTGCATAAACAAGAATATGCCTGCGTACGCATGCTTTGGCTCACGTACGCAGACCGCGAACCACGTGCGCAGGCCGAGGGCTACTTTGGTCATTTTATTTCCAAAATAGATTTTGTTTGCTCATTTGAAAGGTTATATTTTCCATTTAAACGCTGCTCAAGTCAATTTAATATCTGATTGGGCTCTAAACTAGCCTTGGACCTTAGAATTCGAGCATCATTGGGGAATGGAGGCCAAAGTAGTAAGGGACACAAAATGCAGTGTCTACAATGGCAAACGTATCCCCACTCATCTTCATCACAGTCTTCATTGCTTCAGCATCCATATAGTTCAACCAATCAACATCTTTTCACTGTAGGCTTCTCGTTGAAAGTGAGTTTTTCATTAAATAACATCTCCCAACCTGGATACACCTTTCCATCTTTTCCTACACAAGGTTTGAGGAAGCCACAATAAGGGTAGTTTCCTCCTTCTTTTACGAAGTTCCCATTAAGAGTGCCATGGTCTTTCTTGATTCTTTCATAGCCTTTAAAGATTCCTAGGCCTTTATTGGTCAATTAAGTCTTGATATTAGGGAACTCTGTAAGGTTGAATTTAATCAACCATGTGTTGGCTTTATTCCGTGCCAAATTTGCTTGTAATTCGACATGTAGAAACCCTGTATTTAGGTGGGAATTATGTAAGGGTTGTGTATGAGATAGTATGAAGAAACTCAAGTCCCAGAATGGCACATGTGTGAAGCATGCAAAGGTGCTGAAGCGTCACGACAGCTGGAGCACTACAGGACAAAAAGTACAATCTGGCCTGGAAGTTATCTCGCGACTCATTCCAGTCGCAAGGCCAAGTCACCAGGATGCCTTGTTTGGATGAAAATTGACTTTTCACATTCCACCTCATACCCTACTATGAATACCCTTATTCCCACGAAATATAAGTGTGGCTATTTAGAGAGAAAAATCCTAAGAGAGGTTTCTACAACACACCCACCCTATTAGAGAGAACTACTCATTCTTAGAGAAAAAAATCTTCGTAGTCTCTTCTAATTCCCTCTCCCTTTGTTATACCCATTGAGAGGAGACTTGTACCCAAACACTACCCACACCCATTTAGAGAGTTGAGTGTTTTTGGAACTTGGGAAGCATTGGAAGATGCCAAGGATGGCGGATGCAATGGGCTTATTGCGGGATCCGGTAAACTAGAGAGGACAAGGTTCGGCATAACTCTATTGGAGCAAGAAGCTTAGAGGGCTTAGGTGCACTGGGTAGATTAGGCTTGGAGGTTCTATTGCTATTCATGTATCCCAACTTCATTCTCTAATGGATTATTTGACCGCTTGGAGGGCGGTGGAGAGGTTTTACGCTGAGTACTTCGGTTTCCTCTTCGATAACACATCGCCGTGTTATCTTTGTTTTTGCATCTCTCTTTCCTTACTTTTACCTTTTAATTACTACTGTTTTTGTGATTAATTTTGGTTTAGAGTGTTTTACCAATTTGGGTTTAGCTTATATTCATCATTCTGCACATATATTGTTTGTGTATAAACTTGAATTAGTAATTTTGTATTTGGGGGTCTAAACTTTCATTGGTTTTTTACACGCTATTTGAACTTTCAATTGGTATCAGAGCGGGTACACCTGTTTTGGTTTCATTACCTAAGTGTGATCCTTGACCCCTTGTGTTATTTGCCATGGATAATGCTTTGTATGTTTCTATGCATGTATTGGATGTTGATGAATGTAATACGCCACGTGTTTGTGAAAATGCCTCTATGAGTGATAATCCTCATGATTGTGATGCTATATTACATGAATCCTTGGGTGTTGTTCATATTCCTAACATCAAACTCTTGAAGAAAAATTCTAAGAAGTTTCAAAAGAATTTGAGCAAGTTATTTTGTGAAAATGATGATTTGATTGCTAAGCTCAATGAATCCAACAAATTGGTTGAGAAATATAAGAAACTTGCTGAAAATTTTCATGAAAAGCTGAAAGAGTTTGAATGCTTGAATATGGACTTGGATGCTAAACTTGTTTTGTTTAACAAACTTGTTGATGAGCTAAAATGTGAGAATGAATCCCTTAAGATGCATGTCAAATGTTTGATTGCTGAACCTACTGTTAAAAAGGATGAAAATATTTGTTGCAATCATGTTGTAGTACCCAATTTTGTGCCTATTGTGTGTTCTACCTCAAAGGAAAAATCGGTGTACTTTCCTCCATACAAAAGAAAACAAAAAGTAGAGAGAAAGGCTCTTAAGCCTAAGCCTCTGTTTAGGTCCCATCCTAGGGAATTGAGTGGATCTAAGTTTGTTCCTAATTGCCATCATTGCGGTGTGATCGGTCACATAAGACCTTAGTGTCCCATGTTGAAAAAAGAATAAAACCATGGTGCTAGATCCCTCCCTAAAAAGCCTAGTGGACCTAAACCCATTGTCTGTCACCATTGTGGTGCCCTTGGTTATCTTAGACCTCATTGCTCTAAGTTTCAAGTTCTTAAAAGAATCAAAAGAAAAGAGAAACTTGAGTTTTTTGGAAGTTGTGCTATGAAAGTAAAACTAGTTTTTGGGGAAAATGGTAAGTTGTTGAAGAAAGTTTTTGATGTTCTTACCTCCTTGTCTATGTGCATCTCCAGTTCTCATTCTTCCAACCCTCGTCTCACTTCTCTTGAGACACTCATTCCAAACAATCGTTCTATTTGGATGAGGAAGGGTTCCAATGGTTGAGCTTTTTCTCTTTTGGTCCTTTATCTAATTCTTTCGATCTTTGTAGGACCCTTCATGCACTGAATGTCATATCTTCATGCATTTTGTGTTAGGATTAGTGCCCTTAAATCCTATTGTATCAAGCTATGTATGTTATTATATACGACATTATGTATGACTTAATGATATGATTAATAAAGTTGTTTCATTATTATCTAAAATAATGGTAACATGAATATTGGGACATTATCATATAGTCCATAAGATGCATAGTATATGATTTATGTGAAAAGTCACAGAAGATATAAATCACAAGTTCTTTGTAAACTCAGAATTGTAGTTCGAAGTCGGTGATGAAATTGGGCATTTCATCTGTGAAGACTATAACATATCAACTAAGATAATTTTTCTTGATCATGGAAATGGAGATTTCTAGTTGATATGTTGATATGTTTTAAGAGTTAAAACATATTGAACTAGACTAGCGTGAGATTTATTATTCTCCTAATAACTATCGAATGAATAATAAACTCACGACTTATATTTACATGAGCTCTTAATCCTGGGAGAATAATGGACCTGATCATGAGGTGTAAGTTGCTTTGATATATCAAGAGTGAGGTCTAAAGATACGATCAAAACCTCAGTATGTTAGGCAACCACATTTAGTGTTGATGGAACATATATTCTCAAGATGGAATTCATAGTCTCTTAACGGAGATACAAAATATTATCTTGAGATAAGTTTAATGGGTTTGTTATTCAGAATGTTAGGCCTAACTACTTTAGTAAATTGTTGCTAGAGTATATATTTATGAAATTGGATTTCATAAATATATGATGAATAATTTAAAAGATTAAACCGGATACTCAAGGATAAGACGTAGTAATTTACAAAGTGGCAGTCTACATCCATGACTTTGTGTTACTACAAATATTTTATGAAAGGGTTGTATGTACAATAAAGTCTTGGGATATAATTTATAAATAAGACCTAGAGTGCAACTATATTTATATAGTGGTATTAAAAATAGTTAATGGTAACTTTGGACTTGTCAAGAGTTGACAGAAAAGCCCATGGCCCATTGGAGCTAGTGTCTTATTGGTCCCTTTTGGTCCCACTCCAAGCCACACACTTAAGCCCAATTGGAAAAGCCCAAAAGGTCAGCCCAATTAGATAATCAGTTAGATACAAAGGGAGAAACATATAGATTTTTCTGTGGAGAGAATTTTTGTATGAACACTATTGTGAAGTGGTGTATGTAAATGTTAGACACTTTGACATTCTCCCTTTGGAACTAAATGAGAGACCACACATCTTGGGCATTTCCAAGTACTTCTAATCTTCGGCTTTGAAATTCACCACTCCAAGATATACTCTTTTGTTCTCAAATTCTGAAACTTATATAGTACATGTTAACTTTTATGAATGAATTAGATCCGTTATTTTTCCGCTGCGTACATGCATATTTATTTCATTTTGTGCATCTTCCATTTCTTTATATGCGTTGTTTTTTGTTTTTTATCTTACTTTTATGTTTTAGTTTTGTGTGAGTAAAAATCCAAAACCACATAAAAAGTGAAAATTTCAAAAAGTTTGATTGTATATGTTTGAGCACATATCACATGTGTGTTTGGCCTAGTACCTTCGTACAAATTCCTTTGTGCATCTATGAGCTTAGCTTGTTATGTATGCACCTCTATCTTTGCGAGAAAAATCTTAACATCTATGTGTGATTGTTGTAAATCGATCTTCAAACTTGTCATGAATGATTAGTCAATAGTTTTGTTGATCTTGATACATGCAAAGAATTGTGCTTATATCTCTTCCAACTAATTTCTTTTACTTAAAGAGCTCAACAAATGTTAAATCTCAAAAAGAGATAATGACCTGCAAAAGTCATCGCACATACTAGTATTAGACTAGAGAAAAAGGGAAAGCGACTTGTATTGATAATGTATGGGCCCAAAAGCCAAAGGCTTGTTCATCAAATTGAAATATCAAAAATTTCAGGCATTGATCTCAAAAAGAGATGTATAGATCAAAAATGATCAAATGTTAAGAATTGTAAAGAAGCCAAATGAAAAGCTTGAAAGATATGTAATCATTTTCTTATGGGATGTCATATATGTTCATTTCTATAATTGAGATAGACCACTTGACTTAGTACTAGTTGTGTATGACTTGATTGAATTGATCATTGAAACTTCACTCTAGACTAAGGACTATTCCACATTTGATACACACACACAACACACATGCTTAATGTTCAATGCCTTATTCATTTGTTCGATTGTACTTGTTTAAATGTGATGTGTGTGTGCTCAACTATATATGGATTAATCCAAAAAGATTTTTGATCATTTTATATGTTTTTGGAAGTGATTTTTATCACTCTTTGTGTTCATGTTTAGTGCTTACTTTGCTTTTCATTGTTTAAACATGTTCTTTGTTGAAAACCAGGTGTCAGAATTTTTGGCTACTCGTTCTGGCTACTGTCGCGAGTAGCGAGTTTTGGCTACTCATTTTGGTGACTCACCTAGTTGCAAAACCCCAGTCGCGAGTTCATCCAGAAGCTTTCGCGAGTTCATCCAAAAGCTTTAGCGACTCATTCGCAACTCACTTGCGACTCGCGAAAATTTTCGCGACTAATCTCCAACTCGCTAGTTGCGAATCGCCGAGAAACAACTTTTTATAGTGTTTTTCATGGGAAACATGTTTTAAACCTCTTCCATCCTCTCTTAAACCCCTCTTTCAATATTTTTACATCAAATCCAATCAATTTGAATAGTTTTTCATTCCATTAACATCTCTAAGGTAATTTTAAACTCCTTTCGTTAATTTGGATCCTTAGATTATGTTTTGGAGAGTTTTGTGCTCTTGGTTGGATTTTCATCATAGGGGTTGGGAAAACTTATTTTTTGTCAAATTTTTGTATGGGATTGGTTTCTTTTGATGATTTTCTTTGAATGTTGGCCCCTTATGGCAAAAATAACATGTATTAAGGGTAGATTTCATGATGTTCATGCATTGTTTCACATTGTTGTTCATAGTGTGCACGCTAGGTGTTTGATAAAATGCCTCTTAGGAATTTTCTCGCTTGTTTGGACTTTGATGAGTACCAAACTTTGGGGTTTCTCATGTTTCCTCATTAGAAACATGTTTGGTTCATTGGTTGTGTATTTAACACACCTTGCCCCACATGTGCATTTTCAATGCATAGGTCATGCATTGCACACACCTTTGCTACCCTTGTCATGCATTGATCTATATCTTATTTCTTCATCCTAGCAGGTCATGTTTACCTTATGCTTTGTAGAAATTTTTTTTTTGTCTTTTTTTTTAGCTTCATTTCTCATTCATCTTGCACCCCTCATGCATCATTCTCCTTGTTCATACCTTCATCTCTTGCCCTCATCCCTTGACCCTTTGTCTATTCATGTCAAAAAGGGGGGAGAGTATAGTCTAGTGTAGTATATCGGAGAGCTCTATCATTTCTATATGACTTTTGTGCACATTCTTAGGGGGAGAAATTCTATTTCTTGTGCACATTTGCAGGGGGAGAGATATTCCATAGGGGAGATGCATATACCAAGGGGGAGAAAATATTATGTTTATAAGAAAACTTTGTTTTGTCTGTTTCTCTTTATCTTTGTTTTCTTGTTTGCTTTATAGTACCTTTAGTTAATGTTTTTGCATTTTCTTTAGTACTCTTATGCCCTTGTTGGATCTTGTATCCTTGATGAAATTACCTTAGTGTTCTTGCATCGGTTGTGTGTTGGACATGCATACTTCCTTATGCTATTGTCCTTCATTGAATGCATTTTCGGATAATCATTTGCTTTGCTATGTGATCATTGTAGTAATTTCTTTATTACTATTTTGGTGTATGATCAAGTTGCTCATATGTTTCACATCATGTTCACTTGATCGCAATTTACTTGCTACATTATACTTGTCCTTTTATTACTTGCTTTACCTTGAGAGTCTAATGTGTCTTGTGCAAGTGTTTCAGGTTACACGTATATATGTTCCAAGTGCATCACAACTTCTAGATTTAGGTGTGAGTGAGTTTTACCATTGTTCACAAACTCACGTTTAAATCTAGAGTCTGTTTTAGGGTGTTTTGTCACGAAATAGCCAAAGGAGGAGATTGTAAGGTTGAATTTAATCAACCATGTGTTAGCTTTATTCCGTGCCAAATTTGCTTGTAATTCAGCATGTAGAAACTCTGTATTTAGGTGGAAATTATGTATGAGTTGTGTATGAGAGGGTGTGAAAAAACTCATGATGTATGCAATTCAAAAGAGTCTCGCGACTGGCAAGTCGCCAGAATGGCACATGTGTGAAGCATGCAGGGGAGCTGAAGGGTCATGATAGCTAGAGCACTACAGGAAAAAAAGTACAGGCTGGCTTAGAAGTTATCCCGCGACTCATTCTAGTCTCAAGGCCAACTTGCCGGAATGCCCTGTTTGGATGAAAATAGACTTTTCACATTCCATCTCATACCATACTATAAATACCCTTATTCCCACAAAATATAAGTGTGGCTATTCAGAGAGAAAAATCCTAAGAAAGGTTTCTACAACACACCCACCTTATTAGAGAGAGCTACTCATTCTTAGAGAAAAAAATCTTTGTAGTCTCTTCTCATTCCCTCTCCCATTGTTATACCCATTGAGAGGAGATTTATACCCAAACACTACCCACACCCATTTAGAGTGTTAAGTGTTTTTGGAGCTTGGGAAGCATTGGAAGATGCCAAGGATGGCGGATGCAATGGGCTTATTGCGGGATCCGGTAAGCTAGAGAAGACAATATTCGGCATAACCCTATTGGAGCAAGAAGCTTGGACGGCTTAGGTACACTGGGTAAATTAGGCTTGGAGGGTCTATCGCTAGTCATGTATCCCAACTTCATTCTGTAGTGGATGGTATATTATTAGTGTTTGGTAAGAGTTATCAAGACAGTACCAGTACCAGTAATGAAAGATATTTTCAATTAGTCATAGTTTTAATGTTCACTCTATGCTGAGTGATATTGAGTATGGGAATTTGACTGCTTGGAGGGCGGCAGAGAGGTTTTACGCCGAGTACTTTGGTTTCCTCTTCGATAACACATCGCCATGCTATCTTTCTATTTGCATCTCTCTTCCCTTACTCTTTACCTTTTAATTACTGCTGTGTTTGTGATTAATTTTGGTTTAGAGTGTTTTACCAATTTGGGTTTAGCTTATATTCATCATTCCGCACATATATTGTTAATGTATAAGCTTAAGTTGGTAATTTTATATTTGGGGGTTAAACGTTCATTAGTGATTTACACGCTTTTTGAACTTTCAAAATTAACTACCCCTTTTCTTTCGTTTCCAAGGCCTATACTAGGCATTTATCCTATGTTTTTCATCATTGCAATCACCACATGGCTACAATATGGGAACAAATCAGTAGCATACCTTTCATCCTTCAACCCATAGTCAGCCACATTTACGAACTCAAAGCCACTCATTTGAAGCTCACTTCCTTCTTCCTCAAGTCCACAAACCGGTGCTAGGATCTCACCATCTCCAAGCACTAAAGCAATCCCTCCTTTCCATGGGATCTTCATCTTTTGGTGCAGTGAGGAAGGGATTGCCCCATTGGGGTGAAGCCAAGCTCTTCCTAAGAAAAAATTGTAATTTGGAGTGATATCCATAACATAAAATTCCACAATAGTTTCCATTGGCCCAATCTTGCAAGGGGCCTTGAAAGTATCGATGATCTTCCTTAAAGTATTGTTCTATGCCGTTACAGTCAAGGGAGAAGGAATGATGGTCTCCATGTCTAGGCCAACAGTGAGGGTTGTCCTAAAGGACAAACATTCAAGGCAGATCCATTGTCAATAAGAACCATTGCGACTTTGGCACCCATGCATTCAATGGTGATTTGCAAGGGTCTAGTCTGAGTAGCTCCTTCAGGAGGGAGATCTTCATCTGAAAAAGCAAGGAAAGGGCGTGAGGGACTTTTAACCCCCATAAGAGACAAAACTTCTTGTGGTGTAGTTTTTATATGTACTTCTTTTCCATTCAAGGCTTCCAAGAGAGCCTTACAGTTCATTTAAGAGGCCATGAGCAAGCCCCACACGTATACATGAGCATGGGTCTTCTTCAATTGCATTAGAACCCTATCCTCCTCTTCTTTGTCTTTTTTGGGTTTTGTAGGTTTGGACCCTTCTCCTAGATCACTACCAGGATGACCCTTTTCCAAAAATGATAGCTTATAGTGCTTCCACCCCTAGTGATATTTGCTACGTTGTCCTCTATGGCCCTTTTCTTCAATTTTGTCACTCCTTTGGGAAGTATTCCCCATATTGCTACTGCCTCCTTTAAGGCCTCATCTTCTTCATCCCATATCCGTTGAACTTCTGCGGCATTGACATTGACATTTGTGGTCTCTATCAACTTCGAGCAATCCCATTCAACTTCATCTATTTGCACCAAATTCTGTTGTGGAAGGGGAGCCCTATGTTAATCGAGCAAAGGGTTTTTTCTAATGTTAGGCTTGGTGATGATGTTGGGATTTAGGAGGGTTCCATTGTCTATGAGGTCTTGATGATCATGTTGATTTGGTCTTTCTCATTTGGCCTATTGACCATTCTAGATGCCTTGTTCATCCATCTAGTCATGTATTCGAAAAATGTATCCCCTACGCCTTGTTTGGTAGTCTCTAAATCCCTTAGAGTCACATCAATCATGGTGTTGAAGATGAATTGTTCCACAAATAACTCCACTAGCTCATTCCACACCATAATTTTGCTTTGATCAATGCTATAGTACCACCTTGATGCACCTCCCGTGAGTGAGAGGGGAAATGCATGCAAAGTTTGCTTCTCATCTTGCTCGTTCATTTCAGCAATGCTTAGGTATCTTCTTATATGCTGCTTTGGATCCCCAATCCCATAAAACATTTCTGTATTGGAGATCTTAAACTTGGGAGGCAATGCAATAGGAGCCTTTGAGCTTACTCCCCTCATATTATAGAGGTAGTCATCCATTCCTTCTCCCCTACGAAAGGCAAGTTGCATTTTTTCCATCTTTTCCCTCAAAGCTATGGTTTCCACGGTGATCTTCTCAAATTGCTTGTTTCTTTCATATTCCACTTTTTCCTTTTCGTCCCACTCTTCCACTTCTTCCTCATCATCATGGATTTCCACATATGTGGATTTCTTGAGCTTAGATTATTCCAACTTGTGAGGCGTCCTCCCATTTTCTTAAGAGCTTCTCCATGTTCGTCCAAAGCCCTAAGGATCCTTTGTGTCATTGGGTCTTCCATGGAGGTTGCCATTGTTTCTTGGGAATTTCCTTCTTGGTGTGTGTCCTCAATCTTGATCAAGCGTCTTCCTTTCTCTTGAATCCAAATAGGAGTGGGGATGTGTTTTCATGACTTTGGTGGTGCAAAGATGCCTGAAAAGAAGCCCCATTTTCATTAAGTCTATGCTTCAATTAAAAGGTTCCTTTTACTTCTTAGATGTTTTTGGAAAATTCTTAAGTTCATTTTAATGGAGGCTCAATTACAATGTTACTCCCTTTCCTCTCACGGATCTTTGCCTCTTGTTTCATTGGGCTTTGGTCTAATTATAATAAAGCTTTCATCTCACTCTCATGGGCTTTTATTAGAATGTACTTAGGAATTTTTCAACCCTTTGTCTCAAACTTGGGCTTATAATGTATTCATCACTTTTGGGCTTTTCACTCTTTATTCATTATTTCATCATCATTTTTTTTCTTGAAATAGCCCTCTAGCTAGAATATTTTGTAGTCTTCCTTCCAAAGTCTATGAAATTCTCATCATTTTGGGCCTAGGCATGCAACAAAGTGGCCCAAGATTAGGGTATTTCATTTTGACTTTAAAGGATGTTGGATTCTAAGTCCATAGCGTATTTTTTACCTTAGGCCCAAAGTCCTATTTTCGAAAAGGCCTTTTTATTGGGCCTGCAATAGCAATTAAGGTATGGCCTTATTAAGTTAAGATATACCTTTGGATTTAGGGACAACCCTCTTATATGTGAGAAATTCTTTTCTTTTGTCCCACAACATCTTAAGGTATACCATAACTTTAAGGCCATCCCTTCCATTTTTATACCTTTTATTTGTCCTTTAGAATTAGGTGAACACATGATATACGGTTGAACAAGCAAGAGATATATAAAGGGTACCCTTCATGGTAGGATCTAGGATCTCTCTAGTGTGGGTAGGCTCCCTTAGGCTAAAGGGATAGATAAGTATGTCACTCACAACTAGGTGGGCTATGATTCCAACCGAGGGCCTAAGTGAACCCTATAGTGGATTGGTAGCAAACCTTTGATGTACTCAAGTCCCATTATAGGCGGTGACACCGATTATGAGTTGGTGGGATGAACTTCAGAAAATTTAGGCCTAAATGGAGCCTTCCATCTTCCCACTCATCACCAACCAAGGTTAAGGGACAAAAGAACAAGTGAATGTGTGTGCAAACAAGTATTTAAAAAGCTGTTATTAAGGTAAAGGAATAAGACATATAGAAAATAAACTCACAATCCCTAATGGAGTTGCCACTGTGGGTACAACGAAATGGAGTCGCCACCTAGTTATATGGTCTAGGAACCATGAGTCCTTTCGAGGAAGGACTTTTGATCTTACTACCAGAGTTTGGGTTTGGAATTTAGGTACGCACTTGGGAAGGTGTTAGGCACCCAAGATCGCCCAACCCTAAGGTTAGCCTGCTATCATTGTGTCTTATATCTTAACCTCATTAAGAATATGTTCGACACTTATATCTATACTCAGACACACACACCAGCATACATCTAAACATACAACATGGCATCTTTATCCCAAAACACATACCTATCTATCTATCCAAACAAAAGGGAGCCGAACATATTGAAGAAACCCTAGCATTTATCTAACATATGAAAACCCTATCATACATCTAAAACAAGGCAGCAACTTACACATGGCAGCAAAGCATATCATCATAGCAAGGAAAACACATTACAAAACCCTAATCATACATCTAAGCATGTTCTGTCATATCATTAAAGTAAAACCCTAACATGAACATTGCTAATGCATGACTTACCCCTTTACTTACCTCTCAGCAGCACAGCACCTATGGCATGAACATGTGGACGGATGGCATTAAAACTAAGAAACCCTAATCTAAACCCTAATTTAGATATGTGATAACAAATAAACATGTTAAAGGTGAGCAATCAATTATGGGGCTTAAAACATACGAAAAAGAGGCTACACAAATCAAACATGTGAATGCAAAAACAAAACAAACAAAAAATTAAGGTTTCTGGGTAACAACATCATGCACGCTAGAACAGGTCTGCGTACACATGAATTCAACCTGCGTGCATAGGCTAGATCATTCGTACGCAGATCCTTACCCATAAAACCAAATTAACACAAAAAAAGAGTAGAAAACCAAACAAGACATAAATGTGAAATCTAGCAACCTAACATGCTTAACGACATAAAGAAAGCATAAAACTAACCTAAATAGACATATATAAATATAAACTAAACAAAGAAATGGATTAAAGAAGAGATTAAAAGTAGAAAAGGGAAAAGAAAAGTTCAAAAGAATACCTTAAAGCAAAAAGCTTCTAGGCTTGACTTTGGACCATTCTCCTCAATCAAATCTATCACAGTTCAATAAAATAGTGATTAGCAATCTTAAACTCAAAGGACTGGGGCCAAAAAAGGTCCCAATCATATAAAAAAAGACTTGAGGGTGTTTTGTGAAAAACTCCCTTTTGATTCACTATTTTCTAGTGAATCTTAGGTTTTTCCCATGGGATTTCTATGTGTTTTGAAAATATACCATGTAAGGCTTTTTATAGTTGAAAAAATGAGGTTTGTGTTAGGACATATGTATTTCACTTGTTAAGAACATATGTCATTCATTTATGTAATTGGCTAATCCTTTGACAAAATGCACTTTACTTGTAATTGGGTAGATTTAGGATGAGTTTTATACTTCAAGAAACTGTGTTTCAAGATCAAGTGTTGAAGTCATCAAGTCTGTCCAAGAAATAAGCTGAAAAGTGCAAGTCCATTAAAGCTCGACAGCTAGCATGTGTCGAGGTTTAAAGAGCTGTTCCAGCTCTGTGGCTCGACAGCTACTTGACAGCATCTCGATACCTCTATCTGTCGAGGTTTAAGAAAAACAGATTTTGAGTTCTGTTTTGTTTCCAATCCGTGGATGTGTCTTTGGGCCTTCTTTTCTCCTAACTCTAGACATATAAAAGGATTATTCTAAGGGCTGTCAAAGAGTTCACAAGTTGCACAAGCATTGCAAAATCCTTGTTCAATCAAGTTGTGATCAAAGACAAAGTTCTTGCCCTAGTTCATCTCTCTTGTGAAGAAGTTGCTGTGTAATGTGCACCGTAGAGTTTTGTAACCAAGCATCTTCTTGATCTTCATCGTGTGGATGAATTGAAGAACTTTGCAGCCAATAATCTTCTCTAGTTGGTGATTGAAGTCGCGTACTAGGATCCGCGCAGTTAGTTAGTCACGTACTTGGGAGCCATGCATTGAAAGGAGAAATTGTCACTACAGAACAAGTCCAATTGGGTATTGGGGTAAGGGTTCAACTGTAGGTTGGTAAGATACTTGGGATTCCTTTACTTGTAAACGCTTGTTGTGATAATAGTGGAATTTCGAGAATGGTGACCTTAAAATCACCTGATGGGATTTTCGCCATGTAGGTTTTCCCCATTCATAAACAAATCGCCGTGTCATTTATTTTCCGCTGCATACTTAGTTTAATTGGTGATTTGTTTGTGCTACCACGCAATTTGCATGTTAATTTGATTAATTAATAACTTGGCTAATTAATCAACTTAATCCATCACAAGGGGTCAATACGTTTTTGGTCTATCAGTTTGGAACTACTCCCAAATGACATGGGATTCTTTCCAAACCTTAGCCATTATTATAGAAAACTTGCCTTTCTTATGCTTTTGAAACCCTAGTTGTGTACGCCAGAATGTGCTTGGGTACGCATGCTTTGGCTCTCGTACACAGGTCGCAACCTATATGCACAGGCCAAGGGCTACTTTGGTCAATTTATTTCCAAAAATGTATTTTTGCTCATTTAAAAGGTTGTATTTCCATTTCAACACTCCTCAAGTCAATTTAATATCTGATTGGGCTCTATACTGGCCTTGGGTCTTAGAGTTTGAGCATTATTGGGGAACAAGGGCCCGAGTCATAAGGGGTATGAAATGTGGTGCCTACATGTCATTTTCAAATTATTTAGGAAATAACATCTCGAGTCTCTTAGACTCGAGTTCACTATAGAAACTAGAGCATAAGAGACCATGTTCTAGCCATGTTGATGGAATTTTAATCCACGTGTAACTCGAGCTTATAAGACTCGAGTTCCTTAAAAAATTCCTTTCATTCCCACACCTTTAGTTTCTACCTTCAACAAACAATAGCAAAACTCACCTTCAGTTCCTACAACCAACTCCAGCAAAACCATCCTCACAAGTCCGATCTGATCCGAGAAAAATCTACACCACCTCATACCAATCCGATCAAAACCCTCCTCACAGGTCCTCACAAACATCTCATCAGCAAAACCAAACCCTGCAAAATACACAAAGTGAATTGGAACCCTGCAAGCCCAAACCCAAACCCAAACCCAACAAACACGCCACCACCTTATACCAATCGAAACCTACAAGCCAAGAATTGCGCCACCACCTCATTTCGATTGGAACCTACAAACCCAAACCCAACAAACACAATACCACATCATCCTGGTCGAAGGTGAGCTTCGATAGGGAATGAGAGATATGGAATGAGATAAAGTGAGAGAGAACCACCTTAGTGATAAGCTTCAACCTTGGAGGCCCAATTTAGGCTTTGATTTAGAGAAAAAAACCAAAGAGAAGATCAATCAGTTTTTTTCTTTTTTATATTTTTTATTTGGTTTTCTTTTAAGGACTTGAGATCCACATGGATTACTACATTAGCATGCAGGAAACATGGAACTCGAGTCTCTTAGGCTAGAGTTCCTACAGTAAACTCGAGTCTAAGAGACTCAAGATGTTAGTTTCCAAAATAGTTTAGAAACGTTGTTAACTAATGAATTTGTTTAAAAAAATTATATTATATGGCAAATTTCCCCACCCCAAATTTCACCCAACACAAGTTGAATAGAAGCTAACTATATTCTATATGCTTGTTTACCATTGTGAGGATTTAATACCTATAGGTTACACAAATTCTAATTTTCAGTCAGATCTTGATTTCAGAAAGTCCACTTCAGAAAGTCCATTTCAGAAAGTCCACCATGGAAGCTGAATATGTTGCTGCTTGTGAAGCAGCAAAGGAAGCTGTTTAGCTCAAGAAATTCCTTTCTAGTCTTGGTGTTATGAGAATGAAATAAGTTCCAATCACTTTGTTCTATGACAACAGTGGAGCAGTTACACAATCCAAGGATCCAAGGAATCACAAGAAAGGAAAGCACATAGAAAGAAAGTACCATATTATTCGAGACATCGTGGCTCGAGGATATGTGATAGTAGCAAGGATTGATAGTGCAAATAATCTAGCAAATCCCTCTACCAAAGCCATACCCTAGAAGACTTTTGAGTCACACTTGGAGGGAATGAGAGTTAGATTAGTGCGCAATAGTCTTTAAGGGCAAGTGGGAGATTGTTAGGATTAGTGCCTTAAAATCCTATTGTATGCTATGTATGACATTATATTATATGTAATAAAGTTGTTTTATTATTACCTAAAATAATGGTAACATGGATATCTGGACATTATCATATAGTCCTTGAGATGCATAGCATGTGGTTTATGTGATTCAGTCACTAAATCACAAGTTTTTTATAAACTCAAAATCTTAGTTCGTAGTTGATGATAAAATTGGGCATTTCATCTGCAAAGACTATAACATGTCAATTAAAATGAATTGTCTTGATCATGGAAGTAAAGACTTCTAGTTGATATGTTAATATGTTTTAAGTATATAAGACATATTGAACTGAAGCGCTATAAGATTTATTATTCTATTAGCGACTATCAAATGAATAATAAATCTCATGACTTTCATCTACATAAACTCTCAATCTTGAGGGAATAGTGAATCCGATCATAAAATGTAGGTTGCTTTAATATATCAGGAGTGAGATCTAAATAAACGGTCAAAACCTTAGTATGTTGGGCAACCACACTTAGTGTTGAAGGAACATATATTCTCAAGATGGAATTCATAGTCTCTTTATAGAGATATAAAATATTCCCTTGAGATAAGTTTAATGAGTTTGGTTATTCAAAGTGCTAGGCCTAACCACTTTAGTAAAGAGTTACTAAAGTTTATATTTTATGGAATTAGATTTCATAAAATATATGTGAATATCTTAAAGGATTAAGTTGGGTACTCACGGATCAAGAGGTAGTAATTTTCAAAGTGACAGTTACACATTATGACTTTGTATTACTACAAATATTTTCATGAAGGGGTTAAATGTTTAGATAATAAAGTCTTAGGACATAATTTATTAATAAGGCTTAAAAGTGCAATTATATTTATATAGTGGTATTAAATATAATTAATGGTAATTTTGGACTTGTCAAGAGTTGATAGAATTGGAGTGAAGATTGAAAGTCTTCCCAAGTTCAATCTTCATTTATTTTGAATTTCACTGCATCAAGGTACTCCTTCTTGTTCTTTCTTTCTAAAATTCAGATATTGCTTGTTTTCTCACATTAATGAAGTAAATCCATTTATTTCCGCTACATGTTTTTATATGAGATACAAAACTATATTTTCCATATATTATCTAAAACTCCCTTATGTAGCATTTCTCCCCTTTATTAGCCTTCCGAATGGGGATATCAACAGGAATCTATAAACGAGGTTGAGTCTACTAAAAACCTCATTCATCATGCTTACTGGAAAATCATTGACTGACTAGATTCGAGGAAGGGTGATTTTTCTATGACCATGTCCTGACAGACTAGCTTCCCCCTCCTCCTTAGAAGGCGAATCTGCCGATGACTCCCTCTCAAATCCGGATGGGTCATCCGACACATACTTGTATCCCAACAAATAGGCCTCATTGTCACTCGATTCCAAATGGACTAACAATGGATGTTCACACATGGCTTCACTACTTCCTGACATTCCTTTACCTACAAGCGACAAATGGAAACTAAGATTCTACTCACTCAAACTCCCAAAAATAGGACCGACAACTACTTATCAAAAAGAGAAATGTTTAAGCAACAAGAAAAGAAGAGAGACTTACGTAGTTGCATCCGAAGGGAGTAAGCAGCAAATAAATGAAAGAAATGATTCTCCTTAAGGTGACGAGTGACTTCCAAAGAAACCAATGGAAGGAAAGAGCTCTAATTAGGCACTTAAAAGTAAAAAAAGGCAAATGAGAGGCTAAGAGTGGAACTGAACTATTTATAGAACGAAGGACTACGAGAAACAAAGTGACATTAAAATTCAAGTTGCCCAATCAAGGATCGCCACGTGTCACCTAGCCTCGCTAAAAGACATTTTCACCCCTATAGATGGCACGAAGGTCTAGAAAAAGCAATTAATGACTAAAAAGCATCTTTCATACTCCGTTGCCCGTTGGCTACCCCAACAAACAACGAAGTAAGGGGCAGAAGATAGGGGTATTTTTGTCTAAGAAAGTTTGTGGGCACTTTGACCCGTCAGGGTGAAATACCTTGTCTTTGGCCTGTCAGGATTCAACCCCCCTTCAATCCCTTTAAAATCCAGACATTTCGATGCTCCACTCCCCTTAAAGACCCATTGGGTAGCTCGTGTATATGCCCGACAGACGATTCACGCCTCGTCATTTGCATACCGACGGATGGATGATCATACCAACAAATGGATGATCATACTGACAGTTGAGCATGCTAGGTCTCACAAACCTTTACGTATTCTCCACACATGTGTCTCTATATGTAAATAACTTGCACATCATGCTCAAAGACTCTACTACATGTTCGTATCTTCCCTATATGGAAACAGAAGCACTAAGATCTAGGAGCCTTAACTCCAAATCCTCTCTACAAGAAAAGCCCCTACATTCAAGGGATCTTGGTTAGCTCTACTCCACTATATAAGCACCAAACCTCCTCTTCCTTAAAGTACGTGAAAATTCCTAACTCTGATACTATTAAGTTCTTGGAGATTTTTCTATCACTAACCTAACCTTCGAAGGGTCTTTAGCCAGCACTCCACTAGTGCTCTCTGTTGCTTCTTTGTTCTCTTGTTTTTTTGGTACCCTCATTGGCGCACATGTGGACAATTAGCTCACTGATGATTTTTGTGCATCATCAAATAGACAAGTTTATGTTGCTTTAATTTGGTTTCATAGGTTGTAGTAGTAGTAGTATATGACCATGTTTTGATACACTTGAAGTAGAGTTAAATACGATTGAGAGTAATATCCATTAAATTTGTAGCTGTCCATTTGATTCTACAACTACAAGAACACCAAAATCAGAAAAATATATTATGGCCCTGGTTGCCCTTGCCCAGATCAGCAGCAGCAAAATGCAGAGCTTTTCATCAATTGGTTGAGATCTCCTGCATAAAAATAAGAGTTTTGAGCACCTGGCTGCAATCACTCTCAACATCTTTTATCTCTAATTAGAATGAATGCCTATGGCTATGCCACCAAGCAGGCTTGTCTGTTTTCCACCTCTCAATACCAATATTGATTTTGAATTTCGGTGATGACATGTTCTTTGGGAACTTATTCCAAAATATCAATCTTAATAATCCCTGTTACTGTGCTAATCTTTCATTCCAAACATCCATGCTGTGAATGAGGTGAGTGGATGATGTCATGTCAGATGTCTCCTAATGTACCACAACCTTCCCACAAAGTCAGCAAAACATATACTATTGAACACCCAAACATTCTCCGACTTGGGTTAAGGTATTATAATGTTTTAAACGGCAAGCATCCCAAATAACAAAAGAAGCAACTTTAGTGTCTCGCTGACGCAACAGTTTGGCAAAACAAATTGTAAGAAAAGTACTTATCAGGAATGCTTGTATAAGACAAATTTGTTCAAGGACACAATAACATATCAGGTTTATGTTTACCCCCCACCCACATAATAAAGAATAAAATACAAGCTTTATCTTATACATCTGCATCACTGAATCAATTTGATTCAAGAAACAACATTTCAGAGAAGCCCTCTTCTTCTCTTATAGTCACTAACCGTCAGGGTCAGTGCATGCCTCCTTCCATCATTCTCAGGGACTTTGCATCCAATTGTTGCTTCAATTCTTTGTTTCCTTGCCATGAATCCAGCCTGAGCTCCTTGGGGCCCACCAAACCTCTGAAGAGCAGCCAATGAAATTGGCAGCTCGAAATTATGCAGCAAATTTGACTCTGTCCCTTGATCCACAGGAGCACTAGTATCAACCAACTTCCCGGCATCAGCTGCCGCTTCTAAGGCTGCAGCTGTAGCGGCCAAGCCAACCTCTGTGATTACCTTTTCTCCAGTCACATTACTGACTATAACTGTAGCAGATGCACCATTAGCATCACCATTTGCCACTGTAGCCCCATTGGTTCCACCAGGCTTTGAAATGTAGTAATTCCTTGACCTAGTCCATCTCCTTGAAAAGGGATCATAACCAGCCTCCCCTGCTTTTAAACCCGTGTTTATGGGTTTCAGTTCTGATGCATTTTTGAAATTCTCAACCCTGTTCTTTCTGTTCATCTCGGCTAGCCTCATGGCCTTGGTATCTTTCTCCTGTGTTTGCCGGGATGCCTCTAATTGCTGCAGTCTTGTCTTGATCCTCTCCACCTCTGCCTCATCATGCTTGCTTTGTGCAATTTCCAACTCCCTCCTCAGCCGGTCCTTCTCAGCTGCAACATTAAGTGGTCTTGACAAAGAAGATTTTTTCTCTTGCAACATCTGCTTCACAGTGGCCGCCGAGTAAACATATGTGTTGGTTTTCTTAATAGCCTCCTTCTTTTCCAACACGTCCTGTTTGCTTGGCATCCGACCCCCACTTCGTTCTACCTCCTTAATCCACTGTTTATACTCCTCCTCTAGTGGAGCTGAGTCAGAAACCATAGCCATCTGCCACCTGGCAGCAGAGCTTTCATTGCCCCATATAACATTTAGATACTTATACGTGGTTTTATTCTCCAGTCTGTACTGCCTGTCAGGTTCTGTGGCATCAACATTTCGGACCAAGCAAAGCCTGTATATAGGTCCAGATTTTGACCTCCCAATTCCAACCCTCACAAAGCAACCCACAATCAACTCCTCAAAGAATGGCTCCATAAACCATTTTCCTAGCTTTGACCTCCGAATAGTAATTTCCTTTATATCATCAAAAGATGGAACCTCAGATCCAGACATGCCCCTCTCGTCATCACTGTCAACCATTGCACCATCCCCTGTTGATCCTTCATCTTCACTGTGGGACCTACTTTCACTCTCACTCTGACTAGAACTACTCACACTTGGTCTAGTGAAAGTTTTTCGCTTTGGTGAGAAAGTTCGATTCCCTGAACTTCCTCTAGATGCATCTCTTAATTTACGGTGAGCCTCTGGGTCCTGCTGCTTCAATCGCTTTGCTCGCAATTCATTCAATGCATCATCCTTGGCAGACCTGTCAGCAGATCTGGGTGTCAAACGCAGACGAGATTGTGGAAGAGGTGGAGTCTCTTTTCTAGATTGGGTGGTCTTTCCGCTATCCCTCTTTGATCTAATTTTCTCCCGTAAATTCTTATCATTTTTCTTGGATGCCCTATCCGACAAGATCATCTCTCTTTCAAGTTCAGTCATCTGTGCAAGCTTTCGCCTGTCATCTTCATTCTTATAAAGATCCTCACCAACATCAGATTCATCACTGCTGTCACCCTCACGATCAGACACGCCATCATCATCACCCTCTTCCTGGCTGCCCAGATCATCATCTCTTTCAGCAGGGTCCAACCTCTTCTTCAAAGGAACTTGAGATCCAGAGGGCTTTCTGCTTGCATAATCACGATCATCATCTGAATCATCATCCCTAGAGTCACTTCCACCATCAGAATATGAACCCTCACGTCGCCTTCTAGATGGTGTAACTGTGTTCCTTCTGCCAGCTGAACTGGTTCTTCCTGCAGCCTCCAGGAGCAAATTTTCTAAGTCTGCCATGATATGCTGTCTCTGTATAAGCTGTGATAATATGCACCCCCTCCTGAATAAGCAGTGAAGTGTTCATTTATTAGTTTCAGTAGTCGAGACAATAAAAAAGAGAAAAACAATATATAAAATATACATACATACATACATACATACATATATATATATATATATATGAACACAAGATGTATCTTAGTTTTTTTTTTCTTACAAAGTATAGAATGAGTAAAATGCAAAGACACATCAATGACTTACAACTTTCTTTTCCATGTAATGGTAAAAACTGTTTAAATTTATGTCAAGCATATTAGTAGATCTGATTTTTATGTAGTCTGATGTTCATTGTGAATTGTATGAATGAGTTCTCTTTGTTAACTACACGAGTTCATCCAGTCAAGGTTATAGTAGAATGACTTGTATATGTTCGCTAGTTCAACCACATGGATCGAAGATCAATCTGTAGCATTCATTCATTGAATTAGATTTGAAGCTAGAATATGATGGGACTTCTAGTCTGATTGCAACGGTATCAAACCGATTTGCCAAACCCTCGTTTAACGCACAGTGTCATAAATTTACAAATTAAACTCTATAAATTTATCTTTTGAGAAAAAAAATTCATAGGCAAACATCCCAACCCAAGTATTTTCCAAACTAAGTTTAAGAACTTTGTTTCAAAGATTTCATTAAAAAAACCGTTGGTAAATTCTAACAAAAATTACCCAAAACTCGTTTCTAACATAAAATAAATAAATAATCAGAGCAGACCAAAGAGAATGATAAAACATAGAAAAATCGATGTACTTTAATATCGTTGATCGAGCGAGTTTAAGGGAGCAAAAAGAAGCAATAGTATAAAAGAAACCCTAGCGAGTGAGTAAAAATTGGGGGGATGAAGTAAGAAACATACCTTGTTGGAGGTCAGATCGAGGTTTTGATGTCGGATTCTTGTAGAGACAGAGACAGAGGGCTTTTGTTTCGGCAGAGTTGAGGAGGAAATTGGGCGTGTGTGAGTGAGCAAATACACAGTAGTTACAGTATTTCGCTATTTCTATTTCACACTACACACAGCACGAATTAACTTTATAACTATAAGAGACATATAAAATACGCATATTCGTATGTGTACCAGGATACTCCCAAAATTATACTTCAGCCCCAACTTTTGCGTGTGTCGTCTCATTCACCCCTACAATAATTCTACAAACACATCAATTTTCACATTTTTGCCACAATATATAGGGTGGTAAAACTTGTGATTACTTCAACAATACTTTCATACGGGACTACCACTAATATAAATTTTATTATATTGTGCGATATGATATCAATCAAAATTTTTCACTAATATAACTTCTATCTCTAATGGTTGAATAAAAGATTTAGAATTCATTTTTTGCCTATACTAAAAATCAATTGGTATTTTGGTCTAATGCTAAAGGGCACAATCATTAGAAGTGGACGCCATAGATTAAAACTCTATAAATATATAACCCAATTGTGAAACAAATTGTGAAACTTGTTGTGTAACTAAACTTACTAATTTAACCTATTGGAAAAATTTGCTAAATAATGTTATTTTATAACTAAACTTATTGATAGACTTGATGATGCACGGAAAAGCAATAGGCAGAATGCTTCGGGCTTCAATGGGTTAGTGATTGCTTGGAAGGCCTAAAAAGAAAGACACGAGATCAAAGGAGTCCAGGGTGAACCGACCAAGAACCCTCAATGCTTAAGTTAGTTTTTTCTCTAAGACTCAAGAATTCCAACTTTTTAGGAGTAGTGAAAACTTACTTTCATTTGATATGGATGAGTCCTTATATAGTGAGTTTTTGAGTGGTTACTTACTTAGTAACTTCCCCAATATTTGTGGAAGTTAGAAGGTTCAGACTTAACTTCGACAACTGCTATAGAAGTTAGAATGTTCAATCTTATCTTCTACAACTGCCATTGGAAGTTAAGTACTTAGTAAGAAGTTATAGCGATGATCAAGGATTTTGCTCATGTTTCAAAATAGTAGCACATGGTCCGAATTATAAGCTTTTGTAGATGAATTCATTTCTGAAAATTTCCTAAGTGTTTGGGGGTTGCCCATGTGCTTTCCTATTGGACAACCTTTATGTCCATAGACGAGCTTCATATGTTGGGCTGACCTTTGGCTCTAGACGACTCCTATGGACGAACTGGAGATGGTTCGATTTTTAGTTCCCTATCAAGACATATTGGAAAATTTGCTAAATAATGTTATTTTAATAATAACCATGTCATAAGAGAGTTTAATTCATGTTATGAAAGCATCAAGTTTTTGAAACACAATTTTTACACCTAAGTAAAATCTAGCCTTAGAAAAAAAAAAAAAAAAAGAACCAAACAAGATTCCCAAATAACTTCTATAAGGATGAAAGGCCCAAATAAGGATGTTGGGCCGCACATGAGGATGTCAGATAGCCTGAGGACAAATAAATACTGACAAAAACAGATAGGATATTGAGCTAAAGAAGAGGTTGAGTCACAGTAAACAAGTGATATTGTCCAAGGAGCGAACCCTCCTTAGATGGAAGATTAGAGGCCTAAAGTCCGACCACCCGTCAAGCCCTAGGTAGTGGGCAACCATGCTTGGGAGGATAAGCTTCAGTGAGAGGTGAGTCACCAAAGAGATGAGAAATATATAAGCAGAAAGTTGCTACCACCGCATTGAATGCTCTGTATTTAGCCCCCTGGCCACATTAATGTGGAGGTGATACCTAAACAGTAACTTTCAGCCATACACCTACCCATAGAGACTTCAAGAAGGTACTGATGGGATAAGTATCAAGGCTAGCAGTCTGATCTACACGTGGAGGGCTGAGATAAAATAAGGGAAGGGAAGGGAATATAAATGGGAGACACCCCATTACAGGGGTATCTGAGATTAAGAGAGAGAAAAAAGCATTGTGTAACTAAGAACTTGAATATTTGTATAAGTCCAGAAGAAATATATAAGAACATTCCTTCCTTGGACCTGACCGAGGAGCATTTTTTCTTTATCCAAACTGTTTATATTGCTTATCCTTACACGAATCAGTCGAACACCTAACTCATTGAATGTTCAATTTCAAGCCCACTTTCTAACAAATTCATTGTTTTGGGCTCTTTGGGCTATTGTCCATTTCATTTGGTCTGTGGCACAAATCGTGTTCTTACAACTTCAAATCAATATGAATTTAAATAATAATAATAAGGATAAATATAAAGAAAATTAAATATTTTACAAAAACCACGCAAGTAGATTATTTTACTAAATCTAAATGTGAATATATTGTTATATTATTATCTATATATATATATATATATATATATATATATATATATATATATATATATATATATATATATATATATATAATTCTATACTTGGCAATGAGGAGATTTGAACCTTGATGGAATGAGATTTTAAATAATGTATCACTATGGACATTATTAGATTCATTAAATTCATATGGTAGTAAATTAGGGCTATCTAGCGGTTCACTGACCCGCCCAAACCGACTGGGTCCGACCGGCCCAAAGTCCAGCAAGTGGACTCAAAACCCATGGTAGGTCGGATTCGAGTTTGTCACTAACAAAAATCGATTATTTGGGTCAGGTAGCAAGCTAAGGAATTAAAAACCCATATTACCCAACCCGACCGATGGTTTCAAAATTACAAAATTACAAAATTACAAAAAAAAAAAAATTTATTTGTTCGCTTATTTCTAGGAGAACATGTGAAGACAAAAGACATATTGGACTGAAGCATTGACTTGTTAAGTGTTACATGCTAACTAAAACCTACATGCAAAAGAAACTCAACCAAAATCAAATAAGAAGATTCAGAACAGCTAATTTCAAATCAAAATTAGCGTTCCACTTCCTTATGCCCATGGCCATGAGTCCTTACTCCTTAGCCAATTACCCTCATCCCTCATCTCGCTCTCTCATAAATCAGTCTTCTCTCTGTGCTCTCTGCTCTCTAGTCTTTCTAGTCTCAACTCTTCACTCTACACTCTCCTCACTCCTCTACAAAGTCCAAACGGACCAAACCCTAGTTTTTGATTACTACTACCGCCGCCTCACTTTCTTTCCACCATGGGTTAAGTCTTCTTAGCCTCTTAGTCTCAACTTCCCAGTCCTTGGTTAGGTAAAATTTCTTCCCCTCTTTTTCTGTATTTTGTGATATGGGTTTATCAACTTGTTCAAATTATTTAAAACTTAAAAATTAGGGACCAAAACTGACCAAGAGATTGGATTCAAAGATGAAACTCTAATTTTTTTTTAATTTGATTTGTTGAGTCAAAGACTTGATTTATCACTTTTCAAAGATGAACCCCTAATTTGAGTATGCCCATTTGTGATATCACTTTTCAAAGACTTGAGTTATCACTTTTCTGAGTGTGCTTTGTGTTTATTTTTGTGTTTACTTGTTACAGACAGACATTATAGTTAGTTTTTTTAAGTTCTTTTTCTTCGTCTTTTTTCCTAGGTAGGCTGGACCATGTAGTGGTCCTATTTGTATCTGCCCAGTTTTATTCCTTGTTTTGTTTTTTTTTTTTTTCTATGATCAATATACTTGTATCTTCACTGTAAAAAAATTTTAAAAAAAAAAAGAAAAAAAAAAGAGATGAACCCCTAATTTAAAAAGATGAAATCCAAACACATTTTTATTTTGCTTATCTGATTGTATTTTATTGCTCATTTGTTTGATTCATTTTGCTTTCCTAACTTAGAAAATTGAAACCCTAATTTTATATAGGAGTTGAAAGTTGTTCAAGTAGGCTACTCTTTTTGCTTCCTTTTGAAGGTCGAATCCCTAACAGCTAAGAGTTCTCTGAGGCATCATTTCCCTTCTGTTGTTTCTCTTTTAACTTCTTGTTATTGTTATTGTTTGTTTGTTACTTTTGTCGTTGCTTTTGTTGTCACTTTGACCAGTTGTTGTTGTTGTGTCACTTGTGTGTACTCTTGTTACTGGGTTAGTAGTATCATTGTTATGGTAGTTTGTTAATGCTTAAATTTGATATATTTAGGTTATGGAACCCTCTAGTGATGTAGCTCCTTCCCAAACAACACCCGCTGCCCAAGCTGAACCTACTGCCACTCCAACTAATGCAGAGGCACTTCCACCTAAACCTAATGGTAAAGCCAAGGTTAGTAAGATAGCTATTGGTTGTGGTAATAAGAAGAAAAAGTCTACTACTTAGGATCATTTTGAAAAAATACAGATTAGTAAGGGTCATTTTAAGGTTATTTGCAATGATTTCCAAATTACTTATTGTAAGGGGCATGGTACTACTAATTTATTGAATCATGTGCCAAATTGTGTTAAGAACCCTAATAGAGATGCACTTAGAGGGCAACAAATCTTAGCGTTTGAACCCAAAATAGATGGGGAGGAAGGGTTTCAGCTTGTACAAATAGCCTTTATTGTTAAGGCTTCTAGAAAGGCACTCACTGAAATGATTATAATAGATGAGTTGTCTTTTAAGTTTGTTGAAGGGTATGGGTTTAAAAGATATTCAACAACCTTGCAACCTAAGTTGCTAATTAGGGACATCGCAACTCATCAAACTGTGGCTAGGGATGTGATTGGCATTTATGGTGTTAAGAGAGAGAAACTAAGGGAAGCCTTGAATGGTTGTAGGGTGTTTCTTACTACGGACACATGGTCTAGTATTTAAAATCTAAATTATATGTCCCTCACATGTCATTTTATTGATGATGATTGGAACTTGCATAAGAGAATTCTGATTTTTTGTGAAGTTGAAGATCATAGGGGGGAGACTATAGGTAGAAAGATTGAGATGTGTTTAGGTGAGTGGGGTGTTGATGGCATATTCACCTTGACTGTGGATAATGCTTCCCCTAATAGTGCTACCATTAAGTTTTTACAAACAGTAACTAAAGATTAGAAGGGGACTATTTTAGAACATGAATTCTTGCACATGAGGTGTTGTGCACATATCCTAAATCTAATTGTGGGGGATGGTTGGAAAGAAATTGATGTGTCCATTGCTAGAGTGTGTGAAGCGGTGAGGTATGTGAAGTCCTCATCAAATAGAAATCTAAGTTTTAGGAGTTTTATGGAGAGATTAGGTATTGAATCCAAGTGTTTACTAAGTCTAGATCTACCTACTAGGTGGAACTCTACCTACCTCATGTTAGATACTGCTGAAAAATTTGAGAAAGTGTTCCTAAGAATGGACTTTGAAGATGATAGTTATTCTTCATACATTATCAACAAGGAAATAATGGTTGTTTGGGATCTCCTAGTGGGGTTGATTTTCAAAATTGTAGGACATTTGTAGGTTTCTTGAAACTTTTTTACAATGCAACAAAGAAGTTCTCTGGTTCTTTGTCTTCTTTGTATGTTACTTTAAATACCTTCTTTGATGAGATGTTTGTGATTCAAGAGAATATTGCTCATTTAATTAAATCTCAAAATCATCTCTTGAAAAACATGGCAACTAAAATGGAAGCTAAATTTGAAAAGTATTGGGGGAAAGGGGATAAAATTAATCAGCTTTTGTATATGGCCGTGGTTCTTGATATAAGAAAGAAGATGAGGTTATTGAAGTTCTCTTTTTCTAAAATTTATGGGGATGAAGTGGCTGATGAGATGGTTGATTTGGTGAGGAAGACCTTGGATAGGTTGTATGATTATTACTCTTGTGTTGATTCACCAAATGTGATAGTACCAAGTGAGATTGAGAGGACACACATAAAAGGTGATACAATTGGTTGTACCGATCCATATGCGATGGTTAATTCTCGATATGAGCATTTATTAGAGGCTGAAAATTCTATAGGGTGTAGCAATGAGATTGAAAAATAATTGGCTGAAAACTACCTGTTTCTACGGTTGCTTCTGAATCGGCATTTTGTACCAGAGAGCTCATACTTGATCCATTTCGAAGTTCACTCTCTCCTTTCATGGTTCAAAATCTTGTTTATACTCAAAACTAGTTGCAAGCCCATGCCCCAATTTCTTTTCGCAAACCAAAGGACGAGATGGAGGTCTTGGAGGATGAATTTCATGACTTAGGTAATATGTTTAACTTCCAAACTTCTTGTCTATTAAGTGTTATTAAATGTGTCATATACTTGAGCAAAATTTAATCTATTGCCTTAATTTTTTTCTTTTCTATGTTTGAATCAAGCAACAACAGCAGCAAATTCTAGTTCCTGCTCAAGCAAAGGTAGTACCTAAGGTAGTACCTTAGCTCTTTCTTTTCTATAAGTTTACATAGATCCTAAGGTAGTACCTTTCAAAAAATAGTAAAGAGCTACTCTAAGTAGGTTTCCTAAATACTATTAAGTATTTTCAAAATACTATTAAGTATTTTCAAAAAATAGGTTTCCTAAAGTAGTAAAGAGCTACTCTATTATCTATAGTTAACAAGTCCATAACTGACCGGGTATGTTTCTGCCCTTGTGATTTTTGTTCATATTGGTTACTTCCCTTTCGGTCATTCTGTAGCTTTTGTTCTTTGTCTTTATATATTGTTGATAAATATTTTTTCCCATTGTATTGTAGGAGGAAGGAAGGTCGCATTTTGTATAGGAGGCAGTTTTTTGGATATATTTTGGAAGCTTTTTTGGACAGATGTATAACTTTTCTAACTATACATGAACTCTTGCTTATAGGAAGGAAAACTTAGCATCTATGTAAACTCTCTTTTCTATAAGTTATGGACTTGTTAACTATAGATAATAGAGTAGCTCTTTACTACTTTAGGAAACCTATTTTTTGAAAATACTTAATAGTATTTCATAATTGTAACTAATTATATATACTGCTGGGAATATTTCCTACTGCCTTGGTGGTTTACTGCCTTACAAACTTTTGCAGTAAATGCCTTCTCTACTACCTCTATGGCTTACTATATATATCTATATGGAATTATGAAGATGTTCTAGTATTTGTAGCAATGCTTGCTGTGTGGTTCTGGAAATTTACTTGATGTGTGGAATGGTTGGCACTACCAACTTGGCAGGTTTAATATGTGTTTAGATTGACTTTATATGCCAGAGTTTTCTTGAGACAATTTTGAGGTACTGCCCAGTCTGTCTAGAGCCTAGGCCCTTAGGCTTAGGCAATTTGGAAAATATTTGTTACTTGTAATGTGTGGATGACTAACAGGTGGTAAAAAAGAAGAAGGTATTTTATGCATTTTTATTTGTTTGATATTTGCCCAAGTTTTACATAGATGTTTAATAGGTGGTAAAAAAATGGTACTTTGTGTGTTTTTATTTGTTTGCTATTATACCCAGGTTTTACTGTGTATTTTTTTATTCCCAAATGTCAATATGTGGGTATTGGGAAGTGTAAATTTGGACTAATATTGCTTCAAGCAGAGCTTGATGGCCCATTTTAAAGGATACTGGCCTACTAAGAAATATTAATTTGGACAAATATTGCTTCAAGCAGAGCTAGAAGGCCCATTTTAAAAGAAATGAAGTAAAAAAGAGGCCCAATCTAATATGACAAGATTCAAAAAATTTTAAATCCTTGTAATTTAGAAAGCCCAAAAATTTTGGCCAAAAAGGCCCAAAAAAATTAAATCCATGAAAATCTACAAACTTGGCCCAATTTGTGGTCCAAACTTGGCAAACCGTTGAATCTAACCCTGCCCCAACTGATGACCCAACTCGACGAGTCCGACCCGTATGTTCGGTTGAGTGTAGGTCAATTTTCCAACGACTCGATCCAATCGGGTCGAGTACGGGTTAGGCCCAAATCCAGGGCAACCCGACCCGTGGACAACCCTATAATAAATCTTTGCCATGAAATACTGAATCTTTATGTTGAGTCCATTTTATCATCTTGCCATGTGTTGAGCTTTGATTTGGAAATTTGTTGTAGTTAAGTTAGGAATTTAGGATGGCATATCCTGAACCCTCATCGAGCACTGAGACTTTCTCGTGCCACATTTGGGGGTTAGATCTTTTGTTTGGGCTACTTGTGAAGTAGTAGCATTCTTTTTAGGTTGCTTGATGGAACCAGCCTATGGACAAAAAATGGAAAAGGAGAAAGGATTTCATAGAAAATTGAACTAAAGATTATCCTCAGTCGAGTTGCCGAAAATGCACATGATAGTAAGCCTAATGATGAAATTTTGAGTTTTAGTCAATAGACGTTAACTAACCAACATTTAGACCCCATTAATAATAGCTCAATGGCTGACTTAGGGAATCAACCGTCTTGTGAGAGCAAAAGGCAAGAGTTAGACATGCATGGACCCAATAATTTATGTGGAAAACCCCACTAGAATAGGGGTGAAAAACCATGGTTGGAGTAGAGAAGTCTCTACTCCTGGATGTTTGTATATTTTTGTTGTTGTTGTTGTTGTTTTTTTTTTTTTAACAGTTAACATACATTCAATCATGCACTCATATGTCCTTTGATGATATAAACTCTTGAATAATATAATATGATCATTGACCACCAAAGTCTAGAAGACTTTTTTCTCTAGGCAAGTTGCGTGTTTAACACTTTCTCAATCCTGTAACCTAGCCTCTAAACTTAGATTAATGGTTAGTAGATTATGCTTTTTTTCTTGTAATTTTCAATTCTAGATTGTAATTAGGAAACAAATTCATGTAATTTTCTTAGATTGTATCTAGGACCAAAGCCATGTAACTTTCTAGCTATTTTCAATAGATGTACATTCAATGTCAATTCATCAATAAAGATGTATCTTTTCAATTTTCCTTCCCTTATTTTTCCAATTAATTAAGTGGTGACTTCATTGTAAAACCCTTGACTTAGGAGGGAAGATAAAAGCAATAGAACCTTTAAGAGGCACCAGCACAGGGTTGTGCCAAAACCCCATATGGAGAAGGTTTTCGGCTGGGGGCATGGTTTCTCTTAGAAAGGTACCGACCCAAATGATAAATATAATAACCTTTGAGCATTCACATTGGAGCTCTTATTACTAAAAATATAATTTAACTCTCAAACAACCAAAAAAATTGCTTTATTAGAGTTGCTATATCTAAATTTTCTTAACATCTTGCTATAGTAAACTACCATCTATAGCAGTTCACAATAGCTAAAGAGTTAAAATTAAAAACCATTTTTATTCCTTCACACCCCTCTCTCTCTCTCTCTCTCAACTGCCTAGCCAAGACCTATGGCCAAAGCTCATGAGAGTGCCACCACGGATAGTGGTGACATGCGGTGGCTATAGACACCCCAAAAAATCAGATTTTTTAGGTTTGATCATACATTGGGTCCTGTATTAGGTGTAATCTTACATTGGATCCTGTATTAGGTGTGTGAGTCCCATTTTCTTATTTTTAGTTTAGGAGTCACCTCCAACCATTGGTTCTGTTTTAGGTGTGATCAATTGGTCACCTACTTAATTAACTAAACTAATTTTTAAGGGTTTATTAATTGAAATAAACCAAAAGTCTCGAATCAAAAATCTTGGACACAGAAGTTCGATTATGTGTGGGGAAGGTATTAGGCACCCCACAATGCCTATCCAAAAGACAATACCTCATTTTAATTTAATTCAAATGTTATCTTTTGGTGAAGAAATAGGATACTTGGCATTTTAATTTTTTGAAAAAAAGATTTGCAATATATATATATATATATAGAGAGAGAGAGAGAGAGAGAGAGAGAGAGAGAGAGAGAGAGAGAGAGACATTTATTTACTTATAATTTACCATGAGAATATTTAAGTCAAAGAATATTTACAATCAAAGCATGTGAGATATGTACATAAATAGCATGTGAAGGATCTTAACCACATAGCTAAAAAGACTAGCATTGAACCATAGCATGTGAGTATTTATTTACTATATAAATAGCATGGGAATACTAACTATTATACACAAATAAACTTCAACATGAAAATAAAAAGAGAGTTGGAAGGATAGCAACTTATTGTCATCCACAATTTTCCCCATTTTTACCATGCAAAAAAGATGACAATTGAAATGTATTAGTGCCAAAAAAGGAGGAAGAGATTATGTACGCTTGATTGGTGTCTATGGGTTCAATGGAATTGAACCATAGCACAAATCCTTAAAAATGCAATTCTAAGGAAAAGTTTTAAATAACAATGCAAAGGGCAAGTTCTAAAAAGATTTTTTTTTTATTTATTGAAAACGTTAATCCTATTATGTTTTAAGGAAAAGTTTGGAAAGATCACTTTTTTTTTTTAAAGATTTTGTTTTGAGAAGAGGGGTTTTTAGAAAAAACTACTTTCAACATTTTTGGAAGAAGAGATTTCTTTTGAACAAGCGAGATTCGCAGAAGAAATTAAGTTTCATTTTTTAGAAAAAAGTTTTTTTTTTTTGGGGAAATTTCGATTTCTAAAGGAAACCGATTTTTTTTTGTTGAGAAATTGAAGTTTTCTAAAAATAAACATTTTTTTTGTAAAGAAAAGGGAGTTTTAAAAAGATTCATCGGTTTAGTTTCTTTAGGAAAAAGGGTATAATTTTTAAAAGACCCCATGATTTTGTTTGAGAAAAGATTTGGTGGAAAAAGCTTTATCTTGAAAATATTTTACAAAACATAGGGGATTGGAAAAGTTCTTTTGTTATTTTTTTTTAAAATTCATGGGTTTTTTTTTTTATTATTGAAAAGATTTGAACCAAAAATTCCAATGACTTTGAAGAAAAAGAAATACTCTTTTTACAACTTTGCTCATTCAAAAGATTTCATTCAACATGGTAAGAGAAAACATTTATTGAAAGCCCTCTTTTTTGAAAGGAAAAATACCTAAATTTCGAATTTAAAAAAAAAGAATATATTTTTGAAAAATATTCAAGGGAAAGAGAACATTTTTAAGAAAAAGAGTTTAGAGAAAGATTTTTCTAGAAAGACATTATTTTTTAAAACAACTTTTGAAAAAGAGAAGAAAACTCTTTTTTTTTTTGGAAAAATAATTTTCCATAGAAAAGCATATTAAAAGAATTTGTTTATCCAAGCAATTAATTTATGGAAATATTATTGATGAGAAAAAGTAAAGAGCAACAATAGTATAAGTGCTATAAATTTAAAGACAAGTAAATAAGTGCAAGAAAATAAAGTTGCTAGGAAATTTAAATGACAAGTAGATGTAAAGTGCTGAAATTTTAAATGACAACAAAAGTAAAGGGCTTAAATTTAAATGAAAATAAAAGTAAAGGTTCATTAAAAAGGTCTTTTTTTAGAGATCCCTCTTAAATAAACCTTAATCTATTTCAAGCCTTATGGGTGCTTTGTCAAAAAGAGAAGGGAGTTCTAATCCATCAACCATCCTTAAGACAACATTCCCATATTGTGCTTTACTCTAGGTTTAAAACTCATTTAAAAGGGATAAATAGAAAATCTTTATGTACATATATGTGATGAGGAAGTAATATATATAAAACAAGGGAAAGTAAAAGTGCAATAAAAAAAGGGGAGTGGGGATTAGCAAAAATTAAAAGGGATGACATTAAAGTAAAGGGGAGAGGAAATTACATTAAAATAAATGGGTAACAATATATGAGCAAGAACATAACAGGTTCCTAGATGCCTAAGAGAAATGAAATTTCTTCCCCCTAAGGGTACTTCCCATATTAGGTCTAGAAGATGGTTCAATACCCATCTAGGAACAACAACAATGTCATAATCAATAGTGAGTAATATAAACATAAAGGAAAGAGAGATAGATACACAATCACAACAATAGTGCTAGGAAAGTAAAGAGACAATAAAAAAAGGGGAGTGGGGATTAGCAAAAATTAAAAGGGATGACATTAAAGTAAAGGGGAGAGGAAATTACATTAAAATAAATGGGTAACAATATATGAGCAAGAACATAACAGGTTCCTAGATGCCTAAGAGAAATGAAATTTCTTCCCCCTAAGGGTACTTCCCATACTAGGTCTAGAAGATGGTTCAATACCCATCTAGGAACAACAACAATGTCATAATCAATAGTGAGTAATATAAACATAAAGGAAAGAGAGATAGATACACAATCATAACAATAGTGCTAGGAAAGTAAAGAGACAAAGTAAATATATAGAACTTCATATATAAAAATGGATGATGTTTACATGAGATGAAGTAGAGAGAAATGAGATGGGTATAGTTATTAGGAAAATTATCTCATCCCTACATCTTACCCACAAAGATTACAAATAAAATGAGAGGCTGAATTTTTGTGGTCGGTTTCCTAAAGAGAGGAGAGACTTTTTTTTTAAAGAATTTTCTAGGGTTTTTTTTTTCAAGATTTTATCTAGTATTTTATCTTTAATTTTCCTATTTTTTCTCCCAAAAACTTTATATATTTTTTTTTACAAAAAAATGGGGGTATTTATAGAGATAGCCTCACATTTTTGCTACTTTATTAAGCTATTTTGTCTTATTAAGCGTTTTGCCTAAAACTCGACAGCATCTCGACAGATAACCTAACTATCGAGATTTACGAAAATCAAATTTCCAGATCTGTTTTTATGCATATACATGTATGTTTGTGTAGGGTTTCTTTTCTCACAACCCTAGACATATATAAGGATTATTTTAAGGGCCATCTTAGGGGATGCAATAGTTGTTGCACTTGTTGTTACATGCATATTGTAACCAGAGACCATTTGCTCTAGTTCATTTTTCTCTTGAAAAAACTGCTATGTTTGTACGTTGTAGGGTTTTGTAACTAAGGAGCTTCTTGATTTTCATCGTATGGATGAACTGAAGAACTTTGTAGCTAACATCTTTCTCAAGTTGGTGAGTAAGCTGCGTACTGGGATCCGCGCATCGATTAGTTAGTCATGTACTAGGAGCCATGCATTGAAATGAGAGATTGTTAATACATTACAAGTCCAATTAGGTATCAGGGTAAGGGTTCAATTGTAAGTTGGTATAAGGTATTAGGATTCCTTTATTTGTAACCGCTTATTTTGATAATAGTAGATTCTCGAGAGTGATGATCTTAAATTCACCCGGTGGGGTTTTGCCTAGATGGTTTTCCCCATTCATAAACAAATCAGCCGTGTCAAATTTATTTTTCACCGCATTTAGTTATTTGGTGATCTGTTTGTGCTACCACGCGTATTGCATATAATTTGATCTAATTAATTAATTAATTAATTTACCAAATGGGTCAATACATTCTTGGCCTATCAAGTGGTATCAGAGCGGACACACTCTAATTAGGGTTAATCTTTGATGAGTGATCCATTGACCCCTGTTTGTCATGGATAAAGGACAATCTTTGATTATACCTCCTTTATTTGATGGCACTAACTATGCATACTGGAAAGTACGCATGAGAGTTTTCTTGCAGTCTTTAGATGAGAAGGTGTAGCAAGCTATGGAGATAGGCTAGACCAAGACAAAGGAAGTGCCGGCTGATTAGGATGATGCTAAGATCAAAGCGGCAAATTTCAATAGCAGAGCATTGAATGTTTTATTCATTGCAGTCACAAATGAGGAGTTCAAGAAGATATCCTCCACTGAAACTGCTAAGGAAGCATGGACCATCCTCCAAAAAACCTATGAAGGAACTAAGGCTGTCAAGGATTCAAAGCTTTAAAGGCTTACCATAAGCTTTGAAGAAATTAAGATGGAGGAGGATGAGTTATTTGATGTGCTCTATGCCAAGCTCAAGAACATAATGAACTTTACCTTTAATCTTGGGGAAACTATTCCTAAACCCAAGATTTTGAGAAAGGTGCTCAAATCTCTCCGGAGAGATTCCATACCAAGATAACCGCCATTAAGGAATCAAAAGACATTGACCAAATTCCTTTGACAGAGCTGGTTGGCAACTTGCAAACCTATGAATTGGGTTTGTCTAGGATTGAGAAATTGAGCAAGAGAAGATGAAGATTCTAAGATGAAATACTACATCAAGAGGTAGTTCAAAAAGTTTATGAAAAATGCCAACACAAAAGGATTTGACAAGGACCAAAAGCAATCCAATTCTTCACAGTTCAAGAGCCAAGATAAAGGGAAAAAGGATGCTAGGGATGGCAGTCAGTACACTGTTCCCCTTAGGACCAAAGCGTTTCGGTTGTCAAGGTTTTGGACACATGAAACAAGAATGTCCAACTTATCTCAAAACCATTGGGAAATACAAAGCCCTTGCTTCCACCTTGAGTGACACCGAGCCTGAGGATGATTCAAATAATGATGACAAGGGAATCTTAAATGGAGAGGACTTCTAGTGCAAAACTTGATGAGATGCTTAGCTTTCAGAAATCTACTTTTGAAAGATCCGGTTTGGGGTATGATTTCTCTTCTCCTAATATTGCCTCTTCTAGTACTACTGTGTTTATTCCACCTGCTAATAATGTTGAATCTAAGAACAATGATGTTAAAACTATTTTAGCTAGTAAAAACATAGACAAGGGTAAATCTATTTTAGGAGCACCCCCTAAGCTTGAAAAGAAAGAGACTAAAAACCCTAGGACTAAGAAGGGTAATAGCCAAAAGTCTAAACAAAAGAGCAACATCTTTGTCATCACTGTGGAGTAACAAAAAACACTTGACCTAATTGCTACAAGTGGTTAGTCACTCAATAGAGCAACAGTATGATCTCATTTGGAAACCAAAATCAGTTTCCATCCTTTTTTGCTCCTTATGGAGATCTTCTCAAGGCCCTCATGTTCCTTTCGAACTTGAACGGTTTCAATTCTTCCCCCTCACCTCCGATTCAAGGGTTTGCACAAAGGAAATGTTCTTCCAATGTGTGGAAGGAAAAAGGCTTAAAGTGATTTAGTCACTTTTTCTCTCTCCCTCTCTTTTTGGTTATGCATTACTTGTGTGTTTTGCTTTCTTGTATTCTTTTTAGTCAGTCTAGTTTTTATGCTATGCTCTGTGTTAACATTTTTTTGTTTGGTTGTTTCAGTTTTGGTTTATTTTGTTTTTTTTCACAAAAATAAAAAAAATTGAAAAATTAGAAAAATACAAAAACAGTGTGTTATGTGTACATTCGTACTTGTGTACCTTGGATGGCCATTGAAATAAAGTTTTCTAAACTTTGTATCTTTTGTAGCTTATGATGAGCATCTCAATGCACAATTAAGCAAGTGAGCTTTATGGCTCGTGTTTGTAATGAGTAAAATTAAGCAATCTCTTGTACTTAACACTCATATCACTCTTTTTTACGGGAAGGACTAGAAAATCCTAAGAGAAAGGCATAAATAACCATCTCACCACTATTGCCCACCAATCATGAAATGACATCTGTATGCTCCGGCATTGCAAAAGTGCAATGTCAAAAGCTTAACATAATTGGATATTTTCTTCTCTCTTTTATATGCCCATGCATGATATGCTCAAAAGAAAAAAAAAATATGCAAAGAAAATCAAAAGCAAAAAGAATCAAAATGGTTTTAGATATGGTTGCAAGCATGTTTTTAGGAGATGTGGGAGTTATAGGATGTACCTTCGAAGGTGATAGTCCCCATCAAGTAGCTATGATTGTGTGTAAGTTAAATTGATTTTTTCATATCTCAAGTCATCATAATGTGAGACACTTATGTAATCTTACGATGTTTTTCACACACAACACGCAAAAAATCTTTGCTACCATTGATACATGTGCACGTACAATGTGATTTGGTCATCACGAGGAATACATGTATTAATGTATGTTCACTAAACTGTCTTAACTTGTTTTTGAAATATAAAATTGGTTAGGCTTGTTTAGTGTGTGTGTGTGTGTGTGTGTTTGGATCTTAAATGCTTTACATTCTTCTTGTTGAAAGTGTTTTTAAGAGCTTAACATGTTGATTGGATCTTTGGTTGAGTAGCTTGCTTGATTGCATTCATTTGTGTGTTGTTCTCCTTCTTAAAAAAATCTGTTTTTATCAAGCTTGACAGCTTCTTGACACCTTTCGACAGCTAGCTATCCATCAAGACCCTTGAGCTTCTTTTTCTCGACAGATCCTAGAGCATCTTCCATCCACCAAGCTATTCTAGAATTTTTCTTGATAGCTTCTCGATCCATCGAGAAAGTTTCTATCTAGCCAATAGCTTCTCAACAGCTGTTCAGTCCATCGAGGTCCTTTGCCGTCGATAGATTCTCGACAGCACCTCGACAAATTTATTTGTCGAAAATTAGTGATCTACAGATTCTCAATACCTTTCGATCCATTGAGACGTGATTTCTTTAAACAACTTCAACACGAAATCATATTTCATTTCTCTCATTCTCTCTTGACAGAAACTGACTCTTCACCTCCCCCAAACACTTTTCTCTCTCTTTAAACCTCAAACCCAGTTGATTTTCGGCCTAATATGATCTTCTTTTCACTAGTATGATCTTGTTTTCACTCTTTCTTCATGTATTTCATACATTTTGACCTAGGTTTTGGGTTTTTGAAAATTTTTGGGGTTTTTCAAAATTAATGAGATATTTGTAAAATTTTTGGGTTGGGTTTTGCTTAAATGATGATATATGATCATGCATTGCATTCCATTAGCATTTTCACATTATTTTCATGCATTTAGTTATGTGATTTACATGTTGGAACCTTGTGTGCTGTTAGGATTAGATTGGGTTAAGCCCATGTTGTTGTTTTTGTTGCATGTCACATGCTCATGCATAAATCATGCATACATACCTTTTCTTTTCATATTTTGATACTGTTTTGTGATTGGAGCTTTTCTCTGTCTCTGTCTCTATCTCTCTCGAATAGTCTGCACAATGGCATTAAAGCATAAGTCTACTCCGTCCCGGAACCCTCTTCGTTCCAGGGCATCATCTTCTGACTCCACTCCTATTCATGTCAGGTTCCATGATAAGAAGATCCGTAAGGACTTCTCGAAGAACTTCTCCAAACATGGCATTCATTTGGAACGTCATGTTATCCTATCGGACTTCTCCAATACTGCTTACTCAAATGTCATACATAGACGGGGTTGGGAGTCTCTATGTGAGACGACCGTGAGCTGTCCCGCCATGATTATACAGAAGTTTTACTCCAATATGCACGGTTTCGATTTTTTGGACCTCAGTTTTCCACTTTTGTTAGAGGTACTCGTATAGTAGTGACTCTGGAGCTTATCTCCAAAGTGCTACATGTCCCAAGGGAATCACATCCTGATTACCCCAGCTGTCCACGTCTGAGGACTATGTCCAAAGACGAGCTTCTGTCTCTCTTATGTAAGACACCTTCATCATGGGGTGGGTGTCAAAACACCACATTCTTGGGCTTTGCAAAAGGTCCAAGGTTCCTGAATATGGTGATGACATTTGTTCTTTATCCCTTGTCTCATTATAATTTTATTACTGAGCCTCGTGCTCACCTTTTGTTATCCCTCTTAGAGGATCTTTCTATTTACTTTTCCTCTTATTTCATCCTCTCCCTTATAGATGTCTATGAGGATATGACGACCCGCGATATGCTTATCTTTCCTTTTGCTATCATGAGGATCATTCGCCACTCCTCTATCACCTATCCGAAGTCTGATCACTTCCCTATCATGCGTGCCATTAACACGGGGACTATTCGATGGAGTGAGGCCCAGCTTTAACTGAAGTGGCCACGGACCGAGACGGCGACTCCTCCAGACCGTTCTACTCCATCCACCTCCGTTGCTTCTTCTTCCGAGGGTGGTGTGACTATGAAGTCCATCATGGCTCAGCTTGAGCGTATGGATGCTCGCCTTGACACTCTTAGTGATCAATTGTGTCAGGTGAACACCAGTGTTAGTCATATCGCATGATGATAGACAGTCATGGGTGGTTTCACCGCTTCTCCATCTCCATCTCCACAGGCTTTAGAGGACGAGGATGATAATGGTGGTTTTGGTGATGATGAGGATGAGGATGAGGGTGCTAGCTCTTCTAGTGATGATGAGATGACTGCTTCACAGTGACTTGCCCTTTGTCATTCGTGACAATAAGGGGGAGTAGTTTTGGATATGAGAGTAATCATGTATCTAGGGGGAGAGTAAGCATATGACCTTTTTGTTAGGGGGAGTGTCTATACATTTTGAGGGATATAGTGAGGACTTATGTATCTTTTCTTTTCTTTATCTTTTATATACTTTGTTCTTGAACACTGGTCTTGTGACCACTTTGTGATAACAAACCTTGTATTCTTTATTGAGATATATATATTTGATGAGGTTGTTATTACATTTTTACATATCTCTATATGTGTTGTTTCTTTTCTCTCTTTATACACATGATTCTTACATATGCAATCTTTTAAATTCTGTTTCACACTAAGATGCCTTGATAAATTTTGTTTAAAGTGTTTCAGAAATACAGGTTGTCAAAATCTATCATGCCATGAATTCTCTTCTTGCAAAGTTTTTCATGAGTTTGTGTTAGGATTAGATTTTATTGTATTCAACAAGTGAATATGAGCTGAGTGATTTATGAATTCTCTCATATTTCATTTGTTTATTGTGGTTTTGTCACAGATTTCCAAAGTGGGAGATTTTTAGGACAAATGTGGAAATTGTTATGTACATATGTCATTTAGAATTGGCTAATCCTTTAACAAAACGCACTTTATTTGTAATTGGGTAGATCTAGGATGGTTTAAATCTTCACGCAACTTTGTGTTCAAGTTAAGAGTTAAAGCCATGAAAATATATTCAAGAAATAAGTGAAGAATTGCTACATTTTAAAGCTCAACAGATTGAATCTATCAAGGTTTAAAAGAAGCTTTTTGCGCGAAACTTGATAGCATCTCGATAGATAACCTATCTATCGAGATTTACGAAAATCAAATTTACAGATCTGTTTTCACGCATATCCATGTATGTTTGTGTATAGTTTCTTTCTCACAACCCTAGATCTATATAAAAATTATTTTAAGGGTCATCTCAAGGGATGCAAAGGTTGTTGCATTTGTTGTTACATGCATATTGTAACCGGAGACAATTTGTCTTAATTCATCTTTCTCTTGAAAAAGCTCCTGCGTTTGTATGCCGTAGGGTTTTGAAACTAAGGAGATTCTTAATCTTCATCGTGTGGATGAACTGAAGAACTTAGTAGCCAACATCTTTCTCAAGTTGGTGAGTAAGCCACGTATTGTGATCAGCGCATTGATTGGTTAGTCACGTACTGGGAGCCGTGCATTGAAAGGAGAAATTGCCACTATATTACAAGTCCAATTGTGTATTGGGGTAAGGGTTCAACTGTAGGTTGGTATAAGGTATTGAGATTCCTTTATTTGTAACCACTTGTTTTGATAATAGTGGATTATCAGGAATGGTGACCTTAAATTCACCTAGTGGGGTTTTGCCTCGATGGTTTTCCTTATTCATAAACAAATCGCCCATGTCAAATTTATTTTCCACTGCATTTAGTTATTTGGTGATTTGTTTGTGCTAACATGAGTATTGCATGTAATTTGATCTAATTAATTAACTTGGCTAATTAATTGATTAATTTATCAAGAATATATTCTTGGCCTATTATTATTATTATTATTATTATTATTATTATTATTATTATTATTATTATTATTATTATAATTATAATTATTATTATTATTATTATTATTATTATATTTCTTTTGTTTTATCGATGGCGAAAAATCCTTCTCGCTTTCCTATTGTTTGTTTGGTTATTGGTTGTTTTTTTTTAGGGTTTGGAGATTTAGCTTTGAGTTTGAAAGGTAGGATTTTGTGATGGTGTTTGGTTTGATTTTGGCTTGTGGCCATAGTGGCAGTGTTGGTTAGGTTATTGCCAAGGTGGTGGTTAGGTTATTGTTTTTAGGTTGGGTTAATTTTGGGCTAGGGTTTGTGGTGGTGGCTAGTGGGTGGATATCTGTTTGCTGGGTGATACAAAGTTGGAGAGAGAAAGAAAAGAATAATAAATGAATAGTGTTTCAATGGTATGGAAGCTCAAACAATAATTTACAATGTTTAAATACTGAACACTATGGCCCAAGAAAGAGTGTGTTTGGTAGGAGTGTTTGATCAAAAGTGTTTGAGTCACATTTCTCAACTTAGGATGTTTAAACACTATATTTTGAGAACACATCAAAGGCAGTTTTTAATTTTTGAGTAACATTACTCAATGGCATTGTTGTAAATATTTTGAAAATTATGGGATCCACTGAAAAGCAAACACATATACTTTTCTCTCTCTCCTTCATGGATTTCTTTTTTTTTTTCTTCTTTCTTTCTTGCACGAACCCATATTGCTACCCAATCGTCTTCTTCCTCTCCTATTTCTTCTATTCTTATTTTTGCTGTTTTGGTGTTTACTGCAGTGTTGGTCTTCTTCTTCCCAATCAAACAAAACCTATTTGAATTTAATCCCCACCAAAAAACAAAACCCATAGAAACAATACGCCAAACTCAACATAAAAAAGACCTTAGTTTAACCCTAATCAACAAAACACAAACCAAATGGAACATGTAGAGCAAACAAAAGAAAGAAACAACAAAAGAGAAGCAAAGATGCTGGGAACTAGGCTAAGAGGGACGAAGAGCATTGAGAGAGACGAAGAGAAGAGAATCTTGGGTTTTTTTGTGAAGAGAAAAGAAAGAGAAAGTGAAACGGTAATAAAGGGAAATTTTCTCTCATCAAATAAAATAGTACGAAATGTACTGTTTATGTCAGATAATTACCCACTTAAAAAAAATAACACTCATACCAACACACACAATTATATATTTTTTCACATTTTAAAATATGTTGTTTGAAACATGGTACCAAAAACATTTTTTGCATTATGAGTACTTTAAACACGTATTTTCACAACAATTTTTAAATCTCAGTTTTCACATAATTTTGAACAACAAAACTTGAAAACCGCTACTAAATAGACTCGAAATGTTGGGTGAATTGTGACATAGTGAGTTAAAAATTTAAAATAAGTAAAGTAGCTTTTTTGGGTGCTAAAACTTAAATTTTTTAAGAGTGTTATGTTCACAATATTTTTATAAAAAATTTAAGTAGAAGGTTATTACTGGTTCTAATTTGAACTTATCATTGAAATTACTTTTTTACCTACCAATAATAACCAATAACAACTTACAACCTATAATTTATTGTAAAAATATTGTGGTTATTTCTTAAATATTTATGCATCACCGAATAATTTTAGAAGTAACTAGTCACTGACCCATGTGATGCACAGGAAAACTATTGAGCATATGAAATATTATTTAATTTCGGTTTATTTACAACAATCATCATATCATAAATGCATAGTATACTTAAAAACATGAGGTAACATTAATAATATACAAATTATTTTATATAATTTTATTATATATATTTTATAAAATTTTATATAATAAATTAAGTTCTATCTAGCAAATATTTTAACTCTTTAAGTACTATCTGGCAAATATTCTAACTTTTTTAGGAATGAACGTTAAGTGAACACAATTTTTAATTTATTTTTCTAAGATGTAAATGAATGTTTTGCAAACATAACTTTTGTTGATTTTTGTAAGAATATTTAAACAATTAATTGTTGTTGGGTTCTAAGACTTTAGGTTTAAATGTATTAGAACTCTAATTTGTAATATTGGCAAACCATGATCAAAACGTTTTAGTCTTGTTTAGACGTGCTCAAAGTATGTGTCTTTTATGTAAAATTGGAATAGAGTTGCTGCATGATTTACTGTGTAAATCTGCCTAGCTCGATCAATCCAGAATTAGACTCGACTGATCGAAGTTCGTGTAGATTTTTTTTCAGCAGAATTTTCCAACTTAGCCCAAGCCCGTTTTACGTGTAGGGTTTTATGTTTTGCCCTAGGTATAAAAAAGAAAACCCTAGCCACGTTTTAATGATGCTCTTTATGCTGTGTGTGTGAATCTTTTGTGAGATCTAGAGGTGTTTGCCTTCACATACACTTAGGGTTATCAGGATCTAGATTGATGTCAAGAGCTTGGTGATCAATGTAGTTGCAGATTCAAGAACTTAAAGATATACAAGCGGGAGTGCTTGTGCTTGCTGGGAATTCAAGAAAGAAGTAGTCCGTGGACTCGGAGCTATCACGTGGTCGTGGTAGTAAGTTTCCTACTCGAGGTAGCAATAGGATGTTAGTGGTCTAAGTCGCTATTGTGTAAACTTCAATTCTTTCATAGTGGATTCGGTTTTACCTTGAGGGTAGCTAAGTTAAATCCTCCCCAGGTTTTTTACCGATTTGGTTTTCTTGGGTCAACATATCATTGTGTTCTTTATATTTCCACTTCTGTATGATATGATTTATATGTGTTAACCTAGATCCACATAATTTACCTAAGTTAATCACTTGGCTAAATAACTAGGTTAATTTGGTTTTGTTTTTAAGGGACCTAAAAACGTACAATTGTTTCTTCTTCTTTGATTGCAAAGTAGGATTTCAATCTAAAAAATTCCTAACCTCAATATAAAAAATTCAATTGCTAAATAAAAATTATCAATTGATAAAAATTATGATTCTAGTCCTTAGTATCCTCAATTATCCAATAGATGTTGCATTGTTAAAATAACAATTTGTTTTTTCAACAATTATTGTGATTTTGTTGCATGACATACCTAAACATTAGGTATTAATGATGGAAGATATGTAGCATGCAAGATATAGAGATATAAATATTTATTAGAAAGTCTCTTTAGAAGAAAGTTTATGTTTTTATTTTTGATTACTTGCCTTCAATAAAGATAAAAATAAAATCAATCACCAAAAAGATTTTTTTTTTTTTTAAAGTGAATAAGAGAGAAATATATTGTCACACCCCGAACCCAACTATAATATAAGCACGTGACAACTGCCACACACTTATAAAGTAAATACCCTACAAGTGTGCAAGGCCTTCTTAGCAACTAAAATTTATCCTCAAAAATTAAATCAAATAAATCCAAAATACCTCAACAATTTCTTTATGAATAGTTCTCCAATAATTTAATAGGAACAAAATCCAAGCCTCATGTACATAATGCAAATTGGCCAAAAGATATAAGACTATTACAAGGCCATCTAATTCCAAATCACTAAGCTTCTTTCCCTGCTCACAACACAACATCAAAACTCCCAAAACTTGCTATTCTTCATAATCTGAAACTGGAGGGGAAAAAGGGGGTGAGCTGACAACTCAATAAATAACCAAAATCCTAATAAGTTCCATCACGCAATAGATTTGTAAAGTATAAGATGTAATATGTGTTTTCAAAAGTTATAATATAATATGTATTTTCAAAATAACTGAAGAAGTTTCATAGTCTTAAAATAATAAGTTGCACATAGATCACATACTTTAATCCTATATCATAGATGGTTTTGAAAATAGTTAGTTTTTCATATATCAAAAGCTATAACTTACAATAGGTTCCAAAAACACATAAGCAATTTTAGTGACTCAAAATAGTTTAAATACTCAACATTTCCAAAATCACATATGTAGTTTTAAGGACTCAAAACAGTTCAATATTCAAACGTAATTCATATGCTTAACAATCTTATGACTATGGTCACACTATATCCCTGTGACTAGACATCAGAGTACCAATGAATAACCCCCATTAGTTTGGGTATCAGAATACCAATAAATAACCCTCATTAGCTGGGTATCAGAGTACCAAAGAATAACCCCCATTGGTTTGGGTATCAGAGCACCAATGAAAAACCCCAATTGGTTTGGGTATCAGAATACCAATGAATGACCCCATTTGGCTGGGTATCAAAGAATAAATTCATAGTCAGATTGTCCATAATCATATATATCAAATCATAGTCCAAACCAAAAATATATCTCATTCAAATACATATATATATATATATATATATAATCATATATTCAGTAATTAAATATATTTGTGATATTTTTATATTCTTTACTTTAAATCAAAATAGCCCAAAAACAATTAAATAAAAATAAATCTTATATTCAATGCTCATATATATATATATATTTGTGAAAATTCTTTATTCTTTACTTTGAACCAGTATAGCTAAAAACAGTTAAATAAAATACATCATATATTCAGTAATCAGATATATTTGTGATAATTCTTTACTTAAAATTAGTAATACAATAAAAATAAAATTGTAACAACTGTAAATAATTTTCGTAGTTAAAATAAAATTAATTAGGATAAGGTTACTTACCTCTACAAACCATATCAAAAGGAACTTCTTTCAAACACTTCCTCTAAAATCCTTAGATATTACCTAAATTTTTTTTAAATATCATTTACTCAATAATCCAATATTTTTAAAATAAAACTTATATTAATACTCGACCACCTAATCTTCTATACGTGTGCTCATATAAATTTTTATTTATTTTTAATCTCCATTCACCCCTAGACCATCTTCTATAGTTCTACACGTGTTTTTTTTCTTTTTACCCCACTGCCGCCTCTAGTTTTCTTTTGGCATGAGGACAAATCACACAAACCAAGCTCTACCACAAGCTTTTATTGAAACACTATTCTTCCTCTACCAAGTCAATAAAAAGATAATAATATATTAGAAAGAAGTTGGTGTTCCGATACAATTCCTTTAAGAATAATACTTAGAACAAACCCATACGGCCATGGCTAAAGAAAGTCTCATTGTTGGGCAAAATACTCACATAAGAAAATATTCTAATACCACAAAAAGTATAAATTTGACAAAAGAATAAGATTTCTTAAGAACTTACCTCAAATGTGTAGTCATCCTTCTCTACTTCAGTCCTTTGGGAAGTCTCTTCTCTCAAAATATCTCTACATACGTTGACTTAATAAGCTTATATATAGCAAGGGTTTCAACCTTATTTTCTAAAAACTCCCTTATAATTATAAATTATAAAATTTGCCCCACAAAAAAAATTTACTTAAATACCCCTCATTTTAAATCTTTTTTTTTTTCGGGTATTACATATATAAATACAAAATTTTAAATATAATTACATATTACAAAGTTATAATTTATAATATAAATAAGCCAAGAAATAGATAAAGAAAATAATCTCTGAAAATAATATGAACAAAACTCATCGCCATGATCATTTAACAATATGACGAACTAAAGTCACAGAAAACAAAGAATCCTTCATCAAATGGAGGCATTTTTATAGATTTTGCATGAGTTCAATACTAAGAAACATACCCAAACACAAACTATTAAAGAAGGAACACAAACAAACACACGGGCTATAAAAGTAAAATTATAAAAGGCAAAAGAAAGAAAATCTACAAAGAGAAATTTACATACCTAGAAGACAAAGAGTTTGTAGAAACAAAAGAAAGGGCATAGAGGGTTTTCGTGTGGTGCCACCGGGGTCAAACCAATGGTCCGACCAGTAATATCATAAATAATTTAAAAGATAAAATAAAAATAAAATAACTCATAATATTTATTAAAAATTTATCCAAGGCACATAAATAAGTTTAAGTGAGTATTCAAACCTCATAATACTAAAAAGATTATAAATGATCATATTAACGTTACGAAAAAATTTATTTTTATGACAACTTTTGTCTTTATATGTTTTACAACGTAATCAAAAGGAATTAATTAGACTCCAAGATTGAATTGAAGCTTTTTTTATTTTAATAAGAAATTCAAGCTATTTTAATGTTTAGATACAAATTGTTCTATCTTTAGAGTAAATTTATGTTTAATATAATTGATTGTTTTTTACTAACATCATACAAATTACAAAGTTTTACAAACACAATATGAGAGAGAGAGAGAGAGAGAGAGAGAGAGAGAGAGAGAGAGAGAGAGAGAAAGAAAAACACCAAAACCAAAGTGTGGCAAACAATGTACATGTGGTAAAGATTTATTATTTTATAATATTTTTACCACTCATCAGAGAAAGAGAAAGTGAGAAAGCTCTTTGTACATAAAAAACCATAAGAGAAAGAGAAAGTGAGAAACCCATTACAATTGGTTAAGACAACATGGTGTGCATCAATCAGTGAGCTCAAGTCCAGTTTTTTGTTGCCGTTGTTATTGTAGTTGATGCCGACATAACAAAAACAAATTTGACTTAAAGACCAAGTGAAGTGTGAAGAAACTTCTTCTTATCGTGTTTCCTTAGCTTTTTTCTTTTTTGCACAATCCTTATGGCTGTCATAGGTAGACAAATCAATGTTATATATAATTTGTTTTTTCCTCATGTTTTTCGCACAGAAACAATGGAGAGGCTGAGAGAGTGGGACTTGGACTACCAAGAGATATCTCATCTAAAACAAGTCCTAATGATAATGATAATGATGAGTTTTAGTTTAAGTTGGACTTGTTAAAGAAATAGAGTTTCACTTTTTGTTAAGTTTGGATTAAATAAAAATAATTTTATTTAAATATTGTGTTGATATGGAAAATTGTGGGAATTTCAGAGGTTTCGATTATATATATATATATATATATATATATATATATATATATATATGGGTCATTCTACCGTACCCCCTATTTTTTTTGGAGGGTACAGTACCTACCCATATTTGAATCATTGACTTGGTGTTGTTATCATCTTAGCCGTTAATTTAATTTTAGTAGAAACTGGTTACTGGCAAAGCAAGTTAGTCTATATAAACTAAAAAAAAAAAAAAAAATTTGATGGTCTCTCTCGGTTTTTTTTTCTCATGTGTTCTCCGATTTTTCTTCCTCTCTCGCGTTCTTCGCTTCCTCTTGCGTTCTCTGGCAAAGGTTTCTTTCTTTATAAAAAAAAATTGAAGGTTTCTTTAAAGGATCATAATTGTTTTGATATTGTTAAAGGTAAGTATCAAAACGATAAAACCCTATTTTGACTGCTATTGTTTTGTTTCCCTTTTTTCTTTATTAGTTTCTTGTGGGTATTGTGTATGGGGTGGGTGGGGAAGAGTCCTCAATCTTCTTCTGGTCTATTTGGATGGCATAGGATTTCGTTTAGGATTTGGATTTGGGTGGGTAACTTAAGAAGAGAAGAATTTGAATTTGACCCAAATTCATCCTGGAATTCAAGTTCCAAATCTATTGATTTCAAATCCCTCACTAACTGTGGAATTTGGGAAATCCTTCCACAATGCTCGCGTCTTCACTGCCTCAAGCTGCGACAACAATGTTAAAGCCGCAACCACCATGGTGTTTAGGTTTGTCTCTCTTAGCCTATCTAAGTTCGTTCTGGGTTTGTCTGTATTTCTATTTTTGTTTGTATTTGAGTTGTGTGGGTTTCGTTTGGATTTTTCTATGTGGGTCTGTATCTACTGGTAAGCATAGGTTGGTTTAGTTTTGTTAAGAAATTGTTGGAGATATTTTTTTAGTGTTCCGAGTTGGTCTAATTGAAATGCAATGAATTGTTTGATGAAATGCCTCTATGAGCTATGTATTTTAATGCATTATAACTTTTTGGATGATAGTGGTGGTAACTTTTTAACTAGTTTAACATAAGATGTTTGCTTTGTGTATAGCTACATTGATTTCAAAGTTTGTCATGTTGGTAGATTTGTATCAATGCCTAGTCTGTGATGAAAGAAGACTGCCTAGTGCTAATTATGTAATTGATTCCTTTTGTTTCCATAGAATAGGCAGAACCTTTTTTTTTCATGTCTAATAAGCATTTTGATGGCTTTGCTTAACCCTGGAATAGCCTTGAAATATATTTGTAATGTTGAGTAGATAACATCAATTCATCTCAATCCAACATCCTCTTTTTCTCTTCTTAGTAGTTCATAGTTTTTTGGGGTCTATGTGAGTGACATGGAGATTTATAAGTAAATGATTTTGTCTTTCGCATGGGAGGATAGGGGAGATCTCTGCTACATGACAAGGGAGAGTGAGAGAGAGGAGTTGAAGGCCTAGAAGAAGCTAGTCTATGTTGGAAATTGCTTCTCCATTTTGTTAATTTACCCTATATAATAACAACAAAGCTTTACTCCCAAAAATTTGGGGTTAGTTATGGATCTTAACATTAATCGGGGTTGGTCCCATGTATTCTTCTCTGCCATTCAATTATATCCAAAATCATACCTTTGCCACTTCTTTGATTAACTTGTCATTTTTCACTACTTGCTTATTTACCCTATAATTGATACAATTTCTCCTCGTACCATACTTGCCAATATAGCTGAAAAATATTTTACCATACCAAACTGGTATAATATCCTCTTGGAAAGGTATTAGTATGCACTTTAACTCATTTTGGCTATTTGAGTTGGTAATTCTATTTTAGGCCAGTACAATAAAAGGTTGTTTTTATAAATTTGTTAAAACTAGACACCAATGTATGCAGATGCTAAGCTTGCCAAAATAGCATTTCCAGAAGGACAAGATCATTCACTTCTCCCATTTTTTATTCTTCCACATCGTCCACAGCCCCATGTTACCCACTTCTTCTTGGTTTCTTTGCTAACCACTTTCTTTGTGTTTCTGTTTTGACCGCACAAACACTTTTTATGTTTCTTGGTTTGTCTGTCTAGCAGAACAAGTTAACCTACCCCATATGAATCTTTGGTAACACCCGCACACACACACACACACACACATACACACACACACACACACACACACACACACACACACATATACATGGACTTGCATTTTGGGCCAAGGTTGATTAGGTTGTTGATTGCTTCTATGAGGGAAAAAAATGTAAACCTGGGCAACATATTAGGATGGGCATGGACTTATATTTTTATTGGCTCTTACCAAATTAGCAAGCTCTAACCAAATATATAAGCTCATGAATTTATAAATAAATATACATATTTTAAGTTCATAAATATACAAATATATTTTTTATAGTGGTAATTCCAAAATGGTACACAGGTACCAAAATATTTTGTTCCTCTAGCCCCTCTTATTGATGCTTTTTATTTGTATTGATGCTCTTTATTTGTTATATATATATATATATATATATATATATATATATATATATATATATATATATATATTGTTCATAATTGGCCCCAAACCCAGAAAAAGGAGGGTTGCAGCAAATTGTTGGCTAGCATAAAATGTAGTCACTCTATTATTGTTTTATATAAATTTATGTAGATATGTATATATGTATGTGTCTACACGAAACCTTTACTAGCTATATTTGCCTTGTTTCATATACTGTCTGCTTTTTGGCTATCTTTTCTTCATATTGAATTTTAAAGCTCATGCCATTTTGGGGATTTACACATATTTCACTCTATTTTGTTTTGGGTTTGCATGTTGAAAAGCTTGTCATTTATTAGGGAGTGGTACTCATGTTAGTGTTCATGTCACATAGTTCTAACTTCACTATTGCATCTTTCTTCTTATTCTTTAGACATTAGGTCTATTGGATGGCTCTTATGCATTGAGCATCCCTTACATTGTATAATTCACGTTACTCATATTTTTCTTGATGCATCAATCATGTTTGCCAGATAATTGAAGTTGAAGGCATCATTGATCCTTTGGTCAATACTCCGAAGCACTCACAGACCTCTGAAAGCCTGATTGAAAAGGTGTTTTATTATTATTTTATTTATCTTTATCCCCCATTTCCCATTATAAGAAACAATCCTGAGGATAATGAACCCTTGCTGCAATGCAGAGCTTGAACCTACTTGCTTGGATATTAGATCCTAGTAAAGAGATGAAATCTAAGGTTAGTCATTAGTTTCTTGCACCATGTGTGAAAAACTCATAATGCTTTTTTTGTCTTACTGAGTATGTTGATGCATTCCAGTTTTATGATGGACTAGTTAATGGATCAAAAAAGTTATCAAGCGCAACAAAAAACCCTGGAGATTCTGCAGTCTTAACTGGAAATATGGTTGACAAACCCATATCAAATGTGAATGCTAGGTCTTTTCCTCTCTTCCCCCCCACCCCCCCCCCCTCCAAAAAAGAAACTCCCCTTCTAATTTTATTTTTCTTTTATTTATTTTAAAACTGCTTTTTCATTATAATCATTTATTTCTCCTTTTCATGAAATTTTATTTTTTCTGTTTCTATATGCCTAGTTCATATCTTTGTTTTTGTGTTCGTGAAAGGAATTCAAAGTTGGGTGATTCTTATTTATTGTTACAGCATTTTGCTTATTGTTCATGACAAACAAATAGAGTAAGGTGAGCAGAATGCATATGTTGACCTCTCATTTTCATATCTTATCTCATAAAAAAATTTGGTTCACCTATCAAGAAAAAAAAAATCTGGTTCAATATTGATTGCTTTTATAGTTCTATTGGGAGGAGCAAGCAAAATGAAAGCTTTCTTGTATAATTGACAAGGATTTCTCTTCAAAGATTTCATCTTCATATCCTCTTTATGAAAAAAAATATATATGTGAAAAAAAATTTCATTATTTGTGTGACATTCTAAAAAGTAAACACTTCAGCTAGATGCTTAAGTTTAGGTTGCAACAATATTTCAGGAACAGAAAAAGGAAACTTGGATTTAATATAGAATCTTTTGATGCCGAAGACACAAGGAGAATTTTTATTTTTATTTAGAATTATTTATTTTTGCAAGTCAATTGTATTTTTATGTTTTATGTCCTAATAGTTTATTAGGGTATTAGTATTTTAATATTTGGAAGCAATCTTATTTTTGTAATAAGGCAATTAGGGTTTTCTACACCAATTAGAACTAGGGTTTAGTTTCCTATATAAGAAAACTATTGTACTCCTTTTGGATAAAGATTTATGGTCTGTTTGGATTGAGGAGGAGGGAGGGGGAGTGGAGTAGAGTAGAGTAGAGTAGACTTAGCCTAAAATTAGTTTATTTTTAGCCAACTCTACTCTACTCTCCCTCCTTGCCCCATTCATCCAAACGGACCATTAGAGATGAATGAAAAGTTGCCTTTTGGTTTCTTTTCTCTAGTGTCGACTCTAGCCAACCCTAGGAATTGAGTCTCAGTGGTTTTCCTCATTTGGTGCTAACTCCAAGCAAGCCTAAGTGCTGATTCCTAGGTTCCTATCCCTTTAATTTCTTTTTTTTTTTTGTTCTAGTTGTCCTGCATTATCTTTCCAACCCCAAACCATTGTAAAATTCAAGTTTGATTTTCATGTCCTTTATCACTTAGGCAAACAAACAAAGCATGCTTGTTTTAAATTTTATGTAAAAGTTTATGCTCTTCTAGACATACAACCTTGTGAGGTGCTTGATGCAATGCAAAATATTTTAATAGATTTAGCTCTCTTCCTTGTAGGGGCTGAGACTACAAGCTGTTGGAAGGGAATGATAACCCTTGCCATATCTTCATAATCTCTCTCATTTTTTGGGTGTATGTTATCAATATTCTATTTTATTGGAGCCACCATATCTGGGTCATTTTCTTCCGAATACAAATTTAATATCCTTCGTCATTTAGTCAACTCATTGACCTATGTATTAAAGCAGTTGCAAATATAGTTTTGATTTCACAATATCAAATAGGTCAATGGTAATATTTAAATTAAACCACGATTCAGTGCTATTGGGCAAACCTGGACTTATCTGCTTATAACAAGGCTGGACCAATAAAGTTGATTCTGCTAGGACCATATCTGTTTTGAGCATGCTAATGTGTTAGTCTAAGTTTTTAAAAATATTGTAGCTGTACAATTTAAAATACAAAATTTTGTTACTAATTTGTTAGTCTAAGTTTTTATGAAACTGAATTTCTGTGGATTCCTTGCCTGACTAACAATGTTGAAAATGCAAGTTCTTCAAAAAGTAGATTTCAAATGTAAATAATTTAAGTGGTTACAATGTGCTGGCCTTTTAGTTTGAAAATTAGAGGGTATGTTTGGAAAGCCTGACAACTATTTTCAAAGTGCAAACAAGTTCTGAAACTGTTAGAATTTTATGTTAAACTGTGGTCTTTTGTGAGAACAATATTTATTGAGATTTGCTATTATAAATTAGTAGATTTCAATAGTTTTGTTTCAATTGTGCTAACTCACTGCTTGTCTTTTTTTTTTTTAATAGAAAATTTCGAAAGCTTGTGCTTATAAAAACAAAGTTATTGACAATTGGGAGGTCATTAAGAACTTGTTTGGACCTATTGTTCCTTTTACCTATTGTTTTGGCATTAACTTACACAGTACTGTTGTTTTGTTTAAAGGATTAAATTCTAAATGTTGTATTTTAATATATTCACATCTTGCAGCTTCTTGTCAATTTTCTTGTAGTTGAATATTGCTAGTAGCTTCTGCTTTGATGTAATTGGCTTTGTAATTAGGCAGCCTTTTATTTCCATAAAATCCAATAATTTCTTAGGGGAAAAAAAGAAAAGAAAAGAATTTGTTGTTCTTCATTTCTACATGTGCATTTGGTTCATAGTCATGATGCAAGGGTCCATTGTGAGCCTATCTTATTAATTTTTGGATGTATCAGTTTGAAGAAATATTACTTTCTGACGATATAATCTATGCCTTCAACAATTTGAGTCCGGTTAACTATACTTTTGGACTATATATTTTATTGAGCCGATTTAATTATATAATAGTACAAATCATACTTTTATATATATATATATATATATATATATATAAACAATAGTGCAAGAATTATTATACTTTGGGTTCTTTCATAAGTCAAATAAGAGGAACTAAGTGTGGTTAAACTTAGTTTACTTGCTTAAGTTTGTGTTTTTATTTTTAATTTGTGCCCTTATTCCTATTGTCATGTTTATCAAATACACATACACCTCTACTATGTCATGGGTGCTGGCAATGACAAGCATGGGAATTATCATTGCTTCCAGTTATTAGAGTGCTAGGAGTATGTTAGCATCAACCATCAGAAGTGTGTTGTACTGGGAGATTTGAGAATTGTAACTTTTTTTTAGGGATTGAATACCTTACTTTGTATGTTTTGATTTCGTCATATTGATGTATAAATATGTAAATGTAGCAAAACATGTTGTACCTTTGGTTCTTCAATTAATTTCTAACACATGATTACATTGATCAATTTAATACAAATTTAATGTAATACAAATATAATTTGTCCTCTCCATTGATAGTGATTACAGTGGATGCAGTTTACAAATAAATGTTAATTGATATACCTAGACTAATCTCATGGATGCTATAATGATATGCAAGTTCTGATCAGGTGTGTGAGTGACAATATGTTAATTTGCATCATTTGCATCTTTTAGAGGGATTGGTAGGGTTTAAGGGTATTTTGTGATTTAATAAATAAATAAAATCATTATAATGTGGAAAATTGTCAGACCTTGAAAGTGACATGACAAGTATTATAAGGTCAACTAATAATCAAACGTCTTTAGTTTTTTCAGATTACTAATCACTAACACGTGTGATGCACTTATACTAGCTCTTTTCAACAGTCCATTGAGGCATTTGTGCTAGCTCTTTTAGAGAATTTATGTTCTCAAAAATCCCATATTTGGGAATTTGAAAGGGCAAAAGATATACCAAGATTATTATGATCGATGATATACCAAGATTATTAACAGTAAAATTTATGAGATAAGCAGTAAGTTTCAGTTGGCTATCTGCAAGAACAACTTACAGCCAATGATAAATGGCAGTCCCCATACACAAAATAAAAGACAAACAAAAAGTGACTGTCATATCTCCGCTAAAGCATAACTTATTGTGAAAGCAGGCACAATGATTTGCCATTTCTTTGTGTCACCTTCTCTTCGCCCTCTAGTGATTGTAACTATCTAAAAGCCATTAACAGATGTGACAAAGATAGTCATATTAACTTACCTTACAAAATATTAGTATTTTTTAATCAAAATAAATTTGCAAACATGAGTGTGGAATCTATTAATCATAGAAGCTAACCTTTTTTTAGTTCACTTCTTGGTCCTCTTTTGGCTTATCATTCATCACTTTCCACTACAATTGCAATAAAGCCCTTTGCCTGTCTTCCAATAATATAATATATGCAAAACTTAAAATAAGGTGGACTAGTGGAGGTAATGCAATGACTAGCACTTCTGGAAATATACACTTTGGACTTCTCAAGATCCAACTCCTCTTGCAACTTTCTGCACTCATCTTCATGCTCACATCTCAAAGCTCTCATCTGAGCTTCAGGTTCATTCCTAAGCAACAATGTTTTCCGCACAAAATTCACACAGTATTAGCCATTGACGCAAATTTGGGTACTAAAGGTCCATAACTTGAAGCTAATGTACCTCTCTCAATTCATTTTCAACTTCAAGTTCGGCACGTTTTAGCTCTTCACTGTGAGAAAAATAATAAGGGAACCACCAAATGTGAAAAAAGAACTGACACGTGATGTTGGAACTGCACAATGTAAGGATGAAACCATTAAATGTGAGAAAAAAGTAAGGGAACCACCAAATGTGAGAAAAGAACTGTCACATGTGATGTTGGAACTGCACAATGTGAGGATGAAACTGTCAAATGTGAGAAAAAAGTAAGGGAACCACCAAATGTGAGAAAAGAACTGTCACATGTGATGTTGGTATTGCACAATGTGTTGGTGGAACCGTCAAGTGCGAGAAAAAAGTAAGCGAACCACCCAATGTGACAAAAGAACTGTCATATGTGATGCTGGAATCACACAATGTGAGGATGTGATGCTGGAATCACACAATGTAAGGATGAAACCATCAAATATGAGAAAAAAAAAAAGGGAACTACTAAATGTGACAAAAGAACTGACACGTGAAGTTGGAACTGCACAATGTGATGATGGAACCGTTAAATGTGAGAAAAATAATAAGGGAACCACCAAATGTGACAAAAGAACTGACACGTGATGTTGGAACTGCACAATGTGAGGATGAAACCATCAAATGTGAGAAAAAAAAGTAAGGAAACTACCAACTCTGAGAAAAGAACTGTCACATGTGATGTTGGAACTATACAATGTGAGGAGGGAACCGTCAAGTGTGAGAAAAAAGTAAGGGAAATACCTAGTGTGACAAAAAAAAACGGTTATATGTGATGCTGGAATCGCACAATGTGAGGATAAAATCATCAAATGTGAGAAAAAAAATAAGGGAACCACTACATGTGACAAAGCAACTGACACGTGATGTTAGAACTGCACAATATGAGGATGAAACCGTAAAATGTGAGAAAAAAAGTAAGGAAACCACCAACTGTGAGAAAAGAACTGTCACTTATGATGTTGGAACTGTCACCTATTAGCGGGCATTATACCCCTTTTTTTTTGGGGTACGGTGGAATTGCTCATATATATATATATATATATATATATATATATATATATATATATTATTAGAGTTTTTTATTTTTTATTTTATAAAGGGAGTAATTAGTTTACTTTATTTTTATTTTTATATTTTTAGGAGCAATTAGTTTAGACTTGAGAGTCCTACCAACTCAACTGATTCCGTACCTAATCATTTTCCGGATCTAAGAAGATGGACCAAATCCAGCACAAGTTCATAGACGTAGCACGAGGACTGAAGCTCCACTTAGCCGAGATCGGATGTGGTCATAATCCAATCCATTATGTTTACACAGTCTTCACTTTCTTTTCTGTAAACGTTAGATTGGTTTGATTCTTTTTTCTTTTTCAGGTCCTCATGTGGTCGTGTTTCTGCACGGGTTTCCCGAGATATGGTACACGTGCGGCACCAGATGATGGCTGTAGCAAATGCCGGTTTCCGAGCGATCGCACCTGATTACAGAGGGTACGGACTCTCTGACCCACCGCCAGAACCAGCAAAGGCTTCATTGACTGATTTTCTAACTGACCTGCTTGGAATTCTTAATGCCCTCCAACTTCCCAAGGTATTGTTTTGTTATCGACAACAATATACACAGGGTGTTAGTTGTGTTGTTTAAATATCAGTTATTTAAACAACATAATGCTTAGAGTTAAAGTCTATAAGAGATTTTTAGTAATATTGTTTGTATTTTTTAAAAATTTGTGTGGGTAAAAAAATATGTGAAAATATATAAAAATATAGATATTTTTTGCATTACTTTTTCACCTACGCGTATTTTTATAATACTTAAATAACAACGTTGTTAGAATAACATTACCAAACAGATCCCTAGACTTATAAGAAAATACTTATATAACAATTAATGTTGAGAAATTTGAATTTGAATTTGTAGCGTTTGTCAATACGTACGGCATAATTATGAAATTGTGAAGAGTGCGGCATGATTTTTTTATTTTTTATTTTTTATTCTTTCCTTTGGCATGTTTATTAATTAAGGACTATGATGGAGCATACGTTGTTTTATAATTTGTCAAGACCCCCCAACCTCCCCCCCTATTCTAATATAATGAGCAAAAGAAGAACGATTTGTCTTGCATTTTAAGTAGCTCGCTCACACACATTCTAATTTAATATGCGCAGGTTTTTCTTATTGCAAAGGATTTTGGAGCTCGGCCTGCCTACTTATTTGCCAATTTACACCCAGAGAGGGTCTTGGGAGTTGTAACAATGGGGGTGCCATATTTGCCCCCAGGCCCCACTACATTCCATAAGTACCTGCCTGAAGGCTTCTACATTTCAAGATGGCGGGTATAGATATAGTTTCTCCCTTAAGGTTCTGATACAATGCAATAATGCTATCCGCTTGCAACTTTATGTTTATGAACTCTTTCCAGGAGCCTGGACGAGCAGAAGCTGATTTTGGGCGCTTCGATGCTAAAACGGTTGTAAGGAACATTTACATCCTCTTTTCCAAAAGTGAAATACCAATAGCTGCAGAAAACCAGGAGATCATGGATTTGGTTGATCCATCTACTTCTCTTCCCCCTTGGTTCACGGAGGACGATCTCGCAGCATATGGAGCTTTGTATGAAAAATCTGGATTCCTAACTGCATTACAAGTTCCATATAGGTAATGAATTGATCCCAATTGTACACTAGTGACCAAGAAGTATTACTCTAAACCATGGCACCTTCCTAAACTATAAGTCTATACGAGACTTTTGCTCCTACACTATTGCTTTGTTTACTTGTACAATCATTCACACTGTATCCAATGAGTGTGCCAGTGCCACTAATTGGTGTTAGAAATGCATCATTTTCCTCAAGCAAGGTAATTTATGGTTGTTCATCTGTTTCACTTCCAAAGTGGATTAATGGCTGTACATTTTTTTTTTTTGGGAGTGTAAACCACTGTAATTGGAAAAGTTGTTAATGGACTGGATTTGCTAATGATTTTTGTTGATATTATGCATTCTAGGTCATTTGGTGAGGACATCAACATGACAGATCCAAAAGTTAAACTTCCAGCACTTCTGATTATGGGTGGTAAGGATTATGTCCTCAAATTTCCGGGCATGGAGGACTACCTTAATAGTGGAAAGGTGAAAGAGTTCGTCCCAAATTTGGAGATCACTCTTTTGCCTGAAGGAACACATTTTGTTCATGAGCAGTCACCTGATGAAGTGAATCAGCTAATCCTCTCATTCCTTGGCAAGCATGCTTGATCGAAGACACTTTAATTACAGTTAGTTGTCATGAAGTTTGTCTAAACTTGGCCGAGGTGTGAAATATTAAACACATGTATTGTATTGATATCAGAGTAATTTCAATAATCAAGCGTTTGATGTCTTTATAGACAGATTAAAACTGTATGTTTCGTCAGTGTTGCATGCGTTTATGTTTTAAATGCTATGAAATAGTGTACACATCCTCTGTTGCTTGAGCTCTTGTTGAAATCTATGGTAAAGAAAAATGGTTAGTAAAGTAAGGTCTCTATTTTCTTTGCTTCTGGATTTATTGTCCTTACAGTATTTTTTTTTTTTTTCATTACTCTCTTTTGGATCATTGTTTTCAATGTGCAAACTCCTAAAACTAAAGATTCTAGGTGGAAAAAATGACTCAAAAATCACATTTTTTCAACTTCAAACTCGTCACTCCTAGATTTGGTAGCAAGCCTTGCAAGGGTCTTACCAAAAAGTTTAATGCAGGCGATACTGCTGCTGTAATAACAACGACTCATTGACAAAATGGCAATTTTTCTTTTTGTTCCTTACTCTCTTTTGGATCGTTATTTTCAACTTTCGTACTCCTAAAACTAAAAGATTCTAAAATGACTCAAAAAAAAAAAAAAAATTCACATTTTCAACTTCAAATTTGTCACTCACAGATGATAGGTCAAGCAAGGTCTTACCAAAAAGTTTAATGAAGGTGATACCATTGCCATATAACAATGATATAATTTGCCGTAACAATTTTTTTTTAGAGAGTTTTAACCTATGACGTTGTTCCTAATGATAGTTCTTTATCATAATACCAAGACATCAATCTGTTTTTAGTATAGACGAAAATTGAAATGCAGATCTCTTATTCAACCATAAAAAATCTTACCAATTGAGTTAACAGGAACATTCATTTGCCGTAACAACTGTTGGTTGACAAAACGTCCTAAATTGCCAATGGTTGCATTGGAGAAGTTTGTGGGAGTCCCTTTTTGAACGGTATCTAGGCCCAAGTTTAAACAAGGACCCCGGACTCCCCAATTGTAGTTTGAAGGGATTGGGCTTAGTCTACCACAGCTAAATGGGCTGTTTAAAGACCAAGTGGTGCACAGGGCGAAACTCCTGCAATACACATACACTAGCAATCGAGAATATACATATTGATCAGCAAGAAAACAGCAGGGCAGACAAATGTAATAAAGGAAAAAACGAAATAATTGCTCGGGATCCTAAAATCAGTTGGGGAATACTTCATTGATTTTCTTAGTTATGGATTACAATGAGCTCACCAAGACTTAATGCAAGGTTCAAACAAGCTCAAAAATTACAGACTTAGATGACTCTTTTAGGTCTCCAAGACTTGCAAAATTTGAATCATTTTGAATCCAAACAAGTACTCTGGTGGCTGTTTTTGGGATACTAGGAGGTACTTCCCTGTTTTCTTTGAGTCTTACAGAGCTTTTTCTTAATGATTTTATCTGTTCTTTTTCCTGCTGAATGCCTCTCAACGTTGGCTGCTCCCCCCTTTTATAGTGTCACATTAGGGTTTCGGGGTACCATTGATTCTTCCTCCCTTGGCCTCCTAGGTACTAGAGCCCCCTGTTTATCTCGGATCTTCTGACAACTACTCATTTCCTTATTTTTCATAACTTCCTTCTTTTGATGTTTTTTTTCCTTGAAAGTATCTTGCTGACTTCCTACTCTAAGACGCTTTTGCCTTCCAAGTCCCTTTTTTTGTCTGTCTTCTCTTTTCAGGCTTACCCCTTTTTAGCCGCCCCTTCCTTTTATCATTTTTCCCAGTAAGTGAAGTCTTCTTCTGAGAAATCGAAGGTTTCCCCAGCCATTTCCTTTTGTGGATTTCTTATTTCGGGTTCCTGAGACACCGACTTCCTACCCCTAAGCCGTTGCTTTTCAAATCCTCAGGCCTTGCGCTGTGTTACTAGTTGCTTCGAGAAAAGGCCCATCTGTTTCTTGTTCTTGGTACCTTTTGAACTGTCTTCATCCTCCTTTAACCGTGCCGTATATCCAAAGATCCCAAGCAACCCCTCCAGCCCCGGAGTCCTTCCCCAGCTCCTTTTCTTTCTCTGGTCCTGGCGGGCTGGATTCTTTTCTTTCCCCTCTCTGTCTTCCTATGGACTTCTCTCTCCCTTTTGGGCCTCTAGTCCATTATCCCTCTTTCTTTTGTAGCCCCAATCTTTCTCTTCTTTTTTCCAATTTTTTATTTCCCACGGATTGGTCCAATGTGCCACCTCCTTGGGCCTTTTATCATGTTTTCTTATATATATATTTTAGACCTCAACATTTAGCCCCCCGAGCTCGTAGGTTGCCTGCAGCCCACGCGTGAGTAACGTGGAGTTTGAGTTCCTGTAGAGTTTCCCTCTTTGTTCATTCGAGGCCTCGACTTCCTTGACTTTGGAGTACCCTGATCTTTTTTGCACGTTGTAACTCTCTTCCTCTTCATACGGGACGTGGCAGTTAACCTCTCCTTCTTTTCTTTTTAATTTTTATTTTTTATTTTCTTTCTTATTCAAAAGAGTGGGGAAAGAAAAACTTCCCCCCCCACTTTCCTCGTTTCCTGCAACTCCCATTAATAACTGCCAATAACTTTCTTCCTTGAAATTAAATTTGGCAACTGGCGCGTCTTTCCACACATTGTCTTCCCTAACTGCCTTTGGTGCCATTATTGCGATTGCTTCATACATTTTTTTTTTTTTAATTTTTCACTCTCAAACTTATCTCTTTCTTCTTAGCTAACTGTTGCCTTCCTCCCCTTCCCTCTTTTTTACATCCCTGTGCTCTCCATTCTTCACCTCTCTATTCCCAGCACGCCCTCTGTTACGATGGCTTCCTCTTCATCACGAAAAAGGAGAAAGCGCACTCCCAGCCCCTCGAAGGCGAGGGCTCCTTTAGCTCTGCGCAGGGCGAATCTCAGGGAGCCACAAAGCGTCCGACCTTCCCTTTACGGGACCCATGGTACACTCCTAGCCTATTCTTCCCTGGGGTGCCTCATAGTGAGGCCCCTCCATCTTCTCATACATGGGTGTTCTCTAGTGAGGTCGTTTTTGCTAGTTTCGCTCAGGTGCTAGATCCAAGAGAGATTTTAGATCTTCAGATCAGGCAGGGATCTCGCGAGGCAGTCCCTATCTTCTTCAATTTTGTCCCTGGTAAGATCTCTGGTTGGCCCATCTGGGTAGACAAAGAACTTTCTGATGGTGAGTTCGTGGATTGCCTAGAGTGCGCCGTGATCTTAAAGGCAGTGGCAATTTTCAGGAACCTTGAAGGTTTCAGAGATGCTAAGGGTCTCAGGCATTTGGTATGCCGTTGGTGTCCTTCCCTTCATACCCTTCTTCTTTTCTGTTGGTGAGCTTACGATTACTTTGGAGGATGTGGTCAACAACTTCCTCCTTCTAGTGTTTGGGAATGAGAATCCTTTTACCATCAATCTTTCTGATAAGGATCTCGAGATGGAAGATGGGTTATATGCTCATTTTGGTGGGCGTGGTGCTTCTCCCGGCGGGAAGCCGGCTAGAATGGGTAAATGGGTGATGAATCTTTCGCGGGAGAAAAACAAAGAAATTAGGCGAGCTGGGTTTCTGGCACTCTGGCTTAGCAAGTTCCTGTTCAGTGAGTTCCCCGGATACGGGGTTAAATCCGCTTTCTTCCCTTTGGCGATCAGGATGGCCCAGGGCGTTCGATATCCTTTAGCTCCCATGTTTTTGGGTCATGTTTATACTCAACTGGATCTGCTCCAAGGAGACGAAGTTAAAGGTGACTCTTGCTATGTGATCACCTTGTCCCTCCACTGTGCCATCCTCTAGGTATTTATGTGGGACCGTTCTTCAATTACTTTAGCCAAATGTAGGAATTTGAAATTTGTAAAGGATAAATTCGAGGGATCCCCTGATATAGTGAAAGGTCTATGTGGTAGTTCCACCGATAGTCACCCCATCGTCTTTCGCTGGGCTAGTTTGAAAGGTGGTGGTCTTAATCTGGTCGAACTATTTGATCAGGCAGGGCACTTGAAATGGCAATCTCCCTGGGAGTATGACCACGGGTTTGCTTGTGACTCTATGTTAGCTTCTTTTCTTAATTCTCCAGGGAACACTTTTGATTTGTGTCCTGTTGATGAGAGCAACCTGGCCTACTGGCCTGTATTAGTCCTTCATGGTTTCCGGTGCCCTCCTTAAGTGGCCCCAAGTATACCCACTACTTAGTACATTGGGTGCTCCGGCAGTTTGGCTTTGACCAGGATATCCCTCCTGTGTTTAAGGATGTAGTACCTTCTCTCCCTTCTCTGAATCTGTACCTGAGACCTCAAGCCTTCTTGTATTGGTCGCGCAGAAGTTCCCAATTTGTGGTGCCCAACTCTTAGAGGGGAGTCTTTGCCTCTGGTGGTTTTGCTGGATATTGGAGAAAAGTGCAGGAATCCTATGTTGACTATGTGGGTTCTGGCAAAGTTGGGAGAGTGCCTAGCCCCGCTATCCTCTCTGCTCCGACTTCTAATAGGTGCTTATCTCTCCCTACTGCTGGTATTGTTTCTGCTGCTGTAAGTAGCAAGACAGGTTTCGCGGAGTGGCATGCTTCCAGGGGTGGTTAGGTGTGCTATGCTCAGGATTTTCTGGAAGAGTGGCTAGGATCTGATCTTGTGGTTGGTGCTTCCTCTGGAGTGCCAATTAAAAGAGGGGCGGTAGAGGCGATTGGGGCTGCTACTCCCATAAGTAAGGGCAAAGAGAAAAAGATTAGGCAGGAGAATGTTAAGCAGGCTGAACTTGAAGAAGGTGTTGAAGATGTTGAAATGGGCCATGAAACCAAAAAAAGAAAAACTGCGAGGTCCTAGAAACAGCTGGTAATTTTTGAGGAACCCGAGAGAGTGAGTTCCCTTGCAGTGGGAAAAAAAGTTGGGCATTCTTTAGCCCCCAAGTCTCGAGTAAAGACTAAGGTAGAGTCCTCTCTCTCTCAGGTTCCTATAAGTTCTCTAGTCCAAGGTTCTTTGGGATCCTTTGATCTTGTACCCCAATCTCCTCTAGGACCCTCTGGGCGTACTCATAGTAAACAAAAGACCACTGGAGGTTCTGTAGAGAGAGAGAGAAGGGCAAGGCCTCTTTCCTTCTTCTCTCCTTTTATTTTGGTGGTTTGTCATTGTTATTGCAACGCCTTTCTTTCTCCTTTAACTGATGCTTGGCCATTTTCTTCCCTGCAGTCCAAGCGCAAGTCAGACCCCAAGAAAGGTAGGAGTCAACATTCCGATGATGACGTGGTGCGTCCCTCTTCGTACCTTTCTCTCTTTCTTCTTCTTTTTACCCATTTTTTTTATTTTATATTGTGTACTTATACCCATGTTTGTAGATGGAAGTGTCCCCTCTCGTGGCGGGCAAGACTTTGGAAGAAGTAGTGGTTGCCGCTTCTTCTGTTGGCTTCCCAGGCGTGGAAGAGGAAGCACCTAGTGGTGATGCAACTGAGGAAACCGGGCAACCTACGCGGGACATCCTATCTATTTCATTTGCCGTTCCTCTGGCTACCCAGGATCCTGAAGCCCCTCCGCCTCTTGCTTTCCAAGACCCCCTGCCTAGGCAGACTTTTAGTCTTGCAAAAACTGTGTTGCCTGATCCTTCGTTAAGCAAAGAACCCTCGGGAGGCGCGTCTCCATCCATTCAAGCAGGTAAGCCCCCACTCTTCCTTTATAAAACGCTTGACCCTATTTACATATGTTTTTTTCTTTTTAGACTTCCCTTCTTCTCTTCTCTTTGTTAGGTCAAATTAGTGCTAGATCTGCCCTTGAGGCTACTCCTTCTTTGGAATCAGAAGGTTCTGAAGGTGCATGTTGATCCCCTTTACTGTACCACCTTCTCTTTTCTTCAGCTGTGCTCTTCCTTTGCCTCTTTCTCCTATGGCGAAGCTCTCAGCATCCCTTCCTTCTTTTAGCTATTTTGCGAAGGTTTCCTCACCCTTTCTTCAACGTGCTGCGTGTTCCTTTACAAAGTCCTCCAGGGAATCAGAAGAGTAAGAGGGGGGAGTTCCACTACAAGAAACCGACACAAGTACTCTCCCTTCTCTTTTTTTTAAACTTTCTCTTTTTTCCTTTTATGCCTCTTTCTTTCTCGACTCAGTTCTTCTTGTTGAGTTATGCCTGTTCTTGCAAGCGCTAGTACAGGTGCTAGGGGTTCTCAATTCATGGTTCCTGAGGCGGCCGCAAGAACTGCTCAGATTGCTGACTCTCAGGCCAGGAGTCCTCAAACTGTCCAGAAGATGGAGAGTTCTCCAGCGCTTGTGAGTGGAGACGTATCGATGGGGGAAGCTTCAGAAGCTGTTGTTTTAGATCTTGCCTCGGGGCTTCCTGCCTTCCTGGCCCGTTCTGATCTTCTGGAGTTCAACAACCTTCCTGTGAGCCACTTTCATCATTTTAGGGCTTCCTATGGCAACTTCCTGCGTTTCTCCGTGCCTGTGGAGGGTCTGCCGTTGCTAGAGGGGCTGCTCAAAGTCTATGGAGACTTCACCAGTGGCTTTAGGGGAGGCATGTTTCTGGGTAACATTCTAATGGAGCTGCTGTGTGCTGTGCTGATCTCCTTAAGGAATTCCTCCCTTGACTCCTTATCTGAAGAGAAGCTCTTGGAATGGAGAGGAGTGGTGCAGGATCTTTTAGAGGCCAAGTTCAACCTATCCATCCTGCTGACTCACTTGCGTTCATTGGCCCATATGCTATTCCAGAGGCGGGTTTCCAGGAGTATAGATTCTGAGATTGTTGCTGCCAAGGAGGCTCTAGCTCATGCTCACAAGGTTCTGCAGGATTTGAAGGCTAAAAGGCAAAAAGACCTGCCTCCACTAGCTGTCCCCGCCATCTCTCCAGATGTTTCTTTGTTGATTGGCCTCCTCCCTTAGCTAGTTTAGATACATCTCTTTTTTTTGGGCTATATAAGATCTGCCTTTCTTAGACACTGATTCTGGCTTTTCTTCTCTTTTTTTTTTTCGACATGGATTCTGCATCTATATTGCCTCCTTTGGACTGCTTTCGTTCCTTAATAGCATATAGGCTTATTTCTTTCCTTTTTTTCTTTTTTTTTAAATGCATATTGTTTTGCTGTTTTCTCTTCTCCTTTTTGTATATATATATCGAGTCCTGGACCATGGTTCCTGCAGGTCTTACCGTAAGGGCTGGACCAGGTACCCTGGTGGTTACTTTACTACTCAAGTGCTGAATTAGGTACATTGGGTTCCCCTCTTCTTTTCTTTTGGGGAAGTCCCAAACCATGGACCAGGTAGGTCTTCTTTTGCCAAATGTTGGGCTAGGTACCCCGGGTACTTATTATCTTTTTTTTTTTTTACCCGTGGTCCTAGGCCATGTATTTTGGACCAATTGTGATGTGGGTCCTGGATTGTATGCCAGAGTTTTTTGCATCGGTCCAGGTATCCTCCTCAAGTTTATCCATGTTTGGATTTTTACAATATTTAGTTTGACCATAGTTTAAAGGAAATAAACAAAAGGCTTCATTGAATTAAAACATGGTTGTTCATTTTGAAGAACATAGAATAGTTGTTAACATAGTAAGAAACCCAGAATGTTTTTTTTTTTTTTTTTCAAGGGTTCCTGGATAACGCTTCTTAAACAAAATTCATGATAAAGTAAAAGGGAAAGACAAAAAAATACTTAGCAGACCGGAAAAAAAAAGGAAAAGAGGTCTTGATACACTGAGAGCTTGTTTTCCAATGCATAGTACTGTTTCAGCCACTTCCCATTTATGGGCTCTGTCAGGACAATTCTATCTTCCTTCGTGAGGTAGTAATACCCACTATCATGGGCTTCTCTAATGATGTAAGGTCCTTCCCATTTTGGGGCGAATTTGGAGGGTCCTGGGAGGTTTCTTCTTACATGTTCTGTTGTCCTTAGTACCAACTAACCTTCAGCGAAGGCCCTTGGGCGTACCACCTGTGCGTATGCTCTAGCCATTCTTTGTTGGTACCTCTGGCTCCTCCTTCTAGCCAATTCTCTTTCTTCCTCTTCCTCTTCCAAATCTGCCAGCCTCTTTTCGTTGCTTATGTCCTCAGTGTCCTCCTGGTTTTCTTCAAGTACTACTCTTGGTGTAGGGACGACCAACTCCACTAGGCTGATGGCTTCTGTCCCATAGACCAGGGAGAATGGTGAGAACCCTGTGGCTGTTTTTACGGAGCTCCTACATGCCCAGAGTACGTCTGTCAAGTGGTCACTCCATTTTCCACCATGCTCATGCTTCATTTTTTTAAGGATTTTCAATATCACCCTATTAGTGGCCTCGGCCTGGCCATTTCCTTGCGGGTAATACGGTGTAGACCTCCATCCTTGATGCAGTATGCCTCAGTCAGGCTCTTCATGTCCTTGTTTATGAACGGGGTTCCATTATCGCTGATCAGTCTTCTGGGGATCCCAAACCTTGTAATGATATGCTCTCGAATGAAGTTTACTACAACTGCTCCTGTGGCCTTTTTCAAAGGGATAGCTTTTACCCACTTTGTAAAGTACTCAGTGGCTGCCAGGATCCATATGTAACCATTGGAAGGAGGGTTTATAGGCCCTATGAGGTCAAGCCCCCAAGTGTGGAAAGGCCATGGTGTTGTCATGTCCTGCAGTACATTTGGGTGAGTATGAATTGCATCTCCGAGTATTTGGCAAGCATGGCAAGTTTTAACTAGTTCCTCAGAGTCCCTTTTCATTGTTGGCCAATAATACCCCAATAGTAGCAGCTGCTTATGAAGTCTTCTTTTTCCTGTGTGACTCCCACAATCACCGGAATGGACTTCTCTGACTACTTCTCAGGGGATCCCCATTGTACCCTTTCTTGAATAAGATCCTATTTTGTAAGAAGTACCTGACCACAAGTTTCTTAAGCCGGTGGGCTAAGGTCCTATCGGTTGGTAGGATCCCTTGAGCCAAGTACTCCATAAATGGAGTCCTCCAATCTTCCGTGACAAAGACAGCGTAGCTTTCCTCTGTGTCTATCGAAAGCTGACACTTTTGGCACTTCTCATGTATAGTTGTTGCCTCTTTGCTCATGCTGGGCTAATAGTACCCCATGTACTATATTATTCTATATAGACTAATCTTTTCTGCAACCCCATAGGCTTGGCTATGCAACTCTTCTAATCTCAGCCTCCCTTCCTTATCATTGATACACCTAGATAGGATCCCTCCGGGTAGTCTCATGTATAGTTCCCCTTCTATCATAGTGTAGTCTTTTAGCTCTTTGATACTCCCCTCATGTCCTGACCCTTTTATTTTTTCTTTGACCTCGTTTCTCCAGTCTTGCTACTCTAGTTCCTCGGAGAACATCCTTCAGAGGACTTCTATGATGGAGTGTTCTTGCCTGCTTACCCTTATCAAGGTGTTTTTTTTCCTTTAACAGACATTTGGGACCCCAAGGTGGCTAGTGCATCGGCGAACCTGTTTTCACTCCTCTAGGTGTACTCGTTACTGAAGGTTTGGAATTCCTATTCCAGCCTTTGCACCTAGGTCCTGTAGGCTGCTAAACTTTGTTCCCTTAATGCAAAGTCGCCTTTTACTTGAGAAACTACAAGATTGGAGTCTCCTAAAACCCTCATGTGCTTTACTCCTATAGCGATTGCTATGGTCAGCCCAGTCAGATATGCCTCATATTCAGCGGCGTTGTTTGAGCAGGAGAACCCTAGTTTGAAAGATAAGGGTAGGGTATCCCCATCTTCACAACTTAATACAATTCCCAGTCCATTTGAGGTTGCCATTGCTGACCCATCGAACCTCATCGTCCACTTTTTTCCTGGGAGTTCTATCACTGCCACCTCCCCAGGGATTTCTTCACTTAGCGAACATTCCTCGCTCCCAGGGAACTAGGCTAGCAGGTCTGCTATGGCTTGGCTTTTGACAGCCCTGGGGGTACTGATACCTATGTCGTACTGAGAGAGTAAAACCAACTAGTGCGCTATCCTTCCTGTCAAGAGGGGCTGATGGAGAAGTGCCCTTATAGGGTGAGACTTAGTCACCAAAAGGATCTAATGGGCCGAGAAAAATCATTTCAGCCTTTCGGATGCGTAGATAACTACTAGGCAGGCCTTCTCTATCCTGGGGTACCTAGTCTCAGCATCCTTAAGTATCATACTCACGTAATAAATGGGTTGCTCATTCCCGTTATCATCTTCTTGCGCTAGTGGGGCTCCTATAGCTTGGGAGTTTAACACTAAGTACAGCAACAGGGGCCGCCCACGTACTGGTGCTTGGAGGGTGGGGAGGCAGTTCATGATCTGTTGGATCCTCCAGAAGGCTTCCTGTTGCTCAGCTCCCCAAGTAAACTCAGTCCCCTTTTTCAACAGTTTGGATAAGCCACTCGTGACCGAAGCTAATCCTGACACGAACCTTCTGATGTAGGAAACCCTCCCTAGGAAGCTTTTGAGCTCCCTTGCAGTTGTAGGCCTCTTCATTGTGGCAATTGCCATGGATTTTGCTGGATCCACACTTATGCCTTTATGGTGTACCAAGAACCCAAGGAATTTCCCAACAAACACCCCAAAGGCACACTTCATGGGATTCATGTGTAATTTGTATTTCCTACATCTCTCAAAAACTTGTTCGAGTACCCGAAGGTGTCCTGCCCTTGTTTTTGATTTCACCACGATGTCATCCACATAATCTTCTATTTCCTTATGCATCATGTTATGGAAGATGGCTGTCATGGTTTGCTGGTATGTGGCCCCTGCATTTTTTAGGCCAAAGGACACCACAATGTAATAAAAATTCCCAATTGGGGTTCTAAAAGCTGTCTTTTCTGCATCCTTAGTGGCCATGCGAATTTGATTGTATCCACTATACCCATCCATAAACGAGAACATGGAGCTCCCCACGGCTGAGTCCACAAGGAGATCAATATTGGGCAGAGGGAACTCATCTTTTGGGCATGCCTTATTTAGGTTGCAGAAATCCACATAGCAACGGATTTGGCCATTCTTTTTCTTCACAGGTACTATGTTGGAAAGCCACTTGGGATGTTGAATGGGCTTGATGGACCCAGCCGCTAGCAGTTTCTTGACTTCTTGGGTTATCTGAGCTTGCACATCAATGTGAAAGACCCTTGCTGGTTGGACCACTAGCTTAACCCCTAGATCCAAATTGAGAGCACAGACCACCAATTCTGGATCTAGACCGGGCATTTCGTCATAGGTCCATGCAAACACGTCCATATACCTCTAGAGTGGGGCTATTAACTGCTCCTTTTCGTGCTTTGTTAGCTGGCTGCTGATGAAAACAAGCTTCTGGGATCCAGCTTAGTTTCCATGTTTATTTCTGTTAACTCCTCTTCAGGCTGAATTTGGGCCTCTTGAACTGGTTCCTTGGGGATTTCTTCTTGGGTGACCATGCAGCTTGGTGGTCCGGGACCCTCCTGTGTAAAGCATTCAGGTCCCGCGTATCTTCACAAACGATAAATCACTCTTCCTCCAGGTTTTCGTACTACAACACATTTCCGGGATCCCGAGGAGCTAGGCTCCCTCTTTTGTCACTTTCTCTCCAAAAGGTTTCTCAGATCATGGGTACTTCCTCCTTCCTCTTCTTCTAGGACAGGCGCTCTTGGGGTCCCTAGCGTGGGGCTCTCGTCATCTGACTCCAACTCATCATAGAACATGGTTTCCATAAAGTTCACCTCCCCTTGGCTAAAATGATTATGGTTGGCAGGGATCCTTACAGGCTTCCCATTCAATCTCCCCTTAACGAATTGATGGTAGGTGGAGGGAATGAGGCAGTGCTTGTGGAGCTAAGGGCGTCCCAACAGTACATGGTAGGACACTTCCGAATTAATCACATGGAATCTTGTTAGAGCCATTATAGGTCCTACCCTTAGAGCCAGCTGCACATATCCTTCAGTTGATTCCGCCGATCCTCCAAATCCTGTTATCTCCATGGGGGCTCCTAGGATCCTTCTACCTGTTAGGCCGACGGCGTCCAAGGTGCTCAGAGCGATGAGGTTGAGTGACGCCCCCGTGTCTACCAATGCTCTTCTAACTTGGACACCATTTATAGTGGCCATCAAGTAAAGGGGTCTACGATGGTCAGGATGCTCAACTTCCATGTCCTCGTCAGTGAAGGTTATTGCGTTGGTTGTCTTCAAGTAAGCCCGACTGGCATGGGACTCTGCTGTGAAGCATTCCATTCTTGAGTCCGCTGCTATGCTCATGAGGGACTCTGTGGCTACCCTTCTTGCTTCTGGTCCAAACCTTAACTGGTTGAATAGCGATCTGAACTTGGGGTTCTTTTGGAATATCCTAACCGTGCTTGGATGGAAGGATCCCTCAGGTTCTTCTGCTTCTGCAGGGTTCCCATGAATTACTATGGCTACCACCCCTTTTCATTTGTGGTTAGGTAAAGGGTTCCTTTGTACCTCTAGTTCCTTTTGAGTGAGTTCTAGGGTTCCCTCCCTTAGCTCCTTGTGAAAAAATCTACAGAGGGTCCAACAAATTTTGGTGGAGTGCTTGACATAGTTGTGAATTCTTCAAAACAAGGGGTTCTTCCTCTCTTCTTCAGTTGGTGGCCTGGACACAGTAAATGGTCTGAACATTCCATCTCCAATCCATTTGTCCAAGACTTAGTTCAGTTCTTCCGCGGTACATGGGATCACCGGTGGTTCCTCGAATATTTTCCCGTCAGGCTTCTTCCTTTTCTTTCCTACTGATGTTGTCATGGCTTGAGGTACTGGCACCCTCTTCATTCTCATAGTCTGTGCTGTTCTTCTGGTTCTCTGTAGTAAGTCAGCAAACTGAGTTATGCATAGATTTTCGAGATTAAGCCTGTAATCAAAGAGCATGTTGGATATATAGGTCTCCACGAGCTCTTTCTCTTCATGGTCTCTATAGCATTCCAGAGACACATCTTCAAATCTTTTGATGAACTGGACAGGGTCTTCCCCTGGCCTTTGCCGCACCATTTAGAGGCTTTGGAAGGTGACCTTGTCCTCTCCTGGGTAATACTTTGCGCAGAACCTTCCCATCATTTCGTCCCAAGTTTTAATGGACCCAGGATTCAGCGTGGTGTACCACGTGTATGCTCTGTCCACTAGGGACGTAGTAAACTCCCTTAGACACAAGTCTCAGTCTCCTACGTAGGGGCCCATAGTGTGTATAAACCTGCTCACATGTTCCACAGCGCTTCCACTCCTTCCATCAAAAGGATGGAACTTCAGGGGTTCATATCCTTTGGGATACGGCTTGCCGAGGAGCTCTGGCGGGAATGGGGGGTCCCGAGAAAATTGCTTGGGAATCCTTGAGGGCTTTTCCCTTTCTTGCTCCAGCAGGGCATTGACATCTGCCAACGTCAGATACTGGGGGTTGGTTCCCCCTCCTACTGCTGACCCTTCTTCCGGCTGGGCTCTGTCCTGGTTGACTACAGGGGGAACATTATCCCTGATCTCTTGTGTCCTGCCCTCTTTAAGGAGGCGGATCTCTTGCTACAAATTCTTCAGCATTTCTATCATTTGAGCCACAGGGTCTGGCTCCTATCCTGCGTGCCTTTGTCCTAATACAACCTCTTATTCTACCAGGGGCACCTCGTTTCTTTGTCTGGAGGCCACCTCGTTTTCTCCCACGGGTTCAGATGCTGCGGGTGGTACATTGGTACCTTTGTTGTTCCTTGCTCTTGGAGCCATGCTCTACGGAGGGCCTGTTTCTTCCCTCTCCTTTTCCCATTCCCCAGTGGAGTAGCCAAAATGTGGGAGTCCCTTTTTGAACGGTATCCAGGCCCAAGTTTAAACAAGGACCCCGGACTCCCCAATTGCAGTTTAAAGGGATTGGGCTTGGTCTACTGCAGCTAAATGGGCTGTTTAAAGACCAAGTGGTGCACAGGGCGAGACTTCAGCAATACACATACACTAGCAATCGAGAATATACATATTGATCAGCAAGAAAACAGCAGGGCAGACAAATGTAATAAAGGAAAAAATGAAATAATTGCTCGAGATCTTGAAATAAGTTGGGGAATACTTTATTGATTTTCTTAGTTATGGATTACAATGAGCTCACCAAGACTTAATGCAAGGTTCAAACAAGCTCAAAAATTACAGACTTTGATGACTCTTTTAAGTCTCCAAGACTTGCAAAATTTGAATCCTTTTGAATCCAAGCAGGTGTTCTGGTGGCTATTTCTGGGATACCAGGAGGTATTTCCCTGTTTTCTTTGAGTCTTACAGAGCTTTTTCTTAATGATTCTATCTGTTCTTTTTCCTGCTGAATGCCTTTCAACGTTGGTTGCTCCCCCCTTCTATAGTGTCACATTAGGGTTTCAGGGTACCATTGATTCTTTCCCCTTTGGCCTCCTGGGTACTAGAGCCCCCTATTTATCTTAGCTCTTTTGACAACTGCTCCTTTCCTTATTTTCCATAGCTTCCTTCTTTTGATGTTTTTTTCCTTGAAAGTATCTTGCTGACTTCCTACTCTGAGACGCTTTTGTCTTCCAAGTCCCTTTTTTGTCTGTCTTCTCTTTTCAAGCTTACCCCCTTTTAGCCGCCCTTCTTTTTGTCATTTTTCCCAGTAAGTGAAGTCTTCTTCTTGCGGATTTCTTATTCTGGGTTCCCGAGACACCGACTTCCAACCCCTGAGCCGTTGCTTTCCAAATCCTTAGGCCTTGCGCTGTGTTACCGGTTGCTTCAAGAAAAGGCCCATCTGTTTCTTGTTCTTGGTACCTTTTGAACTGTCTTCATCCTCCTTTAACCGTGCCGTATATCCAAAGGTCCCAAGCAATCCCCCCCCCCCCTCGGCGTCCTTCCCTAGCTCCTTTTCTTTCTCTGGTCCTGGCGGGTTGGATTCTTTTCTTTCCCCTCTCTGTCTTCCTATGGACTCCTCTCTCCCTTTTGGGCCTCAGGTCCATCATCCCTCTTTCTTTTGTAGCCCCAATCTTTCTCTTCTTTTTTCCAATTTTTTATTTCCCATGGATTGGCCCAATGTGCCACCTCCTTGGGCCTTTTATCATGTTTTCTTTTATATATATATATTTTAGACCTCAACAAAGTTCGAATTTCAACTTCACAATAAAAGCCTTGACATTAGTAACTAATAAGTATGTACACCCAACAAGGAGAAAGGAAAAAAAAAAAAAAAAAAACTTCTCTTTATTTATTTCGAAATAAAGAATAATTTCATTATAAATGTAAATGAATAAAATATCACCATATTTAAAATTCTACTCTACAGCCTACACCTAATAATAAAAATGTTAAATGAAACGAATTCATTTTTAAATTTGCTAAGAGCTGAGCTAACTATCCATTATTACTATAATTTTTTTTTTAAACTCTCTCCCTTCTAAAAGAAAATATAATATAAGGGTTTATTTGAGATGCACTTATTTTGCTAAAACTGACAATTTTTTTGCTGAAAGTACTGTAAATAAAGATAAAAGTTAGCTGAAATAATAGAGTAGAAGCCTTAAATAATACCAAAAAGCGCATTGTGACTCATAAATAGTAGCAAAAAGAAGCTACATAGCAAAATAAGCTAGCAAATTTCATCCATGCTAAATGCACACTAAGTAGTGAATACTAACCACAATAAATATATATATATATATATATATAAAAGATATGAAAATGAGTTTTGAGTAATGGAAATTGAGAATTGAGAATTGAGATATGAGTAATATGAAAACCAAACAGGCCTTAGGTTCCATGAAAAAAAAATATACAGGGATACTGGTAGTATGAGTATTAGAGATTCAACCACTAAGCCCCAAAAATACCCACAGAAAGCCCTATAATAATAGAAAAATAGAGAGATTCTTTTCCCACCCAGCTTATTGTTTCGTGTTTCCTTTTGTTTTGTCCATATGTTGACAAGGATACAAGTACGACAAATGAAGAAACAAAAGTCAAAAGATGAGAACACAAATCACAAGACCTACACACAGAATCTAATTAAAGGCTTAGATGATTACTAAGTAGAAGAAGAGAAACCCAGTTGAGCTAAAAAGCCTCCGGTGACTAGTCTCTCTCTCTGCCTCTCTCTGTGAAGCCTAATAATGGACGAAGTCCAGCACAAGTTTGTGGACGTAGGAGGACTAAAGCTTCATGTAGCTGAGATCGGAACTGGTGAGAAACCAACGTTTAACCAATCTAATATATTCAAGAATCAAACACAAACGCCATTTGATCATTCACTCTTAAACTTTGAAAACTTTCTCAGGTCCTAACGTGGTGTTGTTCTTGCATGGATTTCCGGAGATATGGTATTCATGGCGCCACCAGATGATAGCATTAGCAAATGCTGGGTTTCAAGCCATAGCGCCCGATCACCGAGGATACGGACTATCCAACCCGCCGACCCAACCAGATAAGGCTTCCTTTGCTGAAATTCTTACTGATCTCCTCAGTCTTCTCGATGCCCTTCAAATCGCTAAGGTATTAAAATATATAAAGTGTTAAGAAATTTGATATTTGCCACCAGCCCTCGGTTATGCGTTTTTAAGTTCTTATTAGTGATAAAATTTTGGAGATAGAAAAGCTTTAGTAATGTCATTTTCATAATTAAGAATTTGTGATGTGATGAAGCACATTAGCACAAATTGACATGCATGTTTGAAAATTCTTTCTTATTCTCAGAATTGAATTTCAATATTATGGGTAAAGATTTTGCCTATAGATAGTTAGTTAATAAGGTTCAAGGAAATTAAATGCCTTAGACGGTTAAGCTGTAACTCAGACTCAACATTGCTGCCTTGCCTTCTCTAGTCTATTGTTTCCAAAAGCAGAGCAATATCCATATATCTAAGACAATATAATGCCTAATTAATTAAATCTTAATTATGTCTTGTGTAATCTCCCCATTTTTCTCTTGGTCTTATTATATATGTCCATAGGTTTTTCTTGTTGCAAAGGACTTCGGAGTTTGGCCTGCCTACCTTCTTGCCGTTCTCCACCCAGAGAGGGTTTTAGGGATGGTAACAATAGGAGTACCTCTCAAGCCAAAACGCTCTGCATTCCATCAATACCTACCGGAAGGATTCTACATGTCAAGATGGCGGGTATGGGTATACCTCTACTTTCCTCAATTAATGTTACCTGGCTCTGGTTGTAACCTGCTCACAATCTCATGTTTATGATCTCTTTTTAGGAGCCCGGTCGAGCAGAAGCTGATTTCGGATGCCTCGATGTTAAAACAGTTGTGAGGAACATTTACATCCTCTTCTCCAGAAGTGAAATACCAATGGCTGCTGAAAACCAGGAGATCATGGATTTAGTAGACTTATCTACTCCTCTTCCCCCTTGGTTCACAGAGGAGGATCTCGCAACATATGGAGCTTTGTATGAGAAATCTGGATTCCAGACTACATTGCAAGTACCATATAGGTAACGCCACTCATTCTCAATATTTTACACAATAGTTGTTATATATGTAACCGCTGCACCTCGTATACTATTATAGGATTCTGCTTCTTTACTATTGAAAACTCAGTGTATAAAACACTTGTAAATGTTTAGAACCCCAAATACAAATTATTCAATACAAGCTTATATTAAAAAAATATATGCGCAGAAAACGAAATATAAGCAATACCCAAATTATCTAACTATTCTAAGCCATTAATTAATAACAACCAGAAGAAATTAAAAGCTATGAGTAAGGAAAAGAAAGATGCAAATACAAGATAACACCGGTACGTGTTATTGAAGAGGAAACCGAAGAATTTGGCGAAAAACTTCTCTGCCACCCTCCAAGTGGTGAATGATCCACTAGAAAATCAGTTAGGATACATGAATAGCAATAGACCCTCCAAGCCTAATCTACTCAATGCACCTAAGCCCTCCAAGCTTCTTACTCCGACAAAGTTACGCCGAATCGTGTCTTCTCTAACTTTTTGAATCCCGCAATAAGCTCATTGCATCAACCAATATGAATTGGTTCTCTCTTGAACTGCTTCCCAAAACACCAAGAACCTTCTTACTATTCTGAATTTGGTGAGGTAAGGATTTGGTTTATAATCCTCTCATGAATATGACAATGGAAAGGGTAAGAGTAGAGGAATTTGGAGAATCAAATGTATAGGATTCTGGATGAATCAATCTTATTTTTCTCTAGGTTTTCTCTCTCAAAATTCTCTCTAGAAGCTCTCTACATTTTGTGGGTATAAGGGTATTGGTGTGTTGTCGCAGGCAACCAAAAATAAAACCTATACTCCTAAAAATATATGGAGTAGTACGAGTAAGGATCGTTCCCATGGAGAGTATCTAGCCTAGTTTTATGCTACGTGAACAAGGAGGGGGGGTTTGAGTATAATGAAAACAACTTTAAAAAAAAAAAAATTAAGGAACAATTCAAATTAAAATATCGAAATCAATTAGTCAAAAGAACAAACCTTGGTCTAAGTCAACATCTACCACTGGAATTTTACAATTGATCATTGATGCCAGTATATATCAATTCACACTTTGAATATTCACCGTCGGAACTATTTTCCTATCTCTCTTTAATCGCAGTTAATTAGAAAACAAACGATCTAATTAACCCTAACTATTAAACAACCCAAGACAAGTGCTAAAGGTTTAATTTAGTAGCAGCCTTAAGAACTAGAGAGATCGATGAAGCTAAACAACACAAACACAAGCGGTTGCATTTTATTTAGTTAAGTGTTCTTCCTAAGATCTAATAATTTCTAATGCAGCAAATCACTAAATCTTAGTTGCTTCACAAATTAGAGAGATCAAACAATTATGGATTTGATATCTAACCCAGCAGTAGATTGCAACGAATACTAAACTAGTAGGTCTCCTAGTAATTAAACGAGACAATCATGAAAATAGTCATAGAAGAACATCCGATATTCAAAGCATAAATTGAACAGTAAAAACAAATTAGATCTCACAGATTTATTGATTCCGAGGCTTCCGTTTCCTTCGACCAAATATAAAAGTTTTAGCCACGCAGGGCCATGATAGAAA